>NC_142030.1:35992499-36649166 GCF_982192425.1 Myodes glareolus | reverse complement strand
CATATGTCAGGCAATCCACGGTAAGAGGAGGGGAGGATCCATCAGTAACCTTAGGACTGACACCTTGTCAGATAGATGGCACAGGGGCTGGGGATTTATAATAGCCTATTCAAAGAAATAATTCAAACATACTGACTTACTTTGATCAATACATCTCTCTGGAAGGATGAATGATTTAAAAATCTACAGAACAGAGGACCTGGGATGCTTCAACATACACAGAAGGAAGCATTCTGTCTTCTACCAGGGTGAGTTTGGAGGCTACAGAGAGGTTGCAGATGGCCTCTTTCTGCAATCAGACTGGGTTCTATGAGGTGAGACAGAGGAGGGACTGAGAGTGTGTGTGTTCTGTGGAAGGGGGAGATGCTGTGGGTGTGGGCTGCGATGGGAGAACTGAGAGCTGACTACGAAAGTGGGAAAGGATTTAGGAACATGGAAGACGATTGGAAAGATTTACAAGAATACAAATATGATTAGGGTCCTATAAGGTAACAAAGAGTGAGGCATCTCCAACTTCCCAAAGTAACAACATGCATGTAGACAAGGTGCGCTGAGCCATGTTCCCACAATAAGCTCAAAATAGGAACTAGAAGAATATCATACTATAGGAACTAGGAGCACAAAAGCAGTCAACTCATTCAGATGATATCACCAGTCAAACTAGGGACCCAAGATCAATACTGGAATATTCTTGAATGCATACCCTTACTTACTATGCCTGGAACAAAACCACTCTAAGTATCATGTCTGGCCAAAGTGTCATGAATAGTAGCTAATTTTGCTTCCTAACCTCTTCCGATACTGTGTAACGTTCAGGGCAAAGAGCAGTTAGAGCCCAAAACACACTGAGAAGCCCACCATGTCTGGAACATACTCAGGCATCTGTAAGGCTAGTCAGATTATATCAGACCTCATCAAGCCTCCAAATACCCAGCAGCAGGCAGCCTGCCCTAGGCCATAGGAGGTAGGCTGCAAGAGACTCCTCCAACTCCAGGAGAAGTTTAGTGAGTGCCAGTCTTCCAACAGTAGGTACACTGGAACTGTGAGTCTTTCCTGCCTGTTTTCACAAATGATTTTTTTTATCATACTGGAAATAGACTTCTGAGTCTTAGTTCTGCTGGGGAAGTACTCTGTAGCAAAGCTGCAATAAGGTGCCCTCAGCAAAGATAAATTCTAACATGAGAAAGGGGCAGGTGTGGATTTCACAGAGCGTAGCACGTGCAGGGACTATGTGTGGGGCCTGGCTAAGCACCTTGTAGCCACAGCCTTGCTGAGTCATTATTGTCATCTTCCAACAGTACCATCATCCCTGTCATTGAAATGGCACTGCTGGCGCAAAGAAGCTCCAAACAGAGAAGAGGCTGAGCCAGGAGAGAAATTCGAATATGTTCGTTGGCATTCCAAGGGAAACTGAGGCCACACAAGGGGTCATCTGAATGTTCGCAAGCCTCAGAGATGGAGTTCTAACCTGGGAACTACATATACCGTTCTACAAACCCATTGCAGTATAGATAGTCAGGAGTAGCAGTTCCTCTACCTCTCAACAGAAGAGAACTAGAAAGTCAGTGCACACACAAGTCAACTATCCTCTAGCCCCACATGCCTGGTAAACCTGCACACATAACCGACTTTGAACAACTCGTGCCTGTGGGCCGGTACCAATATAGGCCACGCTTATCCCACTGCATACAACGCTGGCAAGATTGAAGTCATCAATTACAACTACTCATAACAGCAATTCCTGCACGCCAGGCACTACACTGGGCTGCATATACCAATCTCTTAATCCCCTAAACTCTCCAGGGAGGTGAATACTACTTCTAGCCCACCTTACAGGTGAATAAATGCTCTCTCTCTCTCTCTCTCTCTCTCTCTCTCTCTCTCTCTCTCTCGGATTTCTCTGTAGCTTTGGAGCCTGTCCTGTAACTAGCTCTTGTAGAGTAGGCTGGCCTCAAACTACCAGCGATTCGCTGACTTCTGCCTCCCGAGTGCTGGGATTAAAGGTGTGCGCCACCACCGCCCGACTGGAGACCCAGACTCTTTTCATTGTCCAGCATCACAGAGTTAGGTAGTGACTGAGTTATTTTCTTGTGTTTTTTTTTATATAGTTACAGAAAGAAACAACCCGATAAAGGAAGGGTTCATTTGACGCGTGGTTTGAGCAGCACCCCAGCAGGAAGAGTATGAAGCAGCTTACTAACATAATGCAGACTGGAAAACAGAGAGAAAGTAGGGCCAGAAGCAGGCTTGGCTATCACCCCCAGTGCCCACTCCCAGCCCAGTGACCCACTTCTTCCTGACAGGTCCCACATCAACAACTTCTCAAAACGGTGCCACTAGCTGGGAACCAAATCTTCAAACACACAAGCACGGGGGTCGGGGAGTGGCATTTTGCATCTAAAGGATACAACTCCACTCCTAGCCCTAGAGGCTCATAGGCATCTCATAATGTAAAATAAATCCGGTCAAACTTCAAGAGCACCCTACTGTCTTACAGTAACTATTCAAAAACCCAACGTCTCTTCTGAGACTCAAAGAACTCCCGTAATTGTGAATGCATGCAAAATTAAAAATTAATGTTATATATTTTAAAAGTAAGGAAGAGGGAGTTAAGAAAGACGGGTCAAAAAAGAAAAAGAAAGAAACCAGAAATGTGTTCAGTGTGACCAATACCAAAGGCTTCATCTCCATGTACAGTATCAAGGCTTACGGTAGCGCAATCGAGACTCCAACGGGCTTGGAAGTTTCAGCTTCTACAACCCTGCCCTCTATGGCACACAAAGTCTCTCTGAGGCTTTCTCCACTCAGTGCCTGCAGCTTTTCCCAGTGGGCACCCATGTACCAGACATCTCAGTGTCCTGGGATCTACATTAGAACTTGGGCCTTATTTTTCCAGCATCATGCCCCTCTAAGGACACCGTTGTTGAAAATCTAACACTCACACGCCAGTCTAGCCTTCAGTAGCATTCTGGAACCTCAGATCAAATTTATCTGACCTTGAAACCTTGAGCTGAACGTGGCCTTGTTCCTCTCTGAAATCTCGTAAGTCCCGCCCTTCAATGCCAATACTTCTATCAATATTCTGATCTTCACTCTAACCAAACTAGTCTGTGAAGCTGTTTACAACGTTCTAGAGCTTCTTTAGCCCTCAATGCCAAGCTCTTGCACATTTATCCACAAACCAGTCCTCCAGGCCTGTGAACCAAATGGCAAGGCTTTTTATAGCAACAATAACAACACCCACCCCTGTTCTGCATTTTTGTGTCAGGTCCTTTTCTTATCGCCGTGATAAAACACCTCCAATAAGAGCATGTCCATCAGCTGGTAAATGAAAATGCTGTGCACAGATACTGTAGAGTTTTATTGAGCAGTAAGGAAAAAATGGAATCAGGAAGTTCTCAGGAACATTGACTGATCTAGACAACATCCTACTGAAGGGAGGGAACCCAGACTCAGAAGACAAAAATCATGTCCTCTCTCACACATGAATCCCAGCAGTGATGCGGATCTCAACTATAGACTTGATGAGACTTGGGATCAGCTCGAAGGAGCCTCTGGCTGTGCCTGTGGGAGATTATCTTGATTATCTTGATTATGTTAATTGGGTAAGAAGACAAACACAGTGTGTGTGGCACCATTCCCTGTGCCAGGAGCCTGTGCTATAAGGAAAGAAGGAGAGCTACCCACAAGCACTCACCACTGTCATTGTCTGCTTCCCTACTGTGGACACGGTGTGACTGTCTCAAGTGTCTGCTGCCAGGACTTCCCTGACACTATGAACGAAAATAAAACTGCCTCCCCTAAGCTGCTTTTGCCTGTGTATTTTATCACAGAATCATAACTTAAGATACTAGCTTATGGAATCTGTGTGTCTGTATATTAGTGGGAGTGAGTCTGTGTAAAGCCTACGAAACTAGAAAAGAGAACACCTGTAGAGGAGAAACATCTAAGAATGGGGGCAAAAGGACACATGTGCTGTGACAGCATAAAGGAAGCTATGGGGGAGTTAAAAGGAGTTTGGGCTATGGATAAAAATAAATAATAATAAATCATGTGTACAATAACAAAATAAAATTTAAAAGGGGAGTTTCTCTCTTTAAGAAAGAATTTGTTTTGGCTCATGGTTTGAAGTGATGCAGTCCATCATGATGAGAAACCCGTGGCAGTGGGCAACTCAATAACAGGAAGAGCGGGTGGTATTTCCTCACATCTGGGAGACCAGAGGGAACAGGGCCAGAAGCAGACTTGCTATGTAGCCATAAGGGGTGGCTCCCCTACTCAGCAGTCTACTTTATCCATCCAGGTCCTTCCCAGCCCTTAAAAGTTCTGCAATTTCCTGAAACAGTGAAATTTGCCAAGGACCGAGTACTCACACACATGATACGTGACAATTTATATCCTAATCATAAAGGTTCAAGTTTGAACCTGGCAATCTGGTACCAAAGCTAGAACACTGTTCTCTCTGCATAAGATCTTGTTGGCGTGTGTGTGTGTGTGTGTGTGTGTGTGTGTGTGTGTGTGTGTGAGAGAGAGAGAGAGAGAGAGAGAGAGAGAGAGAGAGAGATGCCAAATTATCACCCTTGAAATTGCACTGTGTGTCATAGAACTGATAACATACCTACCATTCAACATAGACACACAAATAAGAATAATGACGAGGGCCACTTTGGGGGCAGGGTGCACAGAGCCTTATATGAACACATAGTAGGGCACATAACATGGCTTCAGGTAGCCAGGAACTGTTTCTTTAAACAGATGATGTTGGAATTAGATCTTAAAAATTAAGTGGACGCTAGCTAGAAAAGCTAAGAAACACCAATTTTTTTTTAAAAGCATTTAAGTTCTACCCTGTGCCAAGCCAAATCCATAGGAAACTCCCATGGATGATACCACTTCAGCTTTCCACAGTTAAACTCACGCTGCACTAAAATATCACATTGTTTATGACTTTGGCTCCCATCCAGGGCTGATAGAAGCAGCAGCCATACAAATCACATTTGCATTGTTTGTAAAACTGCAAGCAAAGACACTATCCATTATGTTGTTCTATGTCCCTTATCTAGAAACTCATGTGATGAATGTCTCCAAAGCCTAAAATAAAATAAAACAAAAACGATGAGGAAGTGGTGACCTCTCTCCCAGTGGCCTGGCATTCTTTGTGGTGAGGAAGGAGAGCAGGGAGCTCTGTCTTCTTCTATCTGTTGCATTGCCTACTAGGAAGCTCAGAACGAAAGTCAACTTGACAGTTTTCTCTTAGCATCTGTCTTCTGGCATGAAGTTCTTCTTCCCTTTGGTTATCTGTAAATTCATTTTAATGAATTCCTGGCCTTACTACATCTTTTCATTATTACATTTCCAATTATCAAAACAACTGTCAGTACAGTCAATGGACAATAGCCAAGCAGGCAGCTTCAGGACCTAGAGCTGGTCCTTCTGCCTAGATCACCGGGACCTACAACTCTCCTATCTTTCATTTGTTTTTAGTCTTCCACACACCTTTACATTTTGAAGGGTAAGCCTGGTACAAAAGCTACATACACAAGGTCAGTTTGCAAATTTCCACAGTCTGATGCTCAGGGAAAATCCTTCCAGAGTCACAGGCTGCCCCTTGAACTTCTCTAGAAGTGAACCTGCCCCTCTGGGGCTTGTCAGCTCTAAAGACATGCTTTCTGGGATTCAGCATCAGCAGGGCAAGCTTATGGGAGAAGCTTGCAATCACACTGAGAGAAAATGTGTGTGTATGCATATGTATATGTTTGTTTGTGTGTGTGTGTGTACATGTATATGCATGTGTGTACATGTGCGCGCACATACGCATGCATTTGTGTGTACATGTGTATGCATGTGCTATACATATGTGTATGCTTGTGCATGTGTGTGTGCCCAAATCTACCAAACTGCCAGGCTTTGCCATGACTACATCAATGACTTTTCTCACCAATGTGACGAAACATCTGGCCAAAGCAACCTGAGAGAGGAAGACTTTATTTGGGCTCTAGCTTCAGAGACCTCAGCACACAGGGAAGGACAGCTGATGCCTTTAGAAGATAGAGCAGCTCAGGCTGGGATAGCAGGAGCCAAAAAGAAATGTTCCTATGTGGCACCAACTAGGAAGCCAAGGGGGTACTCTAGCCAGCGTAGAGTCAGGCTATGAACCTCAATGACTATGAGTCTCAATGACTATGAGTCTCAACGGCGATGAGTCTCAACAGCTGTGAGCCTCAACAGCTGTCTCTACTAAGCCACTTTCTGCAGCTAACCCTCACCTCCTAAAAGGTCTGTGACCTCCCAAGACAGCACCACTAACTGGAGACCAAGCATTCAAACACAGGCACCTACAGGAAGCATTTTACAATCAAACCACAACAATGACTAATGCCTTTTTTAATTTATGACAGAGCCTATGCTGTAGTGCAGGGTAGCCTGGAACTATCCATGTAGCTCAGGCTACCCAGAAATTCATAACAATCTTCCTGCCCCAGCCTCTCAAGTACTAAGATTACAGATGTGGTGCCAGGCCTGGCTGCTGGTGCAGTTTTGTCCTCATCCTCATGATAAGACTGGCGATCAAGCTCACAAGGCTGATGTCCATGCGCCAGCAGCAGCACAATAAATGCCCGCCCCTCATTTGCTGTCTCATGTTAACTCGTGTCTCTGAGAAGACTCTCTGTGACTCCATGGAACACTGTCAGCCCCAGGGCCCAAGGCAAATCCCAGTCCTCCCAAGGCACTCACAGTAAACATCGCTTCAATGAATCGGTGAAAACAAACACCGAAATAGATGGCATGAAATGGAGCTGAGTCACGAAATTACAACTCCCTTCTACTCAGATGTGCAAAAATAGCACAGCCTTTCTTTTTCCCAGAATCATTTTACATCCCTCTAGTTCTAGATACCAGGGAAACAAGCATTGCGTTAGCACAGGTGTTGGTCACTGTGTGCTCGACTGGTCTCTGGCAGATGCCTATTCCCCCAGATACCCCCCAACCCCACATACTACTAGGAGGAGGATCACCCAGTAGGAATATGGAGGGTACTCAGAACTGTCCTCTGGTCCCTCTGCTCTGTTCACACCAGTAGGGTCAGTGATTGGCTTCCTCGCTGGCTCATGACTAGAAGACACAGTCTAGATGGCTTGGCTTCATGATACCCAGACCTTGTCGGAACTACAGTCATAGTATCCCTTTGGTCCAGACTGCCCTATCCTTCACGTGGTCCCGTAGGAAGGATATTCCATCATCCCCTGTGGTGGATTATAAACTCATTTAGCTCTGTCTTTGTTAGGCACCTCAGAAAATGTTCACGATACCTCACGTTTCTCTCCTGCACCTTCAAGCATGGGCTTGGTCAGAGGAATGAGCAGCCTGCAGGCCTGAGGGTGTGCTTCCTGAGGCTTGGACATTCACCCTTTGGGTTCCTCACTTCTCTGCCTCCAGGCCTCTGAAATGCGCTGACACACCACACGGCAGGTACTATAGAGATCTGTTCGGCACTAAACTAAAACAACTGCCATGGCTGAAGTTGAATGTGACTCACTGTAAGGGAAAACTGAAAACATAGGACCTTAAAACCCAGAGTCTAGAATCTGGTCCAGAGAGCCAGAGCCAGCTCAGAGCAAAGGCTGACCTCAAATATTTTATTGAGTTATTGTGATATGCAAATAAAACATACTTAGCTGAAAGTGACTTTTTAATAGCATTAATAAAATCTCTTCTGGCACCCAGATTCCAGCTAATAAGTTCGTTTTAATTTATGTTGTTTTCACAAATCAATGAGGAGTTAGTGTTATAAGATAAAACAATGCTTTGATTTCTTGAAGTGAACATTTCTCAGCTGTCCTAATGTGAACCTTCCCCAGACACACAGCAGCTTCCAGGAATCCCACGAGCCTATACCCTGGTCAGACACTCAACCCTTCATGCGGGCGCTTCTCTCTTACTGTCCCAGAGGTTTCCATCCTCTGTACGCCTGACTCACCCTGAAGGCTTCTGAAAACTTTTGAGTCTGGTCCCCACACCCAGAAATCCTGGCTTTATTGATCTGGGATATAATCTAGACACCACTAATTCATCGAAAGAAAAGCAGAAATCCCAGAGACAGGAGTGGGCTGCAAGCATTAGGATGTGCCAGCTCCAGCTGTTGAACCTAACACAGAAAGTCAAATGTACAACCGTTTAAAGTCATCGGCCACGGAGGCCATGTAGCATCCCGACTAGCCACTGAGGACATCAAACTGGTAGTGAGAACACTGACTTCTATTCCAAAACCAGGACTGTTCCTTTGTAGCTAGCAAAGACACTATGATGAGGTCCTGCCACACACTAAAACCCTCCCTTGGCTCGTGTCAGCCTTGTTTTGTGCTCAGACTGACAATATCCACCTGCCTTGTCAGCTCTTTCTTGGTGTTTCCTCTACTGAGCTACCATATGTATATGGGAACTGAGTATAATAAAATCTTTGATATCCCTGTCTAGCCTGTAGAACTAAAGATCAATCTAGGGAATATAGGCAATATCTGGACATACTTTCTCTACGGCCATAAAGGGAAAGGGGTGGGGCATGACACCTACTAGTGTCTAGTTAATAGATCAAGAATGATGCTAAACATCTCACAGTGCAGAGATCAGCAGCCATGAAAAAGGATTTCTTAGACCCATCCATATGGGTCTCAGTCAACACTCATGGAAGGCATAAATTGTCCAGCACCACCTAGACCCCCCCCCACCATGCCAAATTCGTCAGCCTTGTATGAGTGACATGAATCTACATTTTCCAAAGTCACCACCCAAGAAAATTCCTCTAGAACTTCTGAATGCCTCCACTATAATTATGGCATCACAGATCTTGCCTGGAAGGGGGGGGGGAAGCTGGACTGCCTAGGTCACATTTACCTTTCAGTAAAGTTCAACAATGAAGAAGTTCCACCACACCCATCCCCACTGAATCTCCAGCATCGGGCAAAGAAAGAGTGTGCCCTTCCTCTTGACAGAACTTTCAGCAGAGCCAACCTTTTGTGTTAAAGTTTCTAAAATTTGAAACAATGAGAGAAATGGGCATTTATATGTAAGCACTTAATATATGCTATGCAGTGTGCTCAGATAATTATATATGACTTATCACTTTAAACTGCCTGACAATCCTACGGGGCAGTTTTGATAAGGATGTGTATAACACAAACGAGAAAAATGAGGCCATGAAACTGAGATTCTCCAGTCCTAGCTAGTCATATTCAGCAGCCATCCAAGGACGTTACCCATATCAACTGTAGTAATATTTCATTTGTATTTTAGCTTGCCTGAAGATCAGAGTAAAACAGCCACACTGGCCACACAGGCAGTGGTGACTCACACCTTTAATCCCAGTAGCCACACTCGTTTGCCATAGAAACCAGACGGTGGTGGTGTATGCCTTTAATTCCAGTCCTAGAGAGGAATATAAAACAGGAGGAGCCAACTCTCAGGCACAGACTCCTTCTGAGGATTCCTGGAGGCAGGATCACTGTTTCAGACTGAGGTAGGGGTAAGAGCTGGCTTTTTTGCTTTTCTGACCTTCAGGTTGAACCCCAATATCTGTCTCTGGATTTTCATTAATCATGCTATATCAACAACTGGAAACAGTCAGAAACCAATGCTGACCACCCCCAGATGGGCACTAGCGGATAGTTGCTGAACCTTTGGCTGAACCTAAAAAATTAATACTTGATGATATCAGCAATAAAAACACACTCAACCCAAAGAAGCCACATGAAAGCACATTAATGAAAATCTCATTTGAAACTTAGACTCCTCAAGAGATTGCTCAATGGTGGAGAACCAGTTAGCATATACGAGGCTTTGGGTTCAGCACTAAAGTATAAGTGTGGCTGCATGCATGCACACATACAGTTCATAAAAATAGTTATCAAGCAAAACAGAATCAAGCAAATTCAAGCACAATTGCTCAAGCACCTCAGAGGCTAGTTGGTTTTCACATGGATCTTGACAGTTTTAGTTCCCTTGGAAATTAGGCCTTGCAAAATGGCTGTCCCAAGGTCAACCCCAAAATGGCTGTCTCAAGGCCAACCCAACCTTCTGCAGATAGGTCCCTGCTGAGAGGCAGAGCCCCCTGGTTTGCAAAGCCAGATTCGCTAGATCTGCAGGTCACCTTTCCAGCAGCTCGCCTGAACCACCAGAGGCAACACCTATGTCAGGGTCTAGCCTGTGCTTTCCCAAGCCCACCCCACACTGAAGTGGGTCTTCTTGAGCCTCCTGATGCTGAGATTGCCTGACTAGTCATGGAAAAGGTAACATCTGTGTCAGTGCTCTGTTGATGGTGAAGGAGCTGTATCCTGTAGGGGCATCAACAGCACTTCCAGCTATATCGGAGTCTGGTATAGGCCTCACCAAGTTAAATCAGTGTGATGACAGGACCGCATGCCCCTGAGAATGTGGGCTACTAGGACTTCGGCTGATTCCTGATGGGCAGACAGACAGGGAGATGCGCCACAGATATAAAATAAAGATGGCAAACTTCTGGCTTCATATCCCTGACTGCAGACAAAGGTCTAAAGGCCTGGAAGACTTTTCTTCAGCCAGTAGGGCCCCACTGCCTGTAGACTAGTCTGACAAACTTGACCCACAATCAGGACAAGTTTACCCTAAAGTTGTGAGCCTATCAACAAACCCAAGCAAGAGCCCAAGGCAGTTACAGAAGCTCAAGGTTGCAGGCCACTTCCTTGTAACTTCTAGAAATGGCTCACATCTTTTGGCTTGCAGTCCCTTCTTCTATGTTGTTCTCGGTGTGCCTTGCCTGTCTTCTCCTTAAGAACCCTTTTGATGATATTTAGTGCAGTTAATAGTTTATGATGACGTTTCATGGTAAAAGGTGGTTTACTAGCAACCTTCATTCCATTTTCAGCCTTAATTGTCCTGTCCCAGGAATGTGAAATAGCCAGAGAGACCAGAGGTTAGGGCACAGACATTCTTACATCTCTATCTCTGTGACAGGGCGCAATGTTCTCAGAGGAATTCCCATTACAACCCCTTAACTAATCTGAGTGCATTCAGGAAGACACCCCAACTCTGACATCTCTGTCTTAATCTGCAGTCTTCACCCAGCCATCTGCAATCGTTTAATTATTGCCTTCAATTGAGGCTGAGACTGTTCTAACCCTGGAAGATATCTTCAAAAGGTGGACAATCTTGCTTAGCTTTCTTCAGCTCTTCTCCTAGCATACCAAGCTCAAAGGAGTGCTCTCCTCCACAGATCCCAAGAGCTCCTGGCATCCTGCCTTCTCCAGTCATTCCCAGAGCTATGGCGTGAATTCTGAGTGCTCAAGTCTAGGGTAGCTTCCAGAAAAGAAATTGGAAAAACATCCATTTCCATCTATGCCTGGGTGAATTATAGCTCTAGCTAGATCCCTGGGATGATTTGTCTGAATTTCATAGACCTGCAGTTTCTCCCAGCTGAAAGCCAGTTACTATTTCCACAATAAAGCCACTGGATTCATTCCTTCAAATTGAAAGTGACAAACGGTGTTAGGAGAACTTTGGCCAACTGTACTGTTTAAATCTTTTCTTTTGAGGAAGGGCCATTGTGCTACTGGGTAACCTAAACAAAAGCACTATGAGTCTAGAGGAATGGCAGGACACCTGGGAGGCACAGTGCCAGGACCTGACAGGGAAGACATGAGCCAGAATTTGGGAAAGAAGAGACCAAAGCAGAGGCACAAGGCCATGGAGGATATGGGGACATCAGCTCCACCAACAAGCTCTTGCAGCAGTGTTGTTAGGAGACAGGCCACCTCCAAGGGGAAGCACAGACCACTCCCAAGGAGGAGCATAGATTGCCCCCAAAGAGTGGTTCCTGAATAGAGACTGTCCCCCAGGATGCATTCCTGAACACAGACTGCCCCTAAGGATAGGTTTTTGAACCCACAGACTGCCCCCAAGGATAGGTTCCTGAACCTACAGATTGTCCCCCAAGGGTAGGTTGCTAAAACCACAGACTGTCTGTCCCCAAGAGTAGGTTCCAGAACCCAGAGACTGCCCCCAAGGAAAGGTTCCTGAACCTACAGATTCTCCCCAAGGGTGGGTTCCTGAACCCACAGACTGTCCCCCAAGAGTGGGTTCCGGAACCCACAGACTGTCCCCAAGGATAAGTTCCTGAACCTACAGATTGTCCCCCAAGGATAGGTTCCTGAACCTACAGATTCTCCCCAAGGGTGGGTTCCAAATGAAGGATAAGACCAGGAAGGTGTGGGAGAAGAACTGAGTTTATCAAGGACCTGCACATGGCAAGTACTTTACAACAGCCTATCACATTTCTTCATTTATTCTTCTGTCCCTGGCAAGGTTGGTTTCGGTAATCAGAAAACACTGGTTCGAATCCCAGGTGCACTGCTTGCCAGCTGCCTGTCCTTGGATAACTTGCTCCACCTTCCTAACCCTCATTTCCTCATCCATATTTAGAAATTACAGCATAAACCTCACTGAATGTAGAACTTCTAAAGCAGATCCAAAGAATATTTAATAAAAGGAAATTGCTCATTAGCTGCATTGAAAGAAAAAAATATACATGATGATGATAATAAATCAAAACAATACAATTCTGATTTCATTTAAAAAATACATATACTTTTAATGCATGCATATCTATATGCATTAAATAGATATGCATATATATGAGATAAAATAAATAAAGATATTAATGATAGTTATTCCCACATAGTAGAAATTCAAATGATTTAATTTTTAAATGTACTTTTCATATTTTGCAAATTGCCTACAATGAACATGGCATACTTTGAAATATTTTTCTAGATTTGCATTTTTATTGCAAAAGTAATCCATGTTCAAGTGTAGAGAATTAAACTCTGCTACCACCGGCAACAGCTCGTTAGGAATTCTTCCAGATGTTTTGCTGCACAGATCTAAGTATCCATGCAGAAGGCATGAATTTCACAGGCCACAAAGCCAGGTGCTGTGCAGAAGAGGGCTCCTTCAGCATCCTAAAGCCTCTGGAGCACCTCCTGAGTTTCGACTGCACCTAGTCACAGACGCAAGCAGTCAGCAATGCAGAGAATTCTCTGGATAAGGACGTGGATTATCTCACAAGAGCTCATGTACAAACATCTTATTTCTGTTTTTTAATTGAAATAGAATTATATCAACTCCCCATTTCCTACCTCCAACCCCTTCAAGATATCCTTCCTTTAACCTTTTCCACCCCTTCTCATGCTCAGTATGAGCTTCCTTTCCTTTGACTATATTTGTTACATATGTGTCTTCATTAGGGTTTCTATTGCTGGGAAGAGAACTCAAGATCACAGCAAGTCTTACAAAGAAAAACATTTAATTGGGCAAGGGATTAAAGGTTTATTCTATTGTCATAATGGCCGGAAGAATGGTGGCATGCAGGCAGACATGGTAATGGAGAAGTAGCTGAGAGTTCTACATCCAGATCTGAAGGCAGCAGGAAGAGAGAGTGACACCAGGCCTGGCTTGAGCATCTGAAACATCAAGGTTCATTCTCAGGGACACACTTCCTCCAACAAGGCCACACCAACTCCAACAAGGCCGTATCTGCTCAAAGTGCCCAACCTATGAGCCTATGGGGACCATTTTCGTTTAAACTACCACAATAGGAATATATAGACAAATACATATATATGTGTATATTTGTGTATGTGTGTATGTTTATATGTATACTGTATATATGTATATATGTGCATATGTATATATGTGTGTGTATGTATATATGTATGTATGTATGTATGTATGTATACATATATATATATATAACTTGCTGAATCTATTTTTGTTGTTATATGGTTTCAAGGTTGACCGCTCTGTATCGAATAACTAATACGGGAATTCATTCCTAGGAGACATTGACTCTTCTTCTCCCAGCAGTCGGCAGTTACCTGCAGTCCTTTGTTTAGGGTCAGGACTCTGAGCACATCCCCCTTTCACATTAACTCATCCACTGATGATGTTATTGCTCCAGTCTTGCTTATGAAGCCATTTCTTTCTGCTATTCTGTCTCTTACAGTCTTTCTGCCACCTCTTCTGAAATATTCTCTGAGCCATAGATGCAGAAGCTGTGATGTACTTGTATTTAAGAGATATTTTAGATCTATAGTGATCTTTTAATTGTACTGGCACAGAAGCAGACATGCAGATGAATGCAATAGAGTGGAAGGCCCAATGAGTAGTAGTACTTCTAACTATAGCCATGTGATATTTGACAGAGGGGCAAAAAATATAAACTGGAAGGAAAAAAAGTATCTTCAACCGTTGGTGTGTCCACATGCAGAAGAATTAGACCCGCGTCTATTACCCTCCACAAAAATTAGATTCAAGTAGATCAGAAGCTTCAGTTGGAAACCTGAAGCAGTAAATACTCCTAGACGAAAACATAAGCACTACCCTACAAGACAGAGGTGTAGGATAGCACTTTCGGAACAGGGTCCTGTTGGCCAAGGAATCAAGGCCAACCATCAACAACTGGGACTTCATAAAACTAATACACTTCTTCTGTACAGCTAAAGAAACAATCAATCACGTGAAGAAGAAACAAACCCACAGAAAGGGAAAGAAACTTTGTCAGCTATACATCAGACAGAGGAATACTATTCAAAATACAAAGAACTCAAAAAACAAAGAGTCAAGGAAACAGATGACCCAATTTAAAAAATAAGCTAGGTATCTAAATAGAGAATTCTCAATAGAAAAAATCAAAAAGGCTAAGGAATTACCTCAAAGAGTGGTATTCATCCTTAGCAATAAGGATAATGCAAATTAAAACAACTTTGAAATTTCGGTTCACCTCAGTGAAACTGGCCAAGATAAGCAAAACAAGTGACAACAAATTCTGGTGAGATTGTGGAGAGAAAGAAGAAGCCTTATTCACTATTAATGGGTACACAATCTGGAGGCGACAACTCTGGAAATTAGTATAGAGAATCCTCAAGAAACTAAAAAAAGTAAATCCGCCATCTGATCCACTCCTGGAATAGGTTCGAAGGAC
The DNA here is from genome assembly GCF_982192425.1 of Myodes glareolus. Classification (NCBI taxonomy): domain Eukaryota; kingdom Metazoa; phylum Chordata; class Mammalia; order Rodentia; family Cricetidae; genus Myodes; species Myodes glareolus. The sequence continues at coordinate 36,634,156 of NC_142030.1, read as the reverse complement.
TAGACATCCTACACCACAGATACTTTGCTAACCGTGTTCAGAGACACGCCATTCATGATAGTCAGGGAAAGGAGACAAACTAAATGCCCCTCTGCAGATGAATGGAAAACAAAAGTACAACATAAATACAGAATGAAATACTATTTGGCTGTAAAGAAAAGTGAAATTTGCAGGGAGATGGGTGGACCTAGAGAAGATTATAGTGAGGGAGGTAACCCAGACCCGGAAAACCAAACACCACATGCCCTCTGTCACCTGCAACTCCTGGATCCGAATCTTCAGATGTGAGTGTCTAACATGAAGTAACCACAGAAACCAGGGAAAGTTAAAGGGATCATGAGGAGATGGAGCCTGAAGGTCGAATAACAGGACCGGGCATGATGGCGTAGGGAAAGAAATAGTGAGGAGCAAGAGATCAGTACAGAAGGAGAAGGAGGGAAAGGAGGGACAAATAACACTAAGGTTATCTGATAAAGTGATAAGGAATCATATTATTTTATATTTACCTAAAATTATATAATTATAAACAATGCATATAAGTATGTGCATATATATACATACATACACACAAACATACATACATACATACATACCACATACACACACACATACACATATATATCTTTACCACTGGACTGACAATGCTCCCCGCAAGAACAATGCAATAACACAACTGCTCTCCATAAGAGCCATAAACACAGTAACAAAAGCCCCACTGCCAGGCATAAGAAATCTCTTTTCAAAGGATTAGTCAGCGTAGTCCAAGTAACTTCCCAAACAATACAGATCATCAATTTTGGTCACCTCTCCGAGGTTGAAGGTAGGTCCCTATTGCTGAAGGAAACCACACACATAAGACATGGGACTGTGGGGGTGTCAAGAACATGATGGGAAAACCCTCAGAGACAGCTGACCTGAGCTCCTGGGAGCTCGTGAACTCTAGACAGACAGCTAGGGAGCCTGCACTGGACTGACCTAGGTAGATCCTCTGCATGTGAGTGACAGTTGTATAGCTTGGTCTGTTTGTGGAGGCCCTAGCAATGGAACCAAGAACTGTCCCTGGTGTATGAGTTGACTTTTTGGAACTCATTCCCTATGGCGGGAATCCTTGCTCAGCCTTGATGCAGCGGGGCGAGCTTGGTCCTGCCTCGACTCAATATACCATACTTTGTTGACTCTCATAAGAGATCTTACCCTTACTGATGAGTGGATGGGCGGTAGGGGGAGGTGGGTAGGAAGGAGGTAGGGGAGCAAATGGGAGGAGAGGAGGGAAGGGAAACTGTAGTTGGTATGTAGAATAAACAAAAAAATATTAATTTAAAAAAAGACATGGGACTTTAGCTGACTCAGCTAGATATGACCTAAAAAGCCTCTTCCTTCCCTGTGGTCTGGCTTAGATGGTTTCAGAAAAATATTATGCAAGCTTCCAAGGGAGGGAAACACTCCAACAATCCTACCCAGCTTCAATGCCTATGAACCGTGACAATGACAAGCATGGCATGAGAAGCATAATGCTTCAAGAAAGAACACTCACATATCAGTGGCAACCAACAGCTGTCTAATTGGATTTAAGACCCTCTCAGTGGGCAGAAATCATGCCAGGTAATAGAAACCTAGCCAGCTTCCTGGGGCTGGGCTAGTGAGGTCATGGCCTTAGGAAAGAATCCACTGCTGCACTTTGTTAGACCAGAATAATGCCTTACTTATTATATATAATGAAATGTTACCACATGACACTGAGATAAGCCATGGTATAGGTGGAAATTCCATGTACTTATGGTCTTTTCAGTCATTCCAAGCCAAGCGATACTGTTTTTCTACCCTTGGTTTTCAGGGTCTATCCTAACTGACAAATTACAAGAAATAAGTTACTAAGATCTACCCATCAATCCAAACTAGGTATTCTGAGGCACTCATATGAATCATCTCTTCTGGTCCAATAGCCTTAGTTTCTTTATTTCATAAAAGTGAACATTTAAAAGTTCAGGATGTTATGCCACACTTCCCAAGAAGAGGTGATCACAGTCCCTATCTGCCTAGATAGCTCCCCTATTCCCACTCTACCAACTTCTAGGCTTGTGAAGCTAAGGCTGCCTGGCTCAGGGATGTAAGTGAGGGTACTGCCTCCGCAGACTCCTTCATCATTCTCCAGTGCCCATGCCAGGAAGCCCTCAGTGACATCCAGTTCTCAGATACCAAGTTCACACCAGGAGCAAGAGGATTCTTCTTCCCATGTCCCATATTATCTTTATCCTGTCTGTGTAGACCCAACAGTCTGCAAGCATGGATGTCCAAGTTTTAAAACACAAACCTGAAGCCTGGAATATTCAACTCATTCTCTGGTGACTGCCAAAGCATTCCTTTCCAACCAGAATCTTTATCACAGATAGTATGTCTACTGTACAAATTCAAGACTGAACACTAACTTTTGAGCAGTAGTCACACATACTGCTTAAGGACTGGAGAGAATGGAGGAATGGTCAGATATACACAGGTCGGAAAAAGAAATATGCTAATTCTTCATAAAGTTAGATACTCTATTGTGTACTTAGGCATAAGGAATGAGAAACATAGTTTACAAATGTAATAATGTATTGTACCATTTAGACTTTGTGCAATATGAGTTCTTCACTGAACAGTACATCTTTGGGACACTGGTATAATCTATATCCATTACAATAGCTGAAAATCATTCAGTGGTATTATTGGGTATCTAATTACTTGTTTAGAAAAGAGAGTCATTATTTCCAATCTTTGACTCTTCAGTGCTATAGAGAACACCTGTATATTACTCACCTGCTTCTTAGATTGACTTTTGCTGAGAACAAATGTTTAGAGATGGAATTGTTCTATCAAGGTATATTGGCAAATTGCACCCAGCAATAAGTTATGTGTGAGAGCTTTATAGATAACAAAACTAGAATAACAACCCAAGGGGGAAAGTATATAATTGTCCAATAAGTAAATTTAATAAATAATTCTATAATAAATAAATTTTATGTAAGGTGTATTACATATGAAAAAGTCAATGTTAGGCTAGAGTTCTAAAAGGAGACTAGAGAAATAGGGCTTCATGGTAAAGATTACTTGTTGCTCTTTCATAGGACCCGAGATTGGTTCCCAGCACCCACATTCAGTGGCTCATTTCCTCCTGGAACTCCATCTCCAGAGGATCCAATGCCTCTGGGCTTCTTGTGCACTGGCATTCATATGTATATACTCACATACAAATAATTAAAAATTAAAAAAATAATACTGTGGGGAGCCCAACTGGCCCAAGCCTTTTTTAGAAAGGACAACATAGAGACCAGGCCTGAGGTAGTGAACTCCACAGAAGCAGGACTGAGCCAGCAACCTAGGCCAGAGCAGACCTGAGGCAGCTTAGTCCACAGGAACAGGAATAAGCCAGTGACCTAGGCCAGAGCAGGCAAAAGACAACAAGCTCCATGGGAGTGGGATTGAACTGGGGACCTAGACTGGAGCAGACCTGAGACACTGAACTCCACAGGAGCAGGTACAGGGGCAGAACCGCTGAGGAAGTGGGCCAGAGTCAGAGACCTCTGAGGTCCAAGCATGAGTCTGGGACCTTCAAGGGAGTAGACCTGAACCAGGACCCCTGCGGGTCCAGGCATAAGTCTTTGACCTCTGAGGAACTAGGCCTGAAACAGGATCTCTGCAGACCCAGATATGAGTCTGGGGCCTCTGAGGAAGTAGACAGGAACAAGAAACCTCTGCAGGTCCAGGAGCGGATCCAGACAAGAGATATTTACAGAAACAGGTATGAGCCTGTAACCTAGGCCAGAGCAGGCCTGAGACAGTGAACTCCATGGGAGCATAGCAAACCATGGGAGTGCTGAGCAACCTCCAGCAACATAGAATGAGCAATGGGGTAACTGGAACTGTGGCACTGACTGCACCACGAGGAGCAATCATCTGAGCCTTGGATCCACTGGCACCTGGAAGACTGATCACCAGAATCACAGACAGCCCCATTTACACCAATCAGAGGAAATGATGAGTGGACAAGGTAAGAACATATGCAACACCACAGAAAGCAACACGGCACCAGGAAAATCTAGTGGGCCTAAAACAGTAAGAGTTGAACAACCAAATATAGATGAAGAAGAGAAAAATGACCCAAAAAATAACTGCAGGAGAAAGTTTGAGGTCCTTAAAGATGAAATGAGAAATTCCCTCAAAGAAATGAAGGAAATGAAAAACACAAAATTGAAAGACATCAACAAATCACTTAAAGAAAACCAAGAAAAAGAAATTAAACATATGAAAAAAAAACTATTCAAGATTTGAAAACTGAAATAGAGATAATAAGGAAAACACAAGTCAAGGAAATCATAGAAACAGAAATTATGAGAAAACGATCAGGAACCACAAATGCAAGCATAAACAGCAGAAAAAAAAAGAGATGAAATAGAGAATTTCAAGCACTGGAGATACAATAGAGGAAATAGACTCATTAGTCAAAGAAAGCATTAAATCTAACAAAAGCTTAACTGAAAATATCCAGGAAATATGGGACACCATGAAAAGACCAAATCTAAGAATAATAGGTAGAGAAGAAGGAGAAGTTCAACTCAAAAGCACAGTAAATATATTTTAAAAAAATCATAGAAGAAAATTTTCCCAAACTAAAGAAAGATATGCCTATGAACATAAAAGAAGCTTACAGAATACCCAATAGACTAGATTCTTTAAAAGTTCCACATAATAACTAAAACAATCCTGTACAATAAAGGAACTTCTGGAGGCAGCACAATCCCTGACTTCAAACTCTACTACAGAGCTACAGTACTGAAAACAGCCTGAAATTGGCATAAAAACAGACAGAAGGACCAATGGAACCAAATTGAGGACCCGGATATTAATCCACACACCTTCGAACACCTGATTTTTGACAAAGAAGAAAAAATATCAAATGGAAAAAAGAAAGCATATTTAACAAATGATGCTGGCATAACTGGATATCAACATGTAGAAGAATGAAAATAGACTCATATCTATCACTATGCACAAATCTCAGGTCCTAGTGGATTAAAGACCTCAACATAAAGCCAACTGCACTGAACTGAACCTCACAGAAGAGAAAATGGGAGGTACACTTGAACCTATTGGCACAGGAGACCACTTCCTAATATAACACAAGCAGCACAGACACTGAGAGAAACAATTAATAAATGGAACCTCCTGAAACTGAAAAGCTTCTGTAAAGCAAAGGACATGGTCAACAAGACCAAAGGACAGCCTACAGAATGGGAAAAGAGGTCTGATCTTCAAAATATACAAAGAACTCAAGAAATTGGTCAACAAAAGAACAAATAATTCAATAAAAAAAATGGAGTATAGACCTAAACAGAGAGCTCTCAACAGAGGTATCTAAAATCTCTGAAGGACACTTAAGGAAATGTTCAACATCCTTAGTCATCAGAGAAATACAAATCAAAACAACCCTGAGATTCCATCTTACACTTGTAAGAATGGCCAAGATCAAAAACACTAATGACAACTTATGCTGGAGAGGTTGTAGGGAAAAGAGAACACTCCTGCATTGCTGGTGGGAGTGCAAACTGGTACAACCCCTTTGGATATCAGTATGGAGATTTCTCAGAAAATTAGGAAACAACCTTCCTCAAGACCCAGCAATACCACTTTGGGGTCTATTCCCAAAGAATGCTCAATTGTGCCACAAGGACATGTGCTCAACCATGTTCATAGCAGCATTGTTTGTTATAGCCAGAACCTGGAAACAATCTAAATGGCCCTCTTTGTCTGAAGAATGGACAAGGAAAATGTGGTTCATGTACACAATGGAGTACTACACAGCAGGAAAAAATAATGACATCTTCGAAATTTGCAGGCAAATGGATGAATCTAGAAAACATCATATTGAATGAAGTAACCCAGACCCAGAAAGACAATTATCATATGTACTCACTCATAAGTGGTTTTTTAAACATAAAGCAAAGAAAACCAGACTACAAATCACAATCCCAGAGAACCTAGACAACAATGTATGTCCCTAAGAGAGACATACATGGATCTAAACTACATGGGAAGTAGAAAAAGATGAGATCTCCTGAGTAAATTGGGAGCATGAAGGAGATGGGGGAGGCAGGGAGAGGAGCAGAGAAATATGTAAAGCTCAATAAAAAGAAGGAGGAGGAAGAAGAAGAAAGGAAGGGAGAGAGAGAGAGAGAGAGAGAGAGAGAGAGAGAGAGAGAGAGAGGAAAGAAAGAAAGAAAGAAAGAAAGAAAGAAAGAAAAAAAGAAAGAAAGAAAGAAAGAAAGAGGAAAGGAAAGGAAAGGAAAGGAAAAGAAAAGAAAAGAAAAGAAAAGAAAAGAAAAGAAAAGAAAAGAAAAGAAAGGAACTTTAGTTATGTGTCCTTGTCCAGGAGCAAACTTGGCAAGACCTGTCTGATGCCAGAGCCAGTGCCTCATAGTTTCTGGGGACCTAACTGGATCTGACTCTGGGCTACAGTCATCAGTCCCTACGCAGTTGTGTCTGTGTATCCTGTGTTCTCTTTGCCAACTTTGTCTGACTTAGCTCTATACTGACCTTGGCAGGTTTTCCCCTGCAAATGGTATAGATGATGTTGTACTTCTTAACAAACTTGCTTGGCATAAGTCATCACCTTGTGCAAGGCCTCCTGGTCTCAGCTCTGCTTCTGTCTCCTTCACTCCTCATCATCTTTATTTCTCCTCCCCTGCCCTCCCACTCGATCCTTCACCATTCAGGAAGGACCATTATTCCTGCAGCCGTGGGTCATAATTCTCTTTTTAAAGGCTCTAGAGAAAAAGTAAAATACCCATACTATAAAAAACAAAGAGATCTACCCAGTTATTCTGTCAAGGAAACAAAAGTGACCAGTATGGTACAAGAATCCGAAGTGTGCAGTGGCGTGCACACCTTGATGATGGCCAGCAGCTCTCTGATTGGACCTAAGACCCACTCAATAAGAGGGATACCATGCTGGGTACTGGGAATTTAACCAACTACCAGAGCTAGTGAAATCATGGATCTTGGAGCACCACCTCTAAATCACCATAAATCCTACTACATTCTAAGTATTGATCCTTATTCCTACACAAGTGTAGTCCTAGCTCCTCATCAAGGAAACTAGTCTTTGCAATAGGGAAAGACCATTACAGAAAATCCAGTAGCTATATCTACAACACAACTCCAGTTCTTAAGACTCAGGGATCATTGCTGCAGAAGGAGTGGGAAAATTGTAAGAGCCAGAGAAACAAGAAATTTGCCATGAGACTGTGTTTCCAAGGAATGTCAGAAGCTACCCCCATGGATTCCCACCAGCATACCAACCTAAACATGAGCTGAAGGAGGAAAACCACGACTGACAGTTTTCAATATCTAGAGACATAGATCCTCCATTATTTAAAAAAAATCAATTTAATTGTGAAAATCATTCTTAAAAATAGTGTATAATCATTTGTGATGCTGCAGCTTAAAATAATGGCTTAAGTTTTAGATTATTTCAATACTTGATTCTAATTTTTACCATGGCAGAAAAGGGCAACTCTGTTCCATGTCTTCATATGAAAGAGGTTCTCTGGTCATATGACTTTCTCAATCTTAAATATCATAGAATTTGCCAAAAAGATGGCATGTACATTTCCTTCTTTCCAAACATTAGAGGCAAACGTCCCCAAGCATCCTAGAGGGTCAGGTGTTTACAGACTCATCTCCAAGCACCCTGGAATTAATTATTTTGGAAGTTTTTTATACAGGTGTAAGAAAATTCTGTTCTGCAGGTCTGGAATTTTCATAGTGTTAATAAGCACCTTGAAAACGCAGCAACCTCACCAGTGTGGGAGTTTTTAATACACAGGCTAAGAATCCTACCTCCCAGGAAGTTCTTTTTACTATGCAAATATGAGGCTTTCAAATAATTAGTACTCTTGAGAGACACACATGGTTTCCAGCAAGAACCAAATAACAACAGAAATATTTCCACATATTTATCTCTGAAATGCTTTTTCAGAACATGCTTCTCTTACAAAACTATTACTCTCCCATGCATTGCTGCAACATCCATGGGGCAGATTATTACATTTAATTTAAAAAAAATCTGCCTCATAATTCTCCAGTGACATAACTCATCACTAAAAAAGTCAGCAAACTTGAAATGACTTTTAATGAAAGCAAAGTTATCTTAGCTTCAAGGTTTTTAGGCATTGGCGTTCTGTCCAGGATCTTCAGTGAAACATGGGGAATCTGGCACACTCTTCTGGCTTCTGTGGTCACTGCGGTCATATGGACAAATCCACACCCAAACACACACATAATTTTTTTTAATGTTTTAATCTTTTATTAAAGGCCTAGTTGTGCCGGGACACTGTTGCTGCTCTCCAGTGTGTCGTAGAACAATCCTACTTGACAAGCACTGGCATTTTTCTAGGGAAGGTACATGAGCAAAGACACACACACATAAACACACACACACACACACACACACACACGTGTGTGTGTATTGACCTCACAGAATTTTCTTAAAATTCTCAGTAAATAACATAAGAAGAAACTGAAGTCACAGCAAAAGAATAAAGTGCTGCCATGAAATCAGTTTTTCTTGCCAAACAGGAAAGAAAAGAATTTTGAGAAGAGTTTTGAAAAGCCTTGTTCTAACTGGAAATCAAAGAGAAGCCCCTGGGAGGCTGTCACAGAAGTTCCGCGTGTTGATTGGCACCGAAGGTACTGTGCCACCTTATAAAAAGTCTACTAAGCTGAAGAAAATTCAGGAAATCAGTGTTTCTGTAGGCTAAAGAAGAGCCTGGAATAGGAAAAGGGGAAGTTGTCTTAATCCAATGCAGTGCACTTAAGACACTAGAACTAACAAGGGCAGGGAGAAGCAACATGAAAAGACACTTTAAGTTCGCACAGAAAAACCAGAGAGTCCTGACGCCATGCGAGAGGAGCAGAGGATGTGTCCCTCCTGGGAAGAGAAGGCTGCTTCTCCCAGGAGGGGGCTGCTACAATTGCAGGGCTCGGGGGAGACCAACCCTTCCTTCACATCAGGTGGAGTCATCAAGAGCAGTCTGTTGAACTATGAAAACAGTGGCTATCGTTAACATGTGTGTAACTTTTGATTACATTTTAACTGAAAACTTTCTACCCTCAGCCTCACTTTCAGAGAGCATTTGCTTTCAACTGCACACAATGGGCATTCTTCTGGGTGGGCTCTATACATTGTTTAAGTATCTTAATATAAACTCAACAGAAACAGGATCATATCATAATATTATATAATGTGCTTTTTCATTATCATGAAGCAAAAGATCATGGATACCCTTTGTATATATAAGTCCATTTTGGTCTTTTGGAAGCGGCATTGTATTCTGTTTTATGGATAAATGTTAAATTATTTATCCAGTTCTCCATACATTTTCATTTGCTCTGCTTCCACTGTTCTGTTATTTACAGATGGGGCTGCCAAGAGGCTCTTGGTCTGGTGAGCACAGTCTTTCCATCAAATCCTCCGCTTCCACCCAGAACTTCTGGGTGCCACTTCTGGGGCTCTATACGGATTATCTAACCTGCCTAAAACTCAGTGCCTCCATCTTTAATTGAAATAATTTCAATGCTACAGAGAGTGCTGGTTGCCTCAACCTGACACAAACTGAGACATAGCTGGGAAGAGGAAATCTTAATTGAGAAAAATGCCTTCTAAACATTGACCTGTAGTCAGCTCCTGGTGGTGTTGTCTTGATTAATTAGATGGATGTGGGACGGTCCAGCCCATGAGAGAGTACCACACCTCTAGGCAAGGGATCCTGCATTATGTAAGAAAACTGGCTGAGCCAGTAAGCAGTGTTCCTCCACAGCCTCTGCTTCAGGTCCTTCCTCCAGGCTTCTTGCCTTGAGTTTCTGGCCTTACTCCCCTCAGTAGTGGAATGTCACCAGCAAGTGGAAGGTGAAATAAATTCTTTCCTCCCCCAGTGGCTTTGGGCCATGGTGTTTTATCACAGAAACAGTAACCCTAACTAAGACACAGGGGTAGTTGTAAATTACATTGATGAGTGGAATTAAATGAACAGACCTTCCCCTCCTCTCTTTCTCTGCCCTCTTTCTTTCCCCCACCATCTCCCCTTCTCTCTCTCTGTATAGATAAAGATGGGCAGGGGGTGAATAAAAGACCAGCAGAAGTTACTCTCCTCTCACAGAGAATAGAAGGAATTTTATAAATTAATGATCAATAACTCCCTGACTCATAAAAGCAGAAAGCAGACCAAAGCACAAAGGCAGTCGGAGTCCCACAGGGAAGACTTCAGGTGGAGAAGATGCTAGTCTTTTGGACCTGAGGATATGTGACTCAGAAAGTGAAGACAGCATTGAAAGAAGACGCCCTAGTCATCCCAGCAGCAAACTTTGGAGAGGACAAAAATTCAACATGAGGGCAACTGAATTCCAGTATTAATAAAAGAGAGTAGGAAATACCCAGAGAAAAACAAGATGCATCCCCATACCTGAGGCTCCTACAGACAACTGGCCTATAGATGGTGGTGCTCTCGGGACCCAAGTCAGGAGCAGAGAAGACAAAGATAGCAAAAGACCCAGGAGATTACTAAGTATTTTTTTTTCAAGATAGGATTTCTCTGTGTAGCTTTGGTGACTGTCCTGGAACTCTCTCTGTAGACCAGGCTGGCCTCGAACTCACAGAGATCCGCCTGCCTCTGCCTTCTGAGTGCTGGGATTAAAGACGTGCAGCACCACCACCACCCATCTGCTTCATTCTTGAAGTCAATCAGTTTTCAAAGTCAATGAACCTTATGCTCCCATAAGCTGCCTACAGAGGATCTACCCACGCCTTGCTGTCAATCATCCTCTGCAGCCCACAGATAGAGTCCAGGAGTCCGATCCAGGGTTCACAGTGTTCTCAACTGCTATCCCAGCTTAACTGGTATTGCTGTCCCCACCCCACCCTACCCCACACACAATACTTTCATCACAGGATAGTGCTCCCTCTAGAGTCCCTACCATAGGGGAGACACCCATCTGCAGTCGTAGGCCTGCCTGGTGCTACTGTCCCATGGGGAAGGAATATGGCATGACCTCATCCGGTTCTGGTTAGATACCCCTACACACACACACACACACACACACACACACACACACACACACACACACAAGATTCTGCTCTACATTGAAATGGTCATTGGAACGTTCTATCCCTCCATTCAGTGATGGGGGCAAAGCTGAGAGCCCAGTCTCAGCACACTCAAACTAAATCTTTCTAATAGAGTTTCTTGATGAATGTAGGAACAGACTTGGTTCACCTCCTTGGGCTAGGAGGGCGAGCCACCACCCTGCCTGCCTATCCTGAAAAAAAAAAACAGCACCTAGGGTCCATAAGAACAGAGTGTGAGAGCTTGCAGACTCTATATGCATGTTTGCTGAACGGATAAATTAACACAACAAGAGAGAAACAGATCAACAAACATACAAAAGGACAAGCAGGGAGGCAGGGGCAAAACATGCAACCTTGAACCCTCTAACTCAGGGCGCTTGCATGCTCGTTCCTGTCCACACTTCTACCTGGGCAGGCTTCAGGCTTCACTTAGAGCCTTTCCCTCGGGGGTGCCATAGCTCAGACCTCCGCAGTTAATTCCTATGTTGCTTCTCCCATGTGGTCTTTCCCGATGCTATGGGCTCACCTCCCTCTACCAGAGCCTTCGTAATCTGCCCCTCCCCTCCAACACGCTCTCTCACCATGGCTAACAATAACGTGTCACACTTTCTACCTGGATTTAAAGCTACTTATTTACACAACTTATTTACACAACTTCAGCAGACACTTGGCAGAGCCCCTTTCTCTGGCTGCTTCAGGCACTCCTTTGAGCCAAAGGGAGCCCAGAGGTGCCCGGAAGTTGTCTCCAGCAATTCAACCCCAGCAAAAGGTTGAGGAACAAGCACTGATCTCTCTCCTCAGTCAGCATGGAGAGCTCCCCTCTCTCTGCCCCACCTCCCTCAGTCCTCTTTTCTAAGTTTCCTGTTCAGGAATCTACCTACACCCCAGAAAAGCCATCCAAGGCCACTGACAGCCCTGCTTCCCATCACGCCTCTTAAATGCTTGCTGTGGATCTGTTCCTCTCCTGTCTCTGTAGCACAGAACAGTATGAGAGAAGCATCCTGTAGGCGGAAAAAAGCAAAGCAAAACAAAACAATTAAACAAACAAACAAAAGCACGTGGGACAGAATGGAGACAAAAAGGGTGTTGGAGGGAGGGGGCTTTCCGTAAACCAGGAGCAGCCAGACTAAGGAAATTTCTAGAATACATTAGCGCTTTAAAACATTACAGAGAACAACAAGAGAGGCCTATTGTTTTTAGGTATTTCCAGAAGAAAACTTAGACACAGATATTTACAGTCTTAGAAATTCATTTTTTCTTTCACTGATCCTCCAGGATTGGCTAAATTTCTGAACTCACCCATGAGAAAATACGTATTTAGACATCCAGAGTCACACTAAGGAAAAGCCAGTGGGGTGTAGGGCAGGGTCCAGGGGGAGTCTATATTATAAGGATATGCACTTTCTCCAAAACTTGGTTCCCTCTGTGAATAAAACTTTCTGCCGAGAGATATCTACCAAGAGATACACAGAAATAGAGAGAGCCAAGGAGCGAGGGAAGAGACAGAGACAGAAGGAGAGGCTGAGCAAGAAGGGGAAAGAAAACCTTGCAAATTGAATGCCTTCTCTGTTCTCTCTCATCTACCTCTCTGGGCTATCACCTTGGGAGAACCGTTAGTTGGGGGTGGGCACATTTTGTGAGAGGAGTCTTCCAGATTATGTACAATGAAAAAGGGTTTCTTTGCACCCTGCCCACCCTGTCCAGGCCCTGAAGCGAAGCCAGCCTGCCAGCACCACTCTGCACAGCCCCCTCCCCTTGCTTGCACGCCTGAGGGCTGTGCTAGCCTGCTAACCATCCCTCACCGGACCTCCCTAGCACGCATGAAGGCTCAGACAAAACTCTTCCAGGATAACGCATGTGCCCTGTCGCACACACCCTCAGCAGAAACATCACACTGTCTGGTTTTAATATTCATCGGCTGCTTCTCCATCCAGAGCTCCTAATTCGCAGTGTGGGACAATGTTTTCCTATTAAGCATTTTCCCCTAAGCCTCATTACCTCTCTGTGGTAGAAAATCACTGCGGTGCTTTGGCTGCCTTAGCAGGAGAGGAAATTAATTTACAAAAGAGGGCAAAATAATCTCCAAATAACAAATCCTTCGAAACTTGGAATCTGGCACTTCATAATCAAGTCAGATGCAGGGGGAGACTGTGGCCATGCGGCAGTTTACAGGTGCCGCTGCAACTGACCGGAGCGTAGCAAGCACAGCACACAGAGGGGAGAAGGGGAGCCAGTGGGAAGCACTGACCACAAAGAACCACACCAGGAAAGGCCGTGGGGGGGGGGGAGGGTGTTAGGATAAATACAGAAGCAGCCTCTCCAGACAGGAAGATGCTTACAGAAAAGGATGGAGAGGTCAATCTGAAATCCAACAGGAAGGACTTACCACAGCTTCCACGGCAAGCCCGCAGCTGCCAGGCACTGCATGGAACAGGCTCGAAACTCCAGTCTCCTCATCTTGGGCTCTACTTAATGGGCTGAGAGTAACTTGCAGCCGTGAGACATCTCCAGAAATTAGGTCTCCATGAAAGCATGAATCATAAATATGAGAAATAGAAATGGCTCTTTCATCAGCGCTCTAAGTGGGAAGAAAACCTTCCTAGCCTTTCTGATAGCGGAGTCAACTCAAGATACACACAGCTGGCCCTTGGTATATCTAAGAAAACCGTCCTCAAATCTAATGTTACTACGTCCCGCCTTGCCTCATGAACTGCATAGTCTGGAACCAACAAGACACAGCAAATTCAGTGTCATGTGCCTCTTGGTAATCACAAGCTGCTGGTTTGTTTTACAAACTCAAAACTCTGTAGTTAAGCGGTACTGACACAAACCGTAAAGGCACGAGCCCAAGCACAAGCTACAATATCCGGAGAGCTCAGTCGGTCCCTCCGTCAGCCAGCTGCCAACACCCCTGCAAAAACTGAAGGAGACCATGAAGATGGAGCCTCGAGTCCATTGCAGACCCCTGAGTCTTTGCTGTCTCCTTTTCTAATACTCTAGAATGGTCTAGAGGATTGGCGTCTATGGAGACAAGAACATGAAAGGACTGAACAGCTCCCAGTGCCTCCTTACTTTGTGCAGTAGAGGTATCAAAAGACTCCCATGCCCTCAGGGACTCCCATTGCATGACTTGAGAAAAGACTCCATCTCCCTGTCCCTGGAGTAGTACAGGGAGGAATTTACTCACCCACAGGAGTGGGGACAAAAGGCCTCCTTGCCAAAGCCCCGGCGCATGGCGATGAGTGGTCAGCACCAGAGCGGGGAGCTTCTAACCCTGAGCAAACAGGGTGTCGAGGCGCAGAAAAGCCCTTCAGAGCCTGTACCCCACCTGCCAAGTGCAGCCATGACAGGCAAGGGCTGAAGCACTGGAGACCTGTATGAAGGACTGCCTTTGGGAGTCATGCCGCTGACACCAGTGGTATGGTAAAGGGTCTCCTGGGCCCTGCCCTGGAGGATGTTTGCCTTCCTGCGGGAACAGCAGGGAACATTCGAGTTCCCTGATTTCTACATGAGAATTTGGAGAATAGTGAAAGAAGAGAAAGGCAACTCCCAGTTCCTGGATTTGCCTGGGATAAACAACGAGAAAACTCCGGTCAGTCACTGGCAGGTCTACCTGGGTATCAGCAGCCCTGCCGGGCGCCTTTCCTCCATGACTCACTTGTCCCTGATCAGCCTCCTGATCCCTCTCCATGACCTATGCTATGCCACAGTCTGCCAAAGGCAGCTTGAAGAATGAAGCCCTATGGCGGGACTCCTCTTTTCAACTCTAAGCACTAAGTCCTTCCCCAGCTTTGCCTCCACAAGAGAAGAGACAGCCACTAAGATCCTCAGCCCTCCCTCAAAAATCAGAAAGAAGGTCAGATGTGATGTGAATAGCAGATTCTGGTGAGTCAAACCATCTGGGGTCACCTCCCAGCACCCTAGCAAAATGAAGTCTCAGGTCCTCACAGAGGACGATGACAGTCCTGGTGCGGTTACTCTGGGTACATGATACTCAAGCCACTGTGCGGCTTCACTCGCTAGCCTCTGTCTTTCAACAGCCAACATACCCAGGCTTTATTACTCAAATGAGCAGCCTCATTGTAAGAGCAATTTCCTTGAATCAAAGTATAAGCCACTGTACCATCCCTCTCCCAGTGACCTGCCTTTCCTGGGCCAGCCCTGGCTCTAGACACCCACAGGAAATCTCTTACCACAAGGCACCACCGAACTTGTAGGCGTTAGTTAGCTGAATCAAATACTTTCCAAAACAATTCCTTCTTCACCCAGTCCCTGCCAGCCTAAACCTCCCCGACATTCTTCCATGGAAACTTCTAAGCTGCTGACACTCACAGTTCATGAGGATATTTCCATCTTCAAAGAGATGAGCTACAGAAATGCCATGTCCGAAAAAGTAGGAAATAGATTTTCAGGGTTTCTGTTTTCAAATGAGGGCAGTCATGGATTAAGTGTAGTTCTGACCCTGAAGGAGCCTCTGAGCCTGCTTTTGGGCTCACTCATGTAGTCTGAGTTTGCTAAGCTGCCCAAGGACTTGGTAAGAGTACAAGATCAACCCCCTTGACAGTACGATGTTCAACAAAAACTAAGCAAAATATATTCTCTGAGCTCTCAGCTGAGGACACCCTCTCCTCCAGGAGGTGATCGGAGTGCAAGGAGGTAGAATAGAAAAACGCCAGCCTGAAACCGTTCCAGCCTGAAGCTTCCACCACTGGGTCCTTCTGCATAAGCAATAGAAATCCATTCTAAGTACAGTCAGAAAATAATTGGTAGGAATCTGGGAATTCAAAGAATTGCTGTCAAAAGCTAGAGAATGGAGCTGGAGTGGGAAGTGGCTTCAGGGCTTTTAGAGGGGAAATACACACACACACACACACACACACACACACATGTGCACGTGCACGCACATGCACACAAAATAGCTGTGAAGCAGGAAGAATATGGCCACACTTTCTCCCCCGACTGCATAACTGGATGAGTTCCAGAGGGGTCCCAGGTTCTCAAATCTGCACAGTGTCAGAGAGCTCAGGCCAGGTTTGCTGAGGCTGCTGGCTGCCTGGTTGCTATAGGCAGTAGAATGTACCATTTGTATTCTGTAAATGGCAATACATACACACACACACACACACACACACACACACACACACACACACACACACCACCAGACCACAGGAACAATCGGGAGCTCTCCCAGAACACAGCAGGGAACATCTGGAAGGAGGAAAGATTTGATTTATTCCCTGGTATCTCAGCACTCAGAGTCCCCTGGCGGTCAGGCTTCACTCGGAAAACTCTGATTTCTATCTGTGCTTAGTACCCACCCACCCCTAAAGCTGTTGATTTGGCTCCACACTCCTGAACCATGCTGAAGATGAACCCATTTCCCCAACTGACCCTCTTTCAGTGATACGAAAAGGTGAGGCTGAGGAAAAGGAAGCTGGGATTGAATGTCTGTCTCTCTTGTGATCAAGATAACTGATCACTCAAAGTCACTTTGCAAATCTGTCACCTGTTCCAGAGAACCTGGCTCCAAACAGGGACCTCCCCTAGCTAACTAAAACAGGAAGGCAATGACTAAAGGAGGCTGGGAAGCTTCTGGAGCTCGGGGACAGTTTTGGCTCAACAAGCAGACAGCCAGGAAAACACACCAAATCCCAGGGCCACCTTTCTGAGCTCCTTTCACCACTCATTCTGAGCTCCTGCTGGCTCACGTCACCTGGATTTCCCGGGACCACACATGGCTCCTTGGAAGACATCACTGCAATATTAGTTTGACCTCCATAGCTGACATTTTACTTATGATGATCTCTTTCACCTGGCACAGTCTCCTCGGACAGGGACTCTGGGTTACTACAAACTCTCCCTTCAATTTCAACCGCAAGCACCCTAGTATAATGAGCATGTGGGACCGTGTCACCAAGCCGAGTTACTGTCTTGAGTCCCCTTGGTATCTCTGTGATTGTTCATTTCTGTGTCTGCATGACTGGACTATGGCTAGCCATTTGGTCAAACATTATTATGTGTGTGTCTGGGACGGCATATCTTGAGTGAACAGTCCTCCGAAGTGTGAGCCAGGCTCATCAATTAAAGGCATGCAAAGAACAGAATAAGCAGGTCTAGATGCCTGGGTACTTGAGTTAAGAAATTGGCCTTTCCAGCTTTCAGATTCAAACTAAAACTTTTGTTCCTTGGAATCAGAGCTGGTGACATAGAAATCACTGGATCCCCAGGCTACTGACCACAGATAAGGTACATGCCCACTTCTGCAGCTGAGTGGCCCAATTATTTACAATAGATTTTTCTATGTGTGCATAGATCCTGCTGTCCTCTGGGGAACTCTGACTAATGCCACACTGCCCAGTGAGACCCATTCCCTGCTCTGGTCACACTAGACTCACCTCTGGGAAACCCCAGGCTTCCCTTCTCACAGCCTTGCAAACACGAGGAGTAAAACATCGCCTAGCCCGGGCTCCCTGGGATGTGGCCCAGTGAATCCCTGGACCGGCAAGTGCACACAGCTACGCACTGGCCAGTCCTAATCATGACAGCACACCCTCACAGCACACCCTGATGCCGTATCTTGCATCACATCTGTGCTGTGCCCAGTCCCCATCCCATCCCACCCCGCTCCCAGGCAACCATAGGTGAGCTTCCCATCTCCACAGATCAGATTCACATTGTTTTATATATGATGGTCACCTTGACTAGATTGAGAAGGACCTAGTATATGTGTGAGGCAAGTCTCTAGGGATGTCTATGAGAATGTGTTCAGAAAGGATTAATATGGGGACACCTGGGCTGAATGTGGTTAATACCATTCAAGGGATGGCGGACCAGGTAGAAAAAAGGAGAGTAAAAGAGAAAGCCAGCATAGACATTTGTTCTTTCTTTCTTCCTTTTTCCCTTCTCCCCTCTCTTCCAGACCCATCTTCCCTCTTGCTTCCCTCCCCTCTCTGCCTCCTGGCTGCCATATGTGAGCTGCTCTATTCCAGTGTGCCTTCCCCACCACAGTAGACCAAAGACTCGGGGCCTGTGAACTGAAGTAAACCCTTTCTATTCAGGATTTTTGTTTGTTTGTTTTGCTTGGATATTTGTCACAGTGAAACAAAACCTGACAAACAGTAGAATTTCAAGAACCCTAGCAATGCGGTGTTTTAGGATCCATCCCTGGGTAAGAACATTAATCTATAGCTAGCTTTCTAATAATAAAGAAGAGCATCTCTCGAGAGTTTGCTATGCCCTGCATTTCTTTCAACATGGGCAGCTGCAGGTATACAGGGGCAGCCCAGGGCCTGGAAAACAAGAGATGACTGCAGACGTCTGTATAGCAGGCCTTACCCGAGTGGAGTTCCTCTCCAGGCCCCCTTCTCCAATGCAGTTTCTCTGCATCTCCTATGGGAATGGCGACATGCAGCCATACAACAAAGCTACACTAGGGAAAATGACCGCTCTATGTCCCTCTGTCTCTCCTTTATTGCCCTGTCCCTCAGGACCATGAATCACACTTGGCATTACCAATTTCTGATTCTGTGAAATGAATAACCAAACAAATGAGCAGGACTGGATTAGTCACGTCCAACACCATGTCTGTCTTACCAAACTGGATCACTGTTTTCTACCTGAGTGCTGATCTCGCCCAGATATCGCTTTTGTTTCCCCCTTTGAAGACTTCCAAGTTTCCTCTGGGGAAGGTACTTCCACAGAGCCTTCTGCTATCCAGCCTCCATACTGACAACTGACAGGGAGAGTGAAAACTTCCTGGTGGATTCTTTCTGCACACCAGCTGCCCAATGGCTCTCTGGTGTTGCTGTCCTGGTACAAGAACAAAGGGCTGGGAGCCAGACCCCCAGACATCTCAGCAGGGGGTCCTAAATGGATTGGGTACCAAGACCCTGTAAGCCCAGATTTCCTCCTCTCAACAGTCGGAGCGGCTGGAACACGTCTTTAGCATCTCTCTGAGGACAGAATGAAATAATGCATATGAAAGTGCTCTGAAAACACTAAATTGCTCCCCAAAGGTAGGGTTTTATTATCACGCGGCACTCATTCTCCTCACTCACACGGGCTGGCCCACCCCTCTCTCAGTCAGCACCAGCCTCATTAGCTGCAAGTCCTCATCTTTCTGTCAGCCTGAAGGCTATACAGCGACTCACTGCCACCACCCACCAGTGACCCTTGGAGCACAATGAAGCCCGGACTAGCTATCGGGGTGTCTACCACCCTGGCCCTGAGGCACAAAGGAAGCATATGGCTTGAAGCAACAGACCACAGGACCCATAGGCCACACTATCTGTTGTCCCTGTCTTGCTTCCTTGCTTCCTTCTTTTCTCCCTCCCTCCTTCCCTCCTTCCTTCCAGGTTCTTTCTAAGCATCCTCAGGTTCATCTCTCTTACCTACAAAGCTGTTTAGCATCTTGTGGGTGAACCTGGGTGGTCTTCCCCTACAGCTGTCTCTTCCTGTTTCAACTTCACATCTCTACTTATGGACATAGTCTAAAGCGGTCCGTCTCTAAAATCAGAAAAAGTCCCAGCTCAGCAAAGCGGCATACTGCTGAGTGCCTGGAAAATGCCACGACTGTTCAAAAGCGCCACTTGAAAATCTTGCCCAGAGAAGTTACTGCCTGAAGCCATATCAGCTTTCCAAATGGACAGGGAGGTAAATATTCCAGATGTTCTGTCCAGCACAGTCTGGGCTGCCTGCAAGCCGTGGAATGCACAATGGTGGCTCTGGAGAAACGTGTGAGGCTCAAGAGGCTACCCTTGCTCTAGAGAAGCTGGGAATGTCAAGCCTTAAAGCCTGGCTATCACAACATCATGCCTGTCAGGACAGAGCCCTGTTCCAGAAAGATATCACTGTTGCTAAGCATTCTGGGATCCCTGGTTCAGTGGCCTCTCCCCACTGTAACATCAGCACACAGGCTTCCCAGAGCCTGGGAAAAAGGCAACAGAAACTGGGAGAGGAGTCAAAGGTTCACATAACAGCATCAAGGAAACACACATATTGATGTATGTGAAGGTATACCTAGGGTATACTGGCCGTGCTGAGGTTGGAGGCCTTGCTCAGTCTCCATCTATGATGCTGTGGACTCTTACACAATGATCCCTGGGCACAGTGACCACCATCTGTGGACAGTCAGCTCTGGAGGGCAGAGACACTGAACACATTGCTCAGGCTTAGGAAGCACAGAGTTTGGAGGGGAATTTAGAAACTAACAGAATCCTTCAGCAGTGCACTGCCCCCTTCTCTTCCCTCCAAACACCCACACCCTCCTGCAGTTCAACACACAGAGGCTAAGCACCTGTCTAGGACAAGCCGGCAACGGCATGAAGAGAAAGAGTTGGTTCCCAGGCTTACAGAACTCATATTTTAGAGGAAAAGCTAAGCTAAACACCCAGGCAGATCACTTTCAATATAACATAAGGAGTGTTTCACTGAGAAAAGAGGCAGGGCACACACACACACACACACACACACGTCCAGTCCTACCAGGGGAGTCTGGAAGAAAGATACCTGAGCTGAGAATATTTCTGCTCTCTGCCCACTTCCCCTCCTCTTCAGACACATCATAGATTCTGAAACACGTTCCAAAAGGTCTAGAGCCCAAGTCCTTCAGGAGAAAAAGCTATGTCTTCAGGCACAATAGTGATGCTTCAGACCTTCTCCTCCACTGGCCCCCAGGGATTCCATTCCAGAATTCTCTCCCTACTCTTTTCTTTCTTTCCCTTTTTCATCTGCCGTCACTGCCTTGCTTCTCAATGCTAACTGTCACCCTTCTACCCAGTCAGGATACCAGCTGTTTTCTAAGACATCATCTCTGGTCACTCACTTCCCATGCACCTTCCACTCAGCTGCCAGAGCTTTTCCCTAAATCCCAACAGACAAAGCAGACCACTACTCAAATACGTGCCAAGAGACCCATAACCTCTCTATACGGGCATTTAAATTGTATTTTAATAAATAAAGACTGCCTGAAGATCTGAGAGTAAAACAGTCCCACTGGTCAGCCTTACAGACCAGGTTATGGTAATACACACCTTTAATCCCAGTAGCCACACTAGTTGCCATAGAAATTGGGTGGTGCACGTCTTTAATCCCAACCCTAGAGAGGACTATAAAATGGGGGGACAGCTCTCAGACACTGTCTCATTCTGAGATTCCTGAAGGCAGGATCACCATTTCCAGACTGAGATCAAGGTAAGAGCCAGTGGTTGGCTGTCTTGCTTTTCAGATCTTGAGGTTGAATCCCAATTTCTGATCCTGAGTTTTTATTAATTGTGCGTCATTTAATCCTGCTTCACCTCCCAAAGAAACTGAACTCTGGCATCAGGCCCTTACCATTTTAGAACACTGGAAATCAACTAAAAGCTTCAAGCAACACAAGGAGCACTATTTGTAGAAAACAGTTCAACATCGGCGCGACATTAGCAGGGTATTTAACCGGTTTGTCCCCATCAACTTCTCCCTACTGCCAGAGAATCCTTAATGGCCAGAAGCCTCTCAAGGCCGGTGGCAGTGAAAACCACCACCCTTATAGATACAGAAGGGGAGAAAAGAAAGTCACTGAAAAAGTTCCATTCCCTGGGACTGTTTGCTAGGCAGCTCCCTACAAGGTCCTCCCAGGACACTGCCACCCAACAAGGCAGAATCTCATTTTGGAGGAAAAGTTCTGTCTCTGGGGATTAGTCAAAAGAAGTCAGCACAACTGTTTAGCTTCATGTTGTCTGGGGATACAACAATGTTCATGACTAACAGCATCCTGGCCAAAGTTTAAAAGGAAAACATGGAGAATAAGTCGTAGAAAACTTTGGTCATCATGCACACATTCTTAGAAGGCTGAATGACTTGGCACAACTACAACCCTACCCGGGAAAGACCTTAGGAAGGCCCAGAGTCCTTTCTCTCTGACCTTGACACCTACATAGCAGTAAATTAAGTCTAGTACAGAGCAGAAAAAGCATGCCCCAACACATACAAAGTCCCTTAGAAAATGATGAAAAACTATTAGTTATTGTATTTAAATAAAGATATGAGAGATCATCAACAATTAATAAGTGATCTAAGTGGAAATTATGATGAATGCATCCTATAAAGAATAGAGAGATAAACATATACAGCAACGTCAAGACCACAAAAACTATTATTTTTGTAAAAGAAAGAAAGAAAAAAGGAAAGGGGAAGAAAAGGAGCAACAGCAATAAGTCTGGAAAGGGAAGAATTGAGTCCCAAAGTAAAATATATAAAATTCCCAGTTGTCAATAAAATTTATGAGACATTCATGAAAAGGGTGAACTGTATTCAACAGACACTGCCTGTTCCTGAGAGGGCCCCGATGTTGGAATTAGTGAACAAAGACTTCAAATCAGCCATTGAACCATTTTCAAAGAGCTAAAGAAAATCATGTCTAAAGAATTAAAGAAAGAGCAACGACAGTAGCTCTTTAACTAGAGAAGATCAATAAAGACATAGAAATTTAAGAATTAAAAGCTATTAAGTAAAATTATGGCATTCAAAAGCTAGAAGAGCTGAAGTAAAAAGTAACCAACAAGAGTCGAACAGCACACACGAACTTAAAAATTTAGCAGTAATAACTTGATTATAAATTACTTGAGATTATCCAACCTACTAAATTAAGGGTGAAGGGGAGTAATATAGATGTGGCAGCAATCACATGTAATCCGAGCATTTGAAATCTGAGGTAGGAGGATCAGGAATTTGAGACTAGTATATAGAAAACTATCTTTTAAAAAGAAGCACTAAAATCAATGGGTGGAAGAGAGAAAAAGGAAAGGGAAAAATAAACACACATACATACATAAAGGGTAGGGGGACAGAGTCTCTGATACCTGCAGGACCACTAAGGAAAATAACATGTACATCATATATAATATGAGTCAGGAAGAAAAGAATCAGGCTCTTGAGAATGGCAAGAGAAAAATGACTAATCAAAGATTGCCATCTTCTCATAAGAATCAATGGCAGTTCAGAGACATATTGAAATGATGAAATAAGAAAAAAAAAGTCCACCAAGAATTCTCTACCTAGCAAAACTATCACTCAAAAGTAAAGATACAAATCAAGATATTCACAAACAAAAGTAGATGTCCTTTACTAACATACCTTCCCTACAATGTGAAAAGGTGCCCTCTAAGTTGAAATTAAAGAACAAAACAGTAACCTGAACTGCCATGAGAAATGAAGAACATTTAGAATGAAAATAGGCAAACTAAAGCACACACGGAAGCAGTGAGGAGGACCCTAGAGTGACCAAAGTCTTGCTCCACTACATCCCTGCTTTCAGTGCCCAAGCTCCTACCATGTCCCACCAGCACCACCACACACACCAACCTAGAGGAAAGGTTGAGTGGATGCTGAATGAGATGAGCCAAAGTGGAAGGAAAGCCCCAGAGAAGACCTGCAAGACTGTCTGCTAAGCCTGTTTCCCAAAACCCTTCCATAAACATTTCCCCAAAATGAAAAAAGAGAATACTTTCCAATTAACCTGATGAAAGCACTGCTCGTGCCCTGATGGTAAGATCACAAACTAACTCCCACAGCATATAAAGAGAACTCTACATGATAGCCAAGTAAACAATGTAGTCCAGGAATGCAGAATTAACCTAATGTCTGAAAATCAATCCATGTAATGCAGTTTATCAATAGAAGGAAGGATCAAAATCACAAAATTACCTGAAAATATGCAAAAAAGGCATGTGACAACGTCCAAAAGCCTTTCATGATTTACAAAACCCAAACAAGAAATATTCAAAAAATAGGAATAGAAACAAACCTCTTCAACTTGACAGAAGTCACCTGTGAAACATCCAAGGACAACTCCATACTTGCTGAGAGGAAACTCAGTGTTTCCTTTTGAGATACAAAATCAAACAGCATGTCAATGTAGATGGGGGAATTCTTGCAAGGCCCTGCCCCTAGGTAAAGAGTTACAGGCAATCAATGGATACTGAGAAAAGAAAATCTGTCTGATCCAGAGATGTGCTCTCTGACAAATGATCCAATCACAAGCTCCCAGATTTAAACATATGAGAAATAATAAAGGACTCAGAGGTCCTCCATGTGTGAGAGAGAGAAGAATCAAGGAATAAGATGCCATAAAAAATAACAAAGGCATATCCATTCTTTCAACTTCTAAAACCCAACATTATCATGAAATTTATAACAATTACAAATAATGGAAAAAAATACAGGGACGAGAAATAAAAGAGGCCCAGATATACAGAAAGAATGGAGTGAACCTGTTATACTAAAAGATAGTCTAAGATAGTCACAAAAATAACTGCTACAACAGTGAATTAATTACACAATGCCACAGGATACGAAGTTGGTACACAACAGCTATTGTGTCTTAAACTAGCATGGAAATAAAAGCAAAATTCATAAAACAATTCAATTTGCAATAGCATGAACAAGGATGCAGACTTGGAGTAAAGTTAACAAATCGAAGGTAAATATGGGGCCAAGATTCCCTAGTGGCTCCTTCTCCCTGAACTCACTGTTTAGATCTTAATGCAAAAGGTTAAAACAATAAACTTCTAAAGGAAAACAGACTCATGACCTGAAGGTAAGCAAAGATTTCTTAAATGGGATTCAAACAAAGCAACCATAAAAATGCTGATCAATAGTACGTTATTAAAAATGAATGACAGTTGGCCATCAAAAGGTAGCCGGCCAAAATAAAAAACACAAGCAAAAAGATTAGATATTCCAGGTGGCTATTATATCTTTTCTTTGTTATGATGACTAATTATTTTGTTTGTAACATCCTATAAGATTTGTGGAATGTCAAATCAAAATATTATTGATTTTGTATTGTTATAAATTGATGTCATTTTCTCAATTTTTTTTTCTTAATTTAGTGACCTACCTCACACATAGAAATTCCCAAACCATCAAATTTCAGATAAGATGCTGGTATTCAGAATTTGTTATTTTTCAAAAAAATATCTGACCAACTAAAAATAGGAAGTGTATCAAATTAATTGGGAAAGCAGAATTAAAGGATGTGAACAAATGCTTTACCACAGAGGAGACCCAAATGGCCACCAGGAAGGTGATAAATCCCTCAGCGTCTTCAATCACCAAAGAAACAGAAAAATAAAACTTCAGTGAGAGGCTCAGAAAAACTAAATGAAAAAGACTAACAATGTTACATGTTAGTGAAAATACAATGTATCTAAAACCCCCATACATTGCTGACTGGAGCAAAAGTTGTGACTATTGCTTGTGAATAATGCTTGCCAGTATGTTCTCAAGCTAGACCCCTATCTACTGATTATTTTATAATTCAATGGAGCAAGAGAAAGGCATGCAGATGTCCAGTAAACCACCAGAGAAAAAAAGATTAATAGCAAAACCAAATAGCTATCAATCAGGTAATGGATAGATAAACTGCACTGTATTCATAGGACAGAAAGATACCTGACAAGAAAGAACCCAGGAAGGACTCACAGCTAGAGCAAAAAAAGGAAAGCTCAAAGACATTATACCACAAGTCAGAAGTCAGACATGGGAGAATATGTACTGTGTGATTCTATTCACGTTAAGAAGGGGAAAAAAAGACAGTGGTTACCACCAGGCAAGAGCATGAAAGCTGACTACAAGAAGAACATGATGGAACCTTCAGGATTCTCGTTACAGTCCCTACTCTGATCTGGGCAGTAGCCAACATAGCTGTGCACATGTGCAAAAATAAAGAAGTGTTTGCCTCTGTCGCTTATGTGATGTACCAAACTGTGATATTTAAAGAGCTAAAATTAAAACAGATTAAATAATATAAAGTTAATTTTTTAAGGAGCCAACACTGGAGGTTTGCTCTACTGTATTTCTGTTCCCTCCTGTCTGAAACATCTCACACTACATGTCTTTACAGTAAGCAAGTATTCCCATTTGAATTTTTGACAGGCCCACAATTTTGATGGTGTAGTGCACAGGGAACAATCAATATGCCAAGGTCCCACTGTTCTCATTCAGTCTTTTCTTATCTTCAAACAAATTAATGTTACTACTGTTAATTTACCTGTTTCTACAGTTTCATAATCCCAGCACCAATGTCCCACCACTGGGAGGAGGACAATTTCCCACCAATCATCAAGGTCCAGGGCCCTCAAGCTACTGGCCACTTAATGTTTAATATTTATGTACTTATAGTCATCCTACAGATACAGTTCTGCTATTTTATGTTTACTATAACAGCACAAATATTTTCCCACAGTCTTTACAAGAGCCATTTTCCCTGACTATAGAATAGTCTATTGTGTGGCTGTTCCATAATTTACTTAGCTAGCCCTGCACTGGACACGCAGGTTGTTTCTAATTTCTTGGGAAGGGCTGTATCGGGGCAATAGCATCCCTATATCGCTATGCATTTCTCATTAGACCATGCTGCTACAGTGAATTTCTACATGGGAAGTTACTGAGTCAAATGCATGAGCATGCTAACAATTTTAAGTATGCTTTGCAACATGGTTTTTCAAACTGACATGGTCACCAGCACCACAGGAAGATACCACTTTTACCGACTTTAACAATATTACCATAACTTTTTATCAGCTGTGGTGAATTTGAAATGAGTCGATGGGTTTTGTTACATTTTGTGATTCCTTGATTATTCCAATAGGTATCTGCTTGGTGTTTGTTGGTGAAAAGTTGGAATTTAACCCAAGACCAGGCGCAGTACAGATGAGACAGAAACTTGTTTCTTCTGATGTCAGCGTCCTTCACACCTTTATCTATTTTAAAATCGGGGTGCTGATGCTGTCTCACTCATTCGGATGAGGCTTGGCAAATATTTTTAGCTTGTCATTGTGCAACAAATACCTTTCACTCCGTCATGATGTTCTTCTAGCTTCCCTTCTTAAAGTTTAATTCTTATAAAGTTGCAGCTAGCTGCTTCTTTAATATTTTTACCATTTGAAAACGTAGGAATTTTTGCCTGGAAATATTAATCAATTTTTTGCTATTTTCTGAGATTTAAATAAATTTAATTCTTTAATAGAATTACTAATGCTTATTTGCAATTTTCTCAGATAATGAATAAATCCTGCCAACATCATTTACTCCAGAAGGCTTCCTTTTTGCACAGAGAGAATCCTCCTTTGCCCTCCTTAGGTTGCATGTGCAGCAGCTCCCTGATTTAATTACTATGGGGCTATGTGTTCCAAATCTGTTAATAATGGCCTCCTTCATTATTTCCTATTTTCGGAGGATTTCTATTGGAAACAGATTCCCATTTCCAGTTTTATCTTCTAGTCATTTTGTGAAAATCCGATGAAAACCTAATTAAGATCTAGAGAAGGACTGAGCTACAACTAAACATCGAGACTATACTTGTGAAAATTAGTTGAAAGGCTACAGCAGGCAGGGCGAGTGAGACGGCTCAGAGTTTAAGGGCACTCACTGCCAACCCTGACAGCCTGACTTTATCCTCTGACCTCCACATGCAAATGACAGAGCAGGCTTGGCTATAAGCACACACACACACACACACACACACACACGACAGACAGACAGACAGAGACGGGTGCACGAAGGTTATAGCAGGGACTAATATCAGCCACGTTCTGCTGCTGTGATAAAACACCACATCCAGGGCAACTTATAAAAGAAGAAATTCCATTGTGCTTATAGATTTAAAGGACCCTACCTGAGCAGAACCATGGCATCAGGAAGAGCTGATATCAGACGTCCTGATGCACAAGTTGGGGGCGAGGGCAAGAGAGCTGAACTGAAATGGTGTATTTTGAAATCTCAAAGTTCTCAAAACACTGTGACATGCCTCCTCCAACTAGACCATAGCTCCTAATCCTTCCCAAACAGTTTTACCAATGGTGGACAAATTCTTAAACACATGAGTTTATAGGGTCATTCTATTTCAAAACACCATTATCATAAATCTTTTCAATTATTTATCCTATTTCACCTGAAGAAATTCATTTAAGAGATGGTGAACACGGGTTTGAATGCAAGATCAATTTTTAAATAACAATATGCATCAGTCAGTGTTGTTAAGTGACAAGTAGCCACAAACTCTTGGTGGAACACAAGGCTGGGGATGCACTTCTCACATGTGAAGCTACATAGGCAGGCCTTGTTCTCATCCTGGTTAGAGGCGGAGGAGCATGAAACAGGCCCACTACTTGAGATTGGGACTCAGAACTTGTGCACACCTATTGGCCCACATGGTGTTGGTCAAAGTAGGTGCACGGCCCGGGTCCGCTATCAAGGAGATATGGTAGTCAGCTTATCCATCAGTATGTGGAAGTAGAAATTAGTATTTGCTGTATAAAGATTAGTCTTCTACACCCCATGACCTAGGGAAATTCCCTCAAAGGTCAGGTCTTAGTTTCCTTCCCCTGAGAAACAGATTGTCACCCTGTATGAGAACTGAGCAACATAACATGGAAGGAAAGCTCAGTGCTATGTCTGATAGCATCCAGAGCACAGTCCGTGCCAACTACTGTCGTTGGGTTTAATTATAGAGCAAACATTGTGATTGGCCTTTTGAATTCAAATGGAATAGTTTCAATGATTCCGTGTCAGACTTCACCTTATTGCCTTTGATGTATTGTTTCTGCTGTTGGATGAAACCAGTAGCCTCATCCATCCAGCAAATAAACAAATTCCAAGAGCCCTGCACTGAGTCGGTTCTGCACATGACCTGGAGATCTTGTCCACCACGAAAACAACAGTGACCCTCTTTAGTTCCTGGAAATCCCTCTTCTACACATTCCGGCAGCCGCCATCTTCCACATACCGTGGTTCCCATTTACCCACATTTCCGTCCACATCTCTGCTTCTAAGAGTACTTTCTCTTGTTCTGACAAAAGCCCTGGGTTCTCTCTGGTGGGGGGACTTTTACAGAGGCCTCGGATAAGAAATGCCTTACCCACAGCTATCTGGACCCCACTCTGATCTACTTGACCAGAGGGTTGCTCCATCCCCTCCATTTTTTAAGGTCAAAGCAAAGAAAGCCTTCAGTTCATCCTCTGAAATAAAGAAATAAATGAATCTCAGATGTTTGATGAAGCCCCTCAGAGGAAGTACCTGTCACTGGAATTATCTCAGCGGTGAACATTACAAACAGGGGGAGCCAAGTGTCCTTTCAGTGGACAGTAAGCAAGGTTCAGCTTTTAGTGCCTACCATGGACCCCAAATTCCAGGTCCTAACATTCAGTCCAAGGTTACTCTGGTTACAGACTCAGGGACTGCCCAGCAAGTCCTCACAGCCCCTCATCGACCACCCTGACCCGAATCTCTGCTGCCCAGAAGAGATTAGTGGCTTCTTCGCTCTTCACAGGCAATAGTAACATATCTGTATGATTTCCTTTATCAGCCTTCCAGAAGCTATCATGGAGAAAGTGTGTGCTGCCTATGAGAAGCTGTGAAGCCCCGAGGGAGCTCTCCTGGGACTCGAGTGCCTCTTTGTTCACTATCCCTGGTCCCCATTGGTGGCAAAGGCCTAAGAGAAGCCTCTGCCTAGGTGCTTTGTTTTTCTTAGGAACACATTGATGCTATTCTTGTCTCTATTTTATTTCTTATTAACATAAATGCATTTATTTTCTCTAATTGATTATCAGGGGGTTTGATTTGTTTTGTTTTCAAAACAAAACAAAATGACCAGAGATCAAACTGTGATCGATTCTGCACCCAGGGTTGACTTTTTCAAAGACACTTTGATCTCAATGAATCATGATTCTGGGTGGTGTTTCATCAACACATCATGACCTCTAGTGTGGCCTGGGTCAGACAATAAAGAATTGTTAGGAGGTGGCCCCAGATTGGGTGAGGACAGACTGTACCTATTGTCATATAGAAAATAAATAAAATCTGTAAATGCTATAAGATGCTTACCAAACCCACTCCTGGATTTCTGTGAAGAACAATGGTTCTGCTTTAAGAGCCTGAGGTGCCCTGTGAAGATGGTTTGTCTTGACTCAGAAAAGCCTACAAAATCACGCAAATCAAGAGTTTCACATCTTTGTGCTCACTTTAAAAACATCGAACGTATGCATATCTAGAAAGCCACTAAGTAGAGATGTTACTTTAAGGAAGTCATGTGTGCCATTCAGTGGAGTTAGAAGGTGTGTCCATGCCAAACATGGGGACTGGAAAACAGGGTCAGGGATCAAAAAGGTGTACTGAATTTACTGCACATGCTTAAAACTATAGCAAGTAACGCTGAACTTCAGGGTTTAGGTGCAGAGTGTGCAGTCACTGATCACACCAAAGGGAACAGAGAACCCAGCAGTCTCTGAAGAAGTTACAGAGCTCAGGGCTGGATTACCCCACACATGAGCTTCCCGGCTACCCTTAGACAATCCTCACTGGAAAGCAACCAATTGTTCTACAGCCAGAAGAGGAGGGTGCACAGGAGTAAAAGGTGACCCAGAAGAAACTGAAGAAACAAAAACTCATGGCACAGGAATAAATTCAGCAGAAAGTCAATGCAGATAAAGGAAAAAGGAAAAATGATCGCTCCTTCTCAGTCCCCACTGACTTAAAGGAACCTCCACATTTCTGGCTCATCCAGGGATTTGCTTCCTTATCAGAAAATCTGGCCCACCTGCCAACTTCTCTGTGGCATCTCCATGTGTATACATTCTTCATGCCATGCTGACATCCCAGAGATGGCCTTGAGTCTCCATATCCCAGTAACCACCTAAGAAGAAATCTCATCCCCTCATCCCTGTGCCACATGCTCTTCGAAAAAGCTTGCCTCGGGCCTCACAAATTTCCTGATGTGACAGGCCAGACAGAAATGGACTGTTTCCAAGGACCCAGAGAAACTAAACACTAGGGTAGCGGGTGCTCCTAGTCAAAATGGGAATCTGTGCAAAGCATTATAATCCATGAAGTATCCTCCTCCTCTACCCCATGATCAGAGAAGTATCCCCCAAACCCACATCCTTGGTGTCCAGGCTCAACATGATTTGACATTTTCCTTACCTCTGACTGTCGGAGGGCTACAGAATCTGAGAGAACCAGGATGTCCTTCCAAAGCCTGAAATCATTGTGTGTACTCAGAAACAGCTCTCTAAAGGGACTGGGGTGGTTTACCATAAAGAACATATTTAATCAACTGGAACAACATAAACAAAGCATGATAAACTACGGCCTCGGGGGGGGGGGGGGACTACAGCCATGCAAACATCGGAATAAACAGGTTTGCCCTTCCTGCAGTGAGAACAGGAAGGGAACGTCACTGCTGCATCCCTCGCATTGCTAGGGAGGAGAAGCAGACATCCCCAAATCTCAGAAGATGGCCTTCCAAACACTATGAGGACAGCAAGCTCAAGAAGAAACTAAACACTTGCTCTGCTGCAAGCTGGGATCACCACGAGCCTCTTGACTTAGAGGGCTCTCTCAGCTCCAGATCATGGGTTCCTTTATTTAAATTAGGAAAACATACCCCTTTGAAGAAGGTCTATAAACCCCACACTGAGTGAGGCAGGGAGGCTCCGGCTCTCTTCTCTAGCTGTGCCAAACAGTCTTGGCATCGACCAGTGTCTTACAAAAGCAACAACGGCAGAGCCCCATTCTCTAACTCCATCTGTGAGTTTCTTAAAAGATCCTTGTGAGCTGCCACCTTTTTAATTCTGAAATTGGGGCTCGTGTAGCCCAGAGTACTCTTCAGTTCATTATGTCCCCAAGGCTGGCCTTGACTTCTGACCCTTCTCCCTCAGTCTCAGGTGCTGAGAGTTCAGGTGTACACAACCACTCCCAGCCAGAGATGGGCTCTTAAAGGGGGCTACAGTCATATGAAGGTCATGTGTAGAGCTTCCTGGTATCCTAAGGACCAAGATTATGGAGGGATGGTCACGGGGTCAGGGAGTTGTGAAATCAGTGCTCTTGGCTCACAGTGTCCTAGCCCAAGTTCTTCAACATTATCCGAAGAACATGTACCACATCTATGCATCTGTATAACGGGACCTGGATGTGTGTCAGTCACATCTATGCATCTGTATAACGGGACTCAGATGTACATCGGCCACATCTATGCATCTGTGTAATGAAACCTGGATGTGCTGAGAAGTTGGAAATCCATCCCCGTAGTTCTACAAGAGATGATGGCATGTTATTCTACCAGGATTCCCATAACAAAGTACCTTGGACTGGAGGCCAAAGCAACAGAAGGTTATGACCTTCCAGCTCTGCAGGTGAAAGTGAGAGATCCGTCAGAGGAGCCAGATTCTCTGAGGAGCATGAAAGAGAGACTCTAGGCTTCTCTTCTTGTCTTGGGGATGCCACCTTCTATCTGTCTCACATCATCTCCTCTGTATACCTGCCTCAGTTTCCAAATGTCTCCTCACTAAGGTCACCAGTCACACTGAAGGAAGATCTACCCCAATGACCTCACATTCACCTATAACCTGGTCACATGCTGAGGTACCAGGGTTTGGACTCCAAAATACCCTTCCATGAGAAGCACAATTCAATCAACCACAGAGGTCACTGCACCAATGTCCTTGCTTTTCTGCAGGGCTCAGAAGAAGAGGTGGGGAGCCAGGCAGAGAACCCATCCATCAGTGCCCTATTCCAAGCCACCTTTATCTTCTGCCAAAACAACACAGCGGCCTCCTTGCTGGTCCTCAATCTTCCACAATTGTCACTTCCTTCGAGGTGCCACACAGCAGCTGGAATGAACTTTTCAATCAGAACACAAATCTGATAATGGCAGAACCTACTTAAAAGCCTTGATGACTGCCCATTATGTTTGAGGGAGGCAGGAAACAAAACTGCATTGACCTCATTTCCCTCCAAATGCTGCTCGGTTCCTGGAACACTGAGCGTTTCTCCCGACACAGAACTCACTTAGACCTGGTGACAATTCCATCTTTCTCACCGACTCACAGAGGTAAACCCTTCTTGCCCGTCCTTCCTCAGCCATGGCCCCTGCAGAGGGTCAAGCCCATCTCTGTCCTCTGTACTCCCAGCTCCTAGGACAGTCCCAGACTCATAGTAGGTGCTCAATATTTAAGTACAGAAAAACTTAACAGTGGTACTTAAGTGCATTATATTATCTTGGATGACTTTTTTTTTCTTCTTGAAAACCTACTATGTATAAGGGATGTGCACGTTGAGAGCTTTAGCTACAATACTAAATTTTAGTTCCGTAGAATAAAGGAGAAGGTGAATTTCTAAGCCCAGAAATGCATCATCCAAGGCCACATCGCCAAACTTATGATTCCTGATTCTGAAACCTCAGTAACAGAGCGCTTCCTCACGTCCACGCTGAGATCTGCACAGGAGAAAATCAAGTCCTCTTGTACACCTCAGCTCTGCGTAGTTTCTGACCAGCAAACAAACCTCTCTGTTTGCCCAAAAAACACATCCATATCTTACCTGAGGTCCTGGATTGAGGGGTATGTGAGGTAGTGGTGAGCAGAACGGGGAGAGTGGACCTGACTCCTGTGGCCCTTGCAAGGAACACTGGGTGTGGGGTCCCACCCCAGGGGCATCAGATCCTGCCTCTGATCCTTAAAAGAAGCAGGAACTCCCTAGGAAACTCTCATAGTGAGGATCCATTTCAATCATCAACATCAGAAATCACCCAGTAGAAAGCCTTGTGGTATGTCCATGGGGAAATGCCTTGATCCGGTTCACTGAAGTGAAAAAAAAAAAAAAACAAACCATCGTGGGCGGCACCATTCAATATTGAAGTGAAAAGACCCACCATTGGTGGCTCCATTCCCTAGGCTAAGATCTCAGGCTGTATAAAAAGTGAGCTGAGGATAAGCATTGAGCACTCCTGCTCCTTGACTTTGATTGGTACACAAACAGATGTCCCCAGGTTCTTTCTCCGTGATCTGTCTGCACTGTTGAACTATAATCAACTGTATGCCAAAAAACAAAAAACAAAAAAACCAAAAAACAAACAAACAAAAAAAACCCCTCCTTCCTAATTGGCTCCAGTCGAGGGATTTTTATCCTAGCAACAGAAAAGATGGGCAGGGCCTCTGACTCTACTTTCTTCCTCTGGAAAAAGCATGAGAGAATGTGGAATCCACTTCAGAGTGAAGACTCAAGAAATGATCATAAAATACTTTTTTGGCTCTAGCCATTGTGGAGCCCAGGGAAAACAGTGGTCTCTTCCCTTCCTTCAAATGAGCCTGAGAAGCCCCATGTGAAGGCTACTAGCCTCCACTTAAGCTAGAGAACCAAGTTGAAAGTGAATGTCAATCTTGGTAGCCCACTGCTTATGGAAGCCCATGGGTACAGAGAATTGGTAACTAGTCAACAGGCTCCATATTCTAGGCCATTCTCTGTGAGGCATGTGCTACCATCAGTCAACTGTGACCAAGGTGCCTGGCCCCCACCCCCTCAGCAGGTTGGACCAGCTTCCTCGAGCTCATGCTTTGAGCTGGACATGTAGCTACAAAGAAAACAAAGTTTAGCTTTGTTCTATTTTATGCCCTAAAATATGCAAGTGAAGGACACGAACCACAGTCACTCCAGGGAAAAGCCCGTGTGAATTAGCCTTTGAAGAAGAATCTGGAACCAGCTGGAGGCCTGGATCCTAACTTCACAAGGGCTGCCTTGCCTCCCAGCTTTTGATAAAAGCCCAGAGGCTGCTAGGAAGCTTGGCCAAGAGCTTCATGCTGGCCTCCTTCAGATGGTGCCAAAGCTCTGCCAGACTCTGCTGTCCTGCCCAAGGCTGTCTGGCAGCTTGGTGCCCCACTCCTGGATGTTCAATCTTGGAGGTTTTATCTACATGATATGGTCTCCCCTTTCTTGTTTCATGTTTTTATTTCCCTACCCTCTCCACTCCTTTGATCTTTGTATTTCTTCCAGTCCTTCCTTCCCCCAGATGACTTCCTGAGGTATGTAGATGCCGTTGTCAGCTGGAGGGTTCACAGGTAAATCGTATAGACTGTCTCATGTTGAAAAAACAATTAACAAACCATCTAATGAACATATGAATTGGAACAAACTGAAGAAAGATAGGATAGAGGCCAGAGAAGAGAAGGGTATTACCTTTAAAAACAAAACACAAGGATGTCCAGAGGAGCAAAGGAGATAAGGAGGTGAGCCATGCAGCCATTTGCAAAAAAGTATCTTTTATTTAGAGGGGGCAGCTAATGCAAGCAAAATACAAGCTTGCTTGACAAACTCCAGGGGAAAAGGATAGAAAACAGAGCTGTTGTGTGGGTGTATAAGGCTTTTCTCAGAAGCCATAGGTTATAACATGAAAATCCCAATGCCAGGGAGGAATACAGCTCTATGCTGTTGGTCAGGGGAGTTGAAAGTCCCCTCAAACACCGCAGGCTATTGACATCCCTCTTGGTTGCATACCAGAACTAGATGACAAGACCTTAATGCTAAAGAAAACACAATTTCAGGTACAAAGCATAGAGAAACAAATTTAGAACTAGACGGGAAGCTTCCTCCCTGCTGGCTACCTTTCACGGTGCTAGAAGGTGCTATTTAGCCTAATAGGAAAGTGGGTTTATGCAGCTATGGATCCTGCACCTTATAATAATTACCTGCCAGGCAATATCTGCCTTTGGTGCAATAGGGGCAAGATGGCTATGGGGGCAAGCAGCCAATGACTGCATCTGAAGCCCATTTCACTAGAGGAAGATCACGGTTGGCACTATATATCTGGCCAGAAGCCCAAGTCTAGGGAGATCATAAGTTCTGAGGAAAACCCACCAGTCATGTTTTGCTAAGTAGACACGTTGTCAAGATGCCTTTTAAATATTTATGCTAATAACTCATAGATTAGTGCTAATGTCACCCCCTAGTTAAAGAACCTTCTATTTGCAGCACACCGTGATGAATGCGGCAACTCATAACAGGTCAAGAGACCGCTGGGTGTGCAACCCTAAACAGAACATTTGCTTCCAAGGAATATCTGGAAGAAGGCGTAAGAAGAACAGAGGGGCTGGTGGATGGGGACAGTGAAGTGAAATGATGTCCTCTGAACATGATATAGTTGTTGCCCTTAGGAACTCACAGTGGCTGTAGTCTACCTGCACAAACCTGCACAAGATGTTACTGACAATAACCCATCACTAATAGAGAAGGATTCATGAAACAGACCCCTCCCTGAGGAGCTATAAGCAATTAAAGGTTGATGAGGAAGGGTAGTCAGAGTCCTCAGTGGTAGCTGCCAAAGTTCAAGTATCTTTTCACTCATGCCTAGGCAGACAACCCTAAAAAAACAGAGAGGTTCACACACAAAAAGGCATGAAAGGAGGAGCCAGGTGGTGATGGTGCACACCTTTAATCCCAGCACTTGGGAGGTGAGGCATCTCCAAGTTCGAGGCCAGCATGGTCTACAGAGCAAGTTCCAGGACAGCCAGAGCTATACATAGAAATCCTGTAATGGAAAACAAACAAAAAAACAAAAGCTTTGGCAGAGTGTAAGGGTATTAAGAGAGGATAGTGAGATAAATATGATCAAAGTGTGAGTGTGTGTGTGTGTGTGTGTGTGTGCAAAACTGAAAGAAAATTTTTAAAAATTAACTATTTTTTAATATTTTATTTTAAAAAATTATAAAAATTCTACTCTTGCTACTTCATAACTAATTTTTCTGCTTCTTGAATTGTAATGTAAATAGCTGCTATGCAGGATATCTGACATGTGACCCCTGTGAAAGACCCCCATGTTAGACTCCTAAAGGGGTCTTGATCCACAGGCTGAGAACCACCACTCTAGTTGCTCCAGCAGGTCAAAGGTTAATCCAAGCCTCTGTGTACATAGTTAGGTAAACACTGAGGATGAATGGGTTGTGCTACACTGGAGGACATGGCTGATGTCACACTGGAGGAGATGGCAGGCCTAGCTCAGTGACAGCATAATCAGGAGCACACCGAGACACTTCTGAGGCTTGGCGTCTACTTGTGCCCAGGGAGGGCAATCTCCTGTCACCTGACTTTCTGAAACAGAGCAAAGAATGGGAAACACTGACTTTGCACTGCACCTGGCTCATACCAGCCCCTTCCCTGGCGACACTTTCCCTGCTCTGCCAGGGTCCCTTAACATTTCTCCACTGTAGTTGTCACTAGAAGGGGGACTTGTTGAGAGGCGGTCTGAAGACCTCCACAAGAGCATCCTGCAGCAGAAACAGTGAAACTTACAAATCTCCTAAATCAAGACCTTAAAAACCACCATTAAAAAAAAAAAGACAACCTGGCACTTTACAACTCCCTGGAAACACTTTAGAAACACCCATAGCATTTCCTCCTGGGGCCCTCAATTGTCAGTCCCATTAGCCAATCTGGAGCC
Organism: Myodes glareolus; assembly: GCF_982192425.1. NCBI lineage: Eukaryota > Metazoa > Chordata > Mammalia > Rodentia > Cricetidae > Myodes > Myodes glareolus. The sequence continues at coordinate 36,596,753 of NC_142030.1, read as the reverse complement.
CGAGAACAACACAGATTTCCAGAGGCCAGGAGAAAATGTGCTGCTGAGACTTACAGAGGCATCCCAGAAGGGGGACAGATGACCCAGAAGGGGGATAGATGACCCAGGACATGTGTGCTTTAGCCATACCAGCCTGCAGCTTCCTGCCTTGGGTCTTACACACTGGCCATGGCCTGCAGACAGGTCTTCATTATGGGGAGGGTTTACAGCTAATGGGACAACCTCTGTTGAGGCTTTGCCAGACATGCTCACATACACTGTCATCCCAGGGCTAGGGGTAAGACCTAGATCAAACAGGAAAGGAGGGAGGAGAAAGAAGAAACAGGCTGTTAAATGAACCCAAGAGAGTCTGTTAAAGAGTCTCAAGAATTTATTTAGGTATAAAATGCAGATAAACACTCACTGATATAGAATAGATTAGATGCCTCAGTGATCCCCCTGCTATGTCCTGTGGTTCTGCCAAGGGAGCAAGGGTGCAACCACAAGAGCAGAAAAAGTGAGAGAGGGTGTGACCCCGCCCCCTCAGCTTTTAAGTAGCCATTTATGCAGAAAAGACCACGCCCTAGGGCTTGCTGCCCTAAAGGTCATCCCACAACAGCAGGCATATGATATACAACTGGTGTAGGATTTCTTTTTGTATGCTGTGAATATGTTTTATTACCAATGGTTAATAAAGAAGCTTCTATGGCCTATGGCAGAGCAGAATATAGTTAGGTGGGAAAACTAAGCTGAATTCAGGGAGAAAGAAGGCAGAGCTGTGCTTTGTAGTCTGGAATGAGATACAATGAACAGACAATTATAACATTTAACAGTAAACATAGGTGCATTTAAGTTACATGTATGAACACACACAGAGAGTGAACAGAAATTGAGTAACATGGATGCTCTTGGTGGTCCCTACTAAGGTAAAACACACATACAACAAAGTCAGCAAGAGGAATTAAGAGACAAAAACATAAGTAAACCAGGGAACCAGGCAGGGTATACCTCAATAAAGATGGCGGAACTTGGTCACCTGACTTGGTTCTGTTAAGATGGCAGCAAAGTCACAGGAGGAGACAGACACCAGCCAGAACCTTACTGGTAAGCCACAGCCTTGTGGCAATATACAGATAACTAAAAATTGGTTAATTTAAGATGTAAGAGCTAGCTAGAAATATGCCTGAGCCATTGGCCAAAGCAGCTTCTTTATTAACCAATGGCAATAAAACTAACTCACAGCATACAGAGGGGAATCCCACATCAGCAACTTCATTTGGTGACACTGCACTGTGTGTCCCCTGCACTGGACTCCAGCCCCCAAGTGCCTGCTCAGCTCTACAGTAACTCTCAAGTCTACTGCACTGCCCGTGTCTCCACGTGTAGGTCTAGTGATGTTTTACAACTGTTCTATGAGATGGAGACAGTGAAAATGGTTGTACCATGTCAAGAAAAGAGAAACAAGGCTCAGAAGTGGGAATGAGGATGTGAAGAGAACAAACCACCCTCAAAAGCTTCAAAGCCACCCTGTGTTGGGCTAGAGTGAGACATCCAAGACAGATCAACAGGAATGATCATCCCAACCCTTTGAATGGTCAAAGGAAACTGGCCAGACCACGGGGGTTCCCCAGATGTTCTGAAGCAGCCCCAGCTGCTCCTCAAAGTCATGTATCATAGCTCAAGGAAGTCCCCTGCACGTCTTGGTGGAGGGAAGAGGATGAAGACACACCCCTAGTTGTCCGGTTTAGAAATTACTAAAGAAGGTTCCTTCCTGCCTCCTTCACTAAGCAGCACCATATTGTTCTTCTTAGGCTGCCAGCCTGTCCCAAGAATTTTCACCTCCTTCCTCCCCTCTTCCATCTCCTTGAGACACAGATGTCAATCTGCCTCCTGCACATACTGCTGTGCTCTAAGCACTCCAAAGATACTAACTAAATGTGTCCCTCTTCACCCACTCCATAGCCTTCCAGAAGCTTATCACCTTTCCCTAAGCCACAAAGAGAAGTGCTAGAATGTTCTGGCTCCATCCCTTCCCCACTGAGTCCCCTTTTCCTTTAATACCATTGACTTTTTCACAAGGCTCCAATATATGTCCTTTAGTCCTGAGTCCCAGTTCTTGGCTTCACAAAAGACTTTCTGTGGAAATACCACACCAAGCTCCAGACTCACTGAGTTTCAGGACCTATTTACCAGATAAGCTATCTGGAGTCAAAGCAAAAGCCAGATGGCAGAAGTCCTGGGGGGTGGGGGGAAACCCTTCTGACTTCTGAGTCCTCCCCTAGAAGGTACAGGCAAGAAGGAAGGGCTCCATCCAGAATTTGCATTTTGAAAGGATGACAAGAGACTCATGCCATAGAATACAAATGGAAAGGGGACCTTGGCCTTGACAAAGTCCAGGTATAAGCCACCATGTGGGAAGAAATTTCAGTGTCAGACAAATGGCTCATTGGTAAACGTACATGCTACTAATCCTGGTGATCCAAATGTGATGCTCAGGACCCACACAGTGGAAGGAGAGAGTCAACACTCACAAGTTGTCCTCTGACCTCCAGACACACTCTGTTTCATATGCCACACATGGAATCATACACAATAAACAGACAGATGATAGATAGACAGATAGATAGATAGATAGATAGATAGATAGATAGATAGATAGATAGATAGATAGATAGACAGACAGATAGGAGAAAGGAGAGAGAGAGAGAGAGAGAGAGAGAGAGAGAGAGAGAGAGAGAGAGAGAGATTTTAAGGAAAAAAATTTTAAAGAGAAATTTCAACACCACACAGACTCTGAAAGTTCTTAGAGATTCCAACATTATACAGTGAGAATGAGAACCACAAGGGGCAAGGAAGCATTGTCCATCAGCATTGGATCAGACTCCTGCCAAAAGCATACAAACACATTCCTGGCCCCATCCTGGCTACCAGGACTGAGCCATGGAGTATGGAAATCATGGGTAGGAGTTCAGCAAGGAACTTTCCAGATCTAATATAATTATTCTCAATTAGCACCCTCTTGGGTGCTAAATATTAGGTGGTACTTCACCATTTACACCACAGTTTCTCAATCCAGCACTACTGACACTTCAGATTGCATCCCTGAGGGTCTGACCTCTGTTTTATAGGATCACTGGGCTCTACCCACCAGAATTCAGTGGCATCCCATCTACTTCAGCTGTAGTAACTGCAAATGCTTTAGACATTGCCAGATGTTGTCCTGGAGATAAGTTTACCCCCAAGTGAGAGCCACTAACATACACCCACTGTAGTAACAGGCATGGCTACTTCAATTTACAGGACAGGAGGCTGAGAACAGAGAACCAGAGGGGTTCTCATGACTTGCCCAAGGCCACGAAACAAACATCAGAGCTCTTGTTTAAACTCAGGATTTCTGATTAAAAGTCTAGGGCACTTTCGAATTCCTAACTCTATCTACGGATGCAAGTACCAATATTTAGTTACTGCCTGCCTCAGTCTCTCACATCTGTGAGTCAAACAGAGGAAGATCTGAATCTGAACTATAAAATAGATGGATCTACTATGCCTCTAACTTGACAGTGGCCTTCAGAGGCAGGTGGTAGGGATTAGCTCATGGCATATCAAGTTCACCAGTTAGGGGAAGCCCTTCCCTTATAGGAACCACTGTTAGCATTGAGTTAACACTTAGGGTCCTGGAACTGCAGCTCAGTCCTTGGGGAGTCCCTGGAAGGCCACAAATGCATTCATACTCACCACCAAGTGAGGAAAACCTTGGTTCTATGTCCACCATCTTCTCCATAATGATCATCTTCATCCTACCAACCTCCTTCTTCCTTCCAAGTCCTTATCCAAAACTTGGAGGAGTCCTACGATTAGATGCAATGCAACTCAAACTCCTATATCTGTCTACCTTGTACTCAAGAAAAAGAAAAAGACCAGCTAGTGTTAGCAGCCTTCAAGGTCAAGCTCATGGGGAGAAAGGAGCAAGGCCTGGTTTCCTAAAACAATCCCTGACAAAAATGTAATTATGCAGTTTCATCTCTCAAAGCATTAATTTACTCCCCCAAAGAAGAAATACAATAATACCCACCTCACCAGGATGTGAAATAAAACAAGATGTTGGAGGCTAAGTGCCAGGCACAATGTCTATTGCATTCGAGGTGCTCAATAAATCATTCGTTTAATAAAATTCGGAACCACTAAGCAGGACGAAGAGAAAAGTTTTGGATGCCTCCCAGGTGTTTTTAACTTACAGACACACTGACTGGGTACATAAATAGATGCTAAGGACTCCGTAGTAGTAACTCTCCTAGATCTGAGGCGGCCCAAATTTAATGGAGGAGAGTCTGAAAGGTAATGGAGTTGTCTCTGACCAACCACCTTTGTCTTAAAGGCAGCTGCCTGCAGAAAGCAAGCACAGCGCATTTCCAAACGAGATGCCGTGGGAGAGCCTTCGGTGGGCACCAAAGCAATCCGTCCAAGAGAAGAAATAACAATAATAACACAGGCAGTTGTCAGAGACATTTGCTGTGCATTCTGGTGGAGAACTAGCATTAGCTGCAGAGACAGCCCTGGCAGGGGGGCCAGATGGGAAGAGCTTCGAATAACAACTGGATAAATACAGCAGCTTGCAGAAGCCTATAGTTGCTGCCAAATCCTGACTGCAGCCTGGTCCCTTCTGCCAGCCATGCTGGGAGAGAGGAAAGGTCTCAGCGAGCATTGGTGAGCCAGTCAGGCCCACAGAGATGAGGAAGATAGAGTGGCCTGTCATCTGAACCTCGTCCCTGCTCCCTGGTTCGGCTCTGTCTGCACAAAATCTATGTCTAAAACACAATGCAGTTCATTTATTAAATGAGTGTGTGTAACACTGTGTAAGTCCCAAGAATTGTTCTAGGCACTGAAGATACTGTAAAAGCCAACACGAAAAAGCTTCCTTCTCTTGGAAAGTTTCACTTGAGAAAACAGAACCGTCCACGGTGTGCATTTTGGTCGGGTCATTCCGCGGAAAATGGACCCTGCCATTCCTCCCGTTTGCTACTTTTAAAGGAACATCCCTGTTCACACAGTTGCATCTCTTGCCCAGGGGTGCTGATGCCTGAGAACTTCTGCCCATGCTCCCAGTCCTGCCCTCATAAGGCTGCTGCATACAAAACCAGTATAGAGGAAGAGGGTACTATGGGACTCCCAAATGCTGGGGAGGGCAGCCCTGGGGTTTCAGAGTTGGCCCAACAGCCCATGCTGTCTCTTTAGGTGGCTCGAACCTCCTCTGACTGGGAGGGGCTTTACCTCCCTCATTCAGCCCCGCCTCCCTGTTCCCACTCTCATCCTGGTTCTCACTCATCTCCTGCCTTCTTGTCCCTCCACTCATCCCTTTTCCTGCCTAATCTGAGATGCCCATCTCTATCACTGAGTTCGCCACTGTCACACTTCAGACCCAAGAATAAGTGCCACACCCCCAGGAGCTTTCCCAGACCAGATGTGTGCATCTGGACAGAGCCCTAAACAGCATGACCTCACACCTTCACATCCTCTGATTCTCTCACTGGCACCTGAACTTGTGACTCCCTGGTGTAAGAGGGTGATGGCTTGTTGAAGGTCTATTTCCTATACACATTGAAAAAGGCCATAAAGGAAGGAAAGGAAGGAAATATATTGGGTTTGCGTACCACAAAACCTCTGTGCTCATAACAGAGGCTGGTACAAAGAAAGAGCTTATGAAACAATAGATACTAGGAACAATGAAATTAATGCCTGGCATTTCCCTGTACCCACTCCCAGGTATTCATCTAGTTCTCACTCCTTCTTCAAAACTCAGTTTGAGTGGCATGTCCTCTCCTGACCTCCAACCACCCCCAATGGATTTGGGAGCGCCCATTCTTCTGCCCTCTCTATATCCCTCCCATTGTCAGGGTCAGAGGGAAAGGCAGCCATTGCCTGGCATGCCCAATGCTGGCTGGCAGAAGCAGAGACACTTGTTTTTGTATTCCCCACCACTAGCACAAAGTCTGGGACAGTTTCGGTTAATATTACAGGAATGAAAGTTACGGATGAATGGGCACTGAGCATGTGATATCATACATGACAAGAGAGGTGCTTCTTTCAGCTCCTTGGTCTGGATGTTTTGTTACTACTGGCAGAGACTCTATTATCAAATTAATTATTTACAAGGACAAGTGACATTTTCATACTTTTTAGAACTTAGTGCCCTCAGCTGGGACTACCTAGATCCCTGTGCTCAACAGGCCAAAGAATGAGGTCAAGCAAGGAAAACATGATCTCTTCAAGGTCCCCATCTGCCCACAGGAGCACCGTGCCCTAAGGGTTGAGAAGACTGGATTGTGGCTGTGGGCTTCAGATCCTAGGAAGAGATGAACCAAAGCTGCCCTTAGTCCTCAGAATCCATGAGGGTAGGAATAGAACCCTTTGATTCATGTACACATATAACATGGGAGATTGTTTCAATGTGGATCAAGGATTTGTTTGAGACAGGTGGGGTGAAACACCAGTGTGAGTCAGGGAGCAACGGGGTAGGAGGAATATGGGACCCCCTCACCGTGCTTTCTGAGGGGAGAATGCGGCAGGGCAACATAAGCCAGAGCAGCCCTGGCCACTGTGATGGCTATTCTCGGCTACTAACCCGACTACCTATAGTCAAACTAAAACCCACGAAGCTGGGTACACCTGTGAGTGATTTTTTTGTTTTGATTTGGTTGGTTGGTTTGGTTTTAGGGCTTTTGTTTTGTTTTGTTTTGTTTGTTTTAAGACAGGGTTTTTCTGGATAGATCCAGCTGTACTGGAACTCACAGAGATTCACCTGCTTCCGCTTCCTGAATACTGGGATTAAAGGTGTGCACCACCACCAGCTGGTCTATGAGAGACTTTTGTTATTTGTATTTTTATTATTATTAAATAATTTTAAATGGGAAGACCCACCTTCAAGCTGGGTCTTTTGATGAGCAAAGACCCACCTTTGATCTGGGCCGCACCTTCTGGTGGCAGCCTATATAAAGGGCAGGGAAGAAGCAAGCTGTGGTTCTCTGTTCCTCCTTGCAACGCTATTCCTTTCATGACATTAGAACCTAAGTCTTCAGGATTCCAGTGAATACTTAAAACCATCTGAGGCATCAGCCTCATGCACTGAACAACTAATAGATCCTTAGACCTTTGATTGGTAAACAGCCACTGTTAGACTAGCTGGGCCATAGCCTGTAAGCCACTCTAATAAATCATATATACATATGTATATGAACAAAACTAATAGGATGAATATGTATTCATTCCATTTCTTATTTAATAATTCTATTTATTAATGAATACATACATATTCATTCTATTTATTAGTTCTACACCTACAGAGACCCCTCACTGACACACTGCTATGAATGTTACCAGTAGGCTCTGGGGAGTCAGAGGTTGTTGAAGCTGTCTGGTACCCACTCCCGAGGTAAGCAAGGTAAAGGAACAGTGTGTTGACCACTAACAATTCCATAAAAGAGACAGCTGTGGTGCGGACTTCGGATTAGCTCCCACATGTAATGTCTGCTAACAGTCTCTTTCTTATCAGCAAAGCCCCAAGATAGTTAGGTGTTATAAAAAAAATCAGAAAATAAAAACATGTAATACAAGGCTGGGGAGATAGCTCATTCTGCAAAGCGTTAGCCAGGCAAGCAAGATGTCCTGAGTTTGATCTCTAACACCCATGTAAAAAGCCAGGTGTGGAGAACAATTATAATCCCATCACTGGGAGACAGAGATAGGCAAATGCCTGGAGATTCATTGCCCAGCCAGCCGAGTCTGACCACTGAGCTCCCAGTCTTAATATGAAACCCTGTCTCACAAAATAATGTGACAGAACCTGATAAGGAATGACAGCTGAGGTTGAACTCTGCTGTGCATGTCTGAACAACACACATATAACTGCACACACATGAACATGTATACATATCTGCCCATGCATGTATACACATAAATAATAAAAATCATATAATATAGTGATGATCTGCAGGGAGAATACAGAAAACACTATTTCTGGGCTGGGCGGTGGTGGTGCATGCCTTTAATCTCAGCACTCAGGAAGCAGAGGCAGGTGGATCTCTGTGAGTTCGAGGCCAGCCTGGACTACAAGAGCTAGTTACGGGACAGGCTCCAAAGCTACAAAAAAAGAGAAAGAAAACACTATTTCTTACTGGTAAGGATTAAACCTTTGCCTATGCTCCCATTTATATGTAGAAATCCCAACCTTCCGAGTGGTCTAGCCTTTAAGAAGTAGTACAGTCATGAGAGTGAAAACATCATAATGAAATTAGTGTCCTTACAAAGCAAGCCCCAGGTCACTCCTTTGTCTCTTCACCCATGTGCAAACACAGCAAAAAAGATGGCCATCTGTGTGCCATGGCCCTTCACCGGACATTGAAATCTGTCACCACTCTGATCAGAACTGTGAAAATATGTGTGAAAACTGTTGGTTTTAAACTACCCAATCTAGGGTATTTGGTTATAATAGCTCAAACCTATGAAGACACTTTTGCAAATGCTTCAGAAGCATATGAGCTTGTCAATCATATTGTCTTAAAAGGAACCATGCAATGACACTGAACCAAGTGTCATTGGTTTTCAGTAGCTACTACTTCCTCTGCTAATCAAGATGATAGATAGATAGATGATAGATAGATATAGAGAGAGATAGATCTTGCTATTTCATGACTAAACCCAAAAAGAAAGAGCCCTTTAAAATTTTTGTAAGTCATTAATTAAACGAATTTTATTCTTCAATTTAAGAAATATCTGTTATGCTCTAACACATGTCAGGGCTTATGTTAGGCTGAGAGAATAATAGTGACCATCACTTCTTAAAAGTTTGGACTGGAGTATCACAAAAGTCAATGTGTTAAAGCCTTAGTCCCCTGCCCATGGCTCTACCAGAAGTAAAGGAACCTTTCTAAGAGATAGTGCCTAGAAGAAGGATGCTTGGCCACTGGGACATGACCATGAAAGAGCAGAAAGGACTCTGACCTCTCCTCTCTTTCTCTCTTTGCTTTCCAATTGCATGACGTGAGCAGACTTCCTGCCACATGCTCACTGCAATGCTGGTACTGCAAGAGGCCCAAAGCAATGGCACCACGTGACCATGGACTGCAGACTCTCAAACCATAACCCAATATAAGGCTTCATCTTACAAGCTGATGACCTCAGACATTCTGTCATAGTGACGGACGGCTAGCTAAAGCATCTGCCATCAGAGTCATTAAAAGGAGACAGCACATAGGGAAACGGGTAATCCAAGAAAAGTAACCAGCAGACATGCTCTAAAAGAGAGATACAGAAAGACAAGTTAGGTTCTGGGGCTGGCTTTTCTGCCGAGGTAGTCTTTTGAAAATGAGAAATAAAATCAAAATCATGCTATGAATCAGATCGCTTGCAAAGGTCCCAGAGCTAGGATGAGTCAAGGAAGAAGACAAAGCCCTCAGCAGGAAGAAGGTGAGCTCTATGCAAGTTCTGGTTTTATTTAAAGTTTAATGAAAATCTCAAGTAGGAAATAATGGAGTCAAGTTTATTGTGACTGCTTTCTTGAACAATATGAACCCAGAAGAAGCAAAACAGAAAATCTTGGCCTTCAAGTTCTATATCCTGGTCCCAGTTCATGCTTGCCTCCTTGGTCAACATGGCATGGGTAATCCTTGTTCTCTGGGTGAAAGCTTGAATGATTTGTTTGCTTCTTCAGAAACTCTGTTCCCCCCTATGACCCCCTGGGGCTAGAGGCAAGTATAGCAAGATTCCAGGAATCATCTGATTGCTGTCAGCGAGGGGAGATGTTCCAATAACCCTCTGTCTAACCCTAACTCCTTACAATGTTTGCACACCCACTGAATTGAATAAAAAATGCACAGAAAATATCAGGATCAGGTATGATTACTGTTTTGTGTTCAAGCAACTGGGAAACTCCAAAAATGGGTATGAGGTTGAAAACACTGGGGGAGAACAAGGTTGGAGAGTTCTCTTTTGCAAATGTCAAGGCTGAGATATATGTGTGACAATCAGGCAGATTTAAGGCTCAGAGGGAAAGCGTGACAGTGAATGTCTCATTTTGAGTACTTTGGTAAATGCCTGAAACCTTTGGTCTTCATGAGATCCAGAGAGAAGAAGCAGAAACAAGAGGAGGAACAGGGACTCCGCTTGAGGCATAGGAACAGCTGCAATTCCATGGAATGCGTCAATCTGTGAAGAAGACTGCGAAAAATGACCTCACATGGGGGGGGGGGGGACAGGCACTGGTATGATGATAACACAGAGAACAAAAGAAGAGATGGTGGCAAGGAGGTGGTCCCCAGCATAGGCAGATACTCCAGGAAGAGCAAAGAGGATAAAACAAGCAGCGAACATGAAAGATGGAAACAGCCGGTCTGCGCAAGCTCATCTCCAGAAAGTAAGGGTGACTCAGTAGCCTCTGTGGTTGGTGAAGAAGCAGACAAAAGGACTGAGAACTCAGACGAGTGCTAATGGGAAGACCCTGAGGACATGGATTTTTTGCTTAGCTAGAAAAATCTAAAACAAATCTTTAAAGTGAAAAGCAATGGACAAGTTGGCTTCTGGTGAGTTCGGTGATTGTGTACATGTGCCCCACAAAGACTTGGGCCCTTGGGTGCTACTATTAGGAAGTGGTTTTAAAAAACATCAGGGAGGTGGGGCCTAGAGAGAGGTCATCCAGACACTGAGGACACATTCTGAGATGTTTCACATATGACTTCTTGCTAGTTCTTCAGCCTCTTGAGTTCTCTGTCATAAAAGAAGCAAACTGGAGTCACCATCCTCTTTCTGCCCTAGTTGGAGATGCGACAATTTCTTCTGCGCGCACTCCCACCATGGCATGCCAGCATCCATCCGCCCCCTCATAGGCCAAGCCATGGGACCACAAGTCTTACACCTCCATCTTTCAAAACTGTGAGCTGAATGAATGTCTCTATCTTTCATAATGGCCTGCATCCAGTACTTTATTGTAGCTGCGGAATATCAATTAACACAGCAATGCAAGGGAGACACGTGAAAGAACCATGCAAAGTATTGTCATGGAAAAGGGGGTATCTGAGACCCCAGGATGGAAATGTCTATAGCAAAGCGGGGCATTTCCTCTGGTAGAACAAGGTCAGGTGGAGAGCCAATGAGCACTAATGTAAACAAGCTTACGCCAATGCAGATAGATGATGAGGCATTTATGTGTGAATTGGGTGTGAAATGCCCGCCAATGGGGGCAGACTTTGAAGGTTATATTGGAACATGAGTCCCAATCAGCTGATGCCCGCCAATCGGGACAGGCCTTGAAGGTTATACTACTTCCAGCTCTCACCAGAGCATTCAACTTCCCGATTCATCAAAATGTAAGGAGACTCCACCGCATGTCCCAGCCACTCTGAACTCTGCCATGTTTTCCCCACCATGATGGACTGAAACTATGAGACAAAATAAATATTTCTTTTCTAAGATGCTTCTCTCGAGTATTTTGGACTGTTTATTTTATGAACACGGATGTTTTGCCTGTTTGTCTGTCCATGAACCACATATGTGTCTGGCACCCAGAGAAGTTGGAAGAAAGCATCTGATCCCCTGGCACTAGAGTTACGGGTGATTGTGAGCTGTCACGTGTGGGTGCTGGGAATCAAACGCAAGTCCTCTGCATGATCCGCAGGTGCTCTTACCCACTGAGCAATCTCTTCCTCCCATTCTGCCGAGAGGGCTTTCATAGCAGCAAGAGGGCGAAGAGCATGTGAAGCACAGAGGAAGGGTTTAGGGAGCTAAGTGGGAAGCACAGTTTATAACAAACAATGCAAAGTGAAAGCAGCATTCCGAGTTGTGGTTTTCCTCTGCAATGCTCAGACTCTGTACAAAGGAGGACGACCAAGCTCAGTCTTACCTGGTAAATATCACAAGGGAACTGGATAAAGAAAACTGAGTGGGTAAAGCAGAGATTATTATGGACCAACACGTTGACCTTCGAGTAGGAAGACATGAAGACAAAGGCTTTGTAAGAACGTGGGGTTGGACTTGTGTCTTACCCTACAGAATGATGTTCAGCGGGGCACTGCAAGTGGTAGGGGTTGTTCTGGTAAGTTTTGCATTATCGGGATATGCTGTGGTTGCAGAAAGTGACTGTGTATAGGGTATGATTCTAACACAGGCAGAGAAGGTTCTATTGGCGGGAAATGTAATTTATACAGATGAGAAGGTAGGGTACATAGTGAGAGGCCACACTATGAATGTCAGTGAGCACAAGTTCGATTTGAGATGGAAGAGTGAGCCGGGCTGTTCAGTGGAGGGTAAATGAAGGAGGAGTGTGAACTGGCATCCAAGATGGGGAGAAGCTAACAGGAACAATTGACAAACTCTAGAAAGATCTAGACATAAAACATAGAAAGCAGCATGAAACCCGACTGCAGATAGTCGTGTGGACGGAGGAAGAGGCATCCTGGGATGGAATTAAGACCTTCAGCTTGGCAAGCTACTCCAGAACACAATCAGGTTCTACTCAAATTAAAAAAGAGAAAAGAAATGGCAAGGGGGAGCATCCTGGGCCCAGGGCAGCAGTTACAGAGGGAGAAAGTAGGCATGAGATGGGAAATCAGGCAAGGATGGGTGTCGTGAAGGTTTGGAGCAGTTCTGACTGAGCATGGGGAGTTGGGATTGACAGATGCACAGGGGGAAAGAGTACTCAGTTCTGTAACTCGGGTCTGGAATTCTCTGGCCAATGGTATAGTGGGTCTCAGGACACAGTCTCACTGGAGCGAGTCACTGCGTAAGAGTGACCTTCCTTTGTGTGTTATTAATAGCAAAAAATGCTGGGTTACAGGGTCAGGGAGGCTACTACTAATGATCTGTTGTTAGCAATTAATAACCAGCTATTTCCACTGACAGCCTAGGGGTCCCAGGACTTTAGTTTGCCCCATTTAAACTTCTGACAAATCGGAAAAGAAGAGGACACAGTTCATTTTCATTTATCGCATGAGAAAAAAATCCCAAGAAATTAGGCTTCTTACCAGGAACTCACAATTATCAGCAGGAGAAAGAAACAAGGGAGAAAGGCATCGTTCAGATATATTTAGCATTTATTCCATCCAGATAACTATGTTTGCAAGCATTCTCCTATTTAGCCACCATGACGAAACCACAAAGTGGAAATTATATTATGTATCTATCATATGAGAAAAGAATTGTGGCTCGAGAAGTAATGAGACTTGCCCAAAGTCAAAGCCAGCAGACCCTTTGGTTATGAATGGTGATTCATAGATATTTGCTTACATGGTAGCATGCCACAAAGTAAGCTTGAGCCCCATCACGGAGCTGCCCCACTGAGTGACCAGTTCACATACATAGCAGGTGGCCCTGCCACCGAGATGAACACTGCAACTTTTAACCTTGCTGGACTCTTCCCCCACTGAGCCATCTTCCACAATGAGCCAGCTAATCAAACATGTCCTGGGCCAGGGGCTGCAAGCGGCTTCAATTTTTCAAGCACGCCAAAAAGTAGCAAAGAAAAATGAGCAAACCGAACCCAGAAGGAGATTTGGCCCAATGCCCCTAAACAGCTCTTCCTACTCTCGAAACAGCCCCTCTGTCTGGGAATACACGTGCTGGTAGCCCGGCCTGCAGGGGCTGCCACGGGGATCACAAAGTGCTGGCATCTGTGTGACGACAGAGGTAAGTCAGGATGGTTTCTGGGTGTGAAGACTGATCTAGACTCAGGTAGACTCAATGAAGTTGCTCAAAATGCAGTCAATCACCATCATATTCTATGCATCCATTATTCCCTTCCTTAAACCACATACATGACTTCAGAGGATGAGGAACACACAAGGCTCCAGCCACCGGCTCAGTGACAGTCATAGACATGAGCAGATCCTGAAGATACAGCTTTCCCTTGGTGTCTGCAGGGTACTATTTCTGAGACCCCACACACACAGGTTTTCTAAAAAAAATTTTAAAAGGATCCACATACAGAAAATGGCATAGGATTTACATAAATCCCAACTATGTCCCTCTAAATACCTTAGTTCATCTACAGATTATTCATAATAACTCAAATAATGCAAATGCGATGTGAACACTGCTGTGCTGTATTGTTTGGGAGATAAAGACAAGAGGGACACACCTGCACATGTTCAGTGCAGACTGGGCCATCGTAGACCCTCGTTCACTTCCGATCTGCGCTTGGTGCAGCGCGAAGATGCAAACTCCAGGGATACCAAGGACTGTCTGTACTAGGAAGTTATGGAAGGAGGAAACACCAGCCCATCCTTCTGGATCACCTGGCACACAAGTACACAGGCAGGCATGCACAGACATGCATGCGCACACATACACACACACACACACACACACACACACACACACACACACTTACCAAACCTGACTACTCAGCACACAATTGCACGTCAGTGACATTAATGCTGAGTCATTCCAGTGCACACAGTGGCTCACACACCAGTGAGACTCTGGGCTCCATCTTCCCTGGTAGAAGCAGATAATGTGATTCTCTGTTTTAAAGATCTGCCTTTCCCAAACCAGAATCCCCTACTTTTAAATTCGGTTCAAAGTTATTAGAGCAATAAAAAGTACCTAATGTGAGGTTTATTAAGAAGACGACAACATATTCAGTACAAATGTCACTGGGCTTGTATTTTTTGAACCTTTCTTCCAGCTTAGACCTGCCTCAAACAACTGCAAATGTAAAATTGGCCTTTCTAGACCTGCTTGGCTTCACAGGTCTCCTATAAAAATATTTTCAAAGGCGTGTGTTTGTCTCCTCCATTCTTGTCATTTATGTTCATGTTAGACTTGGGGATTTTCAGGTTAAAAGTAATTTTCCAGAGATGGAACCCATATACCTAGAGAAAATAATGCCACACTCACAGAAAATTGAAGCTGTCGTTAGAACAAGAGTGCCCGTGGAACATTCCGGAATAGTGTGGTCTGGACTAGCGTGCCACTAGTCATGGGATTCCGATGAACTGACCAGCTGTCAGATTGGTTTGGGGGGGTAGGACATTAAAAAGTACCTAATGTGTGGAGGGGTCCCCAGCTAGTGTGGAGCACGATGTCTTTTCTCCCCAACTAATAGCAATTCTTTAGTATCCAAGGCCTCCCTCTTGACTAGTGGTTCTCAACCTTCCTAATGGTGCGGCCCTTTCACACAGCTCCTCATGTTGTGGGTACCCCTAACTATAAAATTATTCTTGTTGCTCCTTCATAAGTGTAACTTTACTACTGTGATGAACTGTAATGCAAAAGCCTGTGTTTTCTGATGGTCCTAGGTGACTCCCGTGAAAGGGCCGTTTAGCCAAGGGGGTCGTGGAGTGCAGAGTGAGAAGCACGGTTCTCTGACTATCTTGTTCAGGGGTATCCAGGTCAAGAATGAGAAGGGGTTCTGAAGCCTTCTTCCATCCACACCATTCAAGGGGAAAATGTGCAACAGTTGACTTCGACGTGCAAGTCTGGTTAGGAACCATGGTCAGGGGATGATGACGTAATAACATCCCACCCAGAATGTTTTCTGAATGTAGCCATGAAAGCCGGAAGGAGGAAGGCATGGAGCTCACTCAGGAACAGGATCCCCATCAGCATCAAGAAACTGGGAACAGACTTTAAAGGTTCCAAACTGGCCACTGGGTGGCGCACCGAAGGGAAAAGCACTGTGGATGCCCTGAACCCCTGACCCGCCTCGGGAACAGGCACACAGGCAACAAACTGAACCTGTAGTCTGAACCTAACCCAGAAGAATAAAAAGTAAACATCCTCTGTACGAAGTAAGTGGTGCCAAGAATCTTGCCATCAGGATGAGATCCGGAGTCACCAGAAGGCCATCTCTCTGGGTGATCCTGTGAAGAAGGCGCTTCCAGGATGAATTAACAAGATAGGGCCCTTAGCAGTACCTTCTAAAGTCTAGGAGAAAGTACGCTTGCCTGTCTGCCTTCACGTGACCAAGAGCATCTATCACTCCAGTGCTCACAGATTGGCTTCCACAGTCCTCTGACAAGGACCGAGTACCAGTGACTCCCCAGAAAGTTTCGATATTTTCAGCACCAGATTGAGACTGTTGAAGCCTCCAGTCTCACGAACTGAGGAGATTGTCGGCCTCTCCAGTATTCATGCATCCTCTCTAGGGCGACCCAGCCCCTTTTGTGTAAGTCAGTGGAATAAATCCCATTTAGTAATGCATATATGAATTTTATCAGTTCTGATCCTCTAAAGAAGTTTAATACTGATTTTGTAGGCTTTTCCTCATTGCTATGAAAAAACACTTCCATTTACATGGAAGACCTTACTGGCCTACATATAATACTTCTCACAAGCAGCAGAATATCAGGTATTACCAAGTAAAGAGGAACATTGCCAAGAACACCATAGCCTATATGATAAGACTGGCAAATACAAAAAATAAATCACACAAAATATATTATCTAGTGGCAGTGGGCTCAAAGTAGAATACAGTAATACAAATATAACAAGAAAAATTTTAAAACTTGAATATATATATATATATATATATATCCATCCATCCTATGGATCAAAAAGACAGTCCAAGAAAACTATAACATACTACAATTAAAATTTAACTAAAATACACACGAAAATGATTCATAATCTACACAACCAAAAAGGACCCAAATTATTCCTTAACAGATGAATGTAGATATTACCTCTGTTCTATTAAATGAAACACAATTTTAAAAATAATGAACTTCTATCACATATATCAACTTAGATGAACTTAGAAAACACTACTCTGAAAGAAGACAATCTTTTCATTTCCTTTATTTTGAGATCATAATATAAATCGTGTCATTTTTCCCTTCCCTTTCTTCCCTCCAGACTTCCCATATACTCCTCCTTGCTCTCCTTCTCCTTCAAATCCATGGCCTATTGTTTCTATTCCTCTCTCTCTCTCTCTCTCTCTCTCTCTCTCTCTGTGTGTGTGTGTGTGTGTGTGTGTGTGTGTGTGTGTGTGTGTGTGTGTGTGGAGTGTGGTGTGTATGTGAGCCTGTGTCTCTGTGAGTACATGTGCATATGGGAACACATATGTGGAGGTTCTATTCCAGGTGTCTTTCTTGATTATTCTCTCATTATTTCCTGAGACAGTGTCCCTCACTGAGCCCAGCCCTCACCAACTGTTGATACTGCTGGCCAGCAAGCTCTGGAGACCTTTCCCACAGCCCAAGCTTACTGATGTCCACAATACCCGCTTTAACGCGATGCTCTGCATGGATCGCAAGCCCTGACTTTTTGTAGAAGTCACTTTATTGACTCAGTCATCTATGCAGGCTGGTCACTTGCACTCATATAGCAGTCTAAAATGATAAAACTGTCATGATGAACAGATGAGTGATTGGCAGGACTTTGATGTCAGAAAAGCGGCAAGACCATGATAGGAACAGGAGTGGAATCTTCAGTTTAACTGTTCTGTACTTAAAACTCCAACCTGCTAGTGCCAATAAAACAAGCAGACAGAAAGTCAGCATGGCATGGGCAGATGAGATTGCCAGCCTGATAGCCTGAGCTTGATCCCAAGGCTCCATGGTGGGGGCTCCAGTTCCCTAGGCACCCCCTAACCATGACATGTACCCTATGCACTCATGCAACCTCATTGACATATATTATACAGCATACAACATATAAGTGAAAACTGATAAAACCCCACATGTCAAATCTTCAATGAGAGCATTTTAAGTCAAAAATTCCTTATTGAGCAAAAACCCCATTTGAATCAGAAAACACGGAACGTGCATTGATGGGGCATGAAGCAGCAGAGGTAAACGTGTGAGGACCTCACCTGACTTTGTATTCAAATCTCTCTTCTTGAGCCTAGAGCCCTATTCAGCCACTTCCCCTGATGTTTGCGAGTCCTATGAAACATTTCCTAAAGGAGGTTGGTCCTGCAGAGGAAGGACACAGGCTGTAAGGCAGAGTCTCCTTCAGTGGCACCTGTGACTGCCACACAGCACAGCAGCCAACAGTCCTGAAACATCCCTGGACACTTGCAGGACGTGCCTCAGCTCCATTGCTGGAATGTGTCGGATCCCGTGGCCCTCTCTTTCTGGGTGTCTCTACTCTGACATTTTTCTTCTTGCTAGGTGGGGTTAGGGTCACAAGAATCTTGACTACAACAGCAAAGGTCCTACTTTCACACAAGGTCACATCCCCAGGTACCAGGGCTGTGTTCTCATCTTGTCACTGAGGGGATACAAGTCAACCTAAAACACCAAGATTTCACAGAAAATAAGAAAGGAAAGGCACAACAACAATGTCAGCCCTGATTTGCTCCATGCACTGACAGCAACCAGCTCCACACACATTGACTGACAGCGGAGACCCTCTCCTCTTATCCCATATGCCCCTTCTGAACTGCTCAGGAAAGCAGAAGAACCCATCCAGGGATCGCACATTTTTATATAATGCAGACTGCACTTACTTTTTAAAGTTTTAGAACCAGGGCTCACAGATGTAAAATTTAATGCATTTTTTTCCACTTGTATCCTCCTGTGTTTCAATTTCCTGAGTCTCAGCAAAATCCTAGTTTAACCGCCTGGCCTTTTCATGAAATTATCCTGGTAGTTACGGGCCCTGGGAGGAGTATAAACAGATCTCTCTCTCTCTCTTTCTCTCCTTATGGCACCCCAGACCCGGGAAGAAGGAGCCACATTTATCGCTGTGATCTTTTATTTAAAGGGACTATGTTGAGCTATACATACCTTTAAAAAGTAGAATAATTAAAAATTTAAGTATACAGATACAAAGCCTGCATTTGAACACCACGCTGAGAATATTCACTGAGCACACAACACATCCACATCAATATATAGTGCTGAGGACACAAAGATAAAGAGGAAAAAGCCAGACAGACTGACCAGAATTCAGCCTTAAGTGTCTTCAGACAGTAAGCAAGAGACCATGGCCCTGGGGCCTCCCCCAGCTCAACCTGGAGAGTGATGGATGATCCCCCAGTCACACTGACCCCTTTCACCAAGTCAATCCCAAGCGTTCCTCCTATTCCCCTGCTCAAGCAACCTAGATCCACAGCAGCCGGGAACCTCAAGAGCAACTGGAGACACTCATTTCCCAAGCGACAGCTTGCACTTGCACCATGCCAGGCTCCGAGCTAGACGGTAGAAACGCGGAGATGAGGAAGCTCCAGGAGGCAGCTGGTCCCCCAGCCCTTGTCTGCAGAGGCCTGTTTAGGGGGAAGCTGGGGAGCTGGAGAATGGGGAGCCCTTGGCACATCAGCTGGCTAGGGGAGCCCATGAGACAGCTGGCAGCTGCTCCTCCAGATATAGCCCTGCTGTCCTGGGAACATGGCAGCTTCTTATTCAAAAACAAGAAGTATTTTTAATTCTCTGGCATTTGCGCCCCATTTAGAATATTACTTCAGTCACTAATCAGGGAAGCCAAGCTCCTCCAGACTCCTTGGGTGCTCAAGAAGCTCCTTGAAAATGCCAATGGCACCAGCACCGAGAAGGACATGGGCCAGCTGGTCTGTGGAGCCCCAAGTGAGCCTAACCATACCCAGCGGCACAGGTGCAAGCACAGGTAAGAGGCTGCTGCACATAAGCATTGACACAGGGAGAGCTCTCTATCTAGAAAGTTCTGTGACTAATAGCCAACAAGAATCCAAATAGACGCCCAAGCACTTAAAGATAGGGAAACATGTTACAGCGACATTCCACTTAGACTCACCTAACGGGAGAGGATTTCAAAGCCCAGTGATGTCGACCAATCTTGTGCCAGGGAGCCCTTCAGAAATCCCACCATGTAGATCTTACATGCCGCAATCATGCCCGTCACATTCCTTTAAAACCTCTCTCCTCTCACTCTGGTCCTCCTCCTCTCCTCCTCCTTCTTATCAGTTCAGTTTTCTGGAAAGTTCTGACTCATCCACTTGCCCTGCAGCCCTTTCTGGCAGTGAAGTTGTTGACGGACAGAGAGCTAGTAGACTGACTGACTATGAGACACCTCCTATCTCTTGTTGAGAGAAAAGAGCCGCAACGAAGTCACCAAGTACCATGCCATCAGATGTACATGTGGCTGCTGTGAGTCTCATTTAACAAGGAAAACAGAGCTAGAGGTGGAAAGGATTTCGAAAACAAATTTAAAATTAGATAAAATAAATAGCTAATGGATTTGACTGCTTCAAAATCAAGAGTTGAAACTCTCAAATACAATAAGCAAATGGAAAAATGATACTTAGATCTGACTGTAAGTTCATATCAACAAGATATGAAGGATGCTATTTACAGACAGGAAACTATCTTCAATGCAGTAGAAGATGAGCAAAGCACACCTGTCAACCCCCAGGAAAGGAGACAGTCATGGACAGAGGAGCTACTAAGGGTAAGGATGTAATGAACCCTCACTTAAATTCCAATACTCAGGGCTCAGGATACAGAAGCAGGAGGAAGGAGAGTTGAAGGCTAGCTTTGACTACACAATGAGACAATGAGTTCAAGGCTAGCCTGAGCTACAGAGCAAGCTCTGTATGTATGTATATATACAGATATATATATAAACAAAATAAAATCCAGAAAGATACTATTTAGACAGCTTCTGTTAACACAAACAAAAAGGCTCCATGTGTTTTGGAATATGTCCATCAAGAGCATCTCCCGCTCTTTAGAATGCCAGCCTTAGAAATTCTCCCTCATGCTGGCAAGATGCAAGTATAGAAAGGCTTGTAGCCACACAGTTCAGAAAAGCAACATGCTGGCACAGAGACCAACTCCCATTGCCATTTGCAATAGCATCCCATTGTCAGGCCATATCATATTCGGATTGCTATAAGATGAACTATGGTCACACACCACAATGATGAGCATACCACAAACCAGGGACTATCATGACTTCAGTTCTGAAGTTCAAAGTATAAATGAAAAAAAAAATCACATGGACTTGTTTTGGTTTTGTTTTTTAAAAGGCACCAATCTTTTTCCCAGGGCAAACAGATGATGATCTCATCCTTACACATGAATTAAACAGTCATTGTAGAGTAACTTTTTTAAAACAGCAAGTCACTTATGAAATTCCTCGGACCAATACCTAAATGGAATTTCTACAACAGCATCCAAGTGACATGAATTGGGATTCACATGGCAGAGGATGGAGGCTTGGCCGTAGCCATTTTTATTTATGCATGCATTCAGGCAGCGCTAAGAGAGAATTCTATGGCCCTGATGATAAAAGTTAACAAGAATATCGAGCTACAGAACTTGGAGAGGAAATGCCTTCTAATCAGTCTGTCTGCTGGAACCAATTGCCTGAGATAAAGCCAGGCCATGCTACTGAAGATGGAAAATCGGGGATTTATTGGACAAATGAAACAGCGGTGATAAAAGGGGATGCATCACTACCAAAAGGCAAGGAGATACAGCTGGAACAAAAGAGCAGGTTGTACTAGAGTTCAACTTCCCAGCTTCCCTTTGTGTTCTCATCTTTGGAAATGCTTCCCACACTCCTAACAGAACTTTACAGAGCGGTGGACATGGACATCTCATGGCGGTCTGCTCTTATGCTCCAAGGATAAGTCCAAAACCTACAGACACTAAGAAGCTTGACCACAGATAGCAGTGAAGCTTATATATATTGGTTGCTCCTCTTATACGGATTGGATAGCTTAGTTTATAAACTACATAGTGAATGGTTAACAATGAGCACACGATGATCACCATGGTCTAAGGAACAAAAGTACAAAAGAATCACGCTGGCACTTTAGAGCCATTGTTAAGTAAAGCGAGTGTTTCATGAACACAATCCCTGCTATAGCATGACCTGGAAGACTAATGGGTGAGTAGCACAGAAAGCAAGGATACTGTGAACAGAGGGGTGACCCACATTCTAGACAGGACAGAGCGGAACCTTGAGATTTCACCGTGCTACTCATAGTGTATAATTCTTTTTATAACTTCTTTAATTGATTTTTTTTTCTTTTTTAAAATTTTCTTTAACATTTTTTCATTTATTTTACAGACTGGCCAGTTCCCCTTCCTCCTCTCTTCCACCCCCCCCCCATACACACTCCCATCTAACCCCCACCCCCACTTCCCATCCACTCCTTCTCCTCTCCATTCACAAAGGGACAGGCCTCCCATGGGCACATCAAGTTGAGACAGGACTAAGCGCCTCCTGCTGCATCAAGGCTGGGAGAGGTTATCCAGTAAGGAGAACAGCTTCCTAAAAACTAGCTAAGTGCCAGGAACAGGTCCTGATCTCACTGCTAGGAGCCTGACAAACAGACCAGGCTACACAACTGTCACTCACATGCAGAGGGCCAAGGTCAGTCCCATGCAGGCTTCCTAATTGTTGGTCCAGAGTCCATGTGCTCCCATGAGCTCACAGCTGTCTCTGTGGCTTCTCCCATCCTGACCTTGACCCTCTGGCTTGTGGCTAAAAGATGAGTGGTGGGGCTGCAGTCCTAAGAGCATTAGCTGCTCCTCCAGAGGACTCAGGTTCAATTCCCAGAAGCCACACGGCAACTCACAACTGCTTATAGCTCTAGTCTGAGGAGATTCAATGTCCTCTTCTGACCTCTGCCAGCACCAGACACACGTGGTACGCAAACATACAAACGGGCAAAAACCCATATAAATAGTGTGCAGTTTTTAATGCTATCTATTTCCAAAATTTTCCATTTAGTATTTTTGAACAGTAGTTGATCACAGACACCTAAATCATAGTACACAGAACTGTGGATAATAAAATATTATTGTTCTGTATCTAAAATTTCCCTAACTCAACCTAATTAGGGTAAGTTAATAGGCAAAAATCTATGCACTAAACATCACCGTGGAGAAAATGGAAGGTCGGTTTATAAAGGTGGATAATAAATAGCAGCAAAGAAGTAGGCAAGAAAGTCTGGAAAATCAACGGTCTCCAAAATGTTAATAGAAAAATGCTATCTTGTTACCTCCTTGATTCCAGACAGTGATTTAAAATCACAATTGCCTGATTCAGGTTTGAATATTGTCTTAGTCAGGATTTCTATTTGCTATGAGGAAACACCATGACCCAAAGCAAGTTGGGCAGGAAAGAGTTTATTTGGCTCACACTTCTACATCATAGTCCACCACTGAAGGAAGTCAGGACAGGAATTCAAGCAGAGACACAACCTGCAGGCAGGAACTGATGCAGAGGCCAGGGAGGGGTGCTGCTTATTTGCTTGCTCCTCATAGTTTGCTCAACCTATTTTCTTATAGAGTCCAGGACCACCAGCCCAGGGTTGACACCGCCCACAACAGGCTGGGCCCTTCTCCATCGGTCACTAATTTTAAAAAATGCCCTTGTTTACAAGCCAATTTTGTGGAGGCATTTTCTTTTTCTTTTTTGTCTAAATATTTTTATGACTTTTCATTTATTTTACATACCAACCACAGTGTTCCCTCCCTTTCCTCTTCCCGTTCCCTCCCCCACCTCCCATCTAGTCCCCCTCAGATGGCTTTAGCTTGTGTCAAGCTGGCACTTAACCATCCAGCACAAATATCATGCTAGATCTAGAACAAAATAGGATCTAGAACAAAAACCCCAGACAACTAAGTCTCAAACACCCACAGAGAAACCAACTCAGTCACTCCCTAGGTCAGTCGTCTTCTTCAGGAACCCATCTCTGACTGCACCTGGAATTCTTCAGGATCTCTTACTCAACTATAATAGTAGGCTGATGGAATGGTCCATTGGTAGAGAGCCTGCCACATAAACAATGAAGACCTGAGTTATGTTAATGAGCACTCATGTGAGAGAGAGAGAGAGAGAGAGAGAGAGAGAGAGAGAGAGAGAGAGAGAGAAATAAAGCCAGGATAGCACTGTACATCTGCCAGCCCTGAACTGGGAAGACAGAGCCTGTCTGTGAGCTCTATGATCAGAAGGAAACCCCATCTCTAAAGAGAGGGGAGCTACTGAAGAAGACATCCAATTCGCTCCCCTACAGTCTCTACACACATATGTACCCACATGCATACAGGTACACACACACACACACACACACACACACACACACACCAACATGCTAGAGTACGCTGGGCACTTGAAATTCAGCATCAAGCAAGCACAACATGGTGCTACTTTCTTTGTACACGCTTGTTATCAAAGGTGAAAAATCTTCCACCGAGAAGTTAGAACACTGTACGTTTGATTATAAATCAAAGGCAAGGTGATGAAGGGGAGACAGGATGCCAGGGGGCTGGATCATGTTGACAGGAAGGGGAGCTGGGAGGAGGAAGTAAAGGTTATATTGATTTCTGAAAAGTAAAATCTAAGAATTTGAAGGAGAGAGAGGGGAGGGAGAGTGGGGAGAACAAATAAAGCCAAGGGTATGCTGGGCAGTGCTATACTAAGTTCAAGATTTTTATCTTCACTTTAAATTCAATAGAAATCTTAAAGAAAAAATGGGGAGGGTGGGGTCAGGTTAGAGAACATTTTCAGAGCTTTCATTCTGAGACGATCACTTTGGACTCACAGAACGATGATTCTGTAAGTAAAGTCTTACTCCAGCGTCTCTCAGAGGACCAATTTGAACTTTAAATGGGAGGGAAAGGATTGTTCTCTAAAATGTGTAGCAGGACGTGGGTAATTTATGTCAGCATGGATGTGTGGGTGTGGACCCTGAGGGACCGCACAGGAGGGGATGAGGAATACCTGAGTTAACTGGACAGTCCTGCCACACTGCAAAGTTCATGTCCTCGCACAAGATGCTGGGGTGGTTTGAATTGTTTATCTAGCTATTTAGAAAACAATGGTCAATGCTAGATGAAGTCGAAATGTCAGAATGTCTTCATTGTAACAGAAAAGAAAAAAATTCAAAGATGAAAGGAATGTTTGCATTCACTACGGCTTCCTCACCCCCACTCACCCAGTGTCACACTCCTGAAGGCCACTCTCTCCCCCAGGTGGTCAAAGGAAACTGAAAATGTACCCAGACTTCAACAGAGGAGGGTTGTTGAAAGCCATGTGAAAGCATCCTGACCTAAAAACACAGTGAGCCCCATACCCAGAGAACTCAGCAGAGCCAATGAAATTGTCAGGAGGCTGTTACCAACAGAAAGAGCTTGTTGATGTTAATTGACCCTGAGACCCCAAAACAAAAGTAGACAGATGACCCAGAAAGGCCTCACTTAATTTGCATACCTGGATGTGACTAGAAAGGCCTTTACCAGAGCTCGGAAAAGGGAGCACGTCCCAGTATAGTAGCACTGGGAGGGAACGGAACTTTGGGAGGCGGCACCTTGAGGGAAATGAGTAGGCATGGTGTCCGAAAGGGTTAGGCTTGGAAGAGAGCTCAGTGCTTCCGAGCACTTATTGCTCTTGTAGAAGACCCAGGTCCAGTTCCTAGTGCCTGTATGAGTAAGCTCACAACTCCAGGGGCTCAAACACTGTCTTGCCTCTGTTGTGTACATAAACTCACTCACACACAAACACGAAAACATAAAGAAAAAATATAAATCTTTTTTTTATTGGGGATGGGGCAAAAGGGAACCTTCCTCTCCGTCTCTCTCTCTCCTTCGCTCTCAGACAATGAGGGAAGAGGTTTCGCTCGCCATGCACTCCCACCATAGTATATGACCTCACCCTAGGTTCAAGAAATTAGACCTGGTAAATCACATGTCAAAGACCACAAAACTGCGAGCTATCTCACACAGTCTGTAGTGTGCAGCACAGGGACCTTGGAAGGCAACTACATGTGAGGCTAGAGCCTTTGTGAATTGGACCAGTACTCTTTTTTCATGTATTTAAATAACATTTTTTCCATTTATTTCACATACCAACAAGTTTCCCCTCCTTCCTCTCCTTCTGTCCCCTCCCCTTTCCCATCTATCTCTTCCCATCTGCTTCTCCTCCATCTCCACTCAGAAAAGGGATATGGCGCATCAAGTTGAGACAGAACCAGGTAATCCAAAAGTCAGCTAAGTGCCAGGGAGAGGTAGGGTCAACACTCTTAAAAAAGAAGGTTGAGAGAGTTTCTTTGCTATTTTCACAATGAGAATATTCAGTAAGAAGATGTCTTTTACTAACCACAAAGTATGCTTCCAACAGGCCTCAAGACTAATGTTATAATGATTCAGGGGATCCAACCTCCAGAATTGTAAGAACATGTTACTTCTAAACTACACATAGTATAGTATTGTCTTACAGCAGTGCAAAATGCCAAAGACACTAAAGAAGGTAACTTTGTATGAAGGAAAGGAAATCCATGATTTGAGGGGTCTTGTTAAATAGTGGATTTTAGCTAATCTGAATTTCTAAAATCCAAGGTCTGTCCAAGGCCAGGTAGACACTAATGGAGGTTGTTGCATTGTTAACTTTTCTGTTGTTGAAAGTAAATATCATAAGCAAAGCCTGTTACTTACACAAGATATTCATTCTGGCTTATGGCTCCAGAAGGATAAATAGTGATGGAGGGGACATAGCAGCAAGAGGCGGACATAGTGGCAGGAATGGGGAGAGGAGATCATACACCTTCAAATACAAACACAGTGGCATGCTTCCTCCAGCAATGTCTCACCTCCTAAGCCTCCCCAGACAGCACCATCAACTGGGAACCAAATATTCAGATACCTTAGCCTGTGGGAGACAGTTCTCATTCAACACATCACAAAGGCCAAGTATAAAACACAGCTGACCTTGGCCAGCAGCATAATAAGTACAGTGGGCTCTCAAACCTCCTCAATGGTTTGTCCTATTCCCTGTGTGTATTTTGGAATGGACATCTTCAGCAGTAATATGAACTTGCCAAGTGACTCTCTAATAGGGGCCAAGAAAGTAGAAAGGGCAGACAGAAAACTTTCTCTCTTCCTACGAAAATACCACAACAAAGTATTGCTCTGTCCCTAGCGAACCTGAGAAAACAACCCCGCCGTTAAATATTTGGTGAAAAGCAGACATCGATAGTTCCAACCCCGTGTAACTTCTAGGTTGGCAGATGCACAAAATAATAATTCATAGAGATGGGCAGTGGATGGTCATAAACTTAACTAAGCAGTGACTCCCATTGTATGTTCTGCTCCTAATATGGTCTCTTGATTAGATCAAATCAATACAGACCCCAGCAACTGGGACAGGATTATTGATCTGTCAGTACTTTTCATTCCCCCAATTATAACACTAACCAAAAGGTATACAGCAAGCCTTCAGTGATATACTTGAGCAGAATATCACTTTTCTGATTTGGAGCCACATAGGCCATAAAAATGTGATGATCTGACCATCTACTAAAATGGCATGCTGGTTAATGTATTGATGGCATAGTGAAAAACAGACAGAGAGCATAAATAGTAGGTACAGAATACATGGTAACACACACACATACACACATATATATATATATATGGCAAACAGATAAATAACCTCTATAAAAATACAGAAAACTGCCAACATTGACTCTGTTTTCTGAAGTCTCAGAGTCCTGCGGTTTGTCAAAATGTAGTCTACAAAATAAATGGTAAAATGCTATTCTGGGTATTCTGCCACAAGCTAGATAAATGACAAGGGTTGTAAGAGGCTATCCTCCAAGCCACACCGGAGTCATTTTCATGAGATCAGCTGTGCCTGCTCCATAGAGTCCAGCAGGATGAGGCTTGCGGACTGTTGACATCATCTCCAAGCAGGAATGAGGTTATCATTAGACCCTAACCTGGGCATCTGATCACACCCCCAAACAGTTGTCTGCAAATCAGCCCTAATTTCAGTAGTTCTGGGACCTGGGGAGTGGCTAAAGTATACAGGCAGAAGAAGACCAGGAGAAGGACCCTCCACCTACGAGACTACAGGGCATTATCATCTGTGCTAGGTATAGACTCTTCAGTACCACGGCTTTCAGGACATTCCCTGATGGTACCCCTCACCCATGCTCATTGATTCACCACAGTGAACGCTAGTAGATTCATAGTTTGGTATAATGTTAGGATCTTAGGAGTGTGTGAGTCCCAGAAAGCAGATGTGACAGAAGGAACCTTTCCCAAGCAAGCCGTCCTGTCTGGCAATTGTGAATGGTGTCTTCACAAGGATATGGCTCTCTGCCTTGTCCACACTTCAGTTCAACAGCCTTAGCACTCAGCTCCAATAACACAGGATGCAAAATGACTGCACTTAGTCAAGATGCTGTATGGAGTCCACACAAGAAGCAGGCTAGCTATTCCTATGCCTTAGGAGTCAACTCATGTCCTCTTTGGCAAGACTGTGGTCATTTTGTGAGCCATGACCTGACACTCAGCCTAAAGTGGGGAAGTGTCTACATGTGAAAACCATATTTGTGGGCAGTGTGTGCTGCCCAGTATAGACTAGATGTTTCCAAACTCACTGAACCAAAAAGCTAATTATGTACATGGAATTTTACTGTCAGATAAAAGGAGTATATGCATGATCAAAGGCCTCAAGGTTTCCCATCACCTATACACACTATCCATGTAGACACTTCTCTGTCACCCCACATAAGTTTATATGGCACTGTCTTGATTAGGATGGGAGGGGCACAAGCAGCACACTCTATAGAGGCCACGTGACACCATGCGGTCATCCCTCACTATCCATGCAGGAATGCTTTAGGAACCCTACTATCTACCCCTCTAGCACAGATAAAAATAAGAAAGAGTAAGTCTCATAATTGAGCATGGTGGCACATGCCTTTAATCCCAGCACTCAGGAGACAGAGGCGGGCAGATCTCTGTGAGTTCAAAGCCAGCCTGATCAGCATGGTGAGTTCCAGGACAGACAGAGATATATAGTGAGATCTGTTTATAAACAAACGAATGAACAAACAAACAAATCGATGAGTAAACAAACAAACAAATGGGTTTGAAAGCACAATGATGGCAAGGCAATGCAATTAAGTCCAGCCATGGTGAGTGTGTGAGGCAGATTAGAACAGCCCATGGTCCTGTTATCTCATCAAACTATGGCCCCGTGAGTCCTGTGCTTACAGCCCTGACTCCTCTAGTTGTTCCCCATGGCTTTATTCTTCTTCATAAACCAGAGCAACTATAGATTTTTACTAAGGAAAAGTGAGAAGGATCTCTCAAGTAAGAGGGGCTCCAAGGGAGATAGACCCCCATTTTCTCATTCTCTCAACTTCCCAAGCGTTGTGAGAGCTTCCCAGTGCCCAGGGTGAAGCTGACTTCCCTTGTTTGCTGTGAACATCCTACAGGTAGGAGACAAGGGTGTGTTAGGCAGTATCAGAGATATGAGGAGAAAATAAACAGAGATAAAATGATTTCAGAAGATGCAAACAGCAAAGGATAAAGGAAGATGGGACAATGGAGGTGGATCTAGAAACAAGAAGCTCAAGAGATGAGACAACATAGCAGTTAAGAACACTATGAGAATAGTCCAGTTACCCAGCAGTAAATCTGGACCATAGCAGCCATGGAAGACAGTTCTCCGGAAACCAAACCTCAGCAGCACCATCACAAGCAAGGAGGAGGCTTCAGCAAAGTGCTCAGCTTGACCTCACATAACAGCATGTGTCACAGGTGTATCAGACATCTTTGTTTCCAAATCCTAGAGGCCTAGAACAGCAAATGCATGCTGAGGAATCAAAGGAAGCTAGCCTTCATGTTTAATCATGTAGTAGTTGGAAACGAGCTTCCTCTGCAGCTCCTCTACAAAATGCATACAGACTCATTCTGTCTCCTTTCCGCTATTGCTTAGGAGCCAAGAGCAGCAGTTTGCACACAGTTCTCAAATGGTATGCATGGGATATCACGTGAATGAATGGCCGTGGGTATCCCTGTACTCCATTTCATGTCGTTTCATCTTCTGTGACATCTTATATGCAAGGACTCTGAAGAATGACTGGCTATAAGCCTGTCTCGTTCTCTTATGCGCATTACTCTGTCTCTTCACAAAATAATGAACCCCTTAATGTCTCTAACCATGTAGCCAAGAAGCCATGGAGTGCAGAGTTGAAGATATCCATCCCACACACAGTGTCCATAGGAAATTGTATCCTGGTGAAGATCAATATTAACCTGAGTCTAGCAGCGGCTTATGCATTGATCCAACAAGCCTATCCTGAATGCTGCTTTATGCCAGTAAATCTGCCTGCCAGACCCTAAGATGGAAAGGATCTGAGAGCCAAGAAATGGTTTACACAAGCATGACTGCGGAGATCAGGTGATGGATAGACTTGCTGTTACGTATTTCTCAGTTCAAAATCTACCCCAGCTATTACTTGGTTATAATGAGACCTTTGCTCTCGAAGTCCCAGATCTTTCATTAATCTACAACAGTAACAACCAAAATTAAAATTTCTGGCATGTGAGTATCAAGGGTCATCTATCACCTTTCCTAATTCTTGCTCTCTTTCTTCTTCATTTCCAGTGGAGACTAGTAGGTAGCTATACACATAGCTGAAATAGTTGGGGGAGGCAGGACCACAGGGCCTATGGTAGATTGGTAAGCAATGATACCATTCCAGACTACTGACTTTTGTTATGGAGATGCAACCATCAGCCTGCCAAGGCAAGCTAGGCACCAAACCACCTACTACCCCATCTGTAGAACTGGGACTTCTTCAGGCACCTTGAGTAGGCACATATGAGCCACTGTCCACTTGGCTGTGTAGATCCAGGACAAGAGGCAGGTGTGTGTGTGTGTGTGTGTGTGTGTGTGTGTGTGTGTGTGTGTATCAAGCATCCAAGACGCTGTCTAGCTGACATCTCCAATGTCTTCTACCCATGAGCCATGTCTATGATTCAATATAACCAGCCCTGATAATGCAAGTGATCTATCTGTTCTGAGTATGTTACAGTAACAAATGAAGTCATGTGGTTCAAAAAAAAAAAAAGAAAGAAAGAAAGTTTAAAAAAAAAAGGAAGAAAGTAAGGGGGAGTAAAACTGAAAGCCCTACCTGGTCTTTAGAAAGCCACAGAGAGAGGAAAGGGAGCAAGAGGTGACATTATAATACAGACTCCAATCGATGTTTTGGTTGCACTAGTTCCAGCAGGAGGAGGTTGAGATGCACTCCGGTGTCCGGGCCTGTGCAGCATCTCACCCATCCCTGAACCCACCATCAGTACCCCAACTCCATGCCATGAACAGCCCTTTTGCCTCCCATAGGGTCCCAACGACGCCCATAACAGATTCTCCAGACATTTCTACTGCCACTCCGGATCCCCACTCCATCCTTACCTATACCCACCACCCACCCTATCACCCAGCCCCTGAAAGGCTGTGCGTCCACTCCACAGTCCCAATGTGAAGGGAACATCTAGCCCAATGGCCATGTCCAAGAAGGGCAGTCTCCCACCTTCTATTGCCATTTGCAGATGATCAACCAAGGACCACATCCATGTGCCACAGGGACATAGACTTCTACCAGCTCCTGTAAATAAGAAATCATAGCCAAGACTTGGCATTGGAAGCCTGCCCCCTGAGACAGCGTGGTCAGCATTCTGTGAGCACCTGCAGCAGACATACATGAAGCCTCCCACTCATGTTATAGCCTCTCACAGCCCTGTGGGGAGAGACAAGGAAGGCTCACATGAAGCATCAGCAAATGCTACAAGACAGACAGCCTCCTATGCCAAAATGTCTGGAGCGGCCCTATCGCCATACATCTCCAGCATTCTCACGCAGCATGACAACTGTCTCTCACTCCAACAGCCCAGGTTCTTTATTACTGTGCTGCAGCCAAGAACAAGCAGCTGGCTTCGGTGTGTACATGTGACTGACTGCAGGTGTCCATGCCTTCTGCTGGGCAGAGCCTTAGCCTGCCAGAACTACAGAGGCCGCTGTAGGGGATATTTTTCCCAGACCTCCCGCTAGCTTTTGGGAGCCCAGCAGCCTAGGCAAACAGCCCAAGTGTTAAGGCACACCATCACCAAGACTTGCTGCACATGGTCTCTGGCTGCCATTAAGAGGGACAGTCTTGTCTCCCTGCTGGGTCAGAGACGGAATGGCAGGAGGCTGGCATATGATCCACAGTTGTTATCAGCACAGACCCAGGGTTCTGACAGCACCCACACAATGATATCCTCTCCCTTCCCAGGATACAACCAAACGTTTCTTCACAGTTGGGGAGCTACAAGAGAACATGTACAACCAGTCCACAAAAATCTCTCGGAAAGGTACTCTGAATGCAGGGCAAGGACATGGTGATTCCTAAGTCAGAATGAACAGCCGGGGCCACAGGACAGGGTACCAGACAGTCAGAGTGATGCAGTATACAGTGCCTATTACCACACAAGGTGCCACTTCTGATCAAAGTGCAGACTTACCTGCCCTAAGACAGCACAAAGCAGGAAACAGGCAGCGAGACAAGGAGGCTGCCTTGAAACCCACTCAGGACCACACTGAGACCACGTTCTGCTTCTGCACCACAGAAGGCTCTACAGACTCCTGCACACCTTCTCTAGTTCTGAAAAATCAGAAGCCCTCCTCTGTCATTCTGTTACAGACGCCTGCACTCCAGGCCAGGTGATGCTTCCTGGGTAAGGATGCTCCGATGGGCTACATGTTCCCACAAGCATGGCCAGAATCCTTTAGGCATTCATAAGGAAGCAGCAACCCTGGGCTCCCAGCTGGGGATAAGGGGCAGACATCAGGATAAAAAGGACATCTTTATCTGTTCATCACCCCAGCCCAATCCCAAGCATACCCCAGCAGGCAGGGTGAGCACAAACTGCACTTTCAGTATACACATACAAAAAAGTAGATCCCACTAGTGGCCATCCAGCAAAAGGATTTTCAGATTGCTAGCTTAATCCTCCCAGGAGCTCCCTATGGGGTAATCAGTATTCAGTTTCACAGATAAAGCAGAAGCCGCACAGTCAAATGTGTTGGATGGTCAGTAGCAGACCAGAATTCAAACGGAAGCCTTGCTCATCCAAGCTCTGTCTTCAGCAACCAAGAGAAAACCATATGACACCCTGAGCAGGCAGTCCCCGGGTCACACTGCCTGGGGCAGAGCACCCTGGCAACTGTGACGAGGTTACTAGCAGCCCTGGTGTTCTGCCAGCTCTATTTCAGTAACTACACAGAGGAAACAGCAAGCCCAAACATGCTGAAGGGTTGGAAATGCCCACGTGGAAAAAAATAATAATAATAAAATCTCC
Source organism: Myodes glareolus (assembly GCF_982192425.1). Taxonomy (NCBI): domain Eukaryota; kingdom Metazoa; phylum Chordata; class Mammalia; order Rodentia; family Cricetidae; genus Myodes; species Myodes glareolus. The sequence continues at coordinate 36,563,721 of NC_142030.1, read as the reverse complement.
TCTAGCTGTCCTACCATGGGGGAAAAACGTGACAGATGTCATACATCACCTCCAGCCAAATTCAATTTGTACCCATTTATAACACAGACATGTCTCAGGTGTCCCATCCACAGCGCTCATTTAACATTCTGCACGCTCTCCTCGGAGCTGGCAGCATCCTGGGCTGGAGTGAAACGAGTCGCGATCCACTTAGGGATAAACCTATTCCCAGGTAGAAAAGTAATTGGTTTATGTTTGATGGTGGCGTGGGGAGCCTACCTACATTTGTGAAGAACCAAACTGAGCAAGGGAGGAGCCTGGTACAGGAGAGAAACGACTGCATTGGCTACCGGGACGCCCTGTGCTAGACAGGGCCACTGAACCTGATGGCTGGGAATCAGCCTCCCTCCCCCACCCCGACACACCCACCACCACCACCACCACCACCACCACAACCACCACAACCACCACAACCACCACCAAGCCAGAGCAGCTGTCCCATGCACGCTATGGCTTGGTGTCTGTCTGGTCTGTAGGGCCCAGTGGAACCATGCTGAACAGAGCTCCTTCCTTGAGCACTAATTTGCTCAGTGACCTTGTTAAAGGCCTGCAAGCCTGGATTTCCTGCCTGTTCGAATGAGGGCTAAGGTGACTCTGAGTCAGAGAAGAAACATGACAGGGAAGGGGACAAGAAAGTGTTTTTTAAATGCACCATTTATCAGCTCTGGTCCCACAATTTGCAAAATAACAAAGCATCGTGTCAACCAGCATTAGGAAACAAAAAAAAAAAAAGATAAGGAAATAGTAAGGATAGCAAAAAGCCCCGAATGCAGAAGGAAAACCCTCATGAGAGCAGCACCCTCAAAATTCTGAGACCTTTACAAAAATAAAATGTCTGCTGACATATGACACACATACAGAAAAGTGTAAATAGCCAGAGACAAGTAAATTTTCACAAGTGAACACACAGATTAAAAAATCAATATTTGCAAGCCCACCCCTGTCCCCTCCCCACAAAGTCTTAGGAACCACTTTACAGGTTGTTCTTGTGTCTGGTTCTCAAATGAGGTTAACACAGCCTGAACCAGACTGCCTGGGCAGAGGAGAAAAGTCTGAAAGCCACTCCACACGGAGAGGCTGGGTCCCTGATCAAAGCTTCCGAGGAGTGTGCTCATAATTGTGCCACTTTATTTGAAGCCTTGATCTGTCAGACAGAGGGCAGTCAAATTAAGAAACGGTGCCCTCTCCCTGTCTAAGCTTCTCTGGGTTCCCCAGGAAGAATTTGGTGGCTGGGGGGCAGGTGGGAGACTTCATTGTGACCAGGTGGCTCCACCCTGGTGCTCAATTTGGGCTGAAAGGAGCAGTCTCGAGGATGCTCTCATGTGCTTTTAACGTCAGGTACATCAGATACATTCCGCAGAAGGTAGGAATGGTACCCAGAGGTGGTATCTACTGAGGTGAGTATGTTTGCTCACTTGCTTGCTTCTTTGTTTTTTCTTACCATTTTTTTTCTGGGTGAAGTTTTATTGTTTCTTGGGGGGCAATACATTGAGATACGGTTTCTCTGTATAGTCATGACTGTTCTGGAACATACTCTGCAAACCAGGCTGGCCTCGAGCCCACAGAGATCTGCCTGCCTCTACCTCTCGAGGGCAGGGATTAAAAGTATGCGCCACCACACCCGGCCTTGGTGAAGTTTTCCGGCGACTTTGGATGGACTTTATTTCATTTTAGTTTTAGAGTTTGTTGGTTTGTTTTTTAGAAAGAGTCCCATTATGCATCTCAGGCTGACTGGAAAGGAACTATATGGCACAGCTGGCCTTGAACTCCTAACCTTCTCGTCTCAGTCTCTGAAGTGCTACAATTATACATAGGCACCACCATTCATGACATTGACCTTGAAATATTCTTATTTGTCCTTTGGTAATTCCATATATGAATACAATTTATTTAGATCATTCCCACCCTTTAATCCCTTCCTCAAACTCTACCCATACCCTCTGTCATACATTCCCCCTTCCAACTTCAGCACCTTTTCTTATCTTTTGTAAAGGCCCATTGAGAAGCCCATTGAGCTCAATTAATGCTGCCAGGACACATCCGAGCGTAGGGGCCCACTAAAGCATGAGCAACCTACCAGGTGCCCGACCACTGAAGAAAACTGACTCTTCCTCCTCCACAGCCAATGTCTCCTCAGCTTTGAGTGGGATCTTGTGAGTCCCTTCCCTCTACATATTGGAGTGTTGACGGATTTCATCTGTGGGGTCTTGTGGTGAAACATGGCCCATGAGAGTGCAACAGCCCTGTCGGTCATGTCCGGAACACATTGGTTTAAAAGAAAGTTCTGCTTTCTACAAATGCCCTGCCACCTCTTCCGAGATGTTTCCTGAGCCTTGTGGGGTAACGGAGGATATAGACTTCTCATTTATACCTAAACATTTTGCATCATTTATTGGCTGCACCCCGACATGTTGTGGGTCTCTGTGTAAATCAGCTTCCAGTGTACAGAGGAACTTCTCCACTGAGAGGTAAGAACACACCAAACTGTGAGTACAAGGATACATATTAACAAGACAGCTAGGTACTATGTCTCATTAGCAAAATATTATTAGTGAGACCTCTCCTAGGTCCTATGACCTCCCCAGCTTGGGGTTCCTGGCCATGTTTGCAGTATTAGACATGAGTTTCCTCCTGTCTTTTATGCCTACTGTCCAGATAGAAAGCTGTTGACTATACAAACAACATTCATGCCACTATTTCAACAACGTGCACATCTTGTCAATCTAGCCGTTATTCTAGTTTGCAGAGGTCACAAAACTATTACTATCTCTGTCCCCCAAGACCTGCATAGCACCTTCAGGCACTATGAAAGGTAGTCAGTAGAGAGGATGCTTCTGAGTTATTATCAATTGACTTCTGTGATCAAATGTGTAGTAGCTTTGGCAATAGAGTCTTAGCGTGAAGTTCTAGTGGGTGATCACGGAACAAGGGCAATATTCTGTATTGTTTTAGGGTGCTTGAAACACCTCTCCTTTAGCCAACAACTTGATCCAATATCTGGTACTGGAATTTTGTTTACATCGTTGGTAGCCTGTGGCTTCTGGAAGAAGTATCAAGCATCATTCCCTGATAACCTTTATGAGCAGTTTTAAACTCATATCGAAATTAAGTAGAAAGTACAGCATTTCCATATACTCTCTGCCCCAGCATATGTGCGCCCTCCCTGTTATTGCCCTTCTCACACCCTCACAATGTATGAGACACATATACATCACACACCCACACCCACACCCACCCACACACACACACAATCTAATTTACACTACAGTTGATACCTGGTTAAAGCCTGAGTGTCCTCCCATTTTTTCCCATGCTATCACCACAGAGTAAAGCATAAAGTTACTCACCTCCCAAAGATTTGGGGAACTGCACCCTAAGAAGGATGTGATGGCTGATAGCTGAGCCCGCAAAGGGCAGAACAGCCCTGTCTAACAGAAACACGATGCATGCAGGGTAGGGAAACAACTCAGTCGATAAAGGGCTTGCCATGCAAACCTGAAGCCCTGAGTTCAAATCTCTAGCCTGGTTATAGTACATGCCTATAATCCCAGTGCTCCTAGGACAGAGAGGTGGAGACAGGGGAATCTTCGGGGCTCATGAACCAGTCAGCCTGGCACCCCCTGGGACAAACAGCAAAGTGACCCTCTTTCAAACAAGTTGGGAGGTGAGGACTGATTTGCAAGGTTGTCTCTGGCCCCCACACACAGTAGTGTCACGTCTACTCTCTCTCTTTCTCTCTCTCTCTCTCTCTCTCTCTCTCTCTCTCTCTCTCTCACATACACACACACACACACACACATATGTCATATATACCCACACACACATGTGTATGTGCACACGCACATATGCACCAAAAGGGGGGAGGAAATACTCTTCATGCATATATTTGATCAAAAATTGCCTAGTAGTCACCATAAGTAGAAGTAGGTAAAATTAATTTAACACTTTATTTTATTTAATCAAATATATATTAACATTGCTATTTCAATGTGTAATCAATCTAAAAGTTACTAATAAGAAAAAAATAAATATTTTAAAAATATTATGGAGATTATGAAAAATTACTAATAAGATATTTTACATTCTTCTTGTAAACTAGAGTGTACTGAAATCTTATAAGACACAGCAATCAAAATGCTAAATTTTCAGCAGAAATACTTCATCCGATTTTAGATTTCAAAGAAGTTATCTTTAGAAAAGTAGACACACATAATCAAGTGTTTCCAAACATAGTTAATATTTTCTAATCAAGTATCAAGTTCTTTTGATTTAAATTTATTTAGATTAAATATTACTAAAATTCCAGGACCTCCATAACAGCAGCCACTTTCAAGCCCTCGCTAGTCATCTGTGGCTAGTGGCCCCATGCTATAGACAAAGAGGGGCATAAACGAGGGCAGAGGGGGACACAGGTCAGCCAATGAAGGCCTCTGTCCATAATGGCTCTCTTCATCAGTGGAATAAAAGCTGTGCCAACACTTGTTATTTCCTATAATATCTAGGAGGGTTTACTGCAAGGCACCAGTCTGCTGGAGAATGGTTGGCTACGAAAACGAAGTTTCCTTAGACTCTTAGAAGCACCAGGCAATAATTCAAGGTCTCACTGGGGACGCCCACAGAACTTAGTCACCAGCTCCTGGGCAGAGCAGCCTCAGCTCCTCTGACCGCCCTTTCCCCTTCTACCTGCAGCACTCAAGGACTTCATCCTGGCACCCCCACCTCCTGCATGGTCAAAGAATCCTTCTAGCCCAGTTGAATGACTCAGCCTTCATGTGAAATTAGTGCTGACTCTGGCCATGGGAAAAGGCATGCCCCTAGAAACTCTGTGGAAACTAAACCAGGGTCATCATCTTAGGCACTGCAAGCCACACTAGTTACTCCTGCGACCTGAAGCCTCGCTGTGCTCTGTGAACCATCATAAGCACCTCACAGAGCATAGCGCCACAGATCTCACCAGTCCATAGGTTAAGTACTGAGGAGCACCGTGCCATAGAAATCTCAAGTCCATAGGTTAAATACTGATAGGATCCCATTTACTCTTCTTATCTTCAATGGCTTTGTCTCTAACAACCTGCCCCTGCCCCCTACTACTTCAGATTGCCTATATAAACCCCTAACTTAACACTGGCACTTCATGCCAACTGTTTATTAAGAGTCCCTGAATATGTATACCATACAGCTCACTGGGAAAGCTTAAGGTCCCATTCAGTGTCTCTTCTGGGACATTCTTCTGGTATGTGTTACTTGATTCTTCCCGAAATATGCAAACAAGGATCTGGTCCTCATCCCAGACTCACTTTATATCATATTTGTTACTGCCTCCCGGAGTTGAATGACATCTGCCCTCTTACCATGACTCAGATGAATTCTCCTTCCTATTCTGTGCTGCACACAAGGGCTATACCACCTCTCACTCTGGCTACAATCAGAAGGAAGGAGAGAGGGAGGGAGGGAGGGAGGGAGGGAGGGAGGGAGGGAGGGAGGGAGGGAGGAAGGGAGGGAGGGAGGGTGAAGGAGGGAGGGAGGGAGGGAGCGGTGAGGGAGGGAGGGAGTAGTACATAAAATAACCACAACTACATCAGTTTCCCGTGTGTGTGTGTGTGTGTGTGTGTGTGTGTGTGTGTGTGTGTGTGTGTATCAAACAAGTCTTCGCTGGTTGTCTGACTTAGTAGTGTAGTCCTCTTCTCATTCCATCCTCGACAGTGTCTCTGAACCAAGGACTATGCACCCATTGCCACTGCTACCACAAAATGTCTGAAGCTAGGTACTTTCAAATAAAAATAAGTATATTTAACTAATAGCGATGAACATTCAAAGGTATAACACCTGCATCAGTTTTAATGTCGCAAGAATCTCATAGTGGGTTGCATCTTGGGAATGGGAGAAGGTACAAGAGAATGAGAAATTCGTTGGCCAGAGAGCAAGCAAAAGCAAAATAAGTGGCCAGTTTTCTTCTAAGCTTGGTCTAGCTCTCTTAAAGGCCTTACCACTGCTCAGCCTCATTATACTGAGGCTCAAGTTACCAATATATGAACCATGGGAGACACTTGTAAAACTAAACCCAACCATAGCAGAAATCCAGTCCTTCGTGTCTACGATTGATGAAGATGAGAGGAGGGTTGCTCAGTAGTCAAAGCCTTCACCTCCATCAGAGGACGGAGGACAAGGTGCACTCTACACTCTGGCAGTCCACAAACCACAACAGAGCAAGGATCCGATTGCACTGTGTAGGATGAGACTACCCAGTTCTCAGAACAGGCATGCAACTTCTACACAGGGGTTAGCATCTGTTAGAGCCCATGGGATCCAACATAAATAACTATTTTCCCTAACTGGACTGGTACGGAGCCGCAAGGAATAACCAGACACAGCTTACACGGTCATCACGGAAGGGCATCTCAGGCTTCTTCTTCCTCAAGATCTCCCCATGTTTATTATCCAAACAGCTTTCATACCAACACATAAACTGAGCGGGAAAATACACCAGACTTGTCTCCTAGGTAATCAGGTGAATGGCGTTTTGTCACCTCCGCATCTACCTGTCTGCTGTGTATGCTAGCTGTCACATAGGCTTGAATCAGCATCTCTATAAGGCATCCTCCAAATTACAAAGAAAGGAGCAACAACATCCTGACCCTTTTGTTAGGCAGAGACAATCTGTCTGCAGGGCTACGTGATCACCTCAGATGGGGCCTATGGCTCTAGCGCCTGGCTGCCACACCATATAGAAATATGGGCCTACAAGCATCTAACGGAGAAGTGCCTGCTTCCCCTGTGCCATCTCCCTTCCACTCCCCCGCCCCTAGGCATTTGGTGTGGCTGACCCATTTAAAGACCTCAGAAGACAGGATGAGAAGCAGGATGATAGGCAGGCAGCGCCCAGGCCCCAGTGCGCACAGTGTGCAGACAGAGTTTGTGGGGCCTCTCTGCTGCTCTCGTCCATCTCACATCAAGTGAGAAAAGATCTATTTTCCCCCCAGGTAACATGCCTACAACTTCAATCAGCCCAAAATATGCTTGGTTACGTGTGTTTGTGAGATGTGTGAAGTGGTACCCAGTGTTCTCTGAGAGGCCGTAGTGAAACCTCACCATGATGTGATGGGGTCGAGCTCTACCAAGTAAGCGGATCTAAGCTAAGCACCTTTCCTCCCAGGAAAAGGCGTCCCACTTCTGAACCCCTGAACCCCACTTCTCAGGCTGGCTGCAGTCCAGACTCCTTCCCCTCCCCCATGGTGCATCCCTGGGACCTCTCAGTTCTCCGGCTGCTCTGTGTCCTACGCTATCACTCACTGCTAGTCTGGGTATGTTGGGGACCTCCTGCAGCAGGTGGAGATTCTCACCCCATCTTCCAAGGCTGAAGTAAGAAAAGCCATTCAACGATAAAATGGGGGAGGAGATGCCAAGCATCTTATGACAGTATTTGTGTCCCTGAGTCTGTGTGTGTGTGTGTGTGTGTGTGTGTGTGTGTGTGTGCACATGCTGGGGAGGGGGATCCTGATGACCCAATGAGTGAAAACAAGGAACACAGCCAGTGGCCTGAAACTGCCTTAAACCAAGGCACGTGATAAGAGTGTCTCCTCTATTTGAGGAGAGGCTGCCTGTTGGAAGAGCTAGCCTAAGAGCTGAATTCTCAAATTCACATATGCTTATACTCAGTTCCTGGTTCCCTCACTAGCTCTGAGCAAGGAAAATGGCTTCCACTCAGCAAGTCTCAGCCTCTTTATAGTCAGGAATAATGATGTCAGTGCTGCATTTGAAGGTGAGAACTAAGTAAGCAAATACACATGAACCAGGTAGCACATGGTGCAACGGTAATCCCTTATATCCAGGGTCTACCTGTGTCTGCTGTTGGCACAGAGGCTCCACCCTGAGGACCAGGCGGCTCATTACTCTGGTTGCCAGGCATTTGGCCTCTCTTGCTTAACACAGAAAACAAGCAGTGTTCACACTTTCCAGCTGGGTCCAGTGACGTAGGCCCATAATCCCAGCTGGGCAAATTAGTGAGACACAACCCCCCCCTTTTCAAAGTAAAGAGCTGGAAGAGGAGCAGGAACACAGCTCAGTGGTCCAGCGCTTGCTGAGCATGCATGAAGCCCTAGTTTCAGTCCCTAGTTCCAATTTGGTAAAAGGACTCCCCACCATGTAAACTTCCTATGGTGATTCCACAGTCAAGAGGCTCCTTTAAAGGACAGCATATGCATACCTGCCAATCACTTCACTTTGTCCTGAAAGCCCTGACAGAGGGGCCACTATTGTGCAAAAGGAGAAAGTCCTAGAGAACTGAGTGTTTTCATCATGTGTCACACAACTAGTAAGAAATGGATCTGAATGTTGAACCCAAGATAGAATGTGATACTTGTGTTCAAAGCTGTGTCTACAAGTAGAGATTATACAACCCAGTTGGGGGTGGAGAACCCAGCCCAGCAACCAGCCAGACTCCTAAATGTGAGCTAACAGTGCAGTCTAAGGATGTCAGTTAACTGGCAACTGTGCTTCAAAACCCACCAACTCCCGTAAAAGCGAACTTGGGGCCACAGACCTAAAAGTCAGGCCTTTAGGCCTAGTACCTTCTGTGGCCTGGGTCAGAAAGCCACTCCTGTGGTGCCACCAAGGGCTCCCACTCTGCTGCAGTGAGAAGACTGCTGCCACAATCTATAGGTTTGCAAGAGTGGTATTCACATGCCCAACACAAGCCCATGAAAACCCAGAATTCTGACAACAATTAGCTCAAACTAACATATGTGCAATATCTGCATTATTGCATAATTTATGTACATTTCACACTGTATGTGGGGGATAAAAGCACCACACCAGAAAGCATTTGCATATAGATGGTGGCTTATAGACATATGCTTGCCTTTGATGGGTAATATTGGAGATATGCACGCATGCAAACATGAAATGCCTGCTTACTGCCACAACTTGAAGTGCACTGAACCTTTGCCAGTTTGTTAATTTTTAAAATTTACAATACTGAAGTGTCCATTTCTGAACATAGAAATGATTTCTAACTGCCTGATGAGCTGTGGATGCCAAGCAGCACAGGAAATCGGGTTCGCTGTGGTTAAAATCACACAGAAATGGCTGTCAAAGAAAGCCGTTTCCTGGACTGGCCGTCTACTCCAATGATACTTAACAAACACACGCAGCTCTTGCCCTTTTCTGGTCACTGTGCCCACCACTGGGGACCCAGAAGTGAACCCAATGAGGAGAAGGCAGCTCAGACCCAGCAGAGTGCAGTTAAGAGCTCAATAAATGGCACTAGCCATGGTGGTGGGCAAGAGACTGATATTAGGGGTGATGGAACCTGCCCCAGTGCAGAAACAGAAACACAGTTTGAATCCCTGTGCCAAGAGAAAATGAAAAACACCTCCTGAGCCCAGCCCTCTGGTTATCTTGCAAATGTGCCAAAATTTGCATCACATGAAATTGACCATGGTAGCCATTTCAAAGCACGTCCCTGTAAGTCCCAGTTTCTGGCCTCCATCTCTGGAGGCCATGCCCCTCTGCCAAACCTTGACCCCTCCCCGGAGGAGTGTCAAGGCAGCCTGCCAAACCTTGACCACTCCCCCAGTCTACTTAAACTGCTCCCTTCGTGGTCTTCCCTCCTCCCCCCACCACCCCGGTGGTAGCATTGGCGGCTTTCGGGTTGTGGGGGACGGACGGGCAGCACCCGAGAGTGCAGGGATCCCATTAAAACTTGGATATCCTTTAATTCGGCTTATTGGGATTTTTGCTTCAGCAGAGAGCTCGCATTAGGAAATATTCCTAAAAGTCCTCTAGTGGATTAAATACATTCACAATGCTATACATTACTGTGCAGCTACCATCTCCATCTGATTCTAGAATGTTTTTATCACCTCCACAGGAAACCCCATGTCCAACCCTCCTGCGTTCAGCCACTCATGAACACTGAGCTGCTTTCTGTCTGCATGAACTAGCCGATTACAGAACACACAATATTCTTCTTTCATGCAACATAGTTATTTCAAATTTCATCCAATCAAAACCACATTAGGATTTTGTCCCTTTTATGGGAGAGTAATATTCCATTGCATGGACGTACCACATTCTATTATTCATTACAGAGTTGGTGAGCATTGGATTGTTGCCATTTGTGGGTTACTGTGCCTAGCATTATGAACTCCTTACCTAATTTTAATGGGTGGAACAAATATCACTCCAGAGGTAAGGAGGTGTTGACAATGACCTGGGTCATCATAGAGAAGACACCTACATCATTCACAGAGAATACAGAGCTTTGCCTCCTGATGTCCCTGTGAGACCAAGATTTCTTCAGGAAAGGATGCTAGCCGCTGGCTTTTTATCTACACACACTGTATCTGTTCTGCATCACACGCTGCCATGTATTCCCTCGGCTCAGAATTCCTAATTGATTTATTGACATAAAACCAAGGCTCATATTACAATAGTCATTAAAGAAACTGTTAATCATTAACCCGTAACTCCTGTCATCATGAATCTCTTGTCCGCTGCACATAGATGAGAAAGCGTGTGAGCAGCGCTCCGTTCATGCCACGCTCTGCTCTGAACCAGCTCCTCTGTGGACATTATCTGACTGCATCGTCACAAGCAGCCGTGCAAGTAACATCCCCTGATACACAGACGAGAAAATTCAGGCTCAGAGAGGTGAAGTGACTTGTCTCCAATCACACTAATGAGAGACTGAGCTGGCACTCAGACACCAGGTGTATGTGCCTCAGAGGCTGCCTCCTGGGTCACAGCCAATGCTTCTTGATAGAATAATTAATGGCGAGTCTGCAGAGCCTGCTCCCAGCCCATCCTTGTACTTCTGCCCCATCAAACTGGGAGCATGGAAACTGCAAATAAACAGAACTTCTATTTGTTGCTACTATGTGTGGGGCAATTCCACTTCCTCTATTTCGGAAAGGGTGCGGAACACTGCAAAGCTATGGAATTTGAAGCCTGATCAAGAGCCTAGGAGCCAGGGTCTCTGGTGTGTTCTGATTTACCACATAATTTCAGGAGAACCAGCCCATCGAGCAGATCCTGGCCTTCCTGAGAAAACAAGAGGGGTTAGAAGATTGCTTGGAATGTTCTAAGAGAAATTTCAATTACCTTTAGATAAAATACCTCAATGTGCTCGTGTGCATATTCATAAGGCAGAGCTGGACTTCAGAAAGACTGAGTGTTAGGGGTTCAGTACTTGCCATATAAAACACTCTCCAGACAGCCAGGGCTCCCCTCTAACAGGTCTCTCAGCCAGAGCCCCAGAATCTGCTACCCACCCTTGTTTCTGAGCATTCTTAAGGGGGAAGGCACCTACTGGAAAGGGGCACATCCATAAATAGAAGTGAAAGGTTTATAACAAAATGAAGACCTTGCCATCTAGAACAAATTAGCCAGACTTAAATTTTTCTAAAGTCTCAGATCTTCCAATAGACTTCCAAACAAGAAGATACAAAAGTCAAAACTTGGTCATTAATTCTGAGAAGTAGAAAAGCTGGCTGACTTGGGCTCCTGCCTTCAGGCGCTACAGCAGCCCTTCCGGGACCACTGCCCAGCCCTCTTCTAGCCTCGCTCCAGCCTTCAGTTCTCTGTGACCACAGCTTCCTACTATTCACGTAGCATCCAATCTCACAGTTATGCCTGCCATTCCGTGTTTCCTCCACATGTCTCACAGGCATGCCAGAGGTATGTCATTACTACAAGGCCACATGCCTCCTCCACACTTCACACAGGCATGCTAAAGTCATGTCATTCTTACAAGGTCACGTGCCTTCTCCACACATCACACAGACATGCTAGAGTCATGTCATTCTTACAAGGTCACATGCCTCCTCCACACATCACACAGACATGCCAGCCGAACTCCTCGTTTCCATGTCCCCCACTGCCAGCTCACCACCCCTTCACCCCAACAAATGGACAAACTCTTCTTGCTCCACCATACGTGATGGCAGCATCTTTGACTTCTCTTTCTCTTGGCACTACATCCACACGCTCAGATTCCTGTCGCCTATCTTTCAAATGCACCTAAAACATGACCACTGTTCAGAGACTTTCCCTCTAGCCCTTGGCCATGCCCTTGACTGCACCAATGCTGTTCTTTAAAGCTTCCTTCCTTTCTATGTCCTGCTCTTATCTGTTTGCCACAGAAGATTTGCTCAAACTCTCAACTGGCTTCTAACTTGCAGTAAAAATCTAATTTCCCTAGAAAGCTTCTCAGAGTCCTAATCAACAGGATGCTAGGGAACTCTTGAGTGTACCCAACATGCACCCTGACCCCACACTGGCCGGTAACTCTTCCTGGTTGCTCTTCCTCCAAGGTTTCAGTGGCTCATTCTCATGCCCACTACAGACTTCTCAAATGTCTCCACACCAGCATGGCTCCCCTCACCCTCCTCTCTGTCCTCCTTCCCCATCTTGACCTTTTTTTTCGTGATATTTATAACCGAAAGATGGGTCTATGTGGCCATGTGGTCATTATCCATCCCACTTCATCAGACAGTAAGCTGTGTGATGAAGGGGAGTTTGGTCTGGCTCACAGATGTTGCTCATTAACTGGCACAAGGCACATTCAATAGTTGTAAGAGGGAGGGAAAGAAACATTACAAGAGCTTCAAGCCCAGCAAGCTTGCTCAAATTCAAACAGCTAGAAGAGAGAGCAGCCCAAATGTCTGTTCACCAGAGCTAGCCAATTCACATGCCTCTTCCCTTTCTTCAACAATGAGCTGCCTCTCTGGTGGTGTAGAAGGTTCTTCTGTCTATTTGTAACTTTCATTGGTTGAATAAAGAAATTGACTTGGCCTTTTGATAAGGCAGAACTTAGATAGGTTGAGTAGACCGAACTGAATGCTGGGAAGAAAGGCAGTGTGGCAGACGCCATGGTTCTCCTGCCCTAGACAGATGCTGGTTAGACTCATGCTGGTAAGCCACAGTCAAGTGGCAATACACATTAATGGAGATGTTTTCAACTAATATGTGAGAGTTAGTCAATAAGGGGCTGGAGATAATGGGCCAGGTAGTATTTGAATGCATACAGTTTCTGTGTGATTATTTCAGGGGTTAAGCTAGTCAGGTGGCTGGGATGAACAAGGAGCCCCACACTCCTCCTACTATACTCTGGACTATAGACTTTGTTGAATTTTCCATTGCTGTCCTGAGTCAAGGAGAAGAACTGAAGATGAATTCCACTTCCAAGAAAAATGTGAAAAATAAATGTTACGGTAATAAATTGCCTGTTATCTAATTATCATCATCAAACAATTATTAAGAGCTCATGAGCACATGGTGTCCTGCTCAGCAGGCTCCTCAGAGGGAGAAAGAACTAGAAGAGCAGACAACAGGAGGTCCATTAATGTGACTGATGTTTCAGCCTTCCGCATCATCTAAGGGATGTGAAAGAAAGCAAAGTGAGAGAAAGCTAGAAACTGAGCGTAGACTTCATTTTCAATAGTCCAAGGCTAGAAGCTGAGCATAGACTACATTCTCAATGGTCCAACCCAAGCCTATGGGGAAACCACTTGCAACTTTTATGGCTTCTCCCTGAAGAAATGTGGGCTTCTGGATAGCCCTAAAGGACACCCAGGCAGGACGGCACTGCTGAGTCCTCAACAAGGTTGTGGGCTGATGAATCATACCACAGCCATTTCTACCTGAGTCAGGTCCCCAAGCTACCCAGGTACCCAAATTTGCTGGAATGGTAGCCCTCTCTCATTATACCCACAGAGCTAATAGGCCCCTGGGGATGTGGGAAGATGCAGAGGGTAACTATCACTATTGCAGAATGAGCACCAATTTCCCTAACCAGCTCCTAGTGTGAAAGGCACTAAGGACATTCCTGCTAAGTCAAGCAGGGATTTGGCTGTGGGTCAAAGGCCATTGCTCTGTACTATCTCATCCTCATTTACCCTGGGGCCTCCCTTGTGGAAAATGAGAATTCAGCCTCTACACCTGACCTCATTGAAAAATGTCTTCGAGAAAGGGTATTCAAATTTACAACCTCAGAATTGTAAAGTAGCTTATACTAAGTAAACTTACCCTTCAGAGTAATCAAATAGAAGTCCCAAGGCTCCCGAAATGCTGTTAATATTTAATTTTTAAATCAGGTACTTATAGGTGCACTAATACAGCTAATGGTATCATGGAAACAGATGTCCTTAGGAAAGCCCAGGAAAACAGAGACTCTTAATGCTGTTTGCAAAGTTTTGAATTCCATGTTTGTGAACAAGTGTGAGCATGTAGACTATATATAAATGTCACTAGACGGGGTCTGTTTTTTTAAAAAAATCAGCCAAAGAGGAGTTCAACTCGGAATAAATGAAAAAGAAAGGCACCACGCAGAGACACACACCCTAGCCATAATGGTAGTCACCTATCAAACCTTTCACCAAGACCTTCTTAGTGGATACTCAGGGAACCAGGAGTCAGGGTGGCTTTGTCTGCATTATAGAGGGGAGCTATAATGAGGGCTGTGACTTACCCACAGGGAAACCATGCACAGGAGAGCCAGTATGCAAACCCTTGTCTCTCTGCATTACTGCACTGCTTTCCCATATCCACTTCTTGACACCAGCTCTTTCCAGGGCTCTGATGGCACGGGGAAAGTCCTCCATAATAACATTCACGGTAAGATCACCATTATGATAATCTAGTCTCTCACTGATCTGCCTCACTAGACTGAGCTGCTGAGAACAAGAGCCTCAAATACCTCTTCATCTTTGTATCCCAGTACTGGGCCTGTATGGATGAATAATGGGCAACTGAGTGGGTGGATGAGGGATGAATCAGCGAAAGAACTAAAGAGATGGGAATACATAAGTGAACAGGTGGATGGGTAGTTAGATGAATAGATAAGTGATTGATTTATAAATAGGTGAGTATGGTGGTTGGATAGAAGGGTGAGCATATCAGTGTATAGATGTATGTGTAATTAGATGGTAAATGATTGCAAGATGATAGAAGGAAGATATGAGATAGATAGATAGATAGATAGATAGATAGATAGATAGATAGATAGATAGATAGATAGATAGATAGATAGACAGACAGACAGATAGACAGACAGACAGACAGGCAGACAGATAGACAGATTAGGGACTTAGTGGGTGAGTGGGTGGGTAAATGAGTACATAAACTTACCATGAGCTTATAGGATCTAGGTTCTAGCTAGCCTTCATGTAACATAGTTATATGGACATGAGACCCTGATGTACACTAGAAGAAGGTAGGCAGGTCAAAAGGCGGTGTCTGCACTCACACTCTCAGCAACAGCCTTTATGTCAACTCTTCAGTTTTCTGGGTCTGTTACCTGTCCATCACGGAGGGTGGGAGATGTTACTAACAGCTCTGACATGGATTTCTCTGGAAAGGGAACCCTCCATGTTACCAAATGCTATTCTTATCCATACAGCTGTCCAATCTTCTCCTTATCAGGCTGAACGAATTAATTCAATCCTTCAGGATGGAGCTTCAAAAGTTGGTTAATTATAAGCTGCAAAAAAAATTCCTGTGCATCCATTTTACATTTGCAGCTGTCTAATTTCATCAAGTGCCTTCTGATAGAGGCTAGGGAATAGCTAAGCCCTCCTGATATTTGCAGATCCTGCCACAGAAGGATTCACTAGGAATTGTAGCTCTGCTCTAAGTAGGCTGGCAGAACAGAGAGGTAGATCAGAGTTCACATAGTACTAAATTTTTCATGGATTCAATGGATATTTTACTAAACACGAACTGGGTCTTAACCTTAGTTAGGCTAGGCCTTAGGCTAGGAAAAATACAGTATGATGGTGCAGAAGGGAAAATATAGACAGAAGTTTCTGTCCCATCTGGTCCCACGGCCATTCAGTTCCAAATAAACACACAGAGATGTATATTAATTATAAACTGTTTGGTCTATTGCTCAGGCTTATTATTAACTATCTCTTACAACTTAAATTACCCATAATTCTTATCTATGTTCAGTCATGTGGCTTGGTACCTTTACTCAGTAAGACACTCTCATCTTGCTTCCTCTGCTTCTGGATGATGACTGCATCTCTGCCTTTCCTCTTCCCAGAATTCTCCTGCTCTGGTTGCCCGGCCTTTACTTTCTGCTTGGCTACCGGCCAATCAAGTGTTTTATTAAATCTCAATAAATGACAAATCTTTACAGTGTACACGAGCATTATTACACAGCAAGAAAAGATGACGAGTATAAAATAAACATATCCATACAGCTAATAAACACATCTGTAAGGTGAAATACACACTAACAGTGACAAGAGCAGATGCTCTGAGAGAAGAGCATGACAGGGGTTGGGAGGATATGGAAACCATCAGAACACTGACATCATTAGACACTAGGAGTGGGAGCCTTTGGATGACTTGGCAGAGCCTCCTACAGATGACCTCAAGTGGACCTGAGAGTTTCCACAAAGGCCATGGCTATTGGGCATCTCAGCCAATGAACTAATCCATTTAGAGAGGATCAGCCTGGGATACCCCCTTGGAAAGAAGGATAAAGAAGCAGAAGGTGATGACACTCAGGCAATACTCATAAAAATAAAAAAAAAAATCCCCCCAAGTCCCTAAGTCTAGAGCAGACAGACCTTGTCAGACTAGTGGCAGTCCACTCAGAGACAGTGACTGTGTGTTCTCCAAAGCCAGATGATGCTACCTGGGGAATTGCAGCCCAGAAGAGCACAGCAGTTTCCTTGAATAGTTGCTTTGAGTTTATCCCTTGTAGAGAAGTGTCTCTAAATCTGTTGACAAAACCAAGCTCTAAGGCCATTCAATTCCTAACCATGATGGATCTTCCAAAGCTTGGGGTGTCTTAGAAGCCAGTCCTTGGTACTCCAACCATACTACATTCAACAAGAGACTGTCACTTCTAGCTCTAAGGAGAACCAGCTGGAGATCAACATCCTGGCTTTCCTGGGGGTTGAGCACTCTCATGCGGCCAGTGGAAGCCTACTGCCTGCTGCCTTAGAAACAGAAGGCCTTGGCCCAACCTGTGAGGTGCTTGCTCTGCTGACAGATGGAGACTTCTGGCTTTACAGGGCACAGCGAGGATTCAGTGGGAATGTACAGTCATGACGCAGGCAGCTCAGACACCAGCCCACAGCTTCTTGAGCTAGAGGAAACATTTCACTCCCCCACACTCCACAGCTCCCCACTCAGTGGCTAAAACAATACAGGCTACATTGCAAATCAAAATAAGCAACAGTGCATTTTATAATTAGCTACAACTTGACAAATTAATTAGTACAACAGCACAGTGTGTTCCCTGAAGCATGGCTTACTATATTTTGCTTAGAGAATATATGTCACAAATTACAGATGTATTATTCAAAGTACTTATGCAATCAGAGTAGATTTTCTAAAGGTGCCCTTTTGATACCACATTCTGAGATGAAACAAGGGCTCAACGGCAGCCAGAGAAAGCTACCATCAAACCAACCATCGAAGCTTCAAGCTACAAAGATTCACTTCTTTTCCTGGAAGCAGAAGAAATGCTGTCAAGGACCAACATCTGGCCTCTGGAAAGAGTTAATGACAATTAGTTACTTGGAATGTGTGAAGCACCAGAGAATCTGGACCCCCAGAGACTTGGAGCCTGATGATCAAAAGCATGTCGACGAGAGTCCCTAGCACGTACTAGCTGTATGGCATTAGTCGAGTGTCTCAGGGGGAATGGATGCAGTAATAATGATAGAAACACCTACCTGGCAGGGTTACTGGAGGGACCGAGGTGATGCTTCATACAAATGAATGTAGGCCAGAGCCTAGTCCATAGGAAGGGCTAGTAAAAGTCACTACTCTTTGGGCCAAAAAGATGGCTCAGTGTACAAAGTACTTGCCGTGCAAACATGAGCACCCGAAGTCTGCATACGCTGAACAAAGCTGAAAACAGTGGCACATCTCAGTGATTCAAGCGTGTCTATGGTGAGATAGTGGGGGAGAGCCTCCCTGGAAGCCCATGAGCTAATCAGCAAATAATAACAAAGAGGAAGCCCTGTCTGAAGCAATATGGAAGATAAGGACCAACATAGAAGGCTGTCTTCTGACATGTGTTCCTGAACTCAAGCAAATGTACATGTGTGTACAAACATGTGCGCACGCACACACACACACACACACACACACACACACACACAAACATCATACACTAAAATAAGAAAGAAAGAAAAATAATAAAAAAATCACTATTCGTATTCTACGATGCACATCCCGAGAAGGCTGAAGAAGGCATGACCTCTGGAACCCTTGCAGGCAGGTCCATGTATGCATCAAAGATATGTATTCCTCTGAGGACAGCCAAGAGTTTATTACTTAACCTTACTTTCTCAGAATAGCAAACGCGGTTTCTCTTGGAGGACTAGCCAAGTTCACAGCAGTATGTGTACATACCAAAAGGTCATTGGTGACTGGGCCGTGAGAGCTCTGACCAGCACTGTGCTGGCCAGGGTTTAACACCCAGCTCTCTGCAGCAAGGAGCCCTGCACTGTGTATTAACTCCCTTCCATTGTTTTAGAGTGTGACTTCTAAAATTCATGAGTTGAAGATCTAACATTCAGGACCTTGGAATGTGACTGTACTTGGAAAGGGAGTCTTTAAGGAAGAACTTAAGTTAAAACTGGGTTATATAGGTAATCCACAATCCACAATGACTACTGGGGAGTTTAGGACATGCATACACAGAGAACACACACACTTCAATGATATAAAGACAACTAAGGCATGCACTTGCACACACATACACACATACACATGTGCTCATACACATACATCCCTCAGTGATGTGAGGGACAGCTACCTCTAAGTCAAAAAACGCCTCATAAGAAACCAACTCCATTGGCACTGTGATTCAGAGCTCAACCTGCAAAACTGTTGAGTATAAATGTCAGCTGTTAAGGCCCACCCAGCCTGGGTGTACCGACACAGCAAGGCAGCCCACTAATATTCCTGCCATGACTAACTTCAAGTTTCCGCTGTGACATCCCTACAGGGACATAATGAGAACAGGTGCATGGGAGTGGTCTCACCAGGGAGGACAAGTTGGGCTAAGTTACATCAAACCCGAGACCACAATCTCACATTCCCAGGACAGGCTCTGTTATTTCCTTGAAGGGATCAAAGTGCTGTGTTCTAGACCTGGGGGAGAGCAGGAGGGAATCTACGACCTCTTGTCCAGTGTACATAGCCAATACTGGCCTCTGGGACTCTCCTTCACCTTAGCTTTCTAGCAGACCAACCTCCAACCTGGTCCTTTCAAAGAGCCCATTTTGAACTTCCTCCTTCAGGACTCTTGGACACATCTGTAGAAATTAACGTTGTACTCATAAATGCTGCAGCACTTGAAAAACAATCCTACTGCTCACATGCCCTTTTGCCAGAAGTGCCACCTTGACGCAGGACCACCTTCTCTTCACCACGATGATTTTTAATCCCACACCTTACTTCAAGCCAAAATCATCCTGGTAGTGTGAGCAAGGCAAGCAGTCAGCAAAGTGCTACCAGTGTTGCTTTCTAAACCATTCTATAACCCAGCTTCATCCTTTGCCCTTACTAATACAGGCATGGATTAGAGTCTAGAGAGCATCTACTGGGATACCCAAGCTCTTGTGGCACAGAACAAGAAACTGGACCAAAAACACAAAGCGAGTGATAGAAGGAGAGATAATTCACTGGGAAAAGGCACTTGTTCACTCTCCCTGAGTTTTCAAAGATTCTAAAGAAACAAGACCATCCTTTAGATGGTCTAAGAGAAGACTGTAATGCTGTGGCTATTCTCAGACTGCTTCCTGGGGAAACTGTCTAAGTGGAGGCCAGACTTACAGCTGAATCTCTCTGGGTATAGCCTGAAGGCGGCACATCCCAGAGAAATAGCAGCAAGTTCACGTCTGGATTCAGCACCCAAACAAGCATGTTGTCTAGCAATGAAGCAGATGTTTCTAAATAAGTCCGGTGCTCTCAGAAGAACTGGGTATAAATAATTTACCCCCAGAAGCAAAATGTGGGTGGCAGGAAAACACATATGGGTTCTGCTGCCTCGTGCCCAGTTGGGCCAAGAAACACCGGGAGGCAGGATTGTCTCGTCTCCACTGCACAGAGTGCACTCTGGGAAGCACTGAGTGGGGCACAGTCAACAAAACAACCCATCTGCCCCACTTCGGGAGAGCCTGCCACAGAGGTGGTAGGATCTAGGGAAGGCTGGGTTGAGATGCTCTCTGAGCCACAGGTTGGGGAATCTGGATGCAGCTTCCACTGCTCTTTCGGTAGCTCTGCCTTCCTCTACCTTCTCTTCTGCTGTAGATTCTTCATACTTCTCTCTGTCCTTGCCTGTTTCTCACATACTTGCACGCATCACCTATGATTTGGACATCAACTGTGTACCCACTGAAAGCGAGCACTCCACCTGCTCGTGCACAAAGTTCCTGAGAAATGCACGCATGTGTTTGGCGACAATTCTCCTGCCATCTATTTCCTGCAATGGGATGGGACCCAGAATGAGTCTTGGGACAAGTCTGGGCATCCTTATGGACCCACCAGTTGCAAGGTCTGCAGTCCTGCAGACACCACAACCAGTAAGCGGAGCATGTGCCTTGCACCATTACCACCACTGGTCTCAAGTGGGCAACAAGGGACTCTAAGCAAATGCTGTTGAAGGGTGAGGACCAGGAGCTGGTAGGGGAACTGGAAAAGCCAGCTGAGAACCTGAAGCATCCTAGCTATCCTAAAGTGTGTGAGAGTCACACTCCCTGGCTCTGCTTCCAACCTGCTTCGTCTTGACAATGTCACTGTATCTTTGAACAGACCACTGACCATGAAGCCTCAGTTTCAGGTCCATAAAATCTGTTTTCTGCCTGCAGCTCCTGTAATGTGTAACAGAGAATACTAAGCAACCAAAGCCATGACCAAGGAGTTACTCTGCAACATCTAGGCCATCGGCTCTGTCATCAGAAGAGCGTACGAAGTCAGAGCTTCTCAATGAAGCTTTAGTGGAGCCCAAACTGTCCTCGTCACTTTTCACCTGATGTCAGCGTGTCATCTCTGCCCCAGACAGCTGAAGCCTGCTACTTAGGTCCCTTCCACCTGAGCAGGTAAGGTCTCTTTCCCATGTGCCAGATTTATCCAAGGGACCAAGAAGGGCCCAGTGGCAGCACTCCATACGGTCTCCATAAAGTTTCTCTGATAGTCCCAACCCAAGGACAGAGAGGCTGTGAAGGTAGTCAGAGGAGGCTTGCAAAGCTTCATTCAGGTCCTATAAATGGTTCTGTGAGTTTGGGGGTTATTAGAATGCCCCCCTCAATCTCTTCCTGCTAGATTACTGTCCCAGTTTCCTAAGACAGACAGGAGTATGCCTCCATGTTTGCCGTCTCTCCTCAGCCAGGGCGAAGTGAATCAGCTCTATCCTCCTGGACAACACCATTTCAGCACTGGGCTAAGACCCCTCCTGGGACCCCTTCCTCTCTACCCTCTCCCTCCATCTTCCCTAAGAGCCTCGGAAAAAGATGATGGTGTGGGGAGAACTGGAGGTCATCATGGAAAGGGTGATAAGCCACAGGCAGAAAGAAAAGTCGTTCATGTAAACCCTTTAGAAGGATTTCCTCCCAGAAGCTGGACCAGAGGGAAAGAGAAGAGGAGAGAGTGGTAGGGTAAGCAAAAGCTGACCAGTGGGTTCTGGGCTACAGGGAGGAAGAGGCAAGAAGTCCTGGCATTGTTCTACAGAGAAATCCAACTAGAAAAATGAGATTTTTATCATAATGAAATGACAAATGTTTGATTTCCTGGATGTTTAGCCTGATATAAGCATTATATACACATACCAAAAGCATCACGGTATCCCACAAAAATATACATTCTATATTTTAAGTGTCTGTTACAAACTAATTTTTAAAAAAATTATATCTACTAAGAAAAAGAAAACATAGGGCCCAGGGACCATTACTTTAGAAAAAGGTCCCTCTCCACCCTAGTAGTATAGTTACAGCATGAAGTGGGAAGTTTTAGATGGAGAAGAGGCAGGGTCAAACCTTGAGGAGGGAAGCAGGAGCCCAAGGACATTGGAGGTGGGGAGCGTCTGCCCTGGGCCGGAGCCAGCAGCTCTCCTGCAGGCCTCTTGCCTCAGGCCCCTCCATGCAGCCCTCATTACTGCAGGATGGGCTCCAGGGGCACAGAGGCAGGTGAGGGCACAGGTGAGCAGGCTTCAGGCTATAGGTGACCTAGCTCGGCTCTGCATCCGGAGAGAGCTTTGATTTGTTCTCTCGCCAACTCAGCTCAACCGAATTCAATAAGACCCACTCTGGAAGGGCACACTGCATCATAAATAATCTATCTATCGCCCAGAGTCCTGACCACTCTGAGGAAACCAGCTTCTCACATCCTCCCTCTCTGTTTCCCAAATGTTAGCTCCTATCACGAATTCCACCAAGCTACAGAAGGTGGCACTTTGGAGGACTTCAGACAGTGAGATCTTTACCCGCAAGGTGACATAACTTCATGTCAGGTGACTAATCTATGTCAGTAGAAAGTGAAAATGAATCTATTTGGAATGATCATTGGGAGGCATAGTAAACATTACCTACGATGTGCAGTGAAATGTAAGAAAGCAGATTCCATGTTCTATATTATACCGGTTTATGTCTACCTCCAACAGGGGTCAGACAGAGTCATTGCTCCGAACAGCAGGGTTCTCAAGAAGAACAATAAAGGCCATGCTACGTTTTCTGCCCACTGTCTCGCAGGTGCTGGCTACACAGTAAGTGTCATATCCATGAAATAGCAACAGAATCAAGAGCCTTCCACGGCAAAGCCACCTCCCGCAACACATCCACTGAAAAACCAGCATTGACCTGTGGCGTCGATACGTCAGCAAATGAACTTTACATGGGGTTACAGCTGCCGAGGAGGGAAGGCTGGAAACCCTGCCGATCCAAACGAGAGATCCCACTTGTTTAGAAAAGTACAACCAGGTATTCATAAAAATAGCTCAGTCTGCTCTTGTTCTTCTCTGTTGCGTGGAGAGTAAATGACAAGGTCAGTCTCCCCAGAGGTCCCGAAACCTCACTTCCCAAGGGAAACCTTATTTAAAAAAGGAAAACCTAATCACAAAAACAGCTATTACAGGCAATCCACACCCACACAGAGACCCCCAACTCTTTCGGATGTGTAAGCAGCAGAGGGGAGGAGACAGGCAGGCTAGTGATTTCCAGACTTCCAGGGGCCTGACCAAGGCCCCTGCTAAAGGGCAAGTCAGAGCCCGTGGTTTTTGGCAGAACTTGGCAGCTTATGGTCATAAGTTATCTTGCATGCGCTAAGAGTAAATGCTATTTTGACTGCTGAAGGGAATGCTGCAACAATAAATCCTGGGCCAAAACAAGGGCATCTTTAGGCCCCACGTCAGTGCCAGAAACAACTACGCTAATTCACTACACATTAAGGGGAAATGCCTTGGGCTGGCAACACCGAGATACAAGAGCATACTAATCCTTGTTCCCCAGGAACCTCCAGACCAGTGAAAGTGGGTTGTGCACAAAGTGAGCAAGGATTCTCATGCACCAGAAACTGTTGTTGGAGCCGGATGTATACTAACCTGCTTAATCCACCCCTCAGCCCAACTCAGTAGACGTTGTTATCCTCCACAGGAGAAAACCCGAGCGTGGAAGCAAAGAAGCCTGCCAAAAATGGCAGCTGTTAATGGCAGAGCTGGGATTCAAACCTTGACGTTCTGCCTCTGGGAACGTCACTCCCAACCACTTTAAGCACGTGGTGGGGTAGAGGGCTAGGAACTGTAAGCTCCATCCACCTATTACGGAGCAGTGGCGGCAGGGCAAAATGAACATATGATATAGAGATCAATAGAGTAATGGTGTGGGGGAAATTACCTTGACAAGTGAGACCAGGATCTCTCTTACGATGAGAATTGCTTGCTGAAGCTATTTGACAATTTCTTACGGCAACAAATGAACCACATAAGCCTGGGGGTTCATGAGCCCAAGAATTTGAGGAAAGAATAGAGCCTGTGCTGTAAAGGAAAGGCAAGGTGAGTGTATGGCGCTATGAGACTACCTAGGGGGAAAAAAGAGAATCAGGATCAAGGAAGAGAGATCAGGCTGGCAGGAGGAATGCTAGGTCCCAAGTGATTGCAAAACACCCTGCCAACCTGGAGGAGGGCCTAGCCATCTCATATAAGGTTTGTGATTGCTCATTGATAGGACAATGATGTTGTTATTGTAGATGTGAGCAAGGGTGCTCGGGCATTTCCACTAGCTCTTGAGGCCCACAGAGACCTACTGTCAAGTTCTGGGCTGTAGCCAACATGACCACATCATATAGGCAATTAAGAATTCTCCTCTCCATTTTTCATTTCAAAATCAAATAGTTGGTTTGATGAAGATCACATACAATGATTAAACCATAAGTTTGCCTTTATCCACCTAGATTTCTCTCCCTGTGACAGCGAGAAGAATTAGTCTTCTTGACAAGAGACACAGTCAAGGAAGAGGGTGTTCTTTTCTCATCGTATGATAAGGATCCCCATAAAATCTCCCAGCCATCCATCACTTCCAAACAAGGTATTTATATCAGTAAGTGCTTTAAGTGGTTAAACTCCCTTTATCAATAAGACAACGAAGGTTCAGAGAGATCAAATAACTGCTGAGATCGCATGCTTAGCAAGTGACCCAGTGAGAATCCCATCCAGGTCTGCACCATGCCAAGGGCCTCTCCGGGTGCTGCAGAAATGGTGATTCTGCAGCCTCGGGCTTGCTACTGTTTCTCCGCTCGTCGAAACGAATGAGTACATTGAAAATAATTAGCTGCTCATACTCCGAATCAATTAATCTTAGTTAAGCTCATTGAAATCTCAGCCTCAGTTACTGAAAATACCAAACTTGAGCTGATCACCGACGGCAGCACCCCAGCAGGAAACTCATTCAACTAAATGACTCAGCTCCCTGAGTTCCCGGACCCTGATGGGAGAGGGGAGCCTGGCGAGAGACAAAAGAGTAATCCGCAAGGGTGGAGCTGAGCCAACTCCTGCTTTCAAGACCCAAACCGATCGCCCTTTATTAAAACACAAGCTGAAAAATCACTTATTCTGCATTAGGTGATTAATAGTGTTGGCCCCTTCCTGGGACAGAGCGGCAGCCCTGAGAAATGACGCAATTACTCCCAGTGAATGGGAACATTAAGGGACTTGTTACTAACAGGGTGGTGTGTACAATTTCATGGTTAATTAGGACTTTGGGGGGAGCACCGCTACATTACCCAGTCTAAACAGAATTCCTAAGCTGGCTCCTCACCACATTTTCAAATTGTTATGAAATAAACTTTAAGAATTAAGGAAATCAAAGACGCTCCAGGTTAATTAGAAGGCAGCAATGATTGCAGAAAATGATTTGGGGGGGGGGTAATTTTTGACCACACCGGTTCCCATGGCCTCTCATCCTCACGTACACCACTCCGATGCCCTCCACGGCACAGCAAAAGCACTCAGAGATGTGGTTTCCAGGGAGAAAAATGACTTTTAATCAAGACTGGGAAATGGAATTACATGTGTAATTAGATAGAAACAGCCACAGAACCACAAGCTGGGAGCTGGCTGCAATAGCAAGCCTCTGTTCTTGGGGGCTAGTGAGAACTTGGGCGTGAACTGTGCTGATGAAGGCATTTGAGAGGTTGTTGTTCTCTGGCCAACTAGAACTTCCCAGGAGGGAAATAACGGTTGCTCTGTACTCATTAGGAGCAGCCCACGTGGTGATGCGGGCTGCAGTCTTTTTGTGGGCTTCTGTTTTTTACTCTCCTGTCTGTTACCTAAAGTTTACCATCCTTGCACCAAAATGAACATGTGTCCATTTTTCGCACTTGGAGGAAACACAGATGCCCACAGAAAATGTCAGACTTTTTCAAGGCTCCAAGATCAGAGCTCACAAATCCCGGGCTCTAATTCGCATTCACTTCAAGTTCCTAGGCATACAAAGTGAAGTACCATACTTATTTTATCAGAGACAATGATTCCTGCAACCCCCCACCAAGGTCGCTTGAGTGTCAAACTTATTCAAAAGTAAGACAAAGAGGCAGCCACTGCCCGAGATTATGAATCTATCAATATACTCACTTCCTCCGGAACTTTGTGTTGAGGAATATTATTTTAAGGTGTGTTGCTTTTGCTTATGCTGTATTTGTTTAACTCTGGGAGGCTGTGATTCTTTGCCTGTCTAAAATGCCTGATGGTCAAATAAAGAACTGAATGTCCAATAGCGAGGCAGGGGAAAGGATAGGCAGGACTGGCAGGCAGAGAGTAAGAATAGAAGGAGAAACCAGGAAGAAAAGGAGCAACTATAAAACAAGGAGAGAAAGAAATCAGGGGCCAGCCACCCAGCTACACCCCAAGCCAGGGAGAAAGAAGTAAAGTTAGGTATACAGAAATAGAGAGGCAAAAAGTTAGTTGGGATAATTTAAGTTAAGAAAAGCTGGCAAGAAACAAGTCAAGCTAAGGGCAGGCATTCATAACTAAGAATAAGCCTCTGTGTGTGATTTCTTTGGGAAGTGGGTAGTGCCCCTCCCCAAAGCCAAAAGAGCCAAAATGTCAAACAACAACTTTGCATAGCCATACAAGTGCCTCAAGAAAGATGGCACCCAAACTCCTGAGACCTAATATTCTAAATCAAAAAGACCTGCCAGGTAGGACAGAGTGGCTTTTCCAGGACCAAAGGCAGGCAGGGTTGTTCAAAAAGACCTGGAAACAAAATAACGTCAGAGGGAGGGAGGTTCAAGACAGAGGCCTGGACTCAATCCCTGGGGAATGTGTCTGTGACAATTTCTAGGTAATGACAAAGGCTTCTTCTTTTCTGAGCCAGACTGTATTTGAAAACACCACAGGATGGAAGGCAGGAGTATGGAGTATTGAAGGTTCACATAACCTGATGCTGTATTAGCCTTTTGCTCATGGCACTGAAGACTTACCCTGTTCATCATATGATAATATTACATATTATAATATTTCAGAATCTTAATAATATGGGAGACTAGGTGTGGTGGTTTAAATGGAAAAGACCCCCATGGATACTTTGTTCGGATGTGTGGTCCCCAGTTAGTGAACTATTCGAGAAGGGTTAGGAGTGTGGCTTTGTTGGAGGAAGTGTACCACTGGGGTAGGGATTTGAAGTTTCAAAAGCCCTCATCAGTTGAGTAGTACTCCACTGTGTAAATGAACCACATTTCCCTTATCCATTCTTCAGTTGAGGGACATATAGGTTGTTTCCAGGTTCTGGCTATTACAAACAATGCTGCTATGAACACAGTTGAACAACTGTCCTTGTGGTGTGATTGAGCATCTTTTAGGTATATGCCCAAGAGTGGTAACGCTGGGTCCTGAGGTAGGTTGATTCCCAATTTCCTGAGAAACTGCCATACTGATTTCCAGAGTAGTTGTACAAGCTTGCATTCCCACCAGCAATGGAGGAGTATTCCCCTTACTCCACATCCTCTCCAGCATACTACTCAGTGGTAAAAAACACAATGACATCTTGAAATTTGCAAGCAAATGGATGAAGCTAGAAAAAAAAGACATCCTGAGAGAGGTCATCCAGACCCAGAAAAATGAACATGGTATATACTCACTCATAAGTGGATACTGACTATAAAGCAAAGGATAATGAACCTATAGTCCATGATCCTAGAGAAGATAAATAAAAGATGAACCCTAAAAGAAACATATATAGATCCACCTAGAAAGAAGAAAATAAACAACATCATGTGACAAAATTGAAAGCATAGGGGTGGGGTACAGGGGAGAGCAGAAGGCAAAAAAGAAGAAGGGAGAAGAGAAGGGAAGAGAACATGAGAGAATGGGACGGTCAAGATAGAGGAAGGGCAGAGATGAGAGCAAGGAAACACATTTTGATTGAGGGAGCCATTGTGGGGTTAGCAAGAAACCTGGCGATAGAGAAATTCCCAGGAATACACAAGGATGACCCCAACTAAGATCCTAAGCAACAGAGGAAAGGATGCCCAAACTGGCCTTGCCCTGTAGTCAGATTGATGGCTATCTTAAATGTCACCATAGAAACTTCATCCACCAGCTGATGGAAACAGAGGCAGAGACCTACTTCGGAGCAGTGAACTGAGATACTAAAGCCCAGTTGAAGAGTGGGAGGAGTGAGAATATGAGCAAAGAGGTCGAGACCATGATGGCGACACTCACTGAAACAGTTTGCCTGAACTAAGGGGAGCTTACCAACTCTGGCCAGACAGGGAAGAAAACAACATAGGGTCAAACTAGACCCTCTGAATGTGGGTGACAGTTGTATGGCTGGGGCAGACTGAGGGGCCACTTGTAGTGGCACCAGAATTTATCCCTACAGATTGTACTGGCTTTTGGGGAATCCATTCTCTTTGGATGGATATCTTGCTCAACCTAGGTATAGTAGGGAGGGTCTTGGGCCTTCCCCAAAGCAATGTGCCTTACCTCTCTGAGGAATGGATGGGGGTCGGGGAGGTTGAGAGAATAGGAGTAGGGAAGGGAGTGGGAACTGTGATTGGTATGTAAAATAAAAAGATAGTTTGTTTTCTTTTTTTTTAAAAAAAAAAAGCCCTCATCAAGCCCAGTGTCTCTCGCTATACGGTTGCTCCCTGCTGATCAGGATGTAGGAACCTCAGTGACTACTCCAGCACCATGTCTGTCTGCTTCCTGCCATGACAGCTAAGGACTAACCTTCTAAAACTGTAAGCAAGCTTCTAACTAAATGTTTTCTTTTTATGAGAATTGCCTGGGTCATGTGTCCCCTCATAGCAATAATAACCCTAAGACACGATGACACAGCGGGAAGTTCACAAGAGCCCTATGGATCTGGATAACTTTTTTTAACTTTCTCTCTTTTCTAGGACTCAGTTTCCTTCTCTGTAAAATGAAATTAGTAGTTCATCTCCCTCACAGAAACTAATATAAGTCTGAGGAACCTTATATCAAGCACTTGAAATACGCTGTCTCCTCATTCTTGATCACGAGCGGGGTACCACTAAAGCATCCTTATTTTACAGCTGAGGTTCAAGAAAGTTAAGAAACCTGATCCCAAAGCCACTAGCCGGTAAATGGCAGAATGAGAAGTAAGTTTGTGTCAGCAATAGATCCTGGGATGCAAGGCACATATGGGCAATTAGACTGGCATGCAGGAGCATGGTTAAGCTACCTGATGCATGGCTCTCCCTCTCCTACCACAAGACACAGATTTGTTGACTGAGTTTTCTGTCCTGCCCGGTTTCCATAGTTGTTTAGTCCCGAAGAAATCACACAGAGGTCTACATTAATTATAAATTGATTGGCCTAGTATCTCAGGCTCTTATAGTAACTCTTAAAACTTATATTAGCCCATAATTCTTGTCTGCGTTCACCACGTGGCTTGGT
This sequence comes from Myodes glareolus, assembly GCF_982192425.1. NCBI lineage: Eukaryota > Metazoa > Chordata > Mammalia > Rodentia > Cricetidae > Myodes > Myodes glareolus. The sequence goes on along the minus strand of NC_142030.1, from coordinate 36,534,308 downwards.
ATTTTTTTCGTCAAGGCATTCACATCTTGTGTCCTCTGCATCTGGGTCATGACTGCAGACTGAGGTTTCCTTTCCCAGAATTCTCCTGTTCTCATTGCCCTGCCTCTACTTCCTGCCTGGCTACTGGCCAATCAGCATTTTATTAAAAATAATACAAGTGACAGGATAAAAGATCATTGTCCCACAGCACAGATTCAATTCCTGCAATGTGGAGTTATCTCTCACACATTATACTGATTCGTCAAATTCTGCCCGGTTAGATTTGACCCAACATTTGATCCCACACAAGATTAAATCCCAGCACTATAGTGCCATCCCCACCACAATTCTTCGGCTCATAATCTCCTGAATGAAAAGAACAAGTCTGACATGGATACTCGATGGTCCAGGAAAAGCTTGGCTTGATGTGATCCTGGGAACTGGATAGTGAGCAAACCAAGCACAGACATACTTGGTTTCCACATAAGACAGAGATTGTCTCAGTGGCACTAAGAAAAATCCACCTATTCTCCAGGTATGGGAACTTGACCAGAAAGAACTGAAGTGGCTCTAGGGAATCACAGTGCCCAGTGCCCAGTGCCCATTGCCCAAGGGTCAAGACCTGTTGATAGGAATGGTTCAGTTTCAACTACCTCTGGGACCAAATTCCATCCATAAGTCTAGCTTGTTCAAATCTCTAATAAACGCACAATTGCTCTCTGGAAACACTTTGCTCGCTCCTGCAACCTACCCCTAACCCTTCTGCCCTTCTGCTCATCATCACTTAAGCCCCACAAGCTGTCACCAGCCTTTGTTATCGGCATGCCCATGTTGCCTGTTCCTGAGCTTTAAAAGGAGACGCCCTCCTCCCACTGCTAATGTGATTATATTTGTGCATGTTAAGACCCTGCCAGGGGATGCGCTCTCCGGTGGTCTGCTGCTCCACCCCTGTCAAGCCCTCCTGCAGCGGAGAAATGAGAATATGTGCACACATGGAAACCCAGGCGTGTTCCTGTAAGCTTGAGCCACCCACATGTGTCCACATCCTGGCACCGCTGAGATATCAAGTCAACACATTTGAGGGGGGGGTGATGGGAGGATACTTGGCAGTTACGTTTTATAAGAAATGACCATTTTTCTGATATTTAGACACAAGAGCTTTGATAGTAAGACACAAAACTTCTCAGCTGGCAAAATTTACTAGAAAGTTAACATGCTCAAAACTGTGATATATTTTATGTTGAGTAGTCATTTATTTTATACAGTTTGAACATTTGCTTATTTAATGGTGAGTAAGTACATTTTAAAATGTGTAACTGTGGCTCACTTTGGGTAAGAACACTCAGAAGTAAATGAAGGAATGTCAATTTGCTTCTTGTAAGAAAGAAATTGAAATTTGAGTTAAGTGTGCAATACAAAATCAGTATGAAGGGATTGGCTGAGGAGATGGCTCAGTTGGGAAAAGATTTGCTGCATATGGGCCAGAGTTCACATCCCGAGAACCCAAGTTAAAAACCCAGACATGGTGGCACTACAGATGGCACCTGTAATCCTAGCGGGGGGGGGGGGGGGGGGGGGGGGGAGGGATCCCTGGAGCTTGTGCCCAACCTACCTAGCTGAAGCAGTCAACTCTGGGGCCAGTGAAGAAGCCTGTCTTCAGCAACAAAGATAGATACCAGGGAGACACTTTGTGTCAACCTGCAGTCGCAAACATAGAAACACACAGAGAGAACCGGGCAGTCAATAGTTACATACACAAAAGAAGACTAAAGGTTTAATATAAAGGAAAAAAAGACAATTCAAAAAGATAGCAGACTAAACACCTAAGGATAAACCAGCTTAGACATATGCAAACTGATACACAGAAAGCTCTTAGCAGGGAAAGAAGGGAAAACATGGGAACTCATTTGCTTACTTATGCAGGGCTCAACATCACAAGGGCTTTTGGCTTTCCCTAAATTGATATATATCCCCCAATAAAATACCCATTGGAGCATTCGGTGTTTAATTTTTAAAGTTCAAAGGGTAGAAAAAGTTATGGAAGAAAATAAAAAAGAATAGCGGGGGTACAGGAAACCTAAGCATAAGAAGTAGTAAAATACTCATAAAATTAGACTAAAATAAGCTAGTATATTTAGATTAAAATATCTGTCTAATAAAATAAATTTTAGTATATTATAAAATGATATGAAAAATCAGTGGAGCAGAGATGAAATATGCAATGAAGAAAGAATAATTACATATATGGAAAATTACTAATCAATTTTAGATTTTCCTTTTATGTGTACAGGTATGCTTGCATGCATGTATGTGTGCACGTATGTGCAGAAGAGGGCATCAGATCCACTGAAACTGAAGCTACAGTCAGTTGTGAGGAATCATGAGTATTAGAAATCGCACCCTTGTCCTCTGGAAGAGGAGCCACTGCTCTTAACTTCTAATTCATGTCTCCAGACCCTCAACTTTACTTTTAAATATTTTCAATGGAACAATAAATACCTACAAGAAAAAAACTACATCTTTATAAACTGTGTAAAGATTATTGTTTTCCCATGACCAAAGCTAGACACCATAAAAATATCAATAATTTACTATACATAAATAGAAATATTTATAAAAAAAACAAAATAAAAAACCAAAACCAACCGAGTTCAATATTTTCAACTAAACCAATGATCAAGAGATAAAAAAAAAAATCCCGCTACACACATCTCCATGACAGCAACAGAAAAATGGGCAAAGTACTGGAACACATGGCTGACAGAAAATGAGACACAAGCAGCTTCTGAGCGTGTGCAAGATGCGTTGTGTCACTCGTGAGAGAGATGCAAATTAAAGCGATGCTTTCCTACTATTTTTATGCATCAGATTGGCAAAAGTCTTAAAGTTATTTAACAATTCTGTTGACAAAACTACGGGAAAACAGGCATACTTACACACTGCAGACTGAAGCCACGCTGGCGCAGCCATTCTGGAAAGGACTTTTGCCGTGTCTATCCAAGTTACCAACGCAAAAACCCTTTTACTCTGCAATTCCATTTTTAGAAACTCATCCTATGGATGTGCTTTCAGGACTGCAAGCTAACTGACCTAATTGCAAGGTTAGTCTATGCACCTCGATTTTTTAATAGCTAAATATTGGATGGGATCTAAATGTTGTCATCAGGGAGGTGTTTCAAAAGATCAGGGCACAGCCATGCAATCAAATATCTGCAGTTGATTAAAAGGATGGACAAACCCTTCATAAACTAATCTAGAACGATCTGTAAGCATGTTTCAGAGTGAAAAAGCAAAACACAGAATAAGTAGTTGGGCTGTTAGTTTTACCAACTTCACACAAACTAAGACCTGGAGCGAGCCTCGGCTGAGAAACTGACTGGCGGGCATGTTTGTGAGTCATTTACTGATTAATGACTGATGGAGGAGGACCCAGCCCACTGTGGATAGTGCTACCTCTAGGCAGGTGGTCCTGGGGTGTGTAAGAAAGCAGGTTGAGCAAGCCACGGGAAGCAAATCAGTAAGCATGTTTCCCACCTCCGCTCCTGCCTGCATTCCTGCCCTGACTTCCCTGAAGGAGGGATTGGGATCAGACCTGCAAGTCAGGCAAACCCTTTCCTCTCAAGTTGTTTTGGGTAACAGGGTTTTATTACTGTAATGGCCAACTAGGACAGTGAGATGCATAACAGATCCCCTTTAGCATTAAAAGGTCAAAGAATATAAATTTACACCCATATGTGGTTATATAAAAAAAAAAGATCTAGGAATCCCAAAAATGAATAATTTGATAGATGCGAACCACACTAGAGCTTGCGAACTGCCATGCTTTGGCCTGCTAATTTCTGAACATATTAACTCATGATCATGAGTTAAATTAACATGCTAAAGACAAACAAATGCTAATGGAACAAATCATAGAGATCGCAAAAACCAAAGAAATCTCTAGAATTACATGGGATGTAGAGAATATGGGGCAAAGGATAGTTGTAGATTGGCGTTAAAACAAAAGGGACGTGACAAACGCAGGGGACTGTGATTGTGAAGGAATGAAGTCTACAAGCATGTCCCAGAATGTGCTTTAACTATTCATATAAATCAAATAAAACTCCTGTGTGCATACATCTATTCCATAATTCAAAATATTTTAATAGGCAATGAATGCCCTTCGTACTAGAAATCTCTTATAAGGAAATCATTACAAACATATTCAAAGACTGAGGTGCATAGATGAACCCCAACATAAATGCTCAAAAATAAATGAGTAATTAAATAAATCATGGCCTTCCATACAATGCAATACCAAACAGGCACCTAAAGTTGTAAAATATTTAACAATACCAAAAAGATGTTTCCTGTGAGCTGCAAAGATACATGCCAACAGATTCACTACAGCTGTCTCTAGTAGGGTGTCATGAATGACTTTTATTCTTTTTGCATATGCGTATTTCCTTATTTTTACAATGAATATGTATTACTTATATAATAATAAAAAAGAAAAAGTGGAAAAGCAAAGTCCCAGTTTAGTTGAATGGTGTCTGGGAGAACTGCCCAACTGGATATCTCCCTGTCTAACCTCTCTACTTTAATAATTTCCAAATCACAATGAGGAAACCAAAGACTTTACCTCAGAGGGTGCTGAAAGCAAGGGCCATAGCAAAGAGGCTCGGAAGTTCTGTTTCATGCCCTCCTACCACTGTGCATGTGTGCACATGTATGCATACGTGTGTGTGTGTGTGTGTGTATGTATGTGTGCGCGCGCACACACACACACACACACACACACGAAGACAGACAGAGCCAAAGTCCCTCCACTTTGATGTTTTGTACAAACAGACCTCCTGATTAAATTTAACCTTAGTAAGGGAGTGCATGTACCACAAGGAAACAAATCCACAATACAACCATGCCACAGATCTCTGTCTTTAGTCTATTTAGTCTAGACTACCAGAACTCATGTAGTGATCATTACCACAACAGTGCTGCAGGACAATGGTCTGTATTCTGTCAATTATATTTTAAATAAATGCTGATTGGCCAGTAGCCAGGCAGGAAATATAGGTGGGACAACCAGACAGGAAGTAGAGGCGGGTCAATGGGAACAGGAGAATTCTGGGAAGAAGGGAGCCCATTCCCGCAGTCCTGACACTGTCACAGAACAAGCAAGATGTAACTGCATCGCTGCAAAAGGTACTGAGCCATGTGGCTAACACAGATAAGAATAATGGGCTAATATAAGTTGTAAGAGTTAATAAGAAGCCTGAGATACTAGGCCAATCAGTTTATAGTTAATGTATAACTCCGTGTGATTTTTTTGGAACATAATGATTGTGAGAATGGGACAGGGCAGAAAACTCAGTCAGCATGACAGCCACCTTCTTAGAACACAGAAAAAGAGCTTAAAAGTCTATTGTCTAAGGCAGATGTGAGAACACCATTGGCCAAACAAAGGTGAGACACACCAGAAGTGATGGGGAGACAGGAAGGAGTTTCTGTCCCCTACAAAGGGTCTGGGTTTTGGGTCTGGGGCACCTCACAGGCAAGGACCAGATGGACACCTTAAGAAACAGAGATAGGAGCAAGAGCAAGGGGGCCCTCCTCTAGAGCCCAGCGTGGGATGGTCTGTGACAATGCTGGGCCACATCTCGTCAGAGGACTCGTACCTGGGGATGAACACTTGGACTGGTAGAGACCAATTTCCTGTCTTAAGTAGAGGCCCTCATCAGCCCATAGCTTTTCTTATGGGTATGAAAGAGGGGTAGTTTGGTCTGCAAAGGCTCAGGCCTGCTGTCAGCTGTCTCTCATCTTAGCCCTGGCTCCTGAGTGGCTGGCCCTGGGTCTAGTTCTGAAAACTCACTGATCTAATAATGGCATGATTGCACCTGTAACCGAGCATGATTTTCCACTTACCAACCATTGCCGTAACATAGGCAATCTTACCTAAGCGCAACAATAAGACTCTGTAGTTAGAAATGGGAAAGACTCCCTACACAGTGGCCCAGCTTCTCCTCTCTCTCTCTAGTACAAGCTCTCTGACAAGCAACTTTATGGCCCCTGCCATTGGGAGACAAAGGCTAAATTTCACTCCTGAAACTGGGCAGATTTTTGAGACTTTCTTTGCTTGACAGAATGAGGCAGAAGTGATGACCTGTGTGCCAACTCCAGACCTAGACATCAAGAGTGCTTGCACGTGCCCAGCCATGCTGGTGTCATTCTGTAACTTCCGTGAGAATTGGCTTGGGTTGGCCCATGTGGCAAGGACAACTAGAGAAGACACCCTGCCAGGATCACCCAATCCAGGGAACCCTCCATACAACCACAGACATGGGTGGTGGGCCTCAAGATCAAACAAAACTACACTAGCGAAGCAAAACCACCTGGCCAACTGGCAGGCTCACGAAAACTGTTCTGGGGTTATTTGTGCAAATTTGTGTACAGACCATTCATCTCACTCTCTCCTCATAGTAATAAATACCTGTACACGAGTGTGTCCTTTCTTATCGTCAACTCAGGTTGGAGAAAAGAGAAGCTCTCTAACTATAGAGTGAGTTTGCATTACCCTGGATGTTCAATTATTCCAAAACAGAAACTTTGGAAGGTAATCAGCAGTAGAAGAGCCAAGAGGATAAGGTGCTCACGATGGGATTAGAACCTCTACAGGCCATAAAACTCCTCCTCTCCCTCTCTTTACCCCTCATTCTTCCTCCTGTGGATCAAACATCAAGAAGGCAGCAATCCATGAAGAGACCCTTCACCAGAAACCCACCTTGATGACACCTGGGATCCAACTTCAAGTTTCCAAAACAGAGAAAATAAATTTCTGCTGTTAAAGCTTCTTCGACCAGGAGTCTCTTTTTTGGCAACTTAGGTAAACTAAGTCAAGATTCCACTTCACTGCCAGTCAGTGACAGGGCAAATTCACAGTATGCACTGTTAAGTGACAGTCCCTGTGTCCTGCCCAGCCTTGGGGTGATGGCTAGGAGTTCTTCTGGTTATATCAGTGATGGTATAAAAGACCAGATGATTCAAATGAATTAAAGATGATCAGGCTGTGTGCTTAGACAAGACAAACTCCTATGCATAGGAGAAAATGGTCATTTGGCTGCTTCCCTGGGTTTGTCTGGCCTTTTAGGAATAGCAAAAGCAAGAAGCTATGTCTTTCAGAAACATTCATTTTAGAACCAACCCCAGCGAGTCTCAGGTTTGAACTCCTACAGCCCTTACTGTAAATTGCTAGTCCCACCTGCCCCAAGCACAGAGCCTCTCTACAAAACAGGCTTCTAAGAGATGACATAGCTAACATAAATGGACACACAGTAGGACCTGGTTCCCATTGGACAGCCAAGGAAATGAGGCTATTCCAGCCCATCATCATGGTGAAGGCAGCAGCAGCCTGTATCCAAGTAGAAATGGTGCCATAGGTCACCTGAGATACTTATCCAAGGCCACGTGATGCCGCTTGCAACAGACTACAGTTTTTTTGGTGCTATGCATATGGGAACCTGGCAGCTGTCTCTGAGGACTTCCAAGTCACACTGCAATAAAGAGCCCCTAGGGCTCAAGGCCCATCTGCTCTACGGAGACAGAGCTTCAAAGGAGATGTCACGAAGCATCCCAAGATGCCGCATGCTTCCCTCAGAGCTGGAGCACTGCCCTCAGCCTTTAAGATGGGGTGGAACCATAGAGAAGACAAATTTCGCTCAGCACCAGCCAGAAGGTTGTGGTTCCGCAGCTCTGAGGACACTAGATGAGTAGAGTATTGTCCTGGCCTTAGGAAGTCGGCAATAAGGCAGTGAGGGTCCTACGGAGCTTTTTATAGCTCAGAGAAGGTAGGTAATTCTGGTATGTTGATAAAGGAAGAAAGCAGCCTTTAAAAAAAACTAATCAGTAGGCTTCTAGGAGCATCCAAGATTCAAGTCGGGAATATGAAATTTAGGGCACTGCCTCCTATAGCCCTCGTAGACTCAGCTCTAAGATTCTAAGATGTGCCAGGTTTTCCAGTCCTGGGATCATCTCCTTCAATGACCAGCAAAAAGTCTGGGTTCCCAAGCTAATGTCATCACTCAGGTTGCCACCAAGCTGTGACTTTTTTTCTTTCTTCTTAAATGACAACAGTTCCCAATATAGTCTACAAGGTCCAGCCTCCTTGGCCTTCATCCACACCATTAGCCATGATCACCAGATACCTTGACTCTCTCAGCTTCTGCTGGATGCTGAATAGATAAGGGTGGCAGGAGCTCTAGTCTAGGAGTTCTGTCTGACGGCCCTGCGCTTGCTCTCCTTCTGAGACTGGGTATCCTCAGAATCATACTTAGAACCAAAAGTAGAGTACAAATCAATTTATTGAGGAAGTGAAATAAAGAAGAAAAAAAGGAGAATTAAAAAATTGGGAGTTAATAGAGGAGACTGCATAGATCCTGTGTCCCACTGTGTCGTAAGATGTCAAAGGGTCTGGCTTCTCAGGGGGCTGGTGGGTTAAAGCACCCTGGCTGGCCACTTCTTAAATGGAAAGGTAGAGTGAGACATAAGCAAAGGGGGAAAAACTGGACCACTGTGAGCATCTCTCATGCACCAAAAAGAACACCTACTATGTGCTGGGCACAATGCCAGGTGCAAGCACCCAGGAAAACATTAGGTTTATTTATTTATTCGACTCAACCATTGCTGCTCTCCCTGACCAAGCAGAGGCAAAGTAACATTCAAATCACCCTCTAAGGAAAGAATAAGAGAATTTATACCCAGACTCCTGGTAAATTCTCTCTAATTGATATTCGGGTCTCTCATTTACTTTATTTTAACAAACAAGGTGCCATTTAGGTAGAAAGACATTAGCCTGAAACACCCTCAATCAATGCTACTCTTGTGTGTTTGTGAGATTGTCTGATAGAATCATTAAAGGAGAAGGCAAAGATATTTAACCTCGATTTAATAATTATTCGTGGATTTGGCCTTAGGATCACAAGCTGGGGATGTAGCTCTAAATAAGCCCTTTACAAATCACCTGGAAATGCAATACCATAAGTAGTTACATTGTGGAGATCACGAATGTGCACACCTACAGAAGAATTGGAAAACCCTCTCCTAATGTTATGTAAATGAGACTGGTGATTGAATAAAATCTCCAGGGACAGAGTTTTACGCAGACGCACAAAGTGCTGGCTCTCAAACTGCCACAGTGGAAATAGAGATTCTGAGCCCCCAGGAAACTGGGTTAGATGCTGCGCAGAGTAACTCTGGTAATGACAGATCAAGGCTTTGACTAAAACTGCTCTATGTGCTGCAAAGAGGAGGAAGGTGCAGTACTTCTAAATTAACATACTATTTTACATAACGTATGAATTTCAATCTGTATGCAACTAAATTAATAAATCAGATGCTACAAACAGACATCTGACTCCCTCCTTTACTTCTCCACATGTTTATATGTTCACCTCCAAATGACCCCCTACCCCTGTATGGGATCCTCCAACGGGAAAAGCTGCAGGATGCACTTCCTATTAGGAGTTGCTCTGGAGTCCAGCATTCCTGGGAATGAGTTGTGTAATGAAGTGGGAAACTCACTCAGGTCTACCCAGCAGGCAGACCTTGCCCCACCAACCAGACAACCTGATCAAGATGCCTAAAGTTGAGGGGAAGACATAACCATCCTATTAGTGAGGAATCTGGTCCAGAAATACTTGGAGGCTAAGCAACTCAACCATATGGGCATAATGGGTACTATTACCAGAACAGGGCCCTATCTGCCTCACACTTGCGGCTGTGCCATCAACCCATGTAGGTATCCCCAGAAGTGGGACCTATGCACAACCACGTCATAGGCTGGTCTCAGTGGCACGTCATCTCTTGAACACGATGAGCAGAGCTCCAAGCTGTATCACACTCAGACCTTGTAGAGGACCCAGCACTGGCCCTGGTTTGAGGATCCCACTGATCTAGGCTACGGGTCACTGCTTCCACAGACTGGAATGTGCACTGTCCCCTGGCAACTACTCCTGTCACGAGTGTCAAGGTTCTTTGAACAGCTACTTCCAAACAGAGCCAGGAGTTCCCTGTAGCCACTAGCAGGCCAGTGCTCCCAACCCAGGGGAACAGGGCAGATTAGCTGTCACTCTGCAAGGCTCTCCCTGCTGTATGAATCACCGTTCTGGCAAGCGCCACAATCTTCTTTGACACACACAGCATCAGCTTTTCCCCGGTAACTTCATTCCCTTCCCTCTTCCCCCTTCTGCCTCCTAAATATGGGTTCTCATAGTTGCATTGAGCAGTCCATATCCTCAGCACTGGCCTCTTTGGCTGAAGAACTCACACCGTCCAATCTGAGTAGGAGCCCAAGAGAATTAAATGCCAACTCCTAACTCTCCTCTGCCAGATAGGCCTGGATCTGCCAGGTCATGCAGTCAGTCACCCACAAGCAGGAGGCTTTGGCACTGTCTCTCTCTCCTTTCTTTCTGTCCCTACATCTCAGTCCAGGATTTCCTTTTCTGTCTAAAAGGAGCCTTCAAAATGGCAGCCATACCATCTGGCTCAGCCCCTGCAATCTGTCCTGCTTCCAGCTGCCAATGCCAAGTCTTCAATGTGTAACCACAGGTCCACTGAGAGAATGCCATGGTACCTTCTACCTAGCAAGAAGAAACAAAGCCACTGCTGCTCTTGCAGAGTTACTGGTCACCTGGGATTCATCACACAGGACATATATGCCCCCTATGGCCCCACCTAGTCTCTTCCCATGAAAGAATTCAGAATGCTGTCATTGTTATTCTCGGGCTCCAACAATGGCTCCTATTCCAAGAATTTGTCCCTTTGAAGAATTGGTTCCTCAAAGACCGAATGCTCAACCTGCCTTCCCATGGCAGCATGGAGAGAACCCAACAGGCTGAGCCTCAAGCCTCTTCTTTGCCACATGCTACAGATGAGTTATTACAGTCTTCTGCTGTGCCTCAATTACATCATCTGAGAAATGGAACGGTAACATTCTAGTAAAGGGAAGATTATGGTTTCTACTTCTATTGCCCAGTACCTACTGAGGACTGCTGCTCAGAAAAAGTATCCCTCTGACCATTGGTCTGAAAGAAAAGAAAGAAGGAGGGAGGGAGGGAGGGAGGGAGGGAGGGAGGGAGGGAGGGAGGGAAGAAGGAAGATTAGTTGGGTATGGTAGTACACACCTTTAATCCCAGCACTTGGGAGGCAGAGGTAGGCAGATCTCTGTGAGCTCAAAGGCAGCATGGTCTACAGAGTAAGTTCCAAGAGAGCCAAAGATACACAGAGAAACCCTGTCTCAAAAAAACAAAAAATAGCTTTCCGATCCACCATCTGTGGTGGCAGCACCGCCAGGATGCAGATTTTCGTGAAGACCCTTACGGGGAAAACCATCACCCTCAAGGTTGAACCCTCGGACACTATAGAAAATGTCAAGGCCAAGATCCAGGATAAGGAAGGAATTCCTCCCGATCAGCAGAGGCTGATCTTCGCTGGCAAGGAGCTGGAAGATGGCCGTACTTTGTCTGACTACAACACCCAAAAGGAGTCCACCCTTCATCTGGTGTTGAGACTTCGTGGTGGTGCTAAGAAAAGGAAGGAGAAGTCTTACACCACTCCCAAGAAGAACAAGCATAAGAGAAAGAAGGTGAAGTTGGCTGTACTGAAGTACTATAAGGTGGATGAAAATGGCAAAATTAGTCGTCTTCGTCGAGAGTGTCCTTCTGATGAATGTGGTGCTGGAGTTTTCATGGCTAGCCACTTTGACAGACATTACTGTGGCAAGTGCTGTCTGACTTACTCCTTCAACAAGCCAGAAGACAAGTAATTATGTATGAATAAATAAAAAGACAGGAAAAAAAATAAAAATAAAAATAAAAGCAATAGAGTTTAAAATAAAGCCATGTAAAGATGGAAAATACATAAAAAATCTGGATACTGTATGTTATTATGTTGTCTTTGAATGGTTTAATGTCTAAGGAAGGAACAGCATCTGCTTAAAGACATTTGATTACAAATGCTGCTGAATTAATCCAACATATATATATATATATATATATATATATATATATATATATGCCTTGACTTCAAAATTTAAGTCGAAAGATATGTTACTTTGGAAAAGAGGTTTTGCTTTGTTTCCACAGGAAATGAGAGACTATAGATTTATTCTGGGTTAAGAAAAATCAGGTTTGATCAAAGAAGACCCCCTGAAAAAATCTCTGATAGGAGCAGATGGCTCAGATGATCCAACATTTCAGAGGATCTCTGTTGCAGTTTCCTCTGAGTTCTACATCCATAACAGCCCCAAGACTACTTGCTGAGATGTTCAAGGCTCACAGAACATTCCAGCCAGGACTTGATCATAGTGTTAAATTTTCTTTAGGTCCTCATAAGATTATTGGCATCCCCCAATCAGCAGGAAGTAGCTTAGAAAACTATGCTCACATTCCCAAAAAGTGGATTGCGGATGTCTGTCTTTGTTTAGAAAATTTTTACAGATAATGGTCAGGAAGAAAACTAAACAAAGGAGTTTAGATTCAGAATTTTTGTTTTGAAAAGAAAAAAAAAGAAGGGGAAATGCTATGTAACAATGGTCTTGTACCCTGTACAAGATTTGCCTGTTGTATTGGTTTACTAAAATGCTGATTGGCCAATAGCCAGGCGGGAAGTATAGGTGGGGCACCCAGAACAGGAGAATTCTGGGAAGAGGAAAGACTCAATATGCAGTAGTCACCCAGACACAGAGGAAGCAAGATGAGAATGCTTTGCTGATAAAAGGCACCAAGACATTTGGCTAACACAGACAAGAATTATGTGTTACTGTAAGAATTAGTTAACAACAACAACAACAACAACAAAAAGCCTGAGCGAACAGGCCAACCAGTTTATAATTAATGTAGGTCTCTGTGTATTTCTTTGGGACTGAACTACTGCAGGACCTGGGCAGGACAGAAACCTGTCAACACACTGGTAACTGAAGTATCTAGGCCTGGAAGGGCCCAAGGATGAGCTACATATACACATACAGACACAAAAACGCAAACAGGGAGGGGAGAGAGAGAGAGAGAGAGAGAGAGAGAGAGAGAGAGAGAGAGAGAGAGAAGAGCATACACACATGCGCGCGCGCACACACACACACACACACACACACACACACTCTCCTAAGATGATGGCTGTGGGTTTGATGGTATGTATTCTTATGCCTTGGAGGAATCACATCCCAATGCACAACTTACTTTGAGAAATCCCTAGAGGTCAGAGGTCATTCTGAGACTTTTCCTGAAGTCTCACCATTTCCATGTCTTCTCCCACCCTGTTCATTTTTCTCCAACCTCTTCTGAATACTCCTTAAGAAATCATGTATTCCTGTATGTTCATTTCAAGGTCTGCTTCAGGAGACTCTACCCTCAGATAAATGCCTACCTTGCAGAGCTGTAATGAAAAGTCAGTCTTTATTTGCAAGCAGAGTACTTGGCAAAGGGCCCACCATGCAGATAGACAAAAGCCACTACACCACAGTTCTCAAGCTCAGTTCACACTCTGTCGTTTGTGTGCTTCACCTCACCTTCAGGACTAAAAGTAAAGAGGCCATGGCTTCCAGGTCCATGCAAAAACCCTGTGTCCAGACACTGGGAGTGAAATTGCAAACTCTGGTTTTGGTTCAGTGGATGTAACTAGCCACATAAGAGGCCTCTAGTGCCCAAAGATTTCTTTCCCAGTGCTCCCTGGGAACAAACAGTATTACATAATTACTGTCTAATTTCTCATGCTCCAGGAATGTCTTCAGGTGGAAAGAGGTTCTTCCCAGAACCTGTGAGGCTGGATGATATAAGTTTTAGTGCAAGAGGATGTCACAACCACAGCCCAGAAAAGAAAAAGGCTGGAGCCCTCTACCTCCCTTCAGACAAAGCCTACCACTGCCATCGCCATGGTTAAGGGAAATAATACCACCTGCTGTTTGCGGTATGTGCTGGGCAGGACTACTGAGAGCTGTACTGGAGCTGACTCTCCAAAAGCAAGGAAGACATAAAGACTGACATCTGCTTCCTTGTGCAGATAGGGAGATTGTAACTACACATTAAGCTGGTGCACTGACAGGCCTTAAAGAAACACACATCACTCACTGTAAAATAGGAAGGGTTTGGCTGTGAGCTGCCTATTGGAAAGGAGGCTGATGTAAAACTCAGACTCGGTGTCTAAAAGACAGACCCAGAGGACAGTGAGTGTCACTTGAACACCTGCAGTGCCCAGAGTCTATAGAGATTTTTGAACTGGTAGGTATAAAAAGGTTTAATACACATCCTATCCTTGAGTCGTGTTTTAATAAAAACAAACTTGAAAAGCATCCACCAGCACAAGACTGTCCAAATAAAGGATGAGTACCACATGTGCTTCACCAATCTACTATTGTAAGGAATACTTTGCAGCCCTCAGAAAAAAATGTAAATTAACGTATGTGTATAGGAAAGGCATTGATGGAGTATTATTATGTGAAAAATCAAATTATAGAAAAATACAAATACTTCCAAAAATATACATAAAATTTGCAGGAAGAATAAAATGTAGGTCAGCAAACTAAAGCTACAGGGCCTATTTTATGAATGAAGTTTTATTATTCTATATCCACGCTTTGTCATTTATTAACTGGATATGGCTACTGCAGAGTTCAGTGACTGTGACAGAAAGTGTATGCAGACGACATACAGTGCTTGATCATTTAAGAAAGAGTTTGTCAATCCTTAATCTAGAAAATCAGATGCCAAATGTTCATTACACATATTTGAAAGTAGCAGGGAATTAGATCATTTTATTTAGCGAAGGATTTTTGGTTTCTGGTTTTTGGTTTTGACAGTGCTAGAGACTAAACCCCAGCTCTCACATATACAAGGAAAGCACTCTACCAATGAACTATATTCCAAAGTCCATTTTCTAAACTTATGACTATACATACTTATGTTTTCTCTGCCATGATTATGTGCAGTCTTCTAAAAACACATAGTTTTGAAAATAATCTATTTGCATACTTATAGTAAAAATAATTTCACAAATATGCATGAAAGATGCCAAGATAACATCCATTAGTTTGTAACATAAATTAATTATATAATAATAGTCTCATTCATATTCATGAAATCTTTCTCCATTTTATAGCTGAGAACAGAGTTTTGGAAAGTCAGCAACTTCCTCAGTGTTCATATTAAACCCCAGCTTTTTCTCAAGACAAATGTGATTCTGACCATCACATTGGTGATGGGCGGAAGGACACCATCTCCTCTCTTGAATTCGCAGGACAAAGAGCCCTCCTGAGAAGCATCATCATAAACTCATAGTGTCCCTTCAAGAAAGCTATCCTGGATGGAATGCAAACTCCATAGGTGAGAGGCATCAGACAGTGCGCGGCTCCTGAGTCCACAGTGCCTAGGCTCAGGCTGTTACTTAGGCCAGCTGGGATGAACTGCTTCTCTTCTCCCTCCAGAGAATTGAGAAATTGAGGTCAACAGGCTAAGTCAGCCAAGCTGGAGTCATCAGTTAAATCTGAACACTCCCCAGACTCCTGCCGCAGGCCCTTTACTGCCTCCCCACACTGTCCGCTGCTCTTCCCTCATGGATCCCAGATGCCCCTGCCAATCAAAGGGCTCCCATCTCCCCAGTCAGGCTATTTCCTGCTTCTACACATTTACAATCACACTCCGCTCTGCACAAAACGTCCATTCTCACCCAGGCCACCTGGCATTCCCACTTATTCTTGGAAAGAAAGGTCACCAACTAAAAATGCATCCACTAGCCAAAGGAAGGGATTGTGAAGATAAGGACATTCCACATTTAGAAAACTTTAGATTTCAATCCTTCCAGACCATGCAGAAGATCTAGTAACACTCATCCCACGTCCCCATGTGGCAATCACAGGCTATGTCTGAGGAGCAGCTGCTCTCTTTGATGTGTGTTTCCCAGTCGGTCATGGGCACAAACGCCGTCACCCAGCCTTCCCCACAGGCTGCTGGAGACCTAACTGGGATGGCTCCCTTTCTTTGCCTCAAAGTTTTTACCTTAAGTGTACTCCTTGGCCCAGCAAAAGCACCTGTAAATGGGTTAGACCTGACTCCTACACCTGGTTCCAGACCTACTATCACTCTCTCCAGAGCATTCTGGGTAGTCTGTGCCCTCAACTGATCTTCTGCCCACCTACCCTCATCCCATTCCAGCAAAGCTCAGCTCTACGAAGTTCATGATCACGTGTTGCCCCTGTGCTGTAAGCCCTGTGGACTGTCTTCCTGTCTGGTGAGATCCTTCTGGGCAGGGCTATTTCTGATTCCGCCCTCGCCGATGCCTAGCACAGACCCAGTCCATCAGGGGTCAAGGGCTCCTGCCAACCTAAACTGACCTCTTTGATGACGATCTATGTTTCTTTATAGAGAAAAATAACCTCAAAGCAGTCTCAGTCCTCCATGGACACAAGAATGGCAAGACGGAATGCTTGCAGCTCCACAAGTAAAAGCACTTGTGCAGAAGATGAAGTAATTTCTGCTCACAGCATCTGCTAATCGCTCAAGATTCTTCTAGATGTGCGGGGCTATAGCATGAAGGGTGTTATTAACGAAACCGTACGGACTGGGAGGCAGTCCTGAACAGCGGCCCTCCTTCTCAACAATGCCTTCTCTCGAAGGCTAATCTCCTGCCATTATTTTTAAATTCTTCGTGTGCTAGAGAAGTCACGTAGGTTGTTTTCCCAAATAGTCACTCAGCTGACAAGCATTTTCTAATGACAGAACATTCTGAAAAGGCAGATTAAAGATGGGGGGGAGAGCTGAATTAAGATGGTGCAATTGCCCCCACACAGCAGGAGGCTAAACTGACTGCAACGTAAGATTCTGAAGAGAAGTTATTCATGTGGTCTGAGCCCTGTAGCCCCTTCCTTGAGAGAATTCAAAGAAGTTCCACTAAAGGCAGCTCCCATCCGAATGGACGGCTCTCCTTCCACAACCTCAAGATCACACTGAAGACTGAAAGGCAGTAACAAAAGGTTACTAACAGTTCCGCAGCTAAAATGTGTCTGAAACATCACAATAGATTGTGTGCCAAGGGATTCATGCTTATCTATTGGGGACTGTCACCCATTTTCCAGGTGAGAATACAGAAATGCACCCAAGTTCACACCCCCTGTAAATGATAGGGCAAGTAAGGGACTTGTAAGATCAAGTGCACACTCTTCTAACTTGGCAAGTTCTGTGTGCTCTTTCCTAGCCTCAAGCCACCTCCTCCCCTTTAAGGAAATATGTCTTGAAGGGACTGCAGAGTGGCTTCAACCAAGAGGTCCCTAAGCCACAGGGCACAGTCCTCCAGAGAGAAGCCTCAGCACAAACGGCACCTGGGGTGTCCGGTGGGCCACTGTCACACCTGCCCCGATGTCCTTGGTGCTGAAAGCCCTCCAGGTGAGACCTGACGATCAATCAACCCTCCTTTAGTACCACAGGGAGCTGGTGGACTCCCCCCCACCACGGCCCTCAAACCGCACGCGCTTTGAACAGCTAATGAGGCATGCTGGATGGCTGCGCAGCCTAATGTTTTCAGATTTCCTGGGGTGAGATAATGCCACTGACGAGGAAGTGTACACTGAGCCATCCCGAGCACTGATAAGGTGTTAATAAACCTTAGCAAATGCTGATTGGAGCTGGCTCTGGCAGCCCAGAGCCACGCTCTCTCCCTCACAAGCGGGAGGCTGGCCAATTAAACTTGGGAACTTCTCACTTTGGAGGTGATCCCAGGATGGCAGCAGGGTGCACACGGGACACACTAAACCAGGGTATCAAGCTGCAGCTTAGCACCAAAGGACAGTGTGAGCATGAAACACCTCACCCAGAAGGGCCAAAGACTTCCAACACCTCCCATCCCCTAGATAATCTGTAGACATTTGGTTTCTTTTAATGTTACTATGCATATATTTATAGTTGATATAAAAACTCTTAGGATAAAGAGTTTCAAAATAGATGAGGGGGAGGCAACAGCAGATGTCGGGTGTCCCCAGCCAGTGTGTCTGCCACTCAGCTGTTTGAGTATGGATCCCAGAGCCCTGAGTTGAGGTTTTGTCTCACTCAGAAGTGTAAGGAGCCTATGCCCTTCTCCAAAGATGGCACATAGTTTATAGATGCCCGCCCTGGAACACAAGTCCTCAGCCCGTTGCTTCAAGTTAACTGACTACCATTCCTATTCCGGGTTTCCCGCTAGGACCAGGCAAAGTCAGAGCTCAGCTATGGCCTCATATGCTCAGTGATTTCACTGGAGCTTCTCTTTGGATACAGTAGGCTCTGCCAGGCTCTGCATCTGAAGGATGCAACAATGATATGAGGGAAAAAGAGAGAAATAGAAAGCACTTCTGAACACCATTCTACTTCAGTTTCCAAATACCTAATCTAGAAACTTCCCTAGGTAAGCCCTTGTGTCACCTTTCACACATAAGGAAACCAAAGTTCTGGGCAGGAAATGACTTGGCCATGCTCACCTGGCTCCTCAATAGCAAAGGGTAAACTCCACCCGCATCTGGTTGACAGCGAAGTCAAAGCGAGTATGTCCCTAAGGCACACTGTGATCATGCTTATCAGGAGCAATGCGAAGCCAAAGAGAGAATGGGGTTTAATAAGATACAGATCTGAAAAGATAATGTGAGGCTGGAAGTGGATGGGCCAACCAGAGCGTGGTAAGCTCCCCTTCTCTGTCAAATAGCCATTCTGTGTATTGCTGTCTCCAGGGGGAGCCTATACATATTACCTAGCAAGGAACGCACCACTTAAGACCACTCTGATTCCCAATTATAAGACAACCCTTATATTTTAATTTCAAATGTCTATTTCACTGGACAACAGATTGAGGCAAATATTTCCACACGGGGCCCCTGCCTAAAGGAGCTAGCAGTTTTGATAAAGGTGAAGAATCTCCTGCCGGGGACAGTGGCCGCTGATGCTGTCACATGCCCTCTCGCTTAATTAAAATGAGCTGTGTGTGATGAACATCTCAGGGAGGCGGCTTGCTCCAACGATGTCACCTGAGGACACTGCCATTCCTAAGGAGGTAGGTACTCTAACCCAGTCTAAATGAACCAACAGAGAAGTATGTTACCATTGCTGGGCAAGCGTTAGTTATTGGTTGGTGTCCTGTAGCTGAAAGGCAGAGGTTGTGTGAGCAGGATTAGGGGTGGGAGGCTCCCTCCCTCACATGCTCACCAATCTGTATCTACTGTTCCCCTGCCCAGGGTTCAGCTGTCTAGCCTCCCACGGCTACAGTCAGACATGTCAACCTGCTCTCCAGGCTCTTCCCCAGCTTGATGTGGCCTGGCAATTTCCTAAAGATACCACAAGGAGGAGCAATGTATGTGGCCAGCTGAAGAAGGCAGGGTTGTGGAAGACAGGGACAGAAACATGAAGGATGGAGTGTGGGAAGTGTTTACATCCCCTAGTGAGAATTGTTGTTGGGAGCAAGGATCCACTCGGCTAAGTCAGGTCCATAGAACACCTGCTCTCCCACCACAGACTTCCCAGGGGAGCACAGAGACCAGGGTAAGCAGAATTATAAGCAGCTCTGAATTTGGGGGCCTGGGAAGGGCAACCACAGGGAGACAGTCAAGAATGCTTCTATTCCCAAGAAGTGGTCAGCCAGGAAGCGTCATTAGAAAGTTTGTGCTGAATCTTTTCTCCTGGGAAAAAAACAGTTGGTTATTAGACAAACACATCTAAGCAGCATCTACGTTTCTGTGGTTCAGAAGGTTCTTTTCTACCTTCACTGAGGTCTCACAGAGAGAAAAGAGCATGCATAGTGCATATGACTCAGGAAGTCCATCAGAGGTAGCAGGCACGGAAGAGTGGTGTGGCCACCTGATCCTGATTATGGTGAAGTAGGGATACCCATCAGGAACCCCTTGGCCAGGGTGTGTTCTGTGCCTAGGAAAAGAACTAAGCTTATAGAAGAAAGACAGAAGTCCAGGGGAAGAACTGTGCACGTGGAATCACCTCCCAGAAGGCACGTGTACTGGGAAGGCTTTTGAGTCAGTGTTGTTTATTTATTCTTCCTGCACACCTAGCTTCCTTCCTTCATTTGTCTGGCTCAGAAACATGTTTGGAAGTTCTGGGCTACTCAGAGAAGCAGCAGGCATTGGGGCTGGAAAGACGGCACTGTATGTTGGCAGAGCATATACTAGAAGCAGAAGCCAAAGTAGTCACTATACTGGAAGCATAGAGAGACTGTGTGGGCCACACCATGTATTATTGCTCTTGTACTGAAGAGTCTCCTCCGAAAACCAACTCTTCCCCAAGGGAGACTATTTCTTAGGAGTATACGTACTTAAGTTAAGGAAATCATCTCGAACATTGGACAGGCTATAAGGGGCACAGATTCCAGGCCTTTTTCTAGCATCCATCTTCTCTGATACCAGAGTCCCCTTCCATAGGGACCTCACCTCCACTACTGCACAGGAATGATATGAAGCAGTGTTCAAGCGAACATCTTTCAGCAGATGTGGGAGCCTTCACCCAGCTTCCCAGAACCCTAGAGCCTGCAAAGCAAGAATTTCAACCACACACACAATTTCAATAACAGAGAAAGTGCCCCCGGCTCCTTACGGACAGCCTGCTTTTCTCGTCAGTTCACATGTGTGTAAGTCACCTTTCAACAAACATCCACAGGCAGGGCAAGGCCAAGAACTCAACCGTGTGCAAACAAATCCACAAGAATCCCTCAGTCTCACCTTGACCCTGGGAGACCTTAACAGCTAAGGCAGGGGAACCAGTTGAAAGGTCAGTGTCCACAAAGCGTCTCAGCATGTGGGAGCCTTCCCTAAAGTACACTGCTGTGTATCCCTGGGACTCATTTCTAGACCGTACTCTGCCTTCACGCTGGCATACGGCAAGTGAATTCAAAAATTTGAGGTAGACGTCTTCTAGGAGTGAAACCCCTGGCTTACTCGCTTCATTTAACTTGTGTGAACATGTTAAAGTACTGTGAATGATTTAAAAATGCAAGAAAAATTGCCGAGGATTCAACTCAAATACAGAACGAACACACACACCCACACACACACACACACAGAGAGAGAGAGATAGAGAGAGAGAGAGAGAGAGAGAGAGAGAGAGAGAGAGAGAGAGAGAGACCTGTTAAGAAAAAAAACAGAAGACCTCTAGCGTGGCTAAGCATGTCAGTGTTGCATAAATGCCCAGAGTTCAAGTGCAACAGTTGGTGACACATGGAAGAGACCTAGTTCTACCAGAAATACTACAGAAGTTCGGCAACATCCTTACCTTCTCTGAGCCTCAGTTCCCACATGAGTCTGGATGCACTACACTCTCTCAGGTGTGCTACAACAGAGCAAAAGATGTTCAAAAACTGTCCATCCAAATAAATGGCCACCAAAAGCAGCCCTTGTCTTTAAATCCAAGCAATTTCTTCATTCTATCCCAAATCTTGCTGCACTACACCCATAAACCTCCCTTTTGACTAAATCAAGATTGATACTTTCTTGTTGCTGGATACAAATGACATTTTCAGAGCATTTTACTAGTGAATGCAGGGTAGACTACCAGAGTGTCTAGAATAGTGAGGGGAGCCAAAACGATGACCTGTGAGATGCTCACAAATGCTGGGAAAGATCAAAATTTAAGATGGAAGCTGGCCACAGAGTACCAAGTCCTGATAGCCAACCAGGGAGCTCCCTAGACTGTAAAGAGGTGGTCAGAAATGGACTTCTAGAGGATGTCCAACACCTGAGGGAATGCTGAAGGAGAGAAAGGAATGGTAAGATGGAAGGGGCCCAGAAAATGGAGACATCTATAGGAAGAGAGACCAAGGAATGGGCTAAAGGTAGGACCTGGGATCATTTGATGAAGCTGACGGATGGGGAGAAGGTGAACGGACCGGGGAGTGATGGGGAGAGCGCAGCCTGCATTGTGGAGGACTGCAAAGGAGGAGCAGCTCCAGGGCAGCTGGGAACCATGGGAGGGTTTATGCAGAGAAATGACAAGGTAAGCTTTATATTTTGGACATTTAAGTTTATGAGAGTGTCTAGCCATGATCCATAACTTAACCACCCTCCCTCTAGAAAAATCTATGATGACTTGGACAAAGATGAAAATGGTAAACTAAGATTTATCGCTACCCAAGGAACAGATGTGTGGGGAAACTTGAACGATTTGTAACACCTACGGACTAAAAGAAGACTCATGGGAAAGACACTGCCTTCCCATTTTTTTTAGCTTACCACATTTCTTTTCTCAGACAATAACAAGTTTTTCCTCATTTTAGCCAGAGGAGTCAATAGCTACTCTGTCAATTTGTTTTTATTCTGTTGAGTAAAGAAATATAGGCATGTTTGGGGAAATATAAATAGGTCTTAAGTAGTGGAAGTAATTAAAGACAACACGATATGCATAAACCAACACAAATCCATCCCAAAATAACAGGAAAAATAATGACCTATAGTTATATAAAATATAGAACCAAAATAAACAGCAAAAAAGCAAAAATGCAAGAGAAAATGTCAGAAGTAGTAGCAAATATATGTCCCAGGATGCCATGCATAAACTAAATAAGTCTCCAAGCTAAGTCACAGGCAGAAGCCAGACACATGGCTACCTGCGGAGCCACACCTGAAAGAACCTGGCTGAGCACTGATCAATACAGAGCACGCCCTCGTCCCTGTGAGCTTGTGTCTTTGCTGCTGCCATCAGTGCTTTCCAAGACATCAGCCTGCCACAAGGAGACACGAGAGCCCCTCTGCTGGTGTCTGAAAACAACTGGCTCACCTGTCCTTGCTCCCCCCACAACTGCAGTCTGGGGAAGATGCACGCCAGCAGCTTTGCAACACATGAGGGAAGCCAAAGCCTCTAAATGCGGTTGCATTGTCTATATAAAGCAAAACCACACCATTTGACAGCACCGGGAGACCTGTTAAAGCTTCCCAGTAACTTTCATCCAGGTGGCGGCTTTGAGGCTTCAGAATGAGGACTAAATAGAGAACAGAAACTTTCATTCACGTTTCTAGTTTGTCTTAGTAATTGAAAAAGAGATCTTTGCTTGTTGAAGGGCATTAGAAGGTGATTTTTGCACCCCTAGATATTTCAATAAGTGAAATAAAGTCTGATTGAAATATTAGCCAAATACAGACCATAAACAGACTTGAGACACAAGTTCACCCTCAGCACAAGACTGACAATAGAACGGATTCATTCTGCACTCAAACTCTAGCTCCACACAGCACAAAGACCCCTGCTGATTCTCAACTGCACATTGCTAAGGGTGAAGTGAGACACTGCATCTTGGGAAAATGGCATTCAGACAGGAGCCAATGCCTTCTTCACAGAATGACTGCCTCTGGCTGTCTACCCCAGAGAGAGCATTGTCTAGTAGGTACCTTAGGGGCATGGCAAACAGAGATCTTCTCTTCTTGCCTCTGCCAGAACAATTCTGGAGGATAAAGGAAACTGATGCCTGCCCTGCTCGGAGCACAGTAAAGGCCCTCAGGCCTACTCTGAGCTCTAGGTCACAAAGTGGCTTGTGGTGGTTTAAAAGAAATGATCCCAATAGGCTCACAGGAAGTGGCATTATTAGGAGATGCAGCTTTGCTGGAGTAGATGTGGCTTTATTGGAGGAAGTGTGTCACCTGGGGGGGGGGGGGGGCTTTGAGTTCTCAGATGCTCAAGTCAGGCCAGTGACTTTCTCCCACCTTCAGATCCAGATGCAGAAGCCTCAGCTCCTTCTCCAGCACCATGTCTGCCTGTATGCCATCATACTTCCTACCATGATGATAATGGATTAAACGTCTGAACTATTAGCCAGTCTCAACTAAATGTTTTCCTTTATGTGGAGGCCCAAAAATATGAGCCTATTTCCACGTTGACCAAAGGTCAGAGAGTTGGTACTTACTTCTAGTTCCTGTAAGGTTGTTGTGCTTCTACCTCAAAGGTTTCAACCAGATTAGGTCAGAGAGTTCTGCTCTCTCACAGTTATTGTCAACAGGTATAGCTAATATCCAGACCTTGTATTTCAGAGAAGTAGATAGGTTTCTACCTCAAACAAAAGTCTATAGATTCAACTAAGTTCCAGTTCTCTTATGCTGATAACTTTGGATTCCACCCAGGGAGGGGTTTGCCTACAAAATGTTTTAGTCTAGGTTGTGTGTGTGTGACTAGCTTTGCTCTAGCAACGGAATGTTTAGCTATGGATGTGGCCCACAACCTTCATCTGGTCTGTTCATTTCCTTGTATCATATTAATGCAGTTTTTTGTCTTCCTCCTACCTTTTGGGGTCAGGGGCATTTAAAATTCAATGGGTGAATTTCAGTACCCACTAGAATTCCCTCCTATATGCTTCTATCCTATACGCTTCTCTGTTTTATTATTTTCATTTGTGTCTTCATTTTCTTTACTATATTTCTAAAGCCCCAGCCTCTACCTCAGCAAAGTGGTATTTTTGTCGAGGCTGGTTCCCAATAACTTGATAAGAGTTTCTGTGGTCATAGTGTCTCTTTATAGCATAGAAACTCTAAGACAGAGTTGGTATCAGTGACTGGGGTATTGCTGTGACAGGCCTGACCATACTGTGGTTTGGACGAATGTAGACTTTGGGACTTTGGAGTAGAAAAACAATAAGTGGGGCTTAATGGGCTATCTTAGTAGGAACATGGAAGACAGTGGTGCTGAGGGTAATTTAAACTATAAGGGTTTGTAGCAAGAGGTTTCAGAGGAGAAGAATGTTAGTTTGTGACCTAGAGCCTATTCTTGTGTTATTTCGGTGAAGAATGTGGCTGCTTTCTATCCTTGTCCCAAAAAAAAATCTGCCTAAGACTAAATTGAACAGTTTTAAACTAATTGCATCTGCACAGGAGGTTTCAAAACAGCCTGCTATGAACTGTGTGGTGTGATTCTTGGTGGCCAAACATATGCGTATCTGTAATACAAAGGAGCAGAAAAGTTCCAAATATACAATTTGAGGAGATAAAGGGACACCAGGAAGTAGAATGGAGCTAAGTTCAAGGAGATAAACAAATGAAAGAAAATCCTGATGTTAAATGCAATAAAGGGAATAGTGACTCAGAGAAAGATTCCACCCAGGTGAGGCTGCAACTTGTAAATAGGAATTAAACAAAAGCTTCCAGCCTGGTGTGATAGTTCATGTCTTTAATCCTAGCACTCAGTAGGCAGAGGCAGGTAGATCTTGGAGTTTGAGACCATTCTGGTCTACAGATCCAGTTTCAGGACAGGCAAGTTTAGGCGGTGAAAGAAGCCATCAAAAAGAGAAAGCTGGTGAAGATGTATTTAAATGAGAAGAACTTGTGCGGCCTCAGCAAGCCGCACAACTCGGCAATTTCAGTCACGTGGTTCTGGCTTTCAAATCAAGAACGGAAGAAAGAAGTTATGGATTGGAACCTCCTTCTGAGACTAAAGAAAGACACTAAGATCAGGTTAGTGTCAGGGTATCCCATATGGAAACCTAGAAAGGTCATTGTATGAAGCTATGAAGATAAGGCCTAGATCGCCTTGGAGATCCCAAGATGTTGGAGATGCCAGAGCCATGGGACACTTGCTGAGAGCTGCGAGCACAGAGTAAAGCCAGCCCAAGAGAAAGAAGTGTGTTGCAGTCAACAAAGCTGAAAGAAGTTGGAGATCTGAAGAGATTTTTTTGACATCATGCATGGAGATGCAGAGTTCAGAGTTTGTCACGCTGGTTTTTGGTCTTGCTTTTGTCCAGTATTTTCTCACTATGCTCCCTTTACTCCCTTTTGGAATGGTAATGGAAATCCTGTACCATCACATGAAGGAAGCATGTGATCTGTTTTTTCATTTTGATCTTATAGGGAATTGTTATAAGAGGGATATTTTAAGAAATTGACACGCGTCTCAGAGGAGACATTGGACTTTGGACTTTATAGAATATAGAGACAAGCTGCTTAAAGCTGCAAGTCTTGCATTTCTGCATTATGATATGGCTAAAAAGCCTCTGGGGGCTAGGAAATAGAATGTGGTAGTTAGAAAGAAAATGGCCCCCACTGGCTCACAAGTAGTGGCATTTTAGGAGGTGTGGCCCTGGCAGAGTGGGTGTAGCTTTACTGGAGTGTGTCATGGGGGGCGGAGTCTCAGATGTTGAAGTCAGGCCCGGGGCTCACTGTCTCTTTCTGCAGCCTACAGATCCAGACATAGAACTCTCAGCTCCTACTCCATCACTAGATCTGCCTGCATGCCACCGTGATTCCCGCCATGGCAATAATGGACTAAACCTCCGAACTGTAAGCCAACTCCAATTAACTGTTTCATAGTGTCTCTTCACAGCACAGAAACCCTAAGACAAGGCACTACCCAAAGTCATCTTGAGCTGAGCCCAGCACCAAAAAGCAGTATCACTCAGGACCTGGACAAAGGAGCATAGACTCTCGCTAAGCTGAGAGCAGGAGAGCCTTGCTCAAGGAGGTATGGGCAGTCAGGTCAGCAGCACACAGGCTCTGAACCAGATAAGTGCACACAGTTCCAACCTCTCATCCAGACAGCAAGGAGGAATGCAGAGAACATGCCTATTCTTCTTCTGTGCAGAAGTGCCCAAGAAGAAGTCAAGTGTTCCGCCGGCCTGTACAACCATTCCTTGCCAAACCATTATTTTCCTTCAGTCCCAGAAAAAAAATGACACCACTTCAGACAAATGTAGAAGCCATCGCAGCTTCACTGTGAAAAAGCCGACAACTTTCTGCACACTAAAGAGCACTGAGGGAAGATTGAGACAGGGGTATTAAAATCTGATCTCCTTTCCTGGAGCAAAGAAAGATGCGGCTCCGTCTGTCTTTGTGTGGATGAGAGTAGATGTGTGATGCTCGAATTGGGGGTGTGTGTATTAATATGTGATTGATTGATTGAATGAATGAATGAATGAATGAATGGATGGGTGGGTGGGTGGATAAAGTGCATATATATGTGAACAACTGAATCACCTTGGGAATGAGGAACAGGTGAGCAATAAGATTACAGTCCCACGAAGTGAATGTCCAAATGCATAAAATGAACACGTGAGCTTTAGCCTCTGTCTAACTACGCACCGGGAGACACAGGTACAGAGCACTGACTCAGCTCATCACCATGCTCACCATAAATGTTTTCTATCACGCCCGCCCCTCCATCTAGCCTCGCAGACCCAGAAGCAGCAATTGCAAACAGTCATCGACTATATTAAGCCATGCACACGCTCAAGTATTCATATGCGGGAGTCCTAACCCCTGGGGTCTGAGAGGATAAAATCTAATCAACATCTTTTCCTTTTCACATACTTTCCCACTTTTTAAAATTTTAATAGCAAGAAGTTTCAGTGTGACATGTTCCTATAAACATGTCATATTCTTTGACCATACTCTCCGACTACCCTTCTTTATCTCTCAACCTACTACTAGTTTCCTTCCTCTTCCCACATAGTCTCATTTTCTCCTCATCTGAGAAAGACTGTAAGATATCTGTCTCTGTGATCAGCTAGGTCAGTTCACCTGATTTAGATGATCTCCAGTTACACCCATTTTTTTTTTGCAAAGTCACCATTTTGTCAGTCTTTTAGAAAAGCCACTACCCACTGTATATCCACACTACATTTTCTTCTCCGTTCATCTGTGAGATGAATATCGGGCTGATGCCACAACTGGAGCAAAGTAAAATGAGCTGTAGTAAACACAGATGTGGTGTGTAGATATCTCTGTGGGACATTAGCTTAGACTCCCTCACACTGATTCCCAGGAGTGGTGTATGCAGGTCATGTGGTATCTCTGTTTTTATTTTCTTGAGGAATGGATGAAGGAACTTAACAGAAATGATCAAGGTGTAGTGAGGTCATCGAGGTGGAACTTAACTTAATTTGGTGGCGTCTTTCACAATGGAACGGGCTAGAAACACACAGGGAGAATGCTGGGGAGAGCAGAGGGTGGGGTGATTTTTCAAAAGTGGGAGCTAAGTACTAGATACCAGTGAGGGCTGAGACACGTGCTTTTCACATGTGCCCTTGTATAGAAACAATGCTGCAGCACCCCAATATTGAACTCCCAGCCTCCATAGCAGACATTAAACTTGTGTTATAAAAACATCTAATTTGTGGTCTAACACGACCCCTAGGAAAAGACCACAGACTACTCTGAAGATACCCTATACATGACCAGACATAGCTAATGGCATTGCATTCCCCAAAATTGCAGACAACAAGTTTGGAAGCCAATTCCCAAGGCAGAGACAGATACCTGCAAGTTCCTCAGGGAAAGTACAGTGGACTCGAGGCTTGCTAAAACAAATTAAAGTCTGAACTGTTTCTCTTCGAGATTCAAAGGAGTCATCCATCATGGCGAGAAGGATGTACACAATCCTATCGTGGCGGGAAGGAATGAACAAGCCTATCATAGCGGGAAGGATGTGTACAAACAGTGTTGCAAATCACAAGAGCTAGGAAGCAGGGAAATGGCGGTAAGGGAAAGGACCAGAATAAGATGCAGCCCCAAGGATAAGTACTGAATGACCTACTTCCTCCAAGCAGGCCCAACCCTTTCACTTTCACCATGTCCCAATGATGCCATCGGGCTACAAATCCATCAGCAAGAGATGACTCCATCGGTTACTTCAGAGTCTTCACAATCTCAGCAACTCTGGAAACACCCTCCCAGACAGCCAAGGGGCACTTCACTAATTACTAAGTAGATGTTTTCCAAGCCAAACAAGCTGACAATCAAGAGCCACCATCACACCGTGTATGTGGGAGAATGATAAAGGAACCAGAAGGCAAAGGATTCCATGGAGCATCAATGGACGTTCCAGCCTTCCCCACTTCTGGTCTCTTCCTCTTCCCTAGAGAACTAAGACTCCTGTGTGTATTCCTAGGTCCTGCCCTAGGCCTGGCAACTAGTGTGTGTCCACTAAGGCAATGGATGAGGGAGAGAAACAAGAAGAAGATGCTCGTGAAAAATAAAAGTAAAATACCTCCAAACGCCAGGGGAAGGCTCAGCTTCTTTTCTCACCTTCTTACCAGGCCCTGCAAGCTGGATGACTGGTCACACTGGGTGCTGGGCAGATAGACGTGTTTAATTGCTGTGTATTGTTTTTAATTAATTCTAACTGGGAAAATACTCACTGCCAGTGTATCCAATCCATGATTTCATGGAAACTGTTACTGGGAAGGAGGCTAATATAAAGAGAGAAATTTCCCAGGCCTATTGACACACACTGATGTCCCACTACTTAGAGGGTGAAAGCAAGAGAATCAAGAGTTCAAGGCCAGAGTCAGCTATGCAGTGCAGTACAAGCCTGGAATACATGAGACTTCCTGCAGACCAACTTAATGAAAACACTGGGTGTCTGTGACCAGGGATTCACTGGTGTTGAAGGAAGGTGTCTCCCCCATCCTGATGTATCCTCGCCTCCATGTAGTTTTCTGAGGAAGCGTACTTAGAGTGCAAGGGTAGCAGACAACTCAGGAGTGAGAAAAGAGAAACCAACAAGGGGCCTGGCCTCATAAAAGTTCAAAGGTTCTCCATTTGAGGACCTGACTGGAATCCAGCAACATGCTTAAAGGAGTCTTTAATAGATGGCAACTCTCTCCAGCCTGGCTTGGCCCTGAGCAGTGACAGGCATCTCCAAGGAATGCCTAGAGGTTTATCTCCAAGTCCACATAGAAAAAGGGTTCTGGTCACACAGCACATACTTCTAAGAGGCAGTGACAACTCTGAGGACATGGTTGGCAAAGCACTGGGACAGTCTCAATGGACAACACAACTGATCTGTTCTCTTTCTATTCTCCTGCTAAAATACACAACTGCTTCTCCATTGCAAAGACCCCAAAGTGTAAAACATATAAATAGGAAATGTCCTCCTATAGAGAATCAGCAGCTGGCTACCTGGGCTACATGGGGAACATAAATATTTATGCCCACACCCGCTTCTGCACATGCTGCTCCCTTGCTCAGCATCCCAACCACCTCTCCTTCTGTCCTGTAAGTCAGGGGATCACATTTTTTTCCCTTAAAAGCCATCATGTCTTTTAAATGCTCATGCCATGCCCTCCGTCTTCCTTGAATGAGGATAAGACATGGGGTTGACAGAAAAGCACTGAATACAGTCTTTAACACTGTCCCCTGCACTGTTCACCAAGCCTCAGATACAATTCAAGACCCAGGGCTAGCTGGGGCACATGAGAAAGCGTAAAGGTTTGAGTCAGGACTGTATTCTATCTCTGCCTTCCCCCACAGAGCTGGGCACCTTGGCCTTGCAATTTAAACCCCAGGGTCTGTATGTACTTTAAGTAGCAGTTAGGGAACCTGCAAAGCAACTCTTACTTACGAAGGCATGATTGGCAGCATCCTCGGACTTACCCTGTGTCTAGACAATAGCAACTCAGTTATGGAAGCAAGCTGAACAGATACAGAGAAGCATCTAGAATGTAGCTGTCCCAGACAACACAGCCCCACCAGGAAACGGGTGTCAACCTAGCGGCTCAATTGATCTCATGGCAGGAAGGGATTCCTCCTTGGCATTGGGCTCTTCTGCTTCAGATTTTGGAACAGTGACTGGGGATGTCCCCTGAAACTTCTTGGCCACCCCATCTTAACCCTTAACCATGTGAGGCAGAGAACAAGACGCTGTCTGAAGTCACTTGCTGAAGTACTTGGTGCTATGTTAGCAGATGGTCTGCAGAGACTGATTACCCTTGAACACAATTCTAGGAAGAAACTTCTCCAGTTGGCTTTGTCATTTCCAATAAACTCAGGAACACTCCGGGCCAGGAAGGCAAAATCTACCTGCAAGTTTCTGGAGCTCAGTACTGCCTTCTCTTTTCCTCCAAGACATCAGGGTTCCATCAGATTTAAGGGCATGGGGCACTGACCTAGAGGGGGTATTGCATCCATCAAACCAGAAAGAAATCAAGAAGCCAGAACCTACTTTGTAGCTGGATATCTCAAGCAAAACTTCATAAAGTGGGGAAAATGAGACAGCCCAGAGGCAGCATCCTGGTGCTAACCACAGATGGCCTTGACCAAGTCACTCCGCCTCTCTAGGCCTGTGTCTCCGTCTGAACCGCCATGAAACAGCTGTTTGAAGCTGCTAAAGCTAAGAGGTATAAAAGTACCCAGCACTTATCAGGCTCTTGACAAATGTGTCACCTCCCCCTTGACCTAACAGCAATGGTGAATTAACTCCGGCTCTTTTTGAAGTGTGTGCCCCTTCCTTTGTGTAACCTGGATGATCTCCCTGGCAGTGGGTAACGTGGCCAGGACAATGAGGGGCAGCCAGCAAAGGCATTTGAAAGGACCAGCAGTAGAGTATGAGGAAACCCAAGGGGAGCAGAATCTCAACACCCAGGTGAGAAGACACAACCAGCGAGGGCAAAGGCTGAAGAATGGCAGGAGAGGATGCACAGAGAGTGACGGATGGACTGAACAGAGCTGCTCCAGCATAATGGTTGGCAGGACGTAAACATAGCTGATTGAAGGGTTCTGGGCCTAGGTCCCCAGAAGCGAACCCTGAGACAATGACTCAGGTGCAGAATCCATTTGTGGGACACATATACAGTTGGTAGGGAGTAGGCAGGTGATCTGGGGAAGGGAAGAAGACGTGTGGTGACGGGTGCCATTAGGAAACACACAGAGGTGATGGCAGGTTCCTTCAGCGGGAAAATGGTGATTATGACACACGGGCAGTCAGGGACTAGGGATGGTTTATCTATAACCCAGCCACAGTCTTTGAGTGGCGGCTGTTCCCATGCTAATATTCTGACATGTCAGCCTGCTGAAGAACTAAGGGTCTATTGGGAACATTGACAGGGGTGAATGTGAGAACCAGGCACTGCCATTGTCTGCACCAGCAACACTGAGGAAAGAATGGAAAGGGATGGCACCTTATTTCCTTTACCTGGTATCTTATAAAACCCTCTGATGGGAGCAACTCAAGGGAGAAAGGATTAACTGGCTCACAGTTTCAGGTCTATCACTGTAGGAAGTCATAGTGGCAATGACCTGGGATGGATGATCACATTCTATCTGTAACCAAGCAACAGAAACGTATGTGTGCTGGCGCTCAACTCAATCTCCCCATTATTACGCTCTCCAGGTCAGCAGCCTGGGGAATGGTACCACCCCTAAATTGACAAGTCTTCAAATCTCCCACAAATGTGCCAAGAGGCCCATCTCCAGGGTGATGCTCTCTTTGGTCAAGGTAACAGCTAATACGAGCCACAGATGAGGCTGAGACAGCAGGTATGGTTAACTATATCAGAGTTCTGCTTAAAGGAAACGTCAGAAATGGGATTCAAGAAATGGGCTGACCGAGCCTGAAGAGTTCAATTCCTGGAACCAATACAATAGGAGAAAACTGAATCCAACAAGTTGTCCTTTGACCTCCACACTCATGCTGTGGCACAAGCATGTACACACACACACACACACACACACACACACACACACACACACCACAACACAAATTCATTCACTCACTCACTCATTCAATTATTTAACAGACTATTGAACAATCCACAGCCACAGGAAGCAGACAGGATATTATCCTGCTCTAACCCTGTAGGTTCTACCTAGACAGTTACAGGAAGCTCAGAGCAGAACACAGTAAGCCTCTCTGTGAAGGGCCCAGAGGACACACACACAAAAAAAAGAAATGGGCTGCAAAGAGAGCAAGCGAGCCCAAGTATCAGAGCATGCCAACAGCTGCACAAAGACATAAAGCATAAGAGCATATTCCATATCCGCTTAAGGGTTCCCCTCCGGCAGCAAGAGACAGGGACTAGTTCCCAGCATCCTTTGGGGGTAGCACAATAGTGTTCATGCAGAAAACTGGGACATATGTGAGACTAGTGGCCACTAGTGACAGAAGCCAGTGAGTGTGACTATGGAGACAAAAATCAGCTGTCCTCATTGTTCCCATTTCCGTGGTTAATTAAAAGGTCACGCAGCTTCAATCAAAACCACCAGAACTTGGAAGCTGGCCAAAAGTCCTTCAACAGGTGAAAAGAAAAACTGTGGTACATCCAGACAACGGAATATTATCCAGTACTAAAAGACATGAGCTATCAAGCCATGAAAGGGCACAGAGGGATATAAAATGCTTCTGCTGAGCAAAAGAAGCCAGTTCTGACAAGGACATATGATCACTGATAAATGGCAATCTAGAAAACGCAAAACTAGGCAGACACTCTAAAAACCACAGCTGCCCCGGGTTTAGAAAGATAGAGAAATGACTAGAAAATATGGAGCATTCTCCAGACAGTACAACTTTGGTGAAAACTGTACTGGAGATGCATGGTGATATACATTTATTCAGGCCTAGAGAACAGACACACAAGATTGACCCCTCATGCAAACCATACCCTCAGTGGCTAACGGTGAGTCGATACAGGCCATCAAATCTGCCTCAGTGATATGAGACATGAATAACAGGAGAAACAAGGAAAGACAAAGGGAAGGGGTGCGTGGATCTCTCTGTGTTCTCTGCTTCCCTTTTCTGTAAACCTGAAACTCCAAAAGCAACGTCTACTTGATTTTAAAGAAAAATTTTTTAAAAAGAAAAACACAAAACATTATGTAGTGAAACGTTATGGAGACCTGAGGAGAGGGAAGGCACAGTATGAAGTGTCCAGGCAAACACAATAGGATTGTCAAGGGGCAACACTAAGGACACTTACGGTGATCAAGCAGGGAGTCGGATGAACCCAGGGGCCAACTGCAGCCCAGCTATCCAGGTCTCACAGCTCTGGGCTCCTGCCTCTGTTCCTACATTAACGACCGAACGTAGAGAGGACTCGCCTGCCTCTCTGACTCACTAGACCAGGAGCAGGAGACGCCGGCTGTTGTCCCGTCACCACACCGAGCGCCAAGCCAAATACATAGTAGGCACTCAGCAACATTTGTGAAGTGACTGAGCGAAAGGGCAGATGTAAGTGGATTCAAATGTCACCTCACCCAGCTGCCAGCTGAACTTGCGATTGGAAATTGAAATTTTCCTCCTCCCTTTAACACTGTATTTTCATGCATTCATTTCTAACGTAGCACTTGTTGGGAGCTGCTCTCTCTGAGAACAGCACAGGGGGCTGTCACAGGGAGAGAGAGACAGCAGGGGAATTGCCCCTGCGTGTGCTTAGACTGCCCCATCAGGGTTATATGGCCACTTCTCTGAGGAGGTGGAACACACAGGTGTTTCATGGCTTTGAGGCACTGTGACCTGGGGGTCAGGTGGAACACACAGGTGTCCTGCAGCATTGAGGTGCTGTGTCCTGGGGTCAGGTGGAACACACAGGTGTCCTGCAGCATTGAGGCGCTGTGTCCTGTGGTCAGGTGGAACACACAGGTGTCCTGCAGCATTAAGGCACAGTAAGAGACCTGTGCTGTGATGAGGCACAGCGGACAGTTTGCACAGTGCTGAGGCATATTGGGTGTTTTTGCATAGTGCTGACGCATAGTAGGTGGTTTGCACAGTGCAGAGTCTCAGTAGCAGTTTTTACATGGCTGAGGCTGAGTAGGTGCTCAACTTCTGCCTATTCACTCTTTTCCTCACAAATGAGACCCTTTCTATCAAGACTGGGTTCCTTAAATCCTTCTTCTGAAGCAGACATTGCCCAAGATGGTTAGGACAGCTACAGCTTATATTTGCTTTTTCAAGAGCTAGGAAAAGGCCGTCCTCCCTCCATAGTCCGTCCCTTGGCTATTCTGAGAAATGAAGGAGCTGTCACTAAATCACAGGGAATATAAGTTATGTCATTATCTTCGCCCCTGGGAAGAGGATGATAAATCTGCCACCATTAGCTTCAGGATCCCAGTCACCTTGGACGGCACCACTGACGACCTCCTGTGAGCAAGCCCCTGGTGGACAGCTGTCCACTTGAGTCCACCCCAGCACCGACTGCACTCTGGGTTAGCCTCTAATGATGTGCTTCTGCATTTGCCTACACCATACCAGTACCGCAGAATCCCCAGGTGTGCCTGAGCAGCAAAGCCAGGGCTGGCCAAGTTGCTCATCCCTGAATCTGAAGCCTGTTGTTCAATGCTCTTGGTACTTCCTGAAGTTATGTCTGGCATGGCCAAAAAGATAAGTGCTGAGTGTTTACAATGCACACAACTGGACAAGCAGAACTATGAGGGGGGTGTACACAGATCATGTAATCAAGCCCAGGAGTCTAAGAGAGCACAAAGGACGGGTACCTGAGCATCCACAGCCTGTAGGGGACACCAGGCCCCAAGACCTCTACTGATCACACATTCTGGGGCATAGCTTTTCCTCCGCCCACCTCCTCCACAGCCCTCCGCACCTACTGAACCTCCCTCTAACTCTCAAAACTCACCAATGTCTTGGGACTCTCAGAGCCTCTGTGTTTTCTATTCCCTCCACGAAGAGTATGGGCCCCGATTTCCACAGAGCTGTCTTGTTCTCACACTACAAACCATAGCTCAGCCATCACCATCTCCGAGACATTCTCCTGGATCTTCCTGTAACTCTCTATTGCACCCTATGGTCACCGTCTGCACAGAATCAGACCTCTCCATGGGTGCACTGCTATTTTTTCACTTGTTTCTTGTCTCTCCTTCTACCAATATATAGTTCCACTAAGACTTAATCTTGCCTTCCATTTTTGGTCCAAATCTCAAATTCCATACTAGCCACATAGGAGTCAAAGTGTGGGAAAGAGAACTCTTATTGACTGTTGGTAGGTGTGTAGACTGATACAGCTACTATGGAAATCAATATAGAGGTTCCCCAAAAAGCTAGAAATAGAACTGCCAAAAAACCCATGTATACTGCTGTTGATCATATGCCCTTAGAAGACGCTCCCACTAAAGATACATTTGTATATCCATGTTCATTGCTGCTCACATTACCCAGAAAATGGAATCAGTTTAGACGTCCATCACCCAATGAAAGGATAAACAAAATGTGGTATTTACACATAATAGGATGTTTCTAAGCTGAGAAGAAAATTAAGTTGTGAAATTTGCCAGAAAAATGAACAGAGGAAAACATTGCGAAGTAGGGTAACCTGAACCCAGAAAAAAAATGCTATGATGTTCTCTCTCATATACAGATCCTAGTTATGAGTTATTACAGTATTGAGATGAACTTGGAGTGCATGTAAAAGCTGGGAAGATAGAAAGGGATCTTGAAAGAGAAGGAAAGGATGGGAGAAAGACCTTAAGGAATAACAGTATAATATAATATACTGTGTGTGTGTATATATATATATATGTGTGTGTGTGTGTGTATATATAGGCATATATTTTATAGTATATATAATGGTGTATATGTTATAGTATATTGTATATATAATAAATAGTATATGTAACATAATATAATAGTATGATATAAGTGATATGACAGTGGAAATTAGAATAGTGGGGCATAAAGTGTTAGTGGGAATGATATCACACACT
Source organism: Myodes glareolus (assembly GCF_982192425.1). NCBI lineage: Eukaryota > Metazoa > Chordata > Mammalia > Rodentia > Cricetidae > Myodes > Myodes glareolus. The sequence goes on along the minus strand of NC_142030.1, from coordinate 36,497,950 downwards.
AGGACACGGGAGTGGGAGTAACTGAATGAAAAGACCATATGGAAACCAATTAGTTTATAAGCTTATTAAGAGGAACTTTGAATGGCAGTACCCTACATATTGGGACAATGTTCCTCCCAGGAGACATAAGCATTAAACAAACATTCCAGTGTCCAACATAGTCTATCTCCCTACAAGTTGTTGATCAGAGAGAGTAAGAGGCCCCCAAGTCATACAGGCTACTGTTCTTGGTTACCCACGAGAGACTGATGGGAACAGCCTACTGCTGAAGAGAGCACACATTTTGGTCACAAAGCATGAAGAAACTCAATCTGGATTGGAAATGGTAGATTTCATAGTGCAAAAAGGTGCTATTAGGAACTCTAGAAAAGAAAGATCATCAACTGTCTTACCCAGAGATGAACCCTACGAGCTACAAAAACAACTAGTGTGGCAAAATATACCCATTAGTGAAATAATGGCATTAACCTTATGGGGATAAGAACCGCTGTCTGGTTGTACTGGAGGCCCACCCCATATACGGTTGCTATAAACGTGGTTAAGAGCTGGTGGCTGGAGCAAGCATAGACCCTAGAATGGAACCCATTTCTATTTATTGTTTTTCTAAATGGGCACACTCTCCGCTGCCTTGTTCTCTTGAACATGAGAACATGCTCTAAATACTGAAGTTTACAACCATACATTAGCACCCCTTCTATCAGAAAAGCTTCTTATTTAAACATGTGGTAGCTAACGCAGAGACTCAAAACTTACCAAAGTGCTGAGAATAGGGATGGTGGAGTAAGCAGTCCTAACAACTCATCTATACTACTCCCAGGGAACACCATGGAAGGGAAGACAGAAAGACAGACAAGACAAGTGAGACTTGTTGAACAGGACATCTTCTGAATGTGACATGGCTGTTGTATACCTGAACTCGCGGAAGATATGGATACATGCACAAGTTGGACCCCTCAACATTTTATCATGGAACAGAAAGTGTCTATGAAGCCTCACCATGCCCCAGGGCATTGCTGACAGTTAATGGTGGCTTGGGCAAGGGGCGTTACTTTCCTCTGTGCTGTAGCCGCTGCTACATTACCCATGCTCCAGGAAACAGCCTTCTCGCCACACTCGTGTAAGCACTCCTAATTAAACTCAGCGAGTAACACATTTTTTAAAGAAAAAGACATGCAAGTAGGAAAATCTGGAAAAATAGAGTTTCAACAGGAAAAGGAAGTACGAAAGAAGGCAATCGAGGGTAAAAATAACAAAGTGCATTATATACATATATGAAACTGTCAAAGAATAAGTAAATAATGTTGTTGACATATTTGTAGATGGGCAAACATGTGAAGTCCATCTGCCAAGCCCTTTTGCATCTCTTGGATCACTGAAAGAACAAGCAAACAGATTTGAAATTAGAAGTCCTATCTCTGCCTTTAGAGATAAAGAAAGTGAGACAGCATAAATAAATCCAGATAAAACCTAAGCATGGGGTGGGGGATGAAGTCCCAGCTGAGGAGCTACTGGCACTTGGTGGCTACTAGAAGAGGAAGAGGCTGTTGTCCTTAAGGGCAGACCCCACACCCAAGAGTATGTGGGCAACACGAATTGTATCTGATGTGGGGGAATGGGGAAGACAGAGACAGAAAGACAAGAGACAGGGAGAAGATGAAGCTGGGTAGGTAAGAAGGAGGTGTGTGGTTTGGAAGGAGATGGGGCAAATATGATTAAGACACATTGCATGAAATTCTCAAAATAATAAAAATATTAATAATTTTTTTTAAAAAAAAAAGGAAAGTGAGACAGGAAAACAGTACCAGAGTCCAAAATGAAGCCAAAGGCAGGAGTTCACAACCATGGCCATCTGAGGGTTCTGCAGAATCCACAGGTAGTCACAAATCCGGTTGGACAGAAGTGTGTGTGTGTGCGTGCGTGCGTGTGTGTGTGTGTGTGTGTGTGTGTGTGTGTGTGTGTGGTAGTATACACACCAAGATCCTAAATGGGGTTGCACATTAGCACAGGTACTTAGGGAAGTGAAGGGACTTGGCCTTTTCCCATATCTTGTGGTCAGGACCCGCCCTGAAGGAGAGCACCAGGAGCACCAGGAGCACCAGGAGCACCAGGAGCACCAGGACATCGCAGCAGAACCGTCAACTCCAGAACACCGTTTGCCATGCGCATTGTCAGCTACCACAACTCTCACGTCCTTTGCTTTTCTGTATGTGTAGGTCAGGGCAATGAACACACCTGAGGCTCTGAAGATGAAATTAGCTACAGTTTGAGATTAGAAAATAAATTTACTTACAGAGGGGAGGTCATCAAGATTTTCCTTTCTCTTCCATGCTTGTACATCTCTTCCATCAATACCTCCTGTAGCCTACCTACAGTGAACGGCTTTACATTAGAAGATGGAGCCTGTGTCTGTGTCCACCAGGGACCTCTGTGAGGTTTCTATGTCTGAATATGAATGGTTAGGTAAAACTGAGCACTCAGTAGTTGTGGGTCTCAGTGAGTGGTGTGTGTGTGTGTGTGTGTTTCTTATCTCTAACCCCAGACTATGAAATCCTGTAAGGAGACCTAAATCCTGTTAGGTTGGCTCTCTATCTTCTTTCACTGGCTCCTTCCTGGGTATCTCAAATGGACAAATAACTTTTACATTGATACCAGGGAAGTTCAGTGCTCACTGTCCCAGGATCCCTGTCCATAGGCCCTTCCAGCTGAGACAGTACAGGGAGACAGTTCCCACTTGCCCCCCACACCCTCACCTACCCCGACCCCTGCCCCTTGACCATCTGGACAACTGACAGCATGTGAAAAGGCAGCTCTACTCCTCACATTCTAGGCCTGCGATCAGGCCTGCAGGCCCTGGTCAGGTCTGTGGAGACTAGCCTTCCCCACCCCCACCATCCTTCAATTCATGCAGAGCACGCACTGCGGAGAGCACAGAAGGAGTAACTGTCTGCCAAGGCCCTGACACTGGCTGCCTCTGTCCTCACCAACAACCACGGACTGTTCCAGCCCCACCAACACTTCCGCAGCTTTGTCCCCGTTTAAAGGCACAATCTTGCTCCATCAATTAACGAAGCACCTTCTCTCCCACAATTCCTAAATTTCCCCAGAGCCAAATGTAAAGTGTATACAATTGCACAGCGCGCAGTTTGATAAAAAGAAGGCTTACATCTTTAATAATTCTCAATGAAAGAACATCCTGGGAAGGAATTGCTTAATTAAAAGACAACAATGGGAGAGAAAGCAAATAATACGGAAGAGACGGAGAAAGAGATCACAAGTGTTAATGCAGAACTAAATAAATATCCTCCACTTGAGATTCCTTAAACACTTTCTAAGAAGCCAGATTTACTTGTTCGGCATTCAAATGAATTCTATCTTTAAACCTGCTTGAGAAATGAGCAACTGTTGACTAATTTTATATCTCTGTGCTTAAAGAATGAAGGATGTGGCCAAGAGAGTGCGGGGATCGCTGTTCTAGATCAGGAGTTGCCTTGCTGGAGGGATGCTAGCTTGGAGAAGCGCTTGTCCTAGGATGAGGAGAAGAATCTGCTTCTGGAGAAACAGTCTCTTTCCTAGTAGTACCGCAAAGGACAAGCACAAGCCCCAAAGGTTTAAAGAATTGACAGTGGAGAAAAGAAGGCAGAGCAGCTGGAAACCACAGGGCCTAAAGGATGACATCATGATGAAGGCAATGACGTCATGAGTTATCTTTCTGTATGAGATATTTCACACTGGAAGACTCTGAACACCAGAAACCTCAGAAGTTCAAAGCGTGAGGGCAAGCGCCAGTTAAAGCCTGCTCTCTCCGGCCCCAGCTCCAGGAAAGGCAGCCAAAAGAACAGACTTGCGCACAATGACCACTTTGCTCTGGTGTCTGGCCAGACACTGCAGGGCAGTGTGGGTTCAGCCTCACTCAAACTCACAAAGCCCAAGTCAAAACTCTGAGATTTCCACTTTCACAAGGCTGAAATAAGGGGCTCATTGCTCATGCTGGGCGGTATCTGAAAAGTCCTCACGAAAACATTCGTCTCTACCCAGAAATAAAGGGACCACATGGACATACACACGCTTCACACCACAGCCCTGTGGGAAGTTCTCAATCCCTGGTGATTGAATATTCACTGCTGCTGATGTAATAATCCAGTCAAATTGAATTAATAAATCCAGGCTTAACGAACAGAGCAAAGCACTCCTGGGTGACCCTCAGGAGGGTGGGAGAGGAATCACACGGCCAATATAGCAGCCAGGTCTTAACTAGCCTAAAGGTGTGGTCTTGAGCAGTCCTGAAAGGGGCTAACTGTTGGCAGATTTTCTGAGTGGAGGGGCAGGATCTGGGGAGGGAGAAAGAGGTGGGGTTTCCATCTAACCATCCCTGACTCTCTGGGTACATGGATGCCAGGGGCTCAGGTGGAGCTTCTACCAGAACAGCAGTATCAATGGAAAGACGGAACTCCCAAATATGCCCAGCAAAAAACAAGGAGCCCCACCCCCAGTTCCAAACTTCAACAGAAATCCTGGGAACAGCCTAGTTATCTACCCTGATTTGGTAACTGTGAGAAAGCAACCTGATTTCCCAGACAGCACTGGAAGAATTAGGGAAAATAGAAGCTATAAATAAGTAAGATTCAGAACCTGAAATCTCCCCAAGATGTTCCAGTTTGAGACAATGATCATTATTCACACTAAGAATCAGCAGAAAGTCAAGCTGAGTGGGGAAAAATACCAATAGTTTTAAACAATGAGACGACGGCTATGTCCGCACTCTGACAACCTTGATAAACAGGCATCATAAAAAATACTTCAACAAGCATATGCCAAAAGCATATGAAACAAAATACGACAAAAACTTCAACAAAAGTTCAAAAATCAAAAGGGAAATTTAGAACTGAAAAATAAAGCAATAGAAAACTCAGTGAACGGGGTGGGGAGTGAGGCAGAGGAAAGATCTAGGCGAGGTCACCCAATCTGAAGACCAAGGGGAAAAATTGACATTTTTAAATGAACCATAGAGCTACTTTAAGAATCTAACACCTAGACATCAGAATCCTAGACAGAAAGGAAAGAAATGTGGGGCTGAAAAAGAATCTGAAGTAATGACTCAAACTAGTTAGCTTTCCAAAAGATGGAAAGCTACAGATTTGGGAAGTTTGAGTGGATAAAAAAAAAGTCAAAAGATATCTATCCCAAAAAATATATAGGCAGGTGTTTGATAAAACAAAGACAGAGAAAACTTGTTTATAAAACACCAAGAGACTGCTTACAAGGAAAAATAACAAGTGGAATGGCAAAATATTTCTCATCAGAACCACTGGCGTCATAAGCAGGCGATGCACTTCTTTCCTTGAGGAAGTGACATGACATTTTCCACTGGAATGACAGAACATTTTTCACCATTTTAAAAAAAAAAAGACCTGCCATCTAGAATCTTATATTCACTTGAATATATCCTATTAAAGTGATGGAAAAATAAAGACATCCACACATGAATAAACTCAGAGAATTTGTTGTCAGGAGACTTAACCCAAAGAGAGGTTTCAGGAAGGGCTCAAAACAGAAAGGAAATTGTTGAGTAAGATATCTCGAAACAGCAGAAAGGAGGAAAGAACGTGGTGAGAAAAATAAGGGGAAGGATGATACTTTTTCTCCTCTTAAGAAAAATATAACACTGTCTCGTATGGTTCTATACATAAGGGCAATAAATATATAAGACAATCATACATAGGAAAGAAGATAGACCAAAGTAAGGGAATGCACATCTCTTGAATTGGTAAATTAGCAATACCAACAGGCAGCAATGAGATTGTGTGTTGTGTGCACATCTGTATGTGGGTTTGTGTGTGTGTGTGTGTGTTCAAACCGAGGAAAACAACTTCAAAGGCTAGACAAAGACGTATTATAGCAAGCATTATAGATAAATCAAAATGGAATTCTAGATAATGTTCAAGTAACTCAGAGAAAGTCAAGAAAAATGAAAGAACACATAACACAGAGATCAAACTGAAACCAATAAATGAAATGGAAGGTGTACAGGCTGGACAGACGACTCAGTTAGCAAAGTACTTGCTGAGTTCAATTCCCCAAAACCTACACTTAAAAGAAGCTAGGCGTGATGGCACATACTTGTAATCCCAGTGTTGAGGAAGAAAGACAGGAGGGTCCCTGAAGCTCAGTAACCAGCCAGCCTAGCCTATTCGAAAAGGTTCAGGACAGTGAAATACCCTGTCTCAAAATTTATTTAAAAAAAAAAGGAGGGAGGGAGGGAGGGGGAAAGAGAGAAAGAGAAAGACAGAGAGACAGAGAGAAAGACAGAGGGAAGGGAAAGAAGAGAAGAGGAGAGAAGACAAGACGAGACGAGATGAGAAGAAACGAGAAGAGAAGAGAAAAATGGTAAAAAACACAGGAGGAGTACCACTCCAGATTGCCTGGCATCCATAAGCACATGCACACACACAGACACATACACACACACACACATACACACACACACAGCATGGCACATATAAGCTTGAGCATGTCAACAAGGACACATATATGTAGATACACAAAGTGACCAACTATATGCTGCTATGCTACATACAAAAAAACACCTCCACTTGTTGTAGGAATATTGTTCTGATGAGCAATAAAGAAGGTGAAAGTAAAATCATGGGGAGACACAGAGTGGAATCACAGAAATCAAGACTTGCTCATTAATATCAGGTAAAGTATACTTGAGAGCAAAGGAAATTGCCAGACACAGAAGGAACATAACGGAAAATCATCAGGAATATAAGAACACCTGTCAATGCCATTAACCGCCAGCATCTAATCCACGTCTGTGACTATTTCACTCAAAAAGCAGCACAATGCACATGCTGCCCAAGCGCAGGAGCCCATTTGAAATCTGCACCTTTACAGACTGTGTCCTCTCATCACAGCGGCATCAAACTAGAAATCAGTGACTTCCAAACAATAATAAAAATCTCTAGGCAGCATGCTATAAAAAAGCGTAAGGATTAAAATGGAAGTCTCAAAAACAAGCCAGGAATCTTCATGGAAATCAACTGAAAACCCAATATATCAAACTGCGTCGAATATAGCTAAGGCAGCACTGAGCGAGGAAGCTGCAGCACCAAAAGCATGCATTTTAAAAAGTCACTAGCAACAAATTAAGCTTCAATGCTAAGAACCTAGAAGAAAATGAGAGAAAAATTAGGCCCAAAACAAGCAGAAGGAAGAAAATAGCAAAGATAAACCCTGAAACTAGGGGGAACTAAAAACAGGTAAATGCAAAACAGATTTAGATGCCCGAGCAGCTCAATAAAGTTTACAATGCTGATAAAGAACTAAGATAAATATAAACTTCCAGTATCAGCAATAAAACAGCAATGTAACTCTGAAAATATCCAAAGGATAGGGGAATGCCACAAGCAACTCTTTTCATCTTAGTTTGACAAATTATTTGAAATGGACTGGTTTTCTCAAAAAAGAAAAAAAATATGCCATCACAGTTTGCCTATTCTAAAATAGATAATCTGAACAGTCCCCTACTAATAAGGGGACTTATTTGTTTTAAAATTCCTCAAACAGACATAGCCAGGTATAGATGGTTTAACTGGAGAATTGTAATAGGCAAATAATAATGATTCTAAACAATATCTCCCAAAATAGAAGAGGGTGAAAACAGAACGAAAAGAATATTAAATCTTAACAAATACAGATGAATAAATTCTTAGCAAAATATCGCCAGTTGAAACTCAACAATATACAAAAAGACCCAATACCACATGGTAATGCCACCCTTATGCTGGGGATGCAAAGATGGCTCCATTTGTAAAATCAAGCACTGTGATCCACCATATTAAGAAGCTAAAGAAGAAAACAAGTTGGGGCTGGAGAGTTGGCTCAATGGTTAAGAGGACTCACTGCTCTTCCAGAGGTCCTGAGCTCAATTCCCAGTAACCATATGGTGGCTCACATAAGATCAGATGCCCTCTTCTGGTGTACAGGCAGAAATTGTATACTAAATAAATAAATAAATAAATAAATAAATAAATAAATAAATAAGAGAAGAAGAAGAAGAAGAAGAAGAAGAAGAAGAAGAAGAAGAAGAAGAAGAAGAAGAAGAAGAAGAAGAAGAAGTCACATGATAATGCCTATCCATGAAGAAAAGGCTTTTTACTAAATTCAGTAACAATTCATGAGTTTAAAAATCTGATAAAATGGAGCAAAGGGGATTTTTATCAACTTGTGAAACGGCGCCTATCATGAAGCTACTGCTCACATGACACAATGATGAAGTAAAACTGAATGTGTCCTTCATTCATTTGTTTGTAAGCTGAGACTGCTCATTTTCCTGACCACCCAGACTTAAATAATCACACAAAAACTATATTAATTATAATGCTGTTTGGCCATTGGCTCAGGCTTATTTCTAGCTAGCTCTTACATCTTAAATTAATCCATTTCTATTAATCTGTGTATGACCATGAGGCTGTGACTTATCAGTAAGGTTCCGACATATTTCTCCTTCAGCAGCTACATGGTGTCTCTAGCTCTGCCTTCTTCCTCCCTATATTCAGCTTAGTTTTCCCACCTAGCTCTATTCTGCCCTGCCATAGGCCAAAGCAGCTTCTTCATTAACCAATGGTATTTAGAGCATACAGAAGGTAATTCCACATCATTTGTTCTTCATTCAGTAGGGAACAATATAAGAAGATATATTCTGGTCACTCATTTGTGGTCAGAATTTTAGATAGGAGGATTAAGCTAAAAACAATTTTGAAATGAAAATTATGCAGTTTGGCAGGGCTGTTCCTATTTATGAATGGGATGACTGTGGAGAAAAACACAAGAAAATTTGAAAGAAATTTTAAAAGTCACTTGGTATTAGATGTACATGTAAAAATTACTCATGTTTTTATATGAACTAGTGACCCTCCCTCCTTGTAGTTCCACTTTGTATGGTCTGAACTGACTAGCCTCAACCATAATCCAAGACTACTATGTGAAGTATACCATCAACTAACAATTTGTGAGTTGCAAATTATGCACCATTTTGGGTTTTGAACAAGCAGTTAAATCTCACACCAGCAATCTCCACTCCTCTTAGGATGTGAATCATTCCTCTGTCTGACATAACCCACCATTAGTCACCTAGTGGCCATCAGACCAGCTGTCATGATATGTGTGTTCAAGTCACCTTTGTCTCACTTAAGAATGGTTCCAAACACATGATCACCCATTTGGATGATTAGACTCAGCCAGAGAGATGCTTCAAAGGACGTCCCTTAAGTGAAAAAGAGAAGGCTCTCAATTTAATAAGGAAGAAAAAATGTATAGCCAGGTTGCTAACATCCCTAGTAAGAGTGATTCTTCTCCCAGTTAAACTGTTAAGAAAAAATAAGCTTGTGCTGTTTCTATATTTCAAACTACAAAATTACAGTCCTATAATTCAGTACTATCAGGAGAATAGTCAATGGGAGCCATATTTGGGTTTTGAATGACTGATGAAAACTCAGGGGAGGGGGAGAGAGAGAGACAGAGACAGAGACACAGACACAGAGAGAGAGTGCTCATCAGATCAGATGCTCAAAACATCCCGTAGAACTCTACCTGGACAAGACCCTCTAAGGCAGCCAGCTGATGTTTCCCACAGAGAGCCTCAGGAGAGCTAGAGCAGAACATCTCCTTGGGGGAGGTTTCCAAGTAAAGGAACAGGTACAACAGATGGAGATGACATCATCATCAAATTAGGCACATGTGACATTCAGTAAAAGCCCACTGGGAGGTTGAGGAGTGAGACTGGGGATGAAGCTTTCCCTCCAGCAAGGCTTCCCACCTTCCAACCGCTCTCCTGCTGCAGGCCCTTTTGTACTGGAGGATAAACAAGGTACCTCTGCTGGAAGTGGCTTGCCTTCTGGCTGTTTTCGTTGTGATGATTTTTACTGTTGGGCTGTTTTGCTGTTCTCTCCTTCCTGCCAGAAATGGGAGAGCCAATTCATCCCCAGGCAAACACAGGAGGACACTTTGAGACAACCATGCCTATGTCTGAAATGGGACTGGGTAGCCTTGCTTCCAGAGTCAGTGGCTTGAGTAGGACAAGATAATTTACTAATACAATGCTCATTACATCATACCTGCTTCAAGCAATGGAAAATGCTTGAAGTCACTAAATATACAGTTAAAAAGGGACAGGTGGACTCACAGGGACTGAACTGGGACCAGGGAGCCTGCATGGAACCACCCTAGGCTCTCTGCATGTGTTATAGTTGTGTAACTTAGTCTTCCTGTAGGACTCCTAGAAATGAGAGTAGGGGGCATCTCTGACTCTGTTTCCTGATTTTGGGACCCATTCCTCCTGCGGGATTGCCTCATCCAATCTTGGTGGAGGAGAGGATGCCTACTCTCACTGTACCTTGATATACCATGGCTAACCAATATCCATGGGATGCCTACCTGTATCTGAAGAGAAACAGTGGAGAAAGAGTGTCTGGTGGGGGTGGGAGAGGGGAAGGGGACTGGGAAGAGGGGATGGAGGGGAAGCTTTGATTAGTATATAAAAATAAGAAAATAAATTTTTAAAAATTATAATTAAAAAAGAAAAAAACAAAAAGTAGCAATTAAAAAAAGGAAGGAACAGGAAACATTATAACTTGTAAATTAACTTGATCATGAGTATGTTTGTAGAAAGAAAAACATAGTCTATGTACCTGCAATTTCAGGCATCCACCAGGGGTCTTAAAATATACCTCCTTTGATGAATGAATTGCCATCTGCAATTGAGGGATGGAGGAAGGAAAGGGAAAGCAGGGAAGTGGGGAGGAAGGAAGGCTAGTAATGTACAGGGCTTACTTGAATACTGGGTGGTACATGATGCTGATAAGAAAAATTAAAGGAGATTTAAACAAATAGAAAGGATAGTGTAATGTTTGTAGATGGAATATTCAATATATTAAAATGTAAATTCTATCCAAATTGATACAGAGGTTTAAGATAATGCCTACCAAAACCTCAACAAGATTATGATTCCCAGATACAAACAAGATTAATCTAAATTGTACTCAGAAACATGAAAGAGCTAGAAGAGCTAAAAAAAAATTTTTTGAAAACAAAATAGAGTGAGAAAACCTACCTACTGGGTTTCAAAGCATGCACATCATGTCCTGGGTGGGAGGCTACAGTGGGCAGACTGCCATGAGTTCAAAGCCAGGCTGAACTATGCAATGAGGTCTGGGCAAATTTTGGCTACAGAATAAAATACACTCTAAACAAAAAGACCTACACAGCTCCAATAAGTAAGACTGTGTGATGTTAGTAAAGAGGAAAAAGCACATTCTTGTCAGAATGAGAAAGATCAGACTTACACAGACAATTCATGAAAGGGACCTTTGTAGAAACAGTTCTGGAGCAATTGAACAGCCATAAGGCAAAATAAGAATAGGAGGAAAAAAAAAACTTAAAGTGGGCCCCAGGCCTGTATAACAATCAACTCAAAGTAAATCATAAACTCATATGCAAATTCTAAAACTAAGAAAGTTCTAGTAAGAAATGGGAGTATGTCTTTAACATACATAAAAGGATTCTTAAAACTTAAAATTGATAGACACACACATATATACACACATATATACACACACACACACACACACACACACACACACACACACACACACACACTCGCTCTCTCTTCAAGTCCCCATCAAAAGGATGGAAGGAGGACGACAGGAAGAGATGTCTGCAGAGATGCATCTGGCAAAGGCCTGGGACCTGGGGCACGAAGAATACTCAATATCAACAATAAGAAAAACAAAGGAGCCAATTAGAGAACAGACAAGGACATCACACTTGGAGAGATGCAGAGGGTGCATGAAAAGGTGTTCCATATCATCAGCCAACAGGGAATGCAAAATAAAGCCAGAAGGAGTTGTCGGCACACGCCTATCAGAACAGCTACGACAAAAAATCCTGACACCCCCAAACACTCTGGAGAAACCAGATTACTCATTTGTCGCTGATTCTTGATGAGAACAACAGTATAAGGCCACTTCAGGAAACTGCTTGACAGTTTATTCTTTTGAAAGGGAAATGAAATGTGCAATTGCCATATGACCCAGCAATTACACTCCTGAACATCTGTTCCAGGGAAATAAGGACGTGTTCACATGGAAACCTTTACATAAATGCCTGCACCAACATTATTTACAACAGCCACAGCAACGGACTAGTCTAACTGTATTACATCATGCCATGAAATACTAGTCAGCAATAAAAATGAATGGACTATGGATCCGCACCACTACCTGAATGAACCCCAGGGAACTTTGCTAAGTGAAAAAAGCAGTCAGCCCAGAAGCTGCACTGCTGTATACCAGCAGGTCTCAGTCTATGGGCGCAACCCCTTTGGGGGATCACATATCAGATGTCCTGCCTATTGACATTACCAATATTTACGTTACTATTCAGCAAAATTGCAGTTAAGATGTAGCAACAAAAATAACTTATGGTTGGAGGTCACCCCAACATGAGGAGCCATATTAAAGGGTCACAGCATTAGGAAAGTTGAGAACCACTGCTGTAGGCCATTCCTAGAACCATTCTTAAAATGGAGAAAGAATTAGGGGTTGGCAGAGTTTAAGAGAGGGTATGGTTGGAAAGGAAATGGGTGTCGTCCAAATGGGCAGGGACCCCGGTGGTGATGGCAATCTGCATCGTGGCTCCATAAACAATAATCAGGTCAAGATATCGCACTCCAGCTCAGCAAGGACGATCATTAGGGAAACGTGAGCAAAGTGTTCTTGGCTTTCATTAGATTATATCTTACAACTGCATGAGAACTGTTAGCTGTACATTTCAAGCTTTTTTTTTTTTTAAGTTGAAACCAGAAGAAATTCTAGCTTCCAGGATGCCAACCATTAAGCTGGAAGGTCAAATGCATGAGCCCTCAGAAACGACAGAAGCAAGCATCCTGGTTTCTAAGCGATACTAAGTGACTCAGGGGACTAGGATGGGTAGACCCCTTCTCCAAGGTGTCCAGACTGGACAAGAGAGGCGCTCCATGGAAGGATATGTGTGTGCTGCCCATCCCAGAGCCCTCTCCCGAGGGAGACCACGGTGGTACCATGGTGTGCTGAGGGCACGGCATTGTCTCATGAACACGACAGCAGGATGAGGCAGGGCCACTCCATAGGGTACTCCATAGGGTACTCCATAGGGTACTCCACCACAACCTACAAACTCCAAACACTCAAACCCGAAAAGGCCACCAGCAAGCCTCTAGCACAGGACATGCTCTGAGAAAACCTGGGTTTCCATGACATTCTTGGGAGAAAGACTTATCAATCCCATTAGCTCAGGAAGCTGTTCCCATCCCTTCTAACAAAGTGTTGTGCACACGGATGGGGAACACACTGTGATAGTCAACAATAAAGAATCTAATTAGCTGCTTAAATTAAAATTTTGTGATTTTTATTAGCCAAAGAACCCTGTTGCCATGTAACTCCTTTTTATGTTCATGCTAAATTGGCTCATAATATTTATATGTCTATTCATATGGGGTACATAATGATAATTTGGTGCAAACACACACATTTCATTTCTTCAAACTTTTATCATTTCTATATGACAGAGATCTTCAGGTTCTATTTATTTTGAGATTTGTCAAGAATTACAACCAACACTTTCCCTTCTGTACTACAGGAAATGAGAATTAATTTCCCAATCAACTTGTACTGTGAGACCCTCTAGCTTCTCTCCAGTCTCTACCAACCCTTCTTAGTCCCTAATGATCACTGTCCTACCTTCTTATTCTATGCAATTGACCTTTTCAACCTCCACTAATGAATGGGAATGTGTAGTATTTGTATCCCTATGTGTAACTTCATCACTTCATATAATGTTCTACCATTATATGTTGCCACAAGTGACAGATGTTTTATTCTTTTTATGGCTAAGTAATATTCATATACATCACATTTTATTTACTTATCTACTGATGGACAGCTCAGTTGATTTGCTGTCTTGGCATTGTGCCTGGCCCACAACAGACACAGGACTGCAGGTCTTTCGTACTTCCTTGGGTAAGTACTCAGTAACAGGATTGCTGAAATGCATGTTAAGTGTCCTTTTAGCACCTTGAAGAACCTATCTACAGTTTTCTGTAATTGTATTAATTTACACTCCACCAGTGATGTATAATAGCATCCACATTCCCCATCATGACCAACGATGGATAAGAGCTTCCATATTCTGCACCATGACCAGTGATATATAAGAGCTTCTTTTTGCATTCCATACCATGACCAGCAATGCATAATAACTTCCTTCTTCTGTATCATGACCAGCAATGTATAAAAATTTCCACATTCTGAATCATAACCAATGATGTATAAGAGCTTCTTTTTGCATTCCTTACCATGACCAGCAATGTATAAGAGCTTCCTTCTACATTCTGTTACCATGACCAGCAATGTAGCAGAGCTTCCATATTCTGCATAATAACCAGCATTTGGTTTTTACCTCTTGAATAACAGCCATTCTAACTAGGGTAAGATGATATCTCATTGCATTTTTATTAGCATTTTTCTAATAGTTGATGATGCTGAGCATATTTTAATACATACATTGGCAATTTGCATATCTTCTCTTAAGAAATGCGCATTTTCCAAACAGATTGGGTGGTGGTGTTGTCACTGTTGTTGTTGTTTGAAAGTCCATATATTCTTTGTCTTAATTCCTAATAAATGAGCAGTAGGTAAATATTTTAACCCATGTTGCAGGCTGTCTGTTCACTATGTTCTTTGCTCTACACACACTCTTAGTTAGCTATATTAGACTCTCCTTTGCCTATTTTTCCTCTTGGTGTCTAAGCTTTGTGGGTCATGTGAAGAAACCTTTGCTCCAAGTGCCTTGAGATGTGTCATCTGTTTTCATTTCCAACACTTCTATAGCTTTAGGCCCTTTACTGTCTGGAGTTGACTTTTTATATAGTGAGATGGTAGGATTCATCTTATTCTATATGAGTACATCTGGTTTTCCCCTCCTCCTTTGCAATAAATTATCTAGGGAATAATTTTAACCAAGGAAGTGAATTGTCTCTGCAATGGAAATTATAACATATTAATGAAAGGAATTGAAGAGGGAGGAAGAGAGCAAGAAAGGGAGAGGGATGGCAGGAAGGGGGGAGGAGGGAGAGAGAAGAGATGGAAGAAGGAGGGAGAAGGAGTCTCGTAGGAAGAATGAATATTAAAACATTCTTCCTACTTTAGGCAATCTATAGATTTAATGTATCTCCCCCATTAAGTTATCAATGAAAATTTTCACAGAGACAGAAAAATAATAAATAAAACTTTTCTAGAATCATAATCAAAGAAACCCTGAGCCCCAAATCAAGCTGGAGACAGTCCAGTACTTGTCTTCAATACATGCAGTAGAGCCAGTGTACAGAAAACAACACATAGACTAAATGACCAGAGTAGAGAGTTCAGAAATTAAGAAATTAAGTATATGCAGCCAACTGACATTTGCCAGAGTTTGAAAAATAGCACTAGAGATAGGAGATTATCTTCAATAATGGTCCTAAGAACGCTAAATAGTCACCTTCCCTTTAGATGGCATGAAGCACTCTTTGAAAATTTTCAATATAGGGGTGCTGGAGACGCGGTTCAATGATTAAGAGCACTTGATGTTCTTGTACAGGACCTGGGTTCAATTTCCAGCAGCCACATGCTGGCTCAAAACCATCCATAATACCAGTTTCAGAGGATCCAACAGACACATATATGGCACATATACATATATACAGGCAAAACATACATATACATAAAGTAAAATAAATAAATCTAAAACAAGATGAGTTTTGAAAACAACAACTATAATACATTCCTAACTTCTATCAGATTTAAGAGATCCAAAAGAATTCTTACCAATCCCCAGTTGGATATGTGCAGTGGTAAAGAGATCACCACCTTGCCAAACAGCTCCTCCACCAATGCACACAAGAATTGGACATAACTCAAAGACCAAAGGCCTATACCCAAATTTGGCTAGGCTAAAGAACCGAAATAGGGTCTTAAAATGTACAACTGCTCTACTTCTTCAGATGTATTTGGAGTCTACAGTGAGTACCAAGATTGATTAATGACAATAGTAATGATTGCTCCTATCAGTCGCTGACTATGGAAACAGTATTGTGGTATTCTTCTCAGAGATCTCTCTAACACTAAGGGAAGCTAGTTAGCATTGCTGTAGCACAAGAGAGGAATTAGAGGCTCAGAGGTGAGGGGAAATTTGCCCAGGATTATCAGAGGACCTGGTAAGTAATGAGCTACAATTTAACTGCAGTCCCACCTGACTGGTACCTGCTCTTAAGTAAAGCGATGTCAAACACTTTCACATGACAGGCCAGCTTGGGCTACAACATCTACTGTCAAGTGAACACTGATATAGCTCTTTATAGGAATGTGTCTGATGGAATGATATGAATTTTTTAAATCATAATAGATACTGTTATACCAAAATATACCAGTTTACATTCCCATCAGCAATATATGAAAATAAGCATTATTCTAAGAATTCTATATAACATTCACAAAAATGTCTATCATATATTTCAAATGAAAAAGAGAGAAAGGAAGCGTATGTTTTTACCCAACTTCTGCTTTTTATAAAAAGGATAAGCAATAATTAAGGGATACCATGGATGCGGGAAACATGGGCAGATAGGAAACGAACTCTTAGTAGTCTTTATCCCTAAACATGGGAGATAATCGAATTCTTAGGTCAATGTGGTCACTACACTATCATCCCAATTCAAAAAGAGTACACGTTTCCTAAAACGACAGTGTTTAAGCTGCCATTTTTCTTCTGAAAACACACAACCTTGTTGGCTCTTTTGGTTTTTGTCATTTCTAAATTTAGTTCTATGCAAATGTCCCTATAGAACTTTGCCTGAGGTAACAAAATGATAGATACAATATTTCATCCTTTTATTCCCTTATACACTCTATGTTCATCTGATGCCAAGTGTATTACATGTCCAAAATAGGACAGCTTCATGCTACTGTTTCCTTAGCCACATATTATATGTGGCTCTACAAATCACCTTTTCTTTTCAAACTGTTTTGAACAGTTTTATACAGAAATTTTTTATGGTTTGAGCAATTTCTTAAGAGATATTCCAAAAAATAGAATTTCCAAGTCAAAGGGAACAAACTTTCTCTATGGCGCATATCCTAGTATATTGAAGTCCCTCTCCTGGGATGCCTCTACAGGGTACAGAACAGACAATGCTGTACTCTGCCAACATCTAGCTGGTACTGGGAGTTCTTTAACTGAGTGGTGAAAAATGCCACCCTGCTTTAATTTGCATTGCTTTGATTACAAGTGAATTTTTAGTGGTTTTCCATATGTTTGCTAACAAGCGGCATTTCTTCCCATGGTTTGTTTTATCATGTTCTTTAGACATTTGTGCACTGGAAATGATCAGTATATTTAATTCTCTCTAAACTCTATTGTCTCTAAACTCTTCTAGTGTGAGTCCCCTTCCGTGCTGACTGACATTAGCTCCCATGTAAAGCAATATTACCAATGACATTTTGGCTCTACATAATGCTACTCACACACACACACACACACACACACACACACACACACACACACACAGGATGTTTACAACTGTTCTATTTAGCAAGCCAATAAAACTTGTAGTTCCCACTTTACAGAACAGAAAGGAAAGACCCAAAGCAGAGAGAATTTCAGAGCCAAATAATCCTAAGTAGTAAAGAGAGGAGCAGAATGTACCCTTTGGTTCCAGGAGGGCGGCAGCCCAGTGGTTAGGAGTCCAGGTCTATAATCAAGCTCTCCTCCCCAGTGGGTAAGAACTCTACAGGAAAGAGAAAGAGTCCAACAAACTAATGGAGATTGGAAGCCATGATTAGGTCCTGGCCTATAGCATCTTCACTATAAATTCTTTACTTTCCAAATAATTGCTGATACTGCTGGGGCAGAACACCCTGCTGTGCCCTGGGGATGCACAGAGGAGCCAGAATTCAGAGTCTGGAATAGGAGACCAACAGATACCTAGCAAATTCTCAGATAGAGCAAAAGTATGCACTAGGCAGTGAGAGAGGGCTCAGTTCAGGCCCTTTGTTTTGACCGGGCCAGAATCTGCCACTCAAGGTCAAATTCATCTTTTTGAAGTTCCACATCTGATACCACCCAGCTCCTCCAACCCAATGTCATTCATGAAGGGGTCACCGACCAAATGCGATGACTCTCACAAATCGTCCCACATCCCATCCATCATGCCCTTTCCGGTGTCTCTCTTCTCAGCAGGAGGAGCCATGCAGCTCCTGAGTGTGTGTCTGATCCTTTCTGTCCGCAAGCTCAGCCATCCATCCCCAAGATCTGATTGCTTCCAGGGGGCAGAAAGCTGCCCCCTGATGTCTCCACGCTCAGAAGGTACTGGTGCTGGGCACAGCAAGAGGCAGCCTTTGGTATTTTAGAGGTCCTGCACTGCACCTGGCTCCCGAGGAACCTTAGTGGGTGTGTGAGGTTAAACACAAGTCCTCTCCCTGCCAAAGAGCTTGCAATGCCATCAGTTCTTCCAACTTGGCAGATCACTGGTATAGGGTAAGAAATTTGTACCCAATCCCTGGCATGAAGGAGCTGGAGAAAACATGCCTGCTGTGGGTCAGAGCAAACTCAGACAGCTTATGACTCCAGGCAAGCAATGGCCTCCCCAGGACCTTAAGGCCTTATCTCTGAGATCATAACTAAAGATTTACCATATAAGAGTCACCTTCAGACACACAGCTGAATCACCAGTTCTGCCAAGAGCATACACTCCAGAGTAATAACAGCCACCAATTACTACACACTCCCCAAGTACAGGACTGTACTTGAAAACACGGCTCACAGATCACCACAATAAATTCTTAGCATGGTCCTATTCAATCACTTAGCCAAATATTTATTGAGTTTTTTTCTAGGCAGTAGAGATACGGGAATGAACAGAACAGATGGGATGTCACTGCTCGGGCGAAACTTTCACTCCAGCGAAGAAAACAGAAAGTAAACAGGATTAATAAATGAAAAGTACAATAAGCGATTAAAGTCACACATGTTGAGGGAAAGAAGCAGAGGGGAGGGTTAGGAAACAATAGGCTAGGCAATAAGGACTTAGCAACATGATCAGAGAAGGGCTTACTGGGGCTATCAGGGGCTCTTTTTATATTCGCTGTGTAACCTTACGGGGGAGTTATACTATAGCCTGACCTGCTGTAGCCAATAGTATGCTATCTGATGTGACACAAGCAAAGGCTTGACACAATAGTGCAAGGACTTGGCATCTTGTACTCTTGCCAAGACCAAAAGTATAGCCCTTAGGTAGCTGTTGCTCCTTCAGTCTACATAGGCAGCCAAGATGCTAAAAGCAGGGTCCAAGGATTCCACCCTGAATGAGACACACAGCCAACCTAAAGCGGTCTAGAAGATGTTCATGCAAGCAAGTCTTGGGGGCTCACTTGGTCATCAGTGAATGAGACACACAGCCAACCTAAAGCAGTCTAGATGTTCACACAAGTGAGTCCTGAGGATCACATGATCACCAGTCAATGAGGCACACAGCCAACCTAAAGTGGTCTAGAAGATGTTCACGCAACCAAGTTCTGAGGCTCACGTAGCCATCCGTGAATGAGATACACAGCCAACATAAAGTGGTCTAGGAGATGTTCATGCAAGCAAATCCTGAGGATCACATGGTCATCAGTAAATGAGACACACAGCCAACCTAAAGCAGTCTAGGAGACATTCAAGCAAGCAAGTCCTGGGGCCCCCTTGCTCATCAGCAACTGACAGAGACTTCAGAGCAAAGACTCTGAGGAAGTAAGGGGAACAGGAAGCGGCTCCAAGTAGAGGAGCACACACGTGCACAGTCACATTCACGGACATTGTCACACGCTCAAGAAACAGTGAGGAAAGCCTGGAAGCTGGAGTGTAGGGAGGAAGGAAGATAACAGCAGAAGAGGAGGTCAAAGAGAGCATAAGCGGCTGGGTCGAGCGAGAGGGTAGAGGTTGATGGAGCAGATAGCTCATCCTCCAAACCAGCACACATTTTTTAAACTGAAGCATAATTTGCACAAAGGAAAATGTATTTCTTTCCCATGTACAGTTCTTTGAATCTGACAAATTTAGACAGTGATGTAACCAACACCATAATCAACTTACAGAACAGTGTCATCACTCACAAAATTTCCCTCGTGGTTCTGGGTACTTGATTCATGTAGCCTCAGCCTTGAAAACATTGGACAGTTGGTTGCCCCTATGGTGTGTTGGTTCCAAATCATCATACAATTAGAGTTTAAGTCTATGGTTCTTTTTAATGAGCCTGGCTCTTTTCAATCAGCATATGTGCCATGTGTACCCATGTGCCATGTGTGCCCAATGTTTGCTCCCTTTCAATAAGTGATATTCCATTATAAATATGTACTATTGTTTATAATCCATTTGCTAGTAGAAGGACATCAGAGTATTCCTAGTTGAGTATTATTTTGAATATACTTACATGTGTAGTGGTTTGAAAGAAAATGGTCCCCAGTAGGCTCATAGAGAGTTACACTATTAGGAGATTTGGCCTTGTTGGAGTAGGTGTGGCCTTGTTGGAGGAGGTATGTCACTGGGGGAGGGGGGGCTTTCATGTCATACTGCCTAAAGATCAAGATGCAGAATTCTCAGCTCCTTATCCAGCACAGGTCTGCCTACATGACGCCATGCTTCCCACCATAAAGATAAGACATTAAACCTCTGAACTGAAAGCTAGCCCCAGTTAAGTGTTTTCCTTAATAAGAGTTACCGTAGTCATGGTATCTCTTCACAGCAATAGAAACCCTAACTAAGATAGCATGCACATTTACCTATAGAAAACCAGAACACAGTTAAGTAAATAATAGCTCAGTTAGGAAAGCATTTGCCTTGTAAGCATGAGGACTAGATTTTAGTCCCTCAGAACCCATGTTTAAAAAGTTGGGAACGGTATTGCACATTTGTAACCCCAGTTTGGGAGACAGAGATCGACAGAGCCCCGAGACTTGCTGGCCACCCAGCCTAGCCTAGCCTATTCAGGGTGCTTCAGGTTGGTAAGGGACCCTGTCTCAAAAAAACAGGAAGATGCCACCTGAAGAATGACTCTTAGGGTTGACCTCTGGCCCCTATAAATACACACACACACACACACACACATACATACATACACACACACACTTGCACTCACTCACACATACATAAACCCTTACATACTAAATAAATAAATGTTTTAAAGTAGAAAACCTGTATATTTTGAAAGTAAAAATTTATTCTTGGACAAGGTATAGGTGGGGACCATCCTGTGCAGTTCAGGAAGTGTGTTCGCCCATTGTGGCTTGGATTAGAGAATCCAGCTGTTGCCCTGGTGAGACAGAAAAATAAATTGTAGAACAAATACATGGTTGGCTGGGATGTTAAGAGGATCTCTTTGGCTGCCTCAGAACACCAAGCTCTAGAGATCAAGGAGAGAAGCAGGGGGTTGTTATGTAAGCAGCTAGGAATGATGATGGTGATTTAGAGCAGAGGAGAGACCACTGGATGGTAAAGAATCATCTGATCTGATTCTAGAGCTGGCAGCTGATGAAAAGCTGAGGCTTTGATAAAGATACCACAGGACACGAAGGACCAATGAAAAGATGATGGCCCACGTCACAAAAAAGGCACAGATCTGGAGTGACATTCTAGAGTCCCTGATCACCAGCCCATACTACTCACTTTACATTACAGAGAGAACAATGTTCTCCTGCCAAGAAATAATTCACACATGATTCCAGCAACATAGATGTGCCCAGTTCTAGAAGCGCTCTGCCGGGGCCCAGCTGAAGCAAGAAGCCCAAACGGAGAGAACTGAACCTTCCCATGGGGCAATTAAAGTCAGTCATGAGGTCAAGGGAAGAAGAAAAGAGCAGTCACAGAAGGTGAATGGAGGCCAACAGGAAGGTCCCAGACCTCTGCATATTGTGTGCTGCGCGAAGGACAAGGCCAGTAAAGAGGATACAGCTAGAGTCGGATACCGCTCTGCCTCCTGAAGCTGCCCTGAGGCCGGGGACCAGATGGCTCCGGTAATCAATTCAGAGGCCCTCAGTAGATCCATGTAAAGTTGAGAGAAGGCCACAGCCTTTTGGTCCCTGAGCCTTCCTCAGTTCAGTAGCTGGGGCTAGGCATTGCATGTATCACTGAGGGAGGCTCTACTGAAGGGCTCAATGCTCAGAGTCCCAGATCCCAAGAACAAGTGTCAGTAGTAGGAGCTATAGCCTAGGTAGAGACGCATTGACACTGCAGACAAGCCAGAAGGTAATTTTCTACAGCTGGTTCATGCAACACCTTCCTGGAAGAGAGGGACAGATACCTGCTTCATTTAACATCGTCTCACACCATGCTCGGCCATTATATAAAATGTTTGCAATAGCTGGGAGCCCTTGCAGAACCATATATGCTATAACCCCCCAGGAGAGTAAGGACAAAGGCAACCCCCCCCAGGCATACTGATCACTTCCCTCTCCCCCAGCCATGTCATGAAGGAAGCAGAAAGTCATTACTAAGCAAGCTGGGCCAAGTCTTGCACACCAGAAATAAATTATAGTCATCCAGTGACAGCACTGGGCACACACTGCAGGGTGCTCCTGGCTCTCTGTAGACACTCATTCATCATCTATCCTGGGCCCCAGAAGAGCAGCTCCTTCCACTGGACATTCTTTATACATGTGGCTCTCAAGAGTGACCCAGGAGTCTATTCAAACCACACACACACACACACACACACACACACACACACACACACACACACACACCTGCACACATGCTCCGCTCTAACATGGAAGTAGACATGATCTCTCCCTCAATCTGATTCTCTCAGTTTCTTAACTTTCCAGAGTTAGCAAGAACAGGCTTAGGGAAATAGAGGTCAGGGCTTGTATCAGTCAGAGTCCTCTAGAGAAACAGAACTGATAGAATGACCAGATGCATTGATCTAAGGAGGGGGTTTATTAGAGAGGTTCACAGGCTGTGGTCCAGCTAGTCCAACAATGGCCAGCTAACAGGAAATTGAAGAATCCAGTAGTTTGTCAGTCTGTGAGGCTGAGTATACCAGCTGGTCTTCAATACATCCTGGAATCCCCGAGAATCAGGCTCTAATGCCACTAAAGGAATGGATTTGTCAGGAAGAACAAGCAGGCAAAGATCAAAAGCTTCCTTCTTCCATGTCCTTTATGTAGGTTTCCAGCGGATGCTGTGGCCCAGATTAAAGGTGGATCTTCCCACCTCAAAAGATTCTGGTTATAGAAGGGTCTTCCCACTTCAAATGACTTAATTGCGAAAAATCCCTCACAGGTGTGCCCAGCTACTTGGATTTTTGTTAATTCCAGATAGTAGTCAGTTGGCAACTGAGAATATCCATCACAGGGTTCAACTATAAACCACGCAGAAAGGAGATACTCACTCCTTCTGAAAAGCTGCCAGCCAGCCCAGGGTGCACCTGGGCCCCTATCCCCCCTACACCCTTGCTCTGTAAGTTACCATGTCTCTAGGGACAAGGACTCAAGTATGTGGGTACCAAGATCCTAATGAGAAGGCTCAACACTGTCTCTCACACCTTTATTCCCCAATACATCAGGAACACAACTCAGACTCACCTGTGTAGCTGAGTCCTATTTTCCTTCCCAAAGTACAGATTCCTGCTTCAAGGATGAGGCAGGCAGGCAGACTGCCACCAGGCCCAGTCAATCTAACGGCCAGCCCCAGCTGGCATCCGACAGGTAACGTGTCACAGAGGGAGCACGGGCTACTTGGGAGCCATACATCAGAAGCAATCCTCAGCCAACTGAATGTTAAGAAGCTTGCCTTCTTCTGTGGTCTGGACAAACCCAACCCCCAGGTCTTGAGGACAATGGAACATCTGTCCCTGCAATTGTGCTTACACTACAGCATGTACCACACTCAGGAGTCACTGAAACCAGACTGGTATCATACTGTATAATCTCCTGGGACCAAAGACAGTGCACTGAACCTGTCTGTGTGGCCTACAACTGGACGGCATGCTGGAGGGCAGGTGCCTGGGATGTGAGGCGAGGACAGGAGGGGAAAAGATATAGCACACAGAAGCTGGAAGAAGCAAGGCCTCCAGCAAGTGACAGGTCTCTGACAGGTCCCCTGCCTCCACATGCCTGCACTTGGTTGCTGAGCTTAATCTACCTGACAGATCAATCCTACCCACTTCTTACTTCATTATTTATTCACATAATTAAATCCACATTTGGAGGATTTTTTTAAAAATAGTCATTTCCAGTTGCTCTGAACATCTGGATTAAATTCTTGGCTCCTTTTTTCCCCAGTAAGTTGAAAGAGTGCTTTCCAGTTGAATGGGATGTGTTTTCATAAGAAATAGTACCCCCCCAAATACCTAAGAGAAAAACAAAGACGTCGGGCCCAGGGTAAGTTTAACGTGCCCAAAAAGACAAAGGGATGAAGGGGGATAACTCTATCACCAAGACTAGAAGAACATGGCACACACCAAGCCACAGTGTGAGGAAACTGAGACCCAGAGAATGGACGCTCTGCCCGTGGTCCCAGTCAACAGAGTTAAGTTTCTCAGAAGCAATCCCTCTGTTACAGATGCACCTACTGTCCCTGGAACGCTGTGAATATGTTTGCCATTCGTGCCTCCTTTTTCTTCACACAAAGCTCTGCTTTGAGTCCCAAACCTCTGAGGTACAGTTCTCAGTGATGGAAAGAGAATATTCTTCAGGGAAAGCCGAGCTGTAAGCGGCAAGCGGCAGCAACGACCATTTGCAGTGCTGTTGTGGGCATGTGGAGGCTGCGTTTCCCATTCTTATTGCACTTATGAAGCCCATTCTGCATGCCGAGCACTGGGGAAGAGAGGCAGCAATACTCCCTCTCTGGCAAAGATTAGAATCTAGTGGGCGAGACTGACACTAGTCAAATAAGCATATGATGGATAGATCAGTGCAGTATAAAACATGAGCTCAAAGGAAAATCTTGGGTACCAACAGCAAGCTGTCTAAGAAAGGCTGGCCTGAGCAACCTTGGGACATGAAAATGACAACAGAGGTAGCAGTGTGTGGTAAGTGCAGCGGCAGTCCAGACTGACACATGGTCAGAAATCCTTGTGAGAACGGGATTCCTGAAAGTTTTGGGTTCCAGGCTCAAAGTGACAGTCCCCATCCCATTGTAGAGCCAAGAACACAAAGGCAGAGTCAGTAAGGTGGTAGTCACCAAACACAGTTCCCCCTCTGCCCTCTGACCTGCTCCAGAAAACGTGTCAGTGAATAATCAAAGACTATTTCGAGAACGGACTCAAAGAGAACAATAAAACACTACTCATGCAGGCTTTCACCACTGTCAAAAACAATCAACTCAAGACCAGGACGGCCATGATGTCCAACAACAGGAAACATCAGGTAAGCTACAGAACATCAATCCTTCATCTAGATGCAATCATTAAAACAACTTTTACAAAGGCTTTGGGACCACACAGAAAACATGCATGGCAGGGAGTTAGGTTAGAAAAACAGAGACAGCATTGTTTCTAGATTACAAGTCTTTGTACATAAAATTGGAGCGCGTGTGGTCAGAAAAGAACAGGGAAAATACGAGTGTCAGGCACTAGGCAGTTCTTCCTGACTTTGATATGATGTGTTGACAGAGGGGGAGGCACCTACACTGGGAAGTGCGGATGGGAGGAGGGACATTGAGTTCAGGTCTACGCTCTGTTCTGGAGCTGCAAGCTTGACCAAGCCTCTCTGGTGTCATTGGTCAGAGGAGGACAGAGGGCTCTGACTGAACTCAAATGGACTGTGTAAGGAAGCCATAGGAGTCAGATGGAAATACTAAGTGGTGGCTAATGAGGGGGGAGGGGGAAGGTTCTGGGCCTAGGGGTTGAAGTCTAGGGGTTGAATTCTAACGGACAGTTAGAATTAAAGGGTACAATGAGATGAAGCATGGAGGAGAAAAGTGAAGGAGCTCAGAAATAATGAGGAAAATGAACTGACAGAGGTCAGCTGAGTCCTAGAACGTAAGGATTTCGGGTTAAGAACTGTAGGCTAAAGAATGTGTCATACCTGCCTTTGGAAACCCCCGCAGTGAACATAAACACAATACAGTACTATATTACTGGGACAAGGAGCACCCCACACAGACCCTACAGGAATGCCTAGGCCTGAAGCCCAGGTGCAAGGCCTAGTGACAGCTCACTGAGCATCAGTTTTGCTGTCCTAGGTGACACACAGTTTGTCAATGACAATTCTTGTCTTGGGGTAGCCAGTACGCCAAACTTAAGAGACAGTCCCAATTACTTCCAAGTTTTGCCACCTGAAATAAAAAAAAAAAATGTTCTCTGACTGACATTCCCGAGGCAGAGAGTCAAACGGCTACAGCTCTGCATGGATGGCTTCCTAGGGGTGCCTAGGGGTGTGTAATGAAAACAAAGGGTTCCCCTGGAATTACCTGGTAACTTGGAGGAGAATCCAGAAAATTATATTGAGACATTAGAAATGCTTTGTTGTAGCATTAAAAGTTTTTATCATGCGTTATTTTACTAGAATGGCTATGGCTACAAGGGAGCAAAACTCTCATAGACATTGCGTAAGCCTTGTTTGTGCCATTAGAGGAATAAATAGCCACAATACCGCTTCACAGTGTCTCACGTGCAATTGTCCAGTGAGTGGATTCAAGTGTGTGTGTGTGTGTGTGTGTGTGTATGTGGTGTATGTATTTCGTATGTGTCTGTCTATCTCTGTATTGTGTGTGTGTCTGTCTGTCTATATCTTTCTGTGTTGTGCGCGCGCGTGTGTGTGTGTGTGTGTATGTCTCTCTGTGTTGTGTGTGTCTGTCTGTCTGTGTATGTCTCTCTGTGTTGTGTGTGTCTGTCTGTCTGTGTATGTCTCTCTGTGTATTGTGTGTGTGTCTGTGTATGTGTGTGCTGTGTGTATATCTGTGTGTGTGTCTTTGTGTATATTGTATATGTCTGTCTGTGTATATGTCACTCTGTTGTGTGTGCTGTGTATGTCTGTCTGTGTATGTCTCTCTCTGTTGTATGTGTGTGTCTGTGTATGTGTGTTGTGTGTGTCCGTCTGCATATGTCTGTGTGTGGTGTGTGTGTGTCCACCCGTATATGTCTATGTGTGTTGTGTCTGTCTGTCGTCTGTCTGTCTATGTATGTCTCCCTCTCTCTGGTGTGTGTGTATGTGTGTGTATGTTTATGTTGAAGATGCAGTTCCATAAACTACATAAGAGATCTGGAGAGCTGGCATACCCCGCACCTGTCCAGGACACACACTGCATGCTGGCAGTTCTGGTCAGGAATCTGGAGTGAGTGGGCCTAGGTCCTGCGATTCCACCCAGCCCAAGCAGCTACTCTGTTAACACATTTTACTGAAAGTGTGTCCTGACAACTATGCAGATAGAGTGGCCATAGTCCGAACTGTGTTCCTTAAGTTGTACAACATACAGACTTTGTAAGTGTTATAGGAATCCCTTCAGGACCACCCCAAGACAGATTATGGTCAAACAAAATCTATACTAGTGCATGTTTCTTTGTACCCCCCTTTCTCAAAAAAAAATTAAATAGAGGGATTTTTTAAAACTACCTTATAAAATTTAGAGGACTCAACAAGGCAAGGCACAAAAGTTGTGGCCTGTGGCAAACCCCAACGAGTGCTAGCTGTCATGGCTACCTGCTTGGAATTGAGCTTCCATCAGCAAAGGTTCTGTGGTTCTCCTCTGGGACTGGACACTTCTACTCAAGGAGGTACTGACACATGAATGAATGTACTCCTGGACATGTACACAAACATGCACATGCTGTAAGCCTGATAGTCCTCAGCTGTGAAAAGAAGATTAATAAAAGGAATCCTTGCAAGTAAGGCAGAAAACACATGTGCGGAGCCTGCCACAGAGTAAGTGCCTCAGCACTTAGGGGTACTGCGCTTCATTCACGTGGGCGATTCTACCTGTAGAATTCTAGAGCCGGCTCACAGTGTGGCCTCTGCACCACGTACAGAGCACAACCCCACCCATGTACACAATGTTCTGGTTCCCAACTCCATCTCAGCAGAGAAGCAGCACCCCGATCTATGGCTAGACTGGTGGCAGGCTCCAGCTCTCATACCTGCCACCTGTGCCCAGCTGTACCCGCCTTTCTCCATCAGGGCTGTGGACTCCCTATCTGCTGCCTCAATTCTAGTCTTTCTGACCCCCTTGATCCCTCTACTTTGCTGGCCCACACTCAATAAAGAAGTCTCTCAGTACGGGAAACTTCCGTCGACACCTTTAGGGAAAGGAGCTCACGTCAGAGGCCATGGTGTGCATCTGTTGAGTGCTGAGTCTTGATTACTTGCTTACACCAACTTGTTTCTGAGCAACACCTGCAGCAATGGCTTTGCCATGCCTACTCTAGTCACCTCTCCTCCAGGAACCCTGGATCACCCTATGCTATCGCCAGCATATGAAGCCTTATCCAGGTTCTTGCCTCTGCACAGCCTAAATACCTCCCAAATAGAACAAATCTCTGGATAGATCAGTTTCACTTTCTCTTCAAACTCCCTGGCTTAATTCTTCTAAACGTCCCTCTTCTAAGCAAGCATTCCTCCAGTGTGGTTAGCATATTTACATAGCATATAGTTGCCTCCCTATTTATCACACTTTAAGTTGCTTTCCTTCCTCTATAAGTCAAAACAATCATTTTCTTAACTCCAATGAGGGCCTCCCATGGCGGCCAGTAGAAATGGTGGACAAAGACAGAAAGGCACACAGACGGTGTGCAAAGAAAATGAGACTCGGTATGGTTAGCGAGCATTACGTTCACCCACACTCCGTCTCATGTGAGTCTGGGCTACCTGGCTCTCAGCACAGGAATTGCATCTCTGACACAAGAGGCTTCATTAACTGCTTCCTTGAGGTCACAGATTCAAGCAAGGGCAAGCCCCCTCCTGCTCATGCTGGCTCCCTCTCACAACGCAGCTCCCCAGGACAATCCCTGCCCCGCTGGGTATGGCATGGGACTCAGGCCATGAGAGTCTCCCTCTCAGACTGCCTGGGGAGAGTTTTCACTAGTAAGTTTTGGTGTCTGGGGTTTGTTTTGTTGGTTCTTTGGATTAAACTTAGAGCCCCCTGAATGCAATGTGTTTTGCCTCCTTCCACGCCAGCAGTCCACAAGACAGATCCCATTTGACTGGTTTGCAGTATAGGGCCTGACCCTGTGCCCCCTGAAATCTTTACGGGTTATGCTCATGTGAAGCATAACATGAGACCACTACGAAGTCCCGAGATAGACCTCTGGAGTCAGACGGTCATGCTCCAAACCCTATTTCTGCAAACAAACTCTATCAAATGACCCAGCATTGTGAAGCCCCAGAGGCTTCACTATGAGAGAGAGAGATAGAAAGAGAGAGAGAGAGAGAGAGAGAGAGAGAGAGAGAGAGAGAGAGAGCCAGCCCCAGGGAGCATTTCTCACAGAAAAGGAGCCCATGGCTAGCATTTCTTACCATGCTCACCCCCTGCTTAGCCCAGACTCACCTTCCTCACCTGACCTCGACAAACAGCCTTTCAAAGAGAACTAGGTCATCCTTCCCAGAAAAAGGTTGAGGAAAATGCCTGTCACAGGCCCTTCATAAGATTCTTAACCCCAAGGCAGCAACCACCTTCTAGAAAGGAGGAAACAGGAGAATTCCGGTGACCCCTCTCCTCAGTTATGACACTGCAGACGGGGATTAGCCTCACAACTTTCATCCTAACGAAACCCAAAAAAAGGCAAACAGATGGAGAGGAACCTCTGCTTACAGTCAGCACACCTCAGACTCAAGACAGAGGCTTCATATTCAAACATGTGTTTTCTCGCTCAGTAAAATCTTCTTTCTTGTGTGCCAAGCACACTTGGTTAGAAGAAAGGAACACAGAAACAAATATGGCCCAGTGTATCAGTTAGTTATTGCCAAAATAATGCTGCATTACAAACTTCCCAAAACACAGTGGTTGAAACAAGCTTCATGTGGCCTCAAAGCGACGTGGATTGGTTGAACAGGGTCAGCTTCTCTCAGTAGGTATATGGGTCAGCTAGGTGGCTCTGATCTTTCTGCATGTTTCTCATCCTCCTTGGATCAATCATTTTTCAAAGGCTTGCTCTTCCTCTTCAGAAAGATGAAACTCTTAGAAACTCAAGAGGGATGCACAGAAACAGACAGTATCTCCTACGGCTCGTGCTCAGAACTAGCACATTGTCATCTCTATGTGCACACCATAGGCAAGTCACATGGCCCATCCCAATGCCAAGGGGACAAGAACTATATTCCACCCACCAGGAGGCTACAACCAGCGTCTGGATAAAGGGTGACATGAACGAGTGGGGGTAATAATTCAGTGGGCCACAGCCCCCCTCTGCCCTTGAAGACTACATCCAGGCATGGACAGGAGAGAAACGTTCCCGAAACGTCTGCAGTCCATGCAGATTGGTCCCAATCTCTGAGCTTCTCTGGACCCAGACCGTCCCTCAGCCTCCCTATAAACATGGCCAGTAGATTAGACAGGGGTTCTCACTCCCTGGGCAGGAAACAAAGAGGAGACTTAAGGAGGAAAAGGACTCGACAAAGGTATATTTGCTCTCTTTTTCATCTGCTGGTACTGAAAGGTCTTCATGATCTGCACTTGTTGAAACTGCTCATAGGAAAAGGGAGTGGATCTGTTGTTCATGGCTTCCTGGCATAGCAGATGCCAAAGTCTTTAAACAGTCAAAAAACTGGGGCTAGAAAGACATTACAATAGATGAAGGCATTTGTTGTCAAGCCTGACAACCTGAGATCTGTTCCCAGGATTCACATGATGGAAAGAGAAAACCAACTCCCATAAGCTTTCCTCTGACCCTGCTCATATGGGTACACATAGACACACACAGACACATACACACATGCAGTCACGCACGCACATGCACAAAGAGGCAAAAGCAATAAAAAATAAACAAACTAGTCAAAAGAAACACCGATAAAAAGACATCGCTTAGACCACAAAAAGATAGCAATAATGTTTTGTGGGAAGGAAAAGGAACCCCCAATAACACTCTCAGTCCTGAGCATGTACAAACAAACACAGCTTTCCATAAAAGGTGCTGAGAGGCGCTACCTCCATCCAGTAAATAAAGGGCTAAAGAAACCACTCAGAGGGGCAGATCCTTGCCCTGAAAGCCTGCGGGCCTGACTTTTAATCCCCAGCACCCACATAAATAGCTAGACATGGTGGCACTCACCACCTTAGCACAGTGTTGGTGGGAATCTCAAGGAATTGGCAGCTAGCCAGACAATCTAGCTCAAACCACTCCCCCTAGTTTAGCACTGGATTAGTGAGAGATCCTATCTCCAAAAAAAGTGGAAAACAACAGAGAAAGATATGCAACCACATATACCCACCACGCACGCATATCCAGGGGCTCACACCTGCACATGTACATGCACACACACACACACACACACACACACACACACACACACACACACACACAAAAGAGAGAACACAGGCATTGCTCGGAGCCCTACAGCTGAGGAGTGTCAGAAATGAGGCCGCAGTCGGGCACTCTCTATTACAAAACCTTTGCTGCCACTAAGTGTTTTGGTTGAACCATCACAGAAACCATTCATGTCAGTCCAGTTAAGGACAGAGCATCCAATTAGATGCCTGTCAAGGGCCGAGGGAAGAATCTCAGGGTCTGGACCAGGCCAGGTGAGCCAGGGCCAGATGGACTCCTGGACAGAGAATCCTCATGCTGGGTCTGCAGGCTGAGGGCTGGCCAGTCCTAGAATTGATCTCATTGGCCAGTCACAGGGATATGTATTCTCTTCCCAGCTCCTCAAGTGAACATCTGTTTTTCTCAAAGCTGTGAATGTCACGTCAAGATTTTCCAATTACCTTCGCCTTGGTTTTATTTAGCATCAGTGTATTGGAGGCATAATTAGTCTGAGATGAAAACCTGTATTGTTCCCTTCTCCTCAGCAATGAAATAGGTTTCCAAATGTGCTAACAGAGAGGATCCTTCTCCAAAAATGACAAACAGCAAGTGAAGGATGAAAGCAGGAGGGAAATACTGATTAATGACAGCCACAGGCAAAGGAGGCGCAGGGAGGGGAGAGGACGGGGGCATGTGCCACAGACCTCCTGCTTCAAACTCAGCTCTTCCTTGCTCCTAATGACAACAGGCCTTTGACACAGCGTAACCTGATGCTGATGAAGATGAAAGATCAGCATCCAGGGATATGTTTTCTCATAATACCCCACCCGCACTGAGATTCCTGGGGAGGGGGCTTCTTGGTGAGGTGGTACCACATAGCACTCTCCTCCCTGACCAGTTAGGCCACAGCCCTTGCCCAATACCAGACCACTAACTTCTGGTCTGCCCAATACTTGTCAAGACATAGCCTCCCAATCTCCTCCATGGAGAACATACAATAAAACTGGTCCTGGCTCGCTACTTATGTTCTTAACAGCTCTCTTTCACACAAACCAGCCAGAGGGGTCACTAAACAGAAAAATGGGTCATGTCATCACACTATAAAAGCTCTCGAGTGACTTCCAGTCACACTTGAAATAAAGCCTCTCCCCACCCCCACAATCCTCACCTGGGCTGCAGAACCCTGAGTAGCCTTCCCTTCTCTGGCTTACTCTGCCCTCTCATTCAGCTCAGACCATGCCAACACGCTCTTTCTGCTCCCACAAAATGACAAGCTTTATTCCCACCTCGGGGCCCTGACAACGGCAAAGGTCTCCTTCAGAAAAGCAATGACTCCACAGGTTTGACTCTACCAACCAGGAATTAGATAACGGGCCAGACAGGCTGCCCCTCAACCAACAGTTGCTTCAGTTGGTCCAGGACACATTGCTGGTTTCGCTTCCTCATGGGACTCTTCACCGTTTCGTAGAGCATTGTGTCTCTGCCTCTCTCTCATCTAAAATGTAAGCCCATGGTTTGGACACCTCACTTCTTTTGTTTCCCATAGGACCCAAGCACTTACTTGAGACCAGTCCGGAAAAGAGTGGAGTTTGGCATAGCACGTGCATATATTTCATCTTCAAATAAGTTGGGGAGGGTGATGTGGGGAAGAAGAAATCAAATTTTTGTGAGGCCCCGGAATGTTGGCCCATCATTCAAAGCTACAGGACACATTTGATCAACCTAGGTTGAGCTTTCCCAGGATTGAACCATTCAAGAAAAGAATGGTTCCTTAATCAGATGGTGAGCTCCCCATCTCTGCAGGTCTGCCAGCAGCGGCCACTGCTGGACCAGGAGCAGAGAGAGGAACATCCTCCTAAGTACTTGAGTCCATAACACTCATGTTGGCTTCTTCTTTATCTTGGAGCTATGTCATAACCTTCTGAAGAGGGGCAGAGACTCCTACTGTGGCCAGAGGCACCTCACATGGAGGTGTGCTAGGGTGTTGGGTGGAATACACATACCCATTAGGCATGAGATGAACATCTCAGTCCTCCTAATGTGTAACCTGGAGGCTCCAATTAGGACGATCTCTTTGGGGCTCCATGTAGAGACAGGTACCTGTGAGACAGGGTTGAGTTTATGGCCCGCACCTCCATCCAGGGACACAGCAGGGAAGGTGTTGAGGGCATGGCATGTCAATACGCTAATGTGCACTCAAGTGGCTGATCTCAGTCCTTCCCACAGCCCTGCAAGGAGAGATTATGACCTCTGTCCCACAGAAAAAGAATCCAATGCCTAATGCTCAGGAAGACACAGCTGCTAGTCCAAGTCTCACAGTGAGGCTGAGATGACATTCTACATTCTTGTCACCTCCACCTGGGAGGGTTGTCTGCTGATTCCAGACCTGTCTATTTAGAAATATTCCTAATACTTCATACCTTTTCTTCTTCCATAGTTTCAGAAAACAGAGACCCTTAACCATCTGAGGTAAAAGTCTACTGAGATCCCTGCTTGGTTTTCTACTGTAATCATCTCACCTATCGCCCATGCAGAGGGAAGGCAGTCGCTGAAGCTGGGCCTCACATTCCTTACTCTCAATTTGTGCAGAGAGGGGGCTCCTAGGCTACGCTGGCTCCATAATAAAACTGCATTCACCTCACCCAGGACAAATGTTTCTATGCAAAAAGAACAGATGTTTCTATGCAAACCGCTAAATACAAGGCTTTATCAAATGACCTGTGAGCAAGAGAAAAGCAGGTCTGAGTACCGCACCCTCCCCACCATGGGGACCTGCATGTCTGCCTAGGCTTTTACAGGGGGTAAAAAGCAGGCACAGAAAGAGGAAGGAGGAGGAGAAGCCAAAACATGTTGGCTGTGAAATGTGGCATATCTGGGGGTTCAGGGAGAAAGCAGCTTGTAGGTGTCAAAGGAGCAGGGAGACAAGACAAAAGTATTCTAAAAAAGTGTCGCTTTGCTATGAAAAGGATCCTCTCAACATTCTTCAGAGAATAATGGTAAAGAATACGAAGCCATTGCCTTTTTCTTTTCTTTTTCCTAATGTGACTCTACACAGACACTAGGACATGAGGCATCACTATTTATATTTGAATTAGCAATGAATGAAACAATAGATAAATGAATGAAAGGGAACTTTAAACCCACCACTGAGTGCCTAAAGTCCTAACACTCCTTTGCCTGTGCTGGGAATGATAATAGCTAATGCTACCCTGGTGAAGGCTTCACGCCATGCTCTGTCCTGATAAAGCCAAACCCAGGTTAAAAACATCATGAGTGAGAAGTGCGCTTAGAACACCCAACCTACTGCCCATTCCGGCTTAGTAGCCTTGCAGTGTACAGTACTGGCTGTCTCTCCCCCTGAGCATATGGCCAGCTGAGGCTTCATGTTGCCCCCAGCATGACAAGTGTACCCTACCAAGGCACCCTAACCCAAGAAGAGGTCAGCATGGTCACTGCTAAGTACGGTTGCCACTGAATGCAAAGTGCTATCCTGAATCAAATCAACGTGAGTTGGGGTTCGATTATTAACTTCTTTAATCTGCCTCTGCCCCCAATATGTGCCATACACAGTCAAATGGCAATGCTGCTGCTCTCTGGTCTGTCCCCAAGTCCCAAAGATACTCAGAGAAGAGTCTGTCTATGAGGAGCTGTTCATCTCAAGTATCCAGAGAGAGATGCCAAAGAACTAGAGACCACTTATAAGAGGGAGGTGGTCACCCACATGTGGTACACTCCTCAAGGACTAGGAAAGGTCTGACTTGTCTACTCCCGAGGTCAATTCTAGGCCGGTTACACATGCAAAATGCTTGTGGGTTTGATATAAGTTGAATTAAGTTAAATCCAGAGTCCTGCTCTTCTTTATGAGAGTAGGAGCAGACCTGAAGTCTCAAGACAGGCTTCACAAGCAAGGGTAAGGGACTGAGATCAGCAGGGACTGAGATTACTCCATGGGAGCCAAAGATGGTGTTAAAGTCTTTAATTTACTACCAACTGACCATCCCTTGGAGCTAGGTACCAAAGAGCAGGCACAGTTCAAAGAAGAATTCTCAAGGAAATTCAAGAATTTATTCCTAGAACCTGGAGAGGTATCTCACAGTTAGGAGTACTTCCTCCTTCCTTTTGCAAAGGAGCTGGCCTCAGTTCCTAGCACTCACAAGACAGCTCACAACCATTTGTAACTTCAGTTCCAGGGGATCTGATGCATTCATTCGGTCTTCACAGGCTACTGCATGCACTTAGTACTCTTAAACTGAAGCAGGAAAACACACATACACAGTAAGTAAGGAAAATTTTTTAAGTTTCTCAAGACAGGGTTTCTCTGTGTAACTACCATGGCTGCCCTGGAACTCTGTAGACTAGGCTGGCCTCAAATTCACAGAGATCTGCCTGCTTCTGCCCCCCAAGAGCTGGGATTAAAGGTGTGTGCCACACCATCTAGTAGTAAATCTTTTTTTTAAAGTTAAAAAAAAATAACGATTCCAGGGCTGGAAAGATGGCTAAGTGGTTAAGAGTACTTAATACTCTTAACTAAGTCAGTAGAATACTGACTATTCTACCTAGAGAACCCGGGTTCAATTCCCACCAACCACATGGCTGTTCACATTTGTCTGTAATACAGTTCCAGAGTACCTGACACCCTCACACAGACATACATGTAGGCAAAACACCAATGCATATAAAATAAAAAGAATTTTTTAAAAAGTCTTTACTGTTATCCTGTCCACTATTACTAACACCATCACTGTCACAAATGTCATCATCACCATCATGACCTTACCACTCTGACCTCTAACACCATTACTGTAATTGTCATAACATTGTTGTCATAAATACTACCATTATCACCAAAACTGGCATCAAACTCCATCAAAATTGCCACCACCATGACCACTATTACCATTACTATAATCTATATTATGTCACAACCATTACTACAGTTGCCGTTGCTATCACCATTATCATCACAATCACAGTTGCCGCCGCCACCTTGATAATCACTCTCTTAAAATGTCACTGCCTTACCGCCATTACCATCACCACCACCACAATTTCCAGTACTGCCACCATCAACCTCACATACTAAACCTATCAGTCGTTAAAAACTCACTTTGAGTCCCTAATTCTAAAGAATTCCACATGACTTGTGTAGAAACCATGTACCTCAAATGTAGGTTGAACACAGGGTCATTTTCAAGAGTACAGTATGGAAAAGGAGAAACTACAGAGACCTTAAAGTGTACTGATGAGATGATCAGGTCCAGCATCAGAAGTGACAAGCCACACTGACAGTATGTACAGATCTTTTAGATGATGTAATGAGACAGGCACTAGTCTACCTATGTGGCCTTTCCTCTCAAAGCCCATACCCCAAATCTAATCATGTGAAAAGCATTACATAAACTATAACAAGGGAAATTATACCCTAGAACTAAAAGCATCCAAATTTTTTTAAATAACTTTAGGTTAAAAACTAAGGCAATGACAATGAACTATGAAGGTTAATTAATGACGTATAATTGTCTTCATTATGACAACTATACTAAGACAAAATGCTAGCAATGAGGAAAGCTGGGCGTAGAATGGAAGGGAACTTGGCACCATCTTAGCACAATCTCCTGTTAAAATTAAAATATTTCTGAAATTAGAATTTTGTTGAAAAATGAAATGGAGTCTCACCTTCAGGTCTGCAACTGTACTTCTAAATAATTCCTTGAAGTAGTTACATCGCTGGTTACCTCACCTGCTCAGATGCCCCATGCAGCCTACCCCACTTCCTGAGGTCCCCCAGAGCTTTCAGAAGCACTGAGAAGAGCCCCACCCATGCTGTGAAAGCTCCCATCACCTTAAGGGTTAATTCCAGGCTTTCACAAGGCAAGGTCTTTTCCAGGCTCCTCCTCCTTCTCCACAAGTCTCTTTTGATGTTGCCATATTATAAAATCTATTGTTCATGCTCTTACCTTCTACAGAGCCTCGTTACATACCTGATGAGTGTCCTCTTGTTGCTGATCTTCCTTGTGGGTCCCTCCCTGCCCTTTAACACTCAGTGTGGACACTGCTTCCTACAGAGAGCTCCCCCCACCCCAGGCTAGGTAGGTGAACCATGGAGAAAACCCTCGTCAACGTAACACTTGTGCCTGTCCTATTCTGTCTCTACTTGCTTGGTTTCTGAGAGGTGAGGCAAGAGCTCTCAAGTACCACGCTTCAACAAGTGTTGACTCGGCAATGAATAGATGACTGAGAAGAAAAGGGAGAGTGAAAAACCATTGCCTGCAATGAAGGGTCTTTGTTCCTGAGCTTTAGATTTTGAATTCTATTCTTCAGAACTCCTTTAACCTCACTGGAGTCCTATATAACTACATCCCATTATATGGCAATGTAATGGATTTCTAGATTTAATTATAACAGGATAATTAATGTCTGGGTATTACTAGTTTAGACATAAAACTTATATATTCCCTTCAGTGTAACTGCTCTAACTTCATGATTACCCGACTAAGAAATATTGTTTTTGATAAGAAGTCCCTTTCTCATGGAGTATGTGATGTCAAGCAGAACATCTGGTCTGCAGCCTGTTACTGTCCTTCAGGCTGACTCTACCACAGCTATATCATTCTAGAGCCACAGTGCAAATCCCATACCTTGCTCTCTGGGTTTCCCAAGGCATCTTCCCAAGTCTCCTGGGAGATAGCTGAGCAATACCCTTTCTTGACTTCAATTTTCTTCCATTACATCAAGTAAAGGCAAACCATGAGAAACAAAGGACCCTCAGCAGCTTTGACAAAGGGAAGAGAGAGTAGTCAGGTCAAAGAAAGGACGAGGAACTCAACCTCACCCTGAGTCTCTACCTCTCTACTACATCTTCTCCAACTTTCTCACAGCTCTTTCTTTGGGCATTGCTCCAAAGACTGTCATTCCATGTGAGGTATCATTGTACACATCTGCAGTCAAGCACTCAAGAAGTTGGTACGGGAGAATGGTGAGTTTGTAGCTACCCTTGGCTATATAGTAAGAGTTAGACAGTGGGACAGGCATAGGGCAGGTCTGCCTGGAACCATGTCTTTCCCCCACCATCATAAACAGAAGGAAGATGTAAATGCTCTTGGGGGCCCAGGATCTTCCAAGAAAACAGCAATCAAATGGGGAGCAAGTGGGAGGAGTCCCTCATCCTCAGATGAAGCCCTCTTAGGTCAGTTGATCTGACCCAACTCTATTGACCACTCATGAGTGACACTTCTGGGCTCCCTCAAAGTTTCCAGAGTGCTTCCCTGTATCACTTTCTCCTTCAGAGTGTATTCAAGGACTCTCTGTGAAGGTTTAGGAGAAAGATGGCTCACCCCACATCTGCCATGGGTAACAAGCCTCCTCCCACAAGCATGTAGTGTGAAGAGACTGGCTTGGAGACAAGCTGCTCTGAACTATTGGCCAACTCCATCACACTCCTTTCTCTGCCAAAGCCCTGCTCTCCTAGCATTGTTGAAACAACATGGTCAGCTGGTGGGTCCACAAAAAGTCAACTTGATCCATAAACGCCAGAGCCATTCCTCTTTATCCTAGACCCCATTGTCACCACCTTCCCTCCAAAGCTGGACAATGTTGAAACAAAGCAAGAAAACAGGGTAATGGCCCCAGCTCTCCCCCAGCCTCTTTCTTTCAGCAGGTGGGACGGTTTTCTTCCATCTGCACACTGGGGTGAAGATGAACTGCTCCCAATTGTCTACCCTGTACTTCCTTTCCTTTGCCACGTAACCTGACATAAAACTCAAGAGGCAGAGACTCTTATGCCTTCCCACTCAGCTACTCCTGCTGCTTGCTTTGGCTGAGAGAATGGAGCAGAAGCAACAGAGGGAAGTCTGAGGTTAGACTTCCAGCAGCCCTGAGCATTGCCATTGGCGGGTCCGAAACTCTGATGCTGCCATAAAAATATGTACAGTCCAAACAGTTTTGCCTGTTCGATGAGTCCATGCCGACTCACCCAGCGTCGCCTCACCTCTGCCTTGTGTAACGCTTTCCTATAGTCCCCACCAGGCTTCCGATCTAGCCCTTCGTCCATGCCACCTCAGAGTTTTCTAATCTGAAAACTCTCAGTGCCTCAGTGCATAAAAGGGGTAACTGAGTCATCTCAGCTGC
The DNA here is from genome assembly GCF_982192425.1 of Myodes glareolus. NCBI lineage: Eukaryota > Metazoa > Chordata > Mammalia > Rodentia > Cricetidae > Myodes > Myodes glareolus. Next base: position 36,458,322 of record NC_142030.1, on the reverse strand, counting down.
TGCAGACTGCCTGCACTTGCATCTCCCCTTCGAGCCCCTGCCTCCTGGATGAAGGGGCAGGCTGCTAATAAGACACAAAAAAAGGACTGACATTCTGCTCAGATATTTAATCGTCTGACAAAGAAAGAACCCAAGGTCCCCTCGGGCCCATCCTTCAGGTTCCCCTGCCTCCTCCTCCCTTTTCTCTCTCCCTCTGACTCCACAAAGAAGCAGCTAGCTTCCTCAAGCATTCCTGAGCGTGGAGAACAGAGGTGACTCAGACTGGAAACAGCACGGGCTTTCATACACTATCTCTCATTGATTGCTTAGATTCTCCTTTGAAATAACAGAAATCGAAGATTAAGTTCTTTCAAAGTAGTGTTTTACTTAGGTCATTCTGCTTGGCAAGAACACTAAGAACATGTTTGGTATGTTCAGCTGAGGCTATAAACAGTGTCTGCCTGGGAACAGAAGTCAGTGTTCCTGGGATCCTACCATCATCCATTTCCTAGGCCCTGAAAATGGGGATTAGCAGAGATGAGCAGCCTTGGATCCTGCAAAAACACTCCGGGTCACCAGATGGGAAACACAGCAAATAGTTGAGGAGTAGATGGGAAGCCGATGGGTCAGCTCTGTATTGAAGGAGGAGAATCCTGGAGACAACAGGCCCCGAGGTCAAACTTCCTCCCATAAGCATTGAGTTCTAAAGCTGCCAGGACAAACTGTAGGAAATGCCCTTCCTCACGCTCTTGTTGGTAAGGTCTAACAGAAAGCAGCGAAACTCCAATTCACAGCACTTTCGTTAAAGTGCCAGGGCTCTGAAATCCATAAACAGTGGGATATAATTAAATGCAAATGTGGGGCCTTGTTTCAAAATTAATCTTTTATAATTAATTAGTAATTTAAAATATCTTGGTAAATGATACTTAAATGGCATGGAATTATGCTAGCTCTGAGTGATAAAGTCGTCTGCTAGAGATTTGCCGTTTTGGAGCGTTGTTTGCACATATCACGTGGGACAACAGAACACTATGCCTCCTTAATTTACCTTTGCAACAACCGGGATAAAGAGCAGACTCTTTATATTCAGATTGTGGGGGCCTCACTCACTGCAGCAGAACCAGAAAGGAAATTGCTTGGAGTCAACCCACTTCCATTAAGGATTAAACTGGCCTCCGGCCATGCTATCATCCTGGGAGGCCAAACTGGGAAGGGATGTTGATGAGGGGGACCCTTTTCACCTTTGTCACCCTCCATAGTCCACCCAGCCTGTGCAAAAGGACCAATATTCACAGAGCAATGAGAAGCTGTCTCCGATCCTTCCACTACAGAAGAGTCTGTCAGTGCCTAACCACAAAGGTAAATGTCACCTGTTGCCATTGTCACTTTGTCACTGCCTTTCCCTCCTCAACATTGCAAAGATCACCCTGGACCACTCTGCCGCCAGAAGGTCACCACTCTGGTTGATACAGGGGGACACTGCAACGTGGGTTTTCTCTAGGGGTGTCTGTCTGTGTGTGTTCTAGTGCCTGACAGACTGTGCCAGTTTGAGAGGCTTTGGTTATATCCTTGATATGTTGGGGAGTGGAAAAAGGGAGAAAGTATTGTGTGTGCATGTGTGAGTGTCTCTGTATATACATACATACATACATACATACATACATAAATACATACATATTGTGAACTGGTCATCCACACCTGCTTACATCAATGTTTATTCCCAATCCAGCCCCATATATTCATCTCTGGGCCCTGTGCTGGCTCCCACCACATGGCACCATCTGGGTCAGGACCACTCCACCTATAGGAGAAGCCCAGGCTATTTGCTGACCTAGAATAGGATACTAAAGCAACTAACTATAAGTCTTCCCAACAGCAGAAGGTTTAAAACTAAAGTCCTTGATTAATAGGCCACCTAGGACTTGCTGAGCAGTCAAAGATGCAGCCAAAACACACATGAGAAAATCTCAGCTATTAGCCTTTCTACGGGAAACAAGAACTATAAGAAACACCCAGTTATTCCCTCCCCCCAAAAGATGGCCAGGTTTGGGGGGCTCTCAAATGAGAAAAGAGTGAATGTTACATAGCCCCAACCCACGGTTTTCTAAGCCAGTAGAAGGGAAAGAAAGCCCAATTTTCATGGGGCACTGGGGGAGGGAAGGTCACACCTGTCATTGTGAATGAAGAGCACCAATCAGCTGCTTTTTACAGAGCATTTGGCTAGGCTTTTATTTCTAACTAGACAAAGCAGATGGAAAGAAAAGAGAAGAAAATACAGAAGAAGCAAAGGAGAGAGAAGACTATGGAAAGCTAGAAACAGGCTCCCAAACAATGACAAGGTAAAAGGAGAAATCTGAGAGCTCACACACAGCCAGCAGAAGCCTCGGTGGGAGAGAGCCCTGGGTCACCCCCTCTCTGCTAGCTTCTGAGGATGCTCTGAAGTTCGTGGTTCAGTTGGCCTTAGGGTCCTGTATCCTGGTATTTAACATCCACAGGAGCCACCAGACAGTACTGGTTGGGTCCACAGGTGATTGGCTAGATGGAGGGATAGATGACCGATAGACAGTGACAAATGGGACACATACATCCAGTGAAGAGCCAACTGTCAGTGTACAGTTGGTCTCCCCCATCAAACACGACCTGGAGAGGGATGGAAGACAGGAAAACTGTGGACCATTAGCCTCTAAGACCTGTAACTGCCCCCTTCACCCGCACCAACTGATCCTGTCTAAAGTTGATTCCCTGATCTGACTCAGGAGTCCTTCCTACCATCAGCTTAGCCTCAGTTTCAGGCATTTCTGGTCCCACACATCACAGCTACTAAGCTATTCCTCGCCTGCCCCTCTGTATCCGGTCAGTCAGTGCCAGCCCATTCTTCTAGACCTAGCCTTGCTATTGCTGAGTTCAGGAAGCCGCCTGGACACTGTGACTGTCTCCCTGGACACAAGATACTGCCCCATCCCGTCCACCACTATGGATAGCAGGATTTTTTTCATATCTCCATCTTCCCTGACCAAGCTGGAAGCCCCACAGTGGTGGGGCTCATTAAATCTGCAAAGGTGACAGATGGAACTGTGTGAGAAGACAGCTCGAGAAGCTGTGGCTGAGCAGGCTCTCCAGAGCAAGGCCCTGATCTTAGCCCTTCTCAGCAGCTCTGACTTCATTGCTTGAGTTCTCAAGGCTCTGGAGTGAAGTAGAAAGACCCATGCCCACCTCCCCATCTGGTGTGCCAGCTGACAGGTTTGCGTGAAGATCACATCACAGACAAACTCACAGCCCGCTAAAGTCATCCACCAGTCAGTGCCAAAGCCGAACTGGAGAGACAGTGAGCCCAACCCACTTCCAGGTAAGGTGACTGGAAGGAGTCTCCCTGCCTCCCTCCTCCTTCCCTCCCTCCAAGGCCAAGAACAGAACACAGCACGTCCTGCCGGAGGGAGAAATTGTTCAGCAAGCCACAAGGACATCTGTGCGGTGGTCACAGGCCTGGGACCAGAATACCAGAATGTAATCCCTCCAAGCTCAGCTGTTCCAGGCAGTATGGGGGTGGGGGATTCTCCTCCAAGCTCAGCTACTCCAGGGGCACTTCTGATCGCCCTACTTTGCTGATGTTTCTATTTTATTATGATGTCAGGTGGAACCCAAATCTTTGTACATACTAGCCAACTGTCCTTCACGGAGCCATAAATCCAGCCCTCTTGCTACCTTTTAAAGACACTGTGTCAACGTCATGGAGAAAATGCGGAATTCAGAATGAGTCATGCAGTTGTGTAGCTTGGTCTCCTAGTAAGGCTTCTCACTGTTAAGTGAGAGCAGGACCTCTCCCTGGCACTTAGCTGGGTTTGGGTACCTCTTCCCCATGCTGGATTACCTGGCCCCACCTGGATGTAAGGGGAGGAGCTTGGTCCTGCCTCAACTCGATGTGCCATCTTTGTGCGAGCCCATGGGAGGTCTACCCCTTTCTGAATGGAGATGGAGGAGGAGTGGAAGGGGAGGGGGTAGATGGGAAAGCGGACAGAACAGGAGGTGAGGAGGGAGGGGAAACTAGTTGGTATGTAAAGCAAAGGAAAAATGTTATTTAAATAGAAAAAAAATTAAAAAAGACTGAGTCCTGAACAACAGTGGGTCCATGAGCCTACAGGGACCCAGGCAAGCACCAAGATGGCAGTGTCCTACAACCCACCCTCCCACAAATCACCAAGACCAGAGTTTGGAAACCTGCTAGCCCTGGGCAACACTGTGTCTCATGATGTTAAATCACAGATAATCCAGTGGTACCATGTAACCCACAGCCCAAGGGCTGAGAGCAGTGAACTGCTACATCAGGGTTACTCTTCAGAGAAACAGTTTCTAACACGGTTCACTGGCAGCCTGGCAGGTCATGGTGCGCAAGGCTCGGTACTATCAACAATGAAAGCGTCAAGCGCATCAGCAGACTCACACTTAAAGGAAGGCAAGTCTCCAGCAGGGCTGACTTTCTTCACCCACTCCCATTCAGCCATGCTTTGTAAAAGGGAGAAATAAGACACGGCAGCTGGGAAGGCCGCACAACCTACACGGCCCTACAGCTCCTTTGTGTCTCCCAATCCACACGGCAGGGGCCTCTCACTCGAGTGGAGGGCTGAGAGCCCTCTAACTCCTCTAGACAGTGCTCTGAATGTCATAAGATTCAGAAAGGGGGCACCCTTGTGAGAACCATCCGTCCTGTCCTAACAAAGAGGAAATTGGGTCAGTCTGCCTAAGGAGTTCAAGCAATGTCCCCAGGCAATGACAAGACCATTGTGCAGGATGGAGTTCCCCGTCTTTTAGGGGACTTGCAGACTAGACAGCTGGAGAGAGGTGTCCTCGAGACTCTAGATTCTTTTCCCATCTGTACCTAATAGATACACTAAGACTCTTAGAATGAGGCCTGGGAACAACCCGGAAGCATATCTTCCTCTGTGAAGCTGGCAATGGCCACAAACATCTTTGACAGAAAATGTAACACACTGTGTCCTCTGAAGTCACCAGCCGTGGAGGAGAGAAGGCTCTGGAAGGGGCCAAACCCAGACTGGAATTCCATTCTGCCTCTTAGTAACAATGACTTCATACAAATCATTTAACATCTGTTAAAATCACAACTAAAACAGGTGCTGAGGGAGAAATGAACAGCAAGGGCCAGACTCACATGGGCATCAGGAAAGGATGGCTTCCTCTATTTCCGGTGGCATGGTCGGGAACCAGAGACTAGGACTTTATAGGAACTTAAAGAAAGGCAGAGGTGTGTCCTCTAATCCGAATTCAGAAATTGTCTTCACACTCAGTCTCCTGACACCACTCCAGTCAGAGCTGCCTGACAAGGGAAAAAGCCACTCCGTTGTATCCACGCCCCCAAACACCCAGAGACACAAAGATTTTGCGAACACAGTCTGGAGGATTAGAAAAGGCAGCTGGCTAAAACCAAGCACAGTGCACCCCACACCACAGGAGTCTGTATAATTACTCACTTGGAAATAACACATTTAGGCCAGTTGTGGTTGTGTGTAAATCCTTCGGGGACAGAGAAACAAGAAAGGCCTAGATTTGTGTAGATGGAAAATATACATGTGTGTGCATAGCTAAAAGGGCCAGGCACTAAGAAGCTTGGTGCCAAACGTTTCTCAGCACTGCCTCCTCCTGCACCGCGATCTTAGCAGCTGCAGAAACTTAGTCTATAAAGATCAAAAACATTGATCAACATCACACAGACAGGAAGTAGAGCAGAGACTAGACCAGAATCTGTGGAACTGCAAGACCCATTTTCTTTCCTCTCCCAAGCGTCCCAGAAGATCAATGGCAGAGAGGGAAGGAGATGAGCCGAAAGGCCAAGGAATTAGAACAAAGTGAGAAGCTGGAAAGCTGGCGACAAAAACTGTGGACACTCTCCCCAGGGCAGACGGATCCAAGTCTGGCAGTAAACAGAGAGAAAAGTCACCCTGTGAGCCACCTTCTGCAAACACACCACTGGGAGCATTCCGAGAAAGGCCGGACATGTCAGCGCTGCTAATCCGAGGTGAATCACTGCATACAGGCAAGAGAGCTCTGGTGAGGACGCTGAGAACCCACAGGACAGCACAGCCTGGCTGACCACCAGCATGAGCAGGGCCTGATTAGCTGAGAGCGTCAGGGCTGCCGGCCAACTACACCAAATTAAGCGTTCCCAGTGTTACGCTCTCCAGCAGTGGGCTTCGTGCTGGTTCCTGATGCATGAGGTAGCATTCTGAATGATAATTAATTAGAGGGGAGAAGCAGAATAAGGAAGCATAGTACATCAGATGAAATTAGTATAATTTAGCCTTTCTCTTTCATTTTACCTGCAATCAGACTGGCAAGGTGGCTTGGGTCAGGAGGGAAACCCCAGGGATCATCCACTGTTCTATACTCCTATGATCCATTGGGCCCTCACCCATTCCCAGACACACCACACCCCTAGCCAGCTCTTCCCACCCTAACCACTCTCTGTTTACCACCTCTGTGCCATGAGACCCCTGGAATCAGTCCCAGCCAGCTCTTCTAGCTCAGTTTTCTAGTCTGATCATAAATTAATGGATTCTTTGCGAAATTGGAGGCCCTTCCTTGTCTTCCCATGGAAGCCCTGATCCCTAATAGAGGTGTTTTTAAAAGGAGCACACACCTATCAGTACAAGCGCCAAAGAAAAACGCTTGCTCACTCCAGGCATCACTTGGTACGCCACAGACACCTCTACCGAACGTCAACAAATCCTGCGGCAAACCTGCCCACTTCTCCAGAGAGCTAGAAACTCAATTTATCCCTACAGGTGGATGCCTGCTAACCAAGAAAAGAAAACTACTAGGAAAAACATCTGGGTTTCAACTTGGAAAATCCGGGCAGTAACTTATAAGCCGGCTTCCCACCTGCCCCATAGCCTCTTCTAAGTCAGAAAAGAAGGTGGGTCACCTGTTAGGGACCCATCAGTAGCCAAGTCAGTTGAGGCTTCTCTCTGTATAGTCAGGAACTGAGGACTGAGCGCTCATATGTTCCCTGTTTGTTTCTCTTATGCACCTGAGCCATTCGGCGGCCCTGGGTATCAGACATGAGTGGCCTCAGCTCCCGTGACCTACCTCATTGATGAAGGAGTGGGCCCCTTGTGGGCTAAGCAGTAAGATGGCACGGCGCAGCGTGTCCCGGTAGCGGTTCAACTCCTCTGTCTTCATGGTGGTGAAGAGACTGGTGAACACGTGACTGATATTCTTGTCCACCTTTTGTAAAGAGACGTCAAGGCCCAGCCGTGAGGCCTGGTCCAGAAAGCTTTGGAGCCCACGGATATCTGAGCATGGGAGAAGAGGAAGGAAGAACCATCTTTAAATTGGAAGGAATCTAGTCAGGAGGGCAACTAACCCCAATGCTCCCAACCCAGTCAGCCACCAGCAGAAACGGGGTTCCTATCGACTCACTCATTCAGAGAAGGCTGCAAGGCAGCAGCTTAGACCCAACATCCTCATCAGCATCCAGCCCTAGGGTATAGAGTGGTTATCATATAACATTGGGAATCCCTTCTGCCATCTGAAAGGTACTATGACAGAAACCACCCTTTATAATCCTTTTCTTTTCTCATGTGTCGTCTCAATTCTGGCCGTTCTGTCCTCCAGGCTACAAGGGCTGGTGACCCTGCCTCAGCTTTCCCCATCTCTCTCTGTCCCTCACATCAGAGGTTTCTTGACACTCTAGATACAGATAGACTACTGACTACCCTGAAGAGACCTGACCCAGCCTTGGGATGGGCCATTCTAACTCTGGGTCGCACTCTCTAATCCTCTGAATGTCAACATCTCATGTGATGACCCCTAGCCAATACCACAGGCCGTGTCTTGCTTCAGGATCTGATTTTCTTCCTAGAACTTCCTTTCTCTTGCTTTGTACCAAGAGGTGACTCATCCCAAATCCAATCAGAAGCTCATGTTCCAACTGATTCAGAGATGAATAGATGGCCAAGGTCCTTCACTGAGACTTTCCCCAGCACTAAGAAGGAGCATCTATCTACAAGATAAGTCAATTGAATCAATTACCTGAGTGTGGGAGTCCAGAGTGGATCCTGGAGCCCAGAGAGATGACAACACTCTCACTGACCTACCACTGTGAGGGGCCAGGAGCTGCTTCTTTGTTTTTATTGTTGTCGTTGTTGTTGTTGTTGTTAAGTACAACTCTAATAAACATGAAGCAACAGCTCTGCACAAGCCATCCAACTTCCCCCAGGGGACACTGCCCAAGAATGGAACCAATACAGAAGCAAGCAGGTATATGCCGGGGACACAGCAATGGTGATGCTATTCAAGCCTTGAGGTCCATCTGTGTCTGACACTGTCTCCTGGACTTCCCAAGAGTTCCCTTTGCTTCCTAAGCCACTTCATGTTTCATTTCTGTCACTTGTAACCTAAATTGTCAACACATAGGAAAGTCATTTTGCCACCCTAGAATGCTTCCATTACCTCCTTGTGCTGGTTGGTTTGGGGTGTCAACTACATACAAGATGTACCATGATTAATAAAAACCTGAAGAGAGATATTGGAGTTCAGCCTTAAGGTCAGAAAATAAAAACACACAGCCACTGACTCTTACTTCTACCTCAGTCTGAAACGGAAATCCTGCCTCCAGGAATCTCAGAATGAGACTCTCTGAGAGCTGTCCCCTCCTGTCTTATATTCCTCTCTCTGGGCTAGGATTAAAGACATGCATCACTACCGCCTGGTTTCTATGGCAAACTAGTGTGGCTACTGGGATTAAAGGTGTGTGTCACCACTGCCTGGCCTGTAAGGCTGATCAGTGTGACTGTTTTACTCTATGACCTTCAGGCAAACTTTATTTATTAAAATACAAATGAAATATCACTACAACAAGCTACAGTCATCAGAAGAGGGAACCCCAGTTGAGGAAATGCCTCCAAGAGATTTCTCAATTAGTGATCAATGTGGGAAGGTCCAGCCCGTGGTGGGTGGTGCCATCCCTGGGCTGGTGATCCCAGGTTCTGTAAGAAAGCAGGTTCAGCAAGCCATGGAAAGCAAGCCAATAAGTAGCTCCCCTCCAAGGCCTCTGCATCAGCTCCTGCCTCCAGGATTCTGTCCTGTATGAGGACATTCTATCTTGTTTCCCTTCGATGATGAACAGCAATGCTGACAAATAAGTCGAACCCTTTCCTCCCTGACTTACTTTCTGGTCATGATGTTTCATCACAGCAAGAGAACCCCTAGGGCACTGCCTTATCCTTACATTCCTGATCCCAGGGGCGGATCCTCTAGAGGATTCTGAGAACCTCATCTAGTCTCACAAGTCCACTGTCCCCATGCCCTGTGGGTCACTGAGACTCCAGTCACTGTGTAGTGCTAACTAGACAGGTTTTATTTCCTGTGCTTCTCTGGAAATGCATCCTCCTGGCTGTCACACAAATAGTTCTACATGAGCAGATGTCAAGAATGCTGGTATAAAGGCCCTCAGCTCCCTATCCTGACAGGAAGACAGATTTACCAGTAAGTCTAGTCTCAGCTTCACTGTGGCAGGAGTAGTCCCAGGGCTACCACAGGGGGATGCCCAAGAGTTGGCCCTGCTGGAATTCTAAGAGATCCTTAAACGCCCAGGCAAAGCATTCCTCCCTTCCACTCTTCGACTTGCTCATCTATAAAATGAGACTCTGAAAGACACGATTCTTATGCAATGGTCTTCTTGGGTCCAAGAAGCTGGCACATGGTAGTCCAGAGAACCAGGTTCTTACTGATCCAAAGAAGAACACTATGGTACCCAGAGGAGGATCCTACAACAGGCCATTTCAGAGATAGGCAAAGCAGACCAACAGGTACGCCTGCAGTCGCCTGTGTTCTAGTCTAGCCAGGTCTTTGGTCTGTACATTTGGCAACCTGACCCTAAAACATAGACATGATACAAGTTAGGGCTTAGGCCCCTGAGAAAGAAGCAAAGAGGCATGAAGACGGCCTCTTCACTAAGCTCCAGAGTGAGGACAACACTGCCAGCAGATAGCTCTCCAAGGACTCTGACATGGTGCTTTGTAACTGTCGCAGCACCCAGGGCCCCCGACCTACAGACTCAATTTGTCAAAGCCCCTTGAATTTCCATAGAAGTCACTGGGTTTCCACCATCCCATGTGGGACCCCCAAGACCTATTTTTTTTAAGTGAAACTGAAGAATTGTGCTAGCTAGGTTTTTATCAACTTAACACAAGACAGAATCATCTAGGGAGAAGAAACCCCAACTAAGAAAACGACTCACAGATTGGCTCATAGGCACACTTGTGGAACATATTCTTAATTAAAGATTAATGTGAGAGGGTGCAACCTACTGTGGGTGGTACCATACCAGGGCAGGTGGTTCTGGGTGATATAAGAAAGAAGGCTGAGTGAGCCACAGGGAACAAGCCAGTAAGCAGTGTCCCTCTGTGATCTCTCTCTGCTTCAGTTCCTGCCTCCAAGTTCCTGCTTGGATTCCTGCCCTGACTTCCTTCCACAGACTATGACATGGAAGTGTGAGCCAGATAGGCCCTTTCCAACCCAAGGTGCTTTTGATTACAATTTTTTTTATCACAGCAATAGAAAGCAAGCTAAAACAAAATTTATTCTTATTTTGCTTTATTATTTTTATTTTGTTTTAATCAGCATAACTGGACATATATAGACTACAGTGAGATATTTTAATATATGTATGCATTCTATAACAAGCACGTCAGCTAAATTAGTATATCTATCACTTCATACATATTTCTCTAGTATTGGGGCATTCAAAATCATCTCATCCAGCTATAATGCAGCATTTAATACAGCTACAGCGCTGCTAACCACAGTCACCACACTATAACCACATAAAGACTTAGTGTGACTTCCAACAGCACTCTGTGCTCAATCACCAGCATCCTCTCATCTTCTGTCAACTCCACAGCATCTAGTTACCACTCTTCTACTCTCAGCCTCTACGAGATCAGCCTTCTTTAACTTTTATTTAATTTTATTTTTTACTGAAAATAGATTTTTTTCATATAAAATATTCTGATTATGATTGCTACTCCCTCAACTCTTCCCAGATTCCCTCTCTCCTACCCATCCACTCAAATCCAAATCCATTCTTGCTTTCTCTTATCAGAAAACAAACAAGTATCAATAAAAATAAAATAATAATAATAATAATAAATAAGATAAAATCAAACAAACCTGTACAGAGCAATATAAACAAACAAGCAGAAAAACAAAGAGCAAAAGAAAAGAGTAGGAAACATATATAGATGCATGGATATACACACTGGAACACACAGGAATTTCATAAAAACACCAAAATTGGAAATCATAAGATATAAACAAATGACAAATTTAAAAAAAGTGGAAAATACAAAATGCTCAAGAGTAGTATTATGAGACAAAAAAGCCTTCCAAAACTACCATTAAATTCATTTTGTGTTGGCCATCTACTGCTGGGCCTGGGATCTGGCCCTAAGAATGGTTTTATATTCTTCTCAAAACCTCCTGGAACCTTCTCAAAAACTGACCACATACTAGGTAACAAAACAAACCTCAACAGATACAAAAAAAATTGAAATAACCACATGTATCTTATCATATCACCATGGCTTAAAACTAGATTTCAACAGCAACACTAATTCCAGAAAGCCTACAAACATATGGAAATTAAACAATGCTCACCTGAATCATCAATGGGTCAAGGAAGAAATAAAGGGAGAAATTAAAGACTTCCTAAAATTCAATGAAAATGATCACACAACATACCCAAATTTATGGGACACAATGAAAGCAGGGTTAATAGGAAAGGTCATGGCATTAAGTGCTTATATAAAGAATCTGGAAAAATCCCACACTAGTGAATTAGCAGAACATTTAAAAACTTTAGAACATAATAAAGCAAACTCACCCAGGAGAACTAGACAGCAGTAAATAATCAAACTGAGAGCTGAAATAAACAAATTAGAAACAAAGAAAACAATACAAAGAATCAATGAGACAAAGAGTGGTTTCGTCGAGAAAAACATCAGACAAACCTTTATCCAAACTAACCAAAAGGCAGAGAGAAAATATCCAAATTAACAAAATCAGAAATGAAAAGGGGAACATAACAACAGAAACAGAGGAAATCCAGAGAATCATCAGGTCATATTTCGAAAACCTGTACTCCACAAAATTGGAAAACTTAAAGGAAATGGACAACTTTCTAGATAAATATCACTTACCAAAATTAAATCAAGACCAGATAAGCAAATTAAATAGACCTATAACTGCTAAAGAAATAGAAACAGTCACCAAAGGTTTCCCAATCATAAAAACCCCAGGACCAGATGATTTCAGCTCAGAATTATACAAAATTTTCAAAGAAGAACTAGTACCAATACTCCTCAAATTGTTCCACACAATAGAAACAGAGGGAACATTGCCAAACTCTTTTTATGAGGCTACAATTACCCTGATATCCAAACCACACAAAGACATTACTAAGAAAGAGAATTACAGACCAATCTCACTCATGAACATTGATGCAAAAATACTCAATAAAATACTAACAAATTGAATCCAAGAACACATCAGAAACATCATCAACCTTGATCAAGTCAGTTTCATCTCAGAAATGCAGGGATAGTTCAACATTTAAAATCTGTCAACGCAATCCATCATATAAACAAACTAAAAATATAAAAACCACATGATCATCTCATTCGATGCTGGAAAAGCTTCGACAAAATACAACATTCATTCATGATAAAGGTCTTGGAGAAAGCAGAGATACATAACATAAACATAATAAAGGCAATATACAGCAAGTCAACAGGCAACATCAAACTAAATGGAGAGAAACTCCCAGTAATCCCACTGAAATCAGGAACAAGACAAGGATATCCACTCTTTCTGTATCTATTCAGTATAATTCTTGAGGTCCTAGCTAGAGCAATAAGACAACAGAAGGAGATCAAAGGAATATAAATCAGAAAAGAAAAAGTCAAACTCTATTTGCTGATGATATGAGAGTTTACATAAACGACCCCAAAAATTCTACCAAGGAACTTCTACAACTCATAAACCCTTTCAGTAATGTAGCAGGACACAAGATTAACTCAAAAAAAAAATCAGTAGCCCTCCTTTACATAGATGATAAATGGGCCGAGAAAGAAATTAGAGAAATATTACCCTTCACAATAGCCACAAATCGCATAAAATAACTCAGAGTAACTCTAATCAAACAAGTGGAAAACTTGTATGACAAGAAATTTAAATCTTTGAAGAAATAAATCAAAGAAGACACCATAAAGCGGAAAGATCACCTATGCTCTTGGGTAGGAAGAATTAACATAGCAAAAATGGCAATCTTACCAAAACCAATCTATAGATTCAATGTAATGCCCAGCAAAATTCCAGCAAAATTCTTCACAGATCTTGAAAGAACAGTATTCAACTTCATATGGAAAAGCAAAGAATCCAAGATAGCAAAGACAATAATGTACAATAAAGGAAATTCTGGAGGCAACACAATTCCTACTTCAAACTCTACTACAGAGCTACATGCTACTTGAAACAGCATGATATTGGCATAAAAACAGACAGGAGACAAATTGAAGACCTGGATATTAATCCACACACCTACAAACACCTGACTTTTGACAAAGAAGCAAAAACTATCAAATGGAAAAAAGAAAGCACATTTAACAAATGGTGCTGGCATAACTGTATATCAACAAGTAGAAGAATGAAAATAGATCCATATCTATCAACATGTACAAAACTCAAGTCCAAATGGATCAAAGACCTCAACATAAAGCCAGCCACATGGAACCTCACAGAAGAGAAAGTGGGAAGTACACTTGAACTCATTGGCACAGGAGTTGTGCCAATATAACCCCAGTAGTACAGAAACTGAGAGAAACAATGTATAAATCGGACCTCTGAAAAGCTTCTATAAAGTAAAGGACACGGTCAACAAGACAAAATGGCAGCCTACAGGATGGAAAAAGATCTTCACCAATCCCACATCAAACAGAGGGCTGATCTCAAAAATATACAAAGAACTCAAGAAATTGGTCATCAAAATAACAAATAATATAATAAAAAATGGAATACAGACCCAAAGAGAGAACTCTAAGCAGAGGAATCTAAAATGGCTGAAAGACACTTAAGGAAATGCTCAACATCCTTAGCCATCAGAGAAATGCAAATCAAAACAACTCTGAGATTCCATCGTATGCCTGTAAGAATGGCCAAGATCAAAAACACTGATGACAACTTATGCTGGAGAGATTTGGGATAAAGGGAACACTTCTGCAGTGCTGGTGGGAGAGCAAGCTGGTACAGCCCCTTTAGATATCAGTATGGCAATTTCAGAAAATTAGAAAACAACCTTCCTCAAGACAATACCGCTTTTGGGTATATATCCAAGGATGCTCAATCGCCCCACAAGGACATGTGCTCAGCTATGTTCATAGAAGCATTGTTTATCATAGCCAGAATGGGGAAACAACCTAAATGCCCCTCAACCAAAGAATGGATAAGGAAAATATGGTACATTTACACAATGGAGTACTACACAGCAGAAAAAATAATGACATCCTGAATTTTGCAGGAAAATGGACGGAACTAGAAAACATCATTTTGAGTGAGGTAACCCAGACCCAGTAAGACAAATATAATATGTACTCACTTATAAATGGTTTTTAGACATAAAACAAAGAAAACCGGCCTACAAATCACAATCCCAGAGAACCTAGACAACAATGAGGTCCCTAAGAGAGACATTTGTGGATCTAATCTACATGTGAAATAGAGAAAAACAAGATCTCCTGAGCAAATCAGGAGCATGGGGACCATGGGAAAGGGCTGAAGGGAAGGGGAGAGGAAGATAGGGAAGCAGAGAAAAATGTATAGCACAAAAAAATCAATAAGAGAGAAAAACAACAACTAAAAAAAAAAAGAATGGTTTTATATACCCATCGAGACTCCATTGGGGGAAAAAAAAACTAATTTTTCACTTACAAGTGGACATCAGTTGAGGAAAGCTTCTGAGTTAGAGATAGGCTTGTGTCAGCTTCTTCTCTCAGTGCTGGGACCCTATCTGGGATCTTGTCCAGCTACGGGTCTCTATATTTTTCATCTACTGCAAGAGGTCTCTGATGATGGCTAAACAAGACACTAATCTATGAGTATAGTAGAATGTCATTAGGAGTCGTTTTGTTGATATCTATGTTCGCTTTGCTGAACAGTACTATTTAGTTTTCTTCTAGGTCCTTGGCTTATCTAGGCTCAGATTCTTGGCCACCCAAGCAGTGTTGAGTATTGATTCCTTCTTATGAAGTGAGTCTTAGATACAATTAGATATTGGTTGGTTAGACCCATAAGCTTTCACTAGCACATCTTGCAAGCAGGTCGTGATTATAAATCAAAGGGTTTGTAGCTGGGTTTATGTCTATGTTTCTCCTTTGGTAGCATGTAAAATAACTTCCAGTACCAAGAACACTAGTCAGGAGGGGTGAAGGCTCTGTGTAGGCACCAGTTCAACTTTTCTATGTTCAATGAGTTGTGCAGGGTTTTTCTTCAGCAAGAGGGCTTACCATCAGTTTGTGGAGATCAACCAATAGTTTTGGCAATAGCCTGTTTAAGCATTTGGTTTTACAGCACTGTTCACAACACTCAAGATGTGAAATCAACCAAAGTATCCATCGACGGGCGGATGAATGGATGGATGGATGGAGAAAAATACAGGGCATAAATATAATTGAATACTATTCAGCCATAAAAAGTAATGAAATCCTGTCCATTGTGGAAGTATAGATAAACTTAGATGATTTGTGTCAAGAGAAATCCTAATGAGATCTGCTATACTCACAGATGGGTGCCTAGCCCAATTGTCATCAGAGAGGCATCACCTAGCAACTGATAGGAGCAGATGCAGAGACCCACAGCCAAACACTAGATGGAGCCAGGACAACCCTGCAGAAGACAAGGAGGAAGGGTTGTAGAAGCCAGAAGTATTGAGGACACCACAAGAAGATGGCCCACACAGTCAACTACACAGAGCTCAGAGGGGCTCACAGAGACTAAAGTAACAATCAAGGATCCTATATTGATCTGAGTTAGGTTCTCTGCATATGCATTATGGTTGTATAGATTAGGGTTCTTGTGAGACTCCTAACGGTGGGAATAGGGCTCTCACTGACTCTTTGGCCTGCACTTAGAGCCCTTTTCCTCCGACTAGGTTGCCTCATCAGCCTTGATATGAGGATTTGTACCGAGTCTTATTGCTTCTTGTTATGCTGTGTTTGGTTGATATCTCCAGGAGGCCTGATTTTTTTTTTAGAAAGGAAACATAGGAGGTGAACTGAGGGAGATGGAACGATGGGAGGTAGGAGCAGACTGACTGGGAGGAGTGGAGGGAGGAGAGGCTGTGGTTGGAACACAGTATATGAGAGAAGAAAAAAGTTACCAAATGAAGGGAAGGAAACAGGGAGGGAGGGAGAGGAGGGAGAGAAGGAAGGAAGGAAGGACAGACTACTCATTATAACCCAGAGAACGTCTCAGCACCCAGCAGCCAATGTAGTATAAACAGTGCCCGCAAGTGGAGTAAATGGCTGCCTTTGTGCCCCTGGGAATGGTCTCTCTAGTCCCATACTGTTTCCTCATCAGTTTGAATAGCCCTCTGTCTTTGCTTCTGGCCTTGGCCACACGGACAGCTTTGACCTATAGGAGAGACGTAAATGTAACATAGTGTTATGAGTGGCTTTATGTTTCCATTTCTGCCCTTGGGCTTGGCTACTACTATAGAAATGCCCCTAGGGTAGCCTGCTGACAAGATGCTGTGGCACACAAAAGAATTAGGATGGTCCCCTAGCAACCC
Organism: Myodes glareolus; assembly: GCF_982192425.1. Lineage (NCBI taxonomy): Eukaryota > Metazoa > Chordata > Mammalia > Rodentia > Cricetidae > Myodes > Myodes glareolus. The sequence goes on along the minus strand of NC_142030.1, from coordinate 36,441,488 downwards.
CTACAGTCACATGCCAACAGAACCCAGACACAAGTGTGGATGCAGCAGAACAATCAGGTTGAACTATAGACTCATCAAAAATAATAAATGATTCTTGTCCTAAGCCACTAAGTTTGGGGACAGCCTGACGAACTGAAGTCACTGATAGCAGTGACTAACTGAAAGGCCCAGGCCACTGGATGGATTCTATCTGGTACTCCTTATGAAGGTGTAAAGAAAAGAGCAAGACCTGTACCTTAAAAAGATCGTGGGAGGCACCATCCACAAGGGATGGAAGATGGACTCAGGCAAGGCCATGTGTCCTCGGGCACTTTTTCCAGGATTCCAACAATTCTCAGTGTCCCATGGCCTTACCTATGACCCAGATACAATCACAACTGACAAACATCAAAGACCCAGGGACCCTGCTCCTCTTGGCACCTTTTAAGAGAACAATGAATTGGTAAAATGGCAGAGAGTGACCACATCCACAGAATCTTTCTGCACACACACATGGCATGTACATCATCAAAGCACATACAGCTTTGTTTGTCTGGTAGGGCCACGGTGTGATGTGAATGATCCCATGAGTCCTGTCAGCACAACCTGTAATCTCAGCCTGGGAATAAAGTTCCCTGCAGTCCCTTTGCCGAGGCCCCTTCTCACTCTCTAGCACTATTTCATGTCCTTATGGAGCAGAAGATACATGAATAGGTGGTATGTATCAGGGCCCACAGACACAGGCAAGAACATGTATGTGTGGGGCACAAAGGCACCAAGAATTCTTGCATGCCTTGATAGTACATTTCTGTCTTCTGTTCAGGCATCCCCCGATGAGACTGAGCCATCAGGGAGAGTTAAAGTTTGTTAGCAGCAGCAGGTTCTTCACTCCTGGTATTAGTGATGCTGCGGAAGGCTGTTTTCCCAGGAGACATCATCCCTAGCTACAACAGTGGCTCCCACTTGGCTGAAAAGGTCAGTTCTAAGCCTCTTTTTCATCTGCACTAGGGGAGGGCTGGAACAGAGTACCAGTGAGCGCCAGCAGATTTCACCACCTTCCTACCCGCTGCCCAAGAAGAGGGCTGAGAAAGCCACCTGTCCAACCAAAGTCATGTTCTCCTTATAAGAGAGTGTGCAATGCCACCCTAGTCCACTCTGTAGTAAAGCCTGCTGTCTATTCTGCTGCTTCTCACGACGGCAGAATTCCCCCAAGAGGGAAGACTAAGGAAAGGGCTGGAGAGCGCTGCCATGCAGTCTGTCCTGAATGTCACCTCCTCCAACCAGACCCACTGTTGACCCCAGGAACAGAGCTGCCTGTGGTCAGATCAGTCCTACCCAGAATCTACTCAGAAAGGGCCCTGGTTTTCTGAAGAGACAAGAACCAGAATAAACAAGAGGAAGAGGTGCCAGCACTCTACAGGGCCAGTGACTGAGTCCCATCCTCAGAGGAAGCAGGCTAGAAGGACAGACAATTGCATCGTACAAACAGTACAACATGACAACCTAGGACAGGCCTCCTGCAGTGCCTCCTCCAGATTTGCAGCCCTCTCTTGGGTTCTCAAGGGCCCTGGTCATCAGAAGTCTTTGTAACCCTCCTGCCACTGCTTGCCCATGCCCTGCTTCCTCAGACAGCCACTGAGAGCTTTCTCTGTGTGGGATTTCCCCGCTGGATTCTGGGAAATAAAACTGAAGGAACTACAGTGTTCCTGCTGTTGTGACATGTATTTGGGAAGCTGAGAACAGACCTAGAACGAACTAACAATGGAATAGATTATGTTTCATACTCACAAGCTCTGAAAAAAATCCCATGTTGGCCTGAAGCAGATGTCAGGGTGGGAAGAGGAACGTCCCCTGTGAGAAAGCAGCAGTGAGGAGGTGGTAGCTCCAGAAGCCCCTCAGAGAAACCATTCAAGGCAGAAGAAGCAATGCCTAGAGAGTTACACAATGAGGCATCTTTGATGACAAATGAAGGAGGGCATCTCTCCACTAAGCATGCCCTAGTGCTGCCATTTAGGGATCACTGATCACTTCAAACAAAATCTGATTCTATGTCACTGTGTTCTAAAGCTCATGCCAAAGTCATCAACAAATGGTGACCCTCTGCCTCTTCATCTTCCCTGGGTTCTCCACAATGCAAGTCTGTGGAGTCCACAAGGGGACTGGATGCAAAGCCCTCTGCAGTCTGGGATTCCAGATACTAAAGGCCCCGTCTTCACCCACTCATTTCCCAGTCTCCTCTTGCACACTCCTGGTAATTCTCTCAGCTAATCCTGGGCTCCTCTCTGGCTTCTCACACCACACCTTCCTCTGTCAACAAAGGCTACATCCTCCACTGGCTGTTGCCTCTCCACTTCTGCTAAACACCTTGGCTCACCTTCACTGTGTCTTCTTGTGTTCACCACCAAGTCTCCTCAGGATCTTCTACAACAGCTTCCTATAAGGTCTCCTTGTAGCTGTTCACTAATGCAATGTACTAGAATGTTCTCTCTTAAGGTCATATGTGTATATAATATAGCTTGCTACTAACCTCCCATGAATAATACAATAATACAAGTTTACTTAAAAGTTGCCAAGAAATTAATAATTTCAAAAGTATCAATCAATCAAAATATAAGCAAACAAAAAGCCTTCTTGAGACTTTATCGATGTATACAAAATAAGTTCATACATCTTAACATGGACTAAGAAGCAGTCTGGAACAAATAGCTTTTTCTGTTTTTCATTTCTATGTTTCCATCAGCTACCTCCACCACCAAATCAGGAGCTCGTGGATGAGAAAAAGAAGATCTTTGCCCTTCTCTGGAGATCACGCACACTCGGGGAGATGGAGGGGGGCGCCTACATATTCCTTTGAAACTATCAGAGCCCCATATCTCTATCAATTCAGACTACTCTTCCCTCTGAGACCCTCTCAATTCCCCAAGCTGGAATTTATGCTTCCTTCAAAGTGAGTAACACTAAACAAGGTGTAAAATTAGGCAGCTGTGCAAGAAGGAGGACCTGGGTCTTCCTCATCTCTCCATCCACCCCAGGCTCAGCATCTAACATAAAGACAGAAACACTGAAGTCCATGGAACTGTAGGCCCAGCCAAGGCACTAGCCTGCAGCCCAGTGTGACTTCAGCAAGCACACAGACACCACACAACATTAAAGGCAAAGCTGTGTCAGGCAAGGAAGTGAAGCTGTGGGAAGTCTTTTCAAAATTCTAGGGTGACATCTGTGATGGTCTCTCTCCTTCTTAAAGATCAGACAGTCACCTGACATTTTAAATACTGTCTTTCTCAAAAGTAATTGAAACGAAAGAACACATTTCAAATTGCTTTCCCTACTATTTCAATCTCTGAGGAAGACCCAAGCTCAGAGAGTACTCACAAAGAATATTTTACCATCTGTAATGCACACTCACACACACACACATATATATGTATGAGGGCTGCCACCTCATACCAGGAGGAGTTCACAGATAGCAGAGTTTGGAGATTATTGGCAAATTTTCCAAAGGCTGAGACACAACTCTGAGTCCCCAGATTGTTTTTCCACTTCCTTTCCTATCTGGGATCCCAAACATAGATTTCTTTGAATTTCTTCCCAGATGAAGTTTACCCATTCAAGTTCCTTATTAAGCCCCCTGTTCCGGTGCCTGACCTCCTTTATTGCTTACTCCCCTCCCCCACTACCAGCTCCAAATTTTTTGTCAATGTCACCAGCATAGAGTAACTGCCATGACAGGGTGCGAGGAGTCTGGTGAAGAAGCACCCACCATATCCAAGACAAGACCGCAGTGACCTGCTGTGACGTCACCCATAAGCAGCAGCCCCGCCTAGCTCACAATCCTTTTGCAATTTATTTCCCCCCATGGCTTTCCAGCTCTGCATTCTATTCTTCCATTCCCTCCTTCCCCCCTTTCCCCTTTCTTCCACCTTTTCTTCCTTCCTGCCTGAACACTACTCTCAGGCAGGTCCTGAGATTGATGTCAGAGTGTTGGGGACTGTGGACCTCCAGACCCTGAGTTTCCTGTGACCCCTGCCTGCCGGAGGTAAAAGGGCTTGTTTTCCTGCAGCTGCTCTGAGCAAACAGCTTATTTTCCTGTGCTTGCAGCAGCTCTGAGCATGAGACAGGGGAGTGGTTTCTTGTGGGCTTGCAGCTGAGAGTTAGGGTGTTGGCCATTGGTCGAGGAGAGCCTACATAAGCTGCCCTGGAACACAATAAAGTTGGTATTCTTGATTCAAGGAGGCATTCTTGGCATTTTTGTTTCAAGAGACCCATGTCTCTGTCTCTGTGTCTTTGTCTGTGTGTGTTTCAATCTCCAGCGCTTTGCAGGGCTCGCAAACAGTTAGTACAGACAGTATGCTATAGACATAGTACCGTAGTACACGTAGTAGTAGGATGCTACATCAGAACATCTGAATGCAAAAGCCCCACAGCCCTGGTCTCAAGGTGCTCCCAGTTTCACAGAGACTGACTTTGGAATCAGAAAGTGGTTCCGCTGCCATTCGGGGAATATACCTCAAAGTGTGAAGTCTTTCCATTTGCTGGTGGTATCTTATGAATGAATTAAATACCCCTACCTTCAATCCAGGAAGACTAAGGAAGTCAACAAGAAGGTCAAATCAGTAACAAAAGGACCAGAGACACACAGGTGTGGCATATCTAGCCCTTCACAATAATAAAACAGGAAGCAATCTAATCATGGCCTGGCAAAACCCTCCAAGTGAGGAGGATGCCCGTGATGCACTATTCTCCACAACACAGTGGATACTGCTCTGGGTATCCCTACTCTGGTCACAGTTCAACTGCCCAGACCTCAATCAAGGGAACCTCCAGAATAAGTCCCACCCGCCAAAGGCAAACCCTTCGTGCAAACCATGTCTTGTACTTCCTGTGTTCTGATCCATTGATGTTGGGGGCCTTGCTGTCACTTAGGGTTGGCCAATTCCTGGAGATAGTACCAATGGCCCCACAATATACCCTTCCGTGAAAACCAAGCCATCCAAAGCCCACAATCAAACCCTTCTCTTTGAGCTCTCATATCCCAGGCCATAATCCACCTACTCTGATTATCCCAGGGCCAAGGCCAGCCTACTAGCCAAAGCCTACGGTAATCATTCACACCCACCAGCCCTCACCCTGATTACCAGTCCTTCCCTGTTCCCCACAGTGAAGGTCCTTACTATCCGGCATCCTGTCCCATCACTTCCCAGCTTCACCTGTCTTTCCTTGATACGACAAACTGTCATTTCAGTGTCTGTCTTCCCATGGCCTTCTGCCATTGCCATAGCTAGATAATAATAATGTCTGTATTGAAATTGTCAAGCTTGCGGGTGCAGCACTATTCACAACAGACAAGATACAGAATCAACCCATTTGTCTATCAGTAAACCAATGAATTTGCTTATGATGGAATGCTATTTGCCACAGAAAACAGAAAGAAATCATGCCATTTGCAACAAGAAGGAAAAGCCCAGAGTACATGATGTTGGATGAAATAAGCTAAACATAGAGAGAGGAGTACCATGGGATCTCCTTCATATAGAGAGTGTGAAAAAGTTGAACTGATAGGAATATGCCTTGTTATGGCTGGCATTTGTGCAAACTGCAGAGGGCTGATGAAAGGGCCAAACTTCCGCTTTTTAAAAAAAAAATGAATAAATTCAGGAGACACTTTGGGCAAATTGTGACTACAGTTAACAGCAGTATATTTTATATTTGAAACTTTCCAAGAGACTGTGCGTGAATTAATTATGGCCTTGCATGGCTTGACTTAGACACTGCATAACATGCATTACCTCATCAAGTTATACCCCCGAAACATGGACAACTTTGACCTAATCCCAAACAAAACAAAACACCCTCTTGCCTGGTTGCCTCGGACGCAGCGCTCTAGACTCTTATTTTGACTAACTCCACCCACACCTCAGCCAATCCCTGACCAGAGGTGCATAGAATAACCACAGGCCTGCATTCCATTCCACCACCACCCCAAACTGGATGACCTCCAGGACCACCTCTCTGAGCCCATTTTTATTCTGCAAATAAGTACCGCATCTTGCTCAGGAGAGCCGGGCATGCTTCAGTGAGAAGCACACATTACAGCTGGCACCATGCAAAATAGATGTCCCTGCTGTCAGCTCCCTTCCAACCTTCTCATCAGCATAAGGAACGCCCCCAGAAGGGTTCTCAAATGAGCAAATCATCTCCCTTGTTCTAGAGGCTCGTCAATAAAGGAGGTCTGTCCTGGCAATCCCATGACACAATAGCAGACTAAAAAGGTCGCCTCTTCCCTCTGTGATAATGGGAATTTCAAAGTTGCAAAGTATCTGAAGGGGAAAAGCTGTCATTGAAAACTCTGAGAAAAGGGGACACAATTCTACCTCTAATGAGGGCCAATAATATCAAGGAGACTTCTCCTTGGACAGCTTTCAGAAGCATCCACAGGCCAGGGGAGGGGAGATTCTGGGAAGAAAGAGGGTCTGAAGGCTTCCCTATCGGCATGTTCCAGCAGCGCCTCCACATACATGTTCAAACACGGGGGCCCCCACATGCCCTGCATAGGGCTTTACCAACAGAGGCTATCGGCTGATCAGAACACACTCCACTTCTCACCAACCTCTATTCCCTTCCATTTAAAAAAAAAAAACAAACACAAGGGGAAAGCATTTAAAATAATCAGGATGGAAGATCGAGATTAAAAACAATTTAAAATAAACGTCTACGCTGGCACTCTGGAAAAAACATACCACGCTGCATTAAGTGCTTTGAATTAAGTAAATTACACCAAGTAACTAATTTACATAATGATCAAGATTTGCATTTTACACATGTTATAATGAAAATGGGTTTATAAAATAATTCTTCACCAACTTCTGTTCAGAGTGGAGAAGTATTTGTAGAAAATTCCGTGATATTTATCTGTCACTGTCTTTCATGTTGCAGATCTCTGGCTTCTTCAATAGTTTTTTTTAATCTGCAAGGCCCCTTATTCCCACTGCAATAAATAGTGCCTTTGATTTGCAATTCCCTCCCGTCAACTGAGTGAGATCATATTTTTTATAGAATCTATAATATGCTAATGATTTTCAGAATTTTCACAAATAAAGTTTGATGTCCCTGTCACCTTTCACTTATAAGGCATTTGGGATTGATTTTTAGCAGTGTTTCCTGCTGGATCTGGGGGGACTATTTTAAAATCCTTCTACTCAGAATGCTGACTGTCTCTGCTGGGTAAGAAATAGCATGGCATTTCTCAGTAGTCTTGTGTCCTGTACCAGTGGTCCCCTTGTGGCTGAGGCAAGATTCCCAGCCGGCACCTCCAGCCCATGGTTCAGGGATCCAGTCTTCAGCCTTGGTGACAAATTCCTGCCTCCAGGTCCTTGGATGTGGGGGCCAAGAGCCAGACTACCCTACTCACCCACCCTGGTCCCTCCCTGTAGTCTATGAGGAATGAGACATTTAGTTTCCCAGATGAGGAAATCGAAGACAGATAGGTTGATTCTCTCCAAAACCACCAGACAAGAACAGCCTAGACCCACCTCTGTGCTTTGAGGGAGCTCTGATGTTGTAGGAGTTTAAAATAAAAGAGCGCCCCAAAGGGAGTGGCACTATTAGGAGGTATTGGCTTGTTAGAGTAGGTGTGGTCTTGTTGGAGGAAGTGTGTCAATGTGGAGGTGAGATCTGAGATCTAATATATGCTCAAGCCACATCCAGTGTCTCAGACCACTTCCTGTTGTCTGTGAGTCATGATATAAGGACTATTACTCGGCCCTTGTTCCAGCTCCATGTCTGTCTACATGCCACCATGTCACACCATGGTAATAATGAACCAAACCTCCAATAACTTAAACCACCCCAATTGCATGTTTTTCCTTTATAAGAGTTACCTTGGTCATGGTATCTCTTCACAGCAATAGAAACCCTGACTAAGACAGTTGTTTCCCTGGGTTTCTCAGTAACTTAAGTAAGATCCCAAACAGGAATAACTTTACAGTGATTGTCCACATGTTTGCACTTGAATGTCCAGGAAGCCTAACGTGAACGTCATTGCTCTTTGTTAATAGTGTGCCCATGGCATGGCAGAACAAGCACAGGCACAAGCTTACCCGCATGTGACAGTCTGAAGGCCTATGTCCCTCCAAATCTCCATGTTGAAATCCTAGTCCTGGTGGTTACAGAAGCAGAAGGAGAGAGATTGCAGGGAGGGACATTTGGGCGATAACGGACCTTCCTGGGATGTATTTGTACCCTGACAGGAAACACAGAGGCCAGACTCATCTGGCTTCTCCCTGCCGCACGTGTGGACACAATGAGAAAGTAGACTTCTGCAAACCAGGGCGAGGACCCTGCAGACACTGGGTCTGTTGCCTTGTCCTTGGACACCTACGCGCCAAAGCTATGGAAATAAATGCCACGGACGCCTCAGAGTATATAATTCTTTTCTTGATACCAAGCTGAGATGATTAGCAAGCAGCAGGAACTTTTTAAGGCCTGACTTGGTGCCACTCTGCTAAGTAATTTGTGCATACTACCTCATCAATCCCCAGGACAGCCTCACGTCTTCTGAGGTGACCCGGCCAGGAAGAGACTTAATGGAAGCTCAAGCCCAGAATTCTCCAACAAGCCGGAGGTGCCTGAGGGGTGACAGGAAGGAGGCAGGTCCACACACTCTGTGCAGATGCTTATCTGTGAGCTCCATGTGGACCAGACTTTCCCTGGGTCTGAGCACCCCAGAAGAACTACTGGATGATGTCAACTTTGCGGTTTAGTCATTGGCACAAGCAGAGCTGGAGAACAACCCCAGCTGTCTCCCAGGAGAGGTCTTGCTCCCCTAAGGCACCTGGGTCTGGCAACCCCAAGAGCAGTTCTCACGAGTGCTCACCCAAAGCACAATCGAGCTCCCAAGAGACCACACAGCTTTGCAGAATGGCAAGACGATGCAAATCATGAATACTCCATTTCCGGCTACTAATCTGCGATCAGTATTAATAACTGGCATTACACGGGGAAACACGGCAGCCTCATTAATCCTGTAAATTACCACTGAGGAAAAGTCCTACTAAAACGGCAGACCCAGCTGAGATGACTCAGAAGGAAACCCAGGTAGGCTGTCAGCTCTTCAGACCTACAAAGGGTTATTATCTGCCTACACACAAGGCTCCTCTGATTCCTGGGACCATCAGCAACCCCAAAGCGGCAGGGTATCCCCTGTCACTGCTCAGAGAGCCACAGTTTGAGACTGGCCAAGTTCAAGCCCTCACTCGGGCGTTCTCCAGCATGCTATCTGCTGCTGAACTAGGTCATGTTCTATGGTAGATGTCAGAGAAAGGGACCAGAAACTGAACTGAAGGCAGGCAAGTAAGAAACACTTAGGGGGCAGAAGTCTACATGAGGAGGTCAGTTTACCCTAAGGAAAGTCTCAAAACAGCCTTCGGAAAGCAGAGAGTGGGTCTTATAGGATTGACATGAATTCTGAACACAAACAAGGGGTGGGAACTTTAGACCAAGAGGACCTCAGGACCCCTGGGACCCCAGCTTTGCAGAACCAGTGATCCAGCTGGGTGACCTATGAATCATTTTGCATGAGTATAAGGGCTGCCATGCCCGGTGTGCTGCCTAACGAAGCACAGCGACATTTCTAGATAGGAAGGGCATCAGGTGGCCTGCTGGCCAGCTCAGACCAGGCACACCAAGCCAGCCCTCCTGCCCAGGGCAGGTCAAGACTCTGAGGAGGAGGATGCATGGGGGTGGCAAAGCCATGCAGTCACCTGAAGTCCACTCAGTGTTAAAGTGCCCCCCAGGGCCAAAGACGTGCAACTCAGACCAGCTTTTATGAGGCCATTTCAAGGTAAAGACTGTGACTCCCTAGTGGCTCTCTCCTCACAGCAACCTCCTGACCTTGTGTTAAGTGCCCTTAACTTGCAGATGTGATTTACATAATTACTTTTTGACACCAACCTGGCTTTAATTTGTTTCCTCTGGAACCCACCTCGGAGGAGGGAGCAGCAACCAGAACAGGGAGTGAGGCTGAGGGGAAAGGCTTTCAGACACCACTCCCCTTTCCTGCCTCTTCCCAAAAGCCATGACTGAAGAAGGACCAATTCTAACCACACTGTAGAGTACCAGAGAGCCTCAGAACTCCGGGGCCACATGAGTTGCACCGCCATCCTTGAAGACAGCATTGTAGAGAGGCAGGTAAATACCCACACCAAGGACAGAGCTCTGTCGGAAGCAAGATGTGGGCAGTGTTGGGCAGAGGGGACAAAGTCACCTGCTAGTTAGACAGCAAGCTGCACCAGGGTCAGACAGATGGGGGTGGGCACACCTCTGAGGACAAAAGGCCTAATAATGTTGTCACCAAGACACTGTTGTGACACACAGGAGGACAGAGTGTTGGGCAGGTGTGATGAGAGCCCATCACAGGTGGTGGTTCTGCGAAAGGGCAGAAGTCTAGATGTCATGGCAAGCTAGAGTCATGCTCGGGCAGGACTCCATAGAGACTCAGCACAGGTGGATAGATGCCCTCAGACAGACAGGAGGCCACTTTGTCTGCAGATCAGCTAAGCGCACAAGGAGTAAGGGATGACAGATGCTGGCTTATGGTTCATGGCGACTGTGGACAGGGAACACATGGAAAGGTAGGAGACCCCGCCAGGAGAGACAGCAGCTTAGTCCCAGTCGTGATGCTGAGTGCAAAGGAGACCTCTCACACTACACAGTCCTTACGACACATCTGTATACTCCCAGCCATGTGTTCACACTCTTGTGTGCGAGTCACATTCACTCACACAGCCACAAGCGCACACACGCGCGCACACACACACACTGTGCTCCCACTCACTGGTACATACACTGTGTGCTGAAGCCAGCTGAACCAACTCACCAGAGCTAATCATTAAATTTTCAAGAATTTGGGAGTTTCTAAATATAGCCATTTCAATTAAATTATGCAAACCTGTAGTTAAATAAATTATTTCACAAGTAAAACTGACAAATATACAAATCCCCTCACTTCCAGGCATTTTGCTGAATTTTACTATTTATCTGTGTGCTGAGGCTAGGCGTGTCTACTGTGTTTGAAGGAGGAAACCGTGATGCATGTGTCTTCTTGCCCCAAGCTTACACACAATTACACCGACTAACTCAAACGCAGCCATGGCATGAGAATTTACACCACAGAGATCAGCAGGGGTTACACATTAGGGCTTCTTTTTTTTCTTGGAGACTGGTTTCCAAACATTCACTGGCATGCCATAGCTCACAAAGCACACACTCATATCCTCCCCCAATTCTTCCACACACACAGCTGTGTCTCGGTGTCTGGAGAAATGGTTCCAGAATCCCCTCAGTTCCAAAGCCTGACTCTCACATCCCTGCTATGAAATGGTGTAGCACTGGCATTTAGGCTGTGCAGAGCCTGTGATGCGCTCTCAGTCATCGGCAGACGGCTTATAATACCTAATACACTGTAAATGCTATGTAAATCATTGTTGCACGGTATTGTTTAGGGAATACTGACAAGAAAAACAGTCTGTACGCGTTTGTTATAGCTGTGATTTTCTTGAGTATTTTCAACTGACTACTGAATATAGAATATATAGGGACGACTGTACATTTGTGTGTACACACATATGCACTCTCTCTCTCTCTCTCTCTCTCACACACACACACACACACACACACACACACACACACATACATTCACATTCACACATATACTATCTCTTCAGCACAAACCAGCACATTCTCGGTCTCCTTAGCATGTCCAGGTCGGCAGCACCCACACTCAGGACAAACAGCACAAACTGCTCTAGGACATGAGTTGCACACGCGGCTTGTCCGCCTTCTGCAACCCTCCACTGGTCCTTGTTGCTGCCTCTTAGTGCAGCATTGGAGGCAGAAGCTTCATGACTCACTGTCCCTTGGAAGGCAAGATGATGGATGACAGAGATTGGTCACAATCAGACCAGTGGTCAGCTGAGACTGGGAGGTATATAAAGACGGGGTGATGGCCCACGTGGGCAGGCCATTCTAGAAGCAAACATAAGTGGTCAACGGTCCCTACAGGCCCATGAAGCACTGCTTTAAAAACATTCTGAAATCCCAAATTAAACCTCTATCTATATTAATTAAGATCCAGGATATGCAGGGCTAATGGGACTGCCAGCCCATTCATCACAAGCTAGTTACCTCCCGCCAGAACCTCTTGGGTCAGATTACAAATGGGATGTGGAGTAGGGGCCGGGTGGCAGGATATTATCCTGAAATATAATTTGAACTTTCCTTCCAAAATACCATCTTCAGGCTGATCCATCACTTGTTTGCCTCCACCCAGGCCTGCCACAAGTGAGGGCTGAAACATGAGGCCATCCATCACTGGCCACCAGAAGGGCCTGGAAATGCCAGCGCTGCTCCCAGGCACAAAGGAGGATGCAGACAAGTGCACTAATAGGATGATCAATGCCATTGTGTGGGTCCGTAAGATGGGTGTGCGGGTGCTGGAATGAGCATGGCCCTCTTCTCCTCCCAAGGCTTTTATTCTTCCTGCCAGGAGCTCGGGTCTTGGGAAATAAGCAAGGAACCCCCACTTACATAGCAGCTTCTCTAGACTATCTCCCAGTGCCCATCCACTGACTCCTCTCAACCTACCCTCAAATGCAAAATATTTATCTCTGGGGCCCAGAGACTCCATTAAGACTCAAATGTCACCCAGCTCTGCTGCCTCCAGAAGCCTGAAAACAACAGAAGTCAAGCCCCAGGGAGTGTGGTCTATGCTCCGGTCTCCAGGAGGACCCCTGACTTCAGAGCCAAGCCAGCATCCAGCAGGGGTCCATCCTGGCAGCAGCAAGCATCTCTAAATAGTGACCCAGGCTCCTTTTTTTCTTTTTAATTTTATTTAAATAGCATTATTTTTAATTTACATTACATACCAACCAGTTTCTCCTCCCTTCTCCCCTCCTGTCAACCTCCTATCTACCCCGCTTCCTGATCCACTCCTCCATCTCCATTCTCCCATGGGCTTGCACAAAGCATGGCTCATCAAGATGGGACAGGATGGAACTCCTCAGAGGTAATTCAGCATGGGGAACAGGTTGCCAAATGCAAGCTAAGTGCCAGGGAGAGGTCCTGCTCTCACTGTCAGAAGCCTTACTAAGAGACCAAACTATATGATTGTCACACACTTGCAGAGGGCCTAGGTCGGTCCATGCAGCCCCCTAACTGTTGGTCCAGCATCCATAAGCTCGCACAAGCTCAGGTCAGCTGTCTCTGTGGGTTCCCACTTCCTGCCTCCCCCCAGCTCATATAATCCCTCCTCCCTTTCTTCCACAAGAATCTTGAGCTCAGCACAGTGCTTGTCTGTGGATCTCTGCCTCTGCTTCATTCAGTTACTGGATAGAGTATCTCTGATGGCAACTAGGGAAGTCACCAATCTGCTTACAGAGGAAGGCCAGTTCAGAAACCCTCACCACTATTACTAGGAGTCTTAGTTGGGGTCGTCCTTGTGGGTTTCTGGGGTTTTCCCTGGTATAAGTTCCTCCCTAACACCGAAATGGTCCCCCCATCAAGATGTCTCTTTTAATACTCTCCCCTCCATCCTGTCTCCAAACCTCTTCCCCCGCCCACCGCCACCACCACCTCCCCGCACCCAGCCTGCCCAACAAGCTCCCTCTAGTTCCTATTCCTCCATCCCTTCAACCTCCACCTCCTGGTTTGCCCAGGAGATCTTTTCTACTTCCCCTTCCCAGGGAAATCCACACATCCCTCTTTGTGCTCTCCCTGTTATCTAGCCTCTCTGGGGCTGTGGATTATATGTTGGTTAACCTAAACTTTACCCCTAATAATCACCAATGTGTGAGTACATACCATGTTTGTCTTTCTGGGTTTGGATTACCTCACTCAGAATGATTGTTTCTAGTTCCATCCATTTGCCTGCAAATTTTATGAGGTCGTCATTTTTTAAAGCTAAGTAGTACTCCATTGTGTAAATGTACCACATTTTGCTTATCCATTTGCTAAGTAGTACTCCATTGTGTAAATGTACCACATCTTCCTTATCCATTCTTCCATTGAGGGGCATCTGGGCTGTTTCCAGGTTCTGGCTATTATGAATGATGCTGCTATAAACATAGCTGAACAAGTGTCCTTGTGGTTTGTTTGTGCATCCTTTGGGTATATACACAGGAGTGGAATAGCTGGTGACCCAGGATCTTAAGCGTGTTATTCAATGCTCCATCTTCTCAGTCCCAATCACTAACCCCAGCACACAGCAGTAGTTCAATAAAGTTACACAGGAGACATGATTGAATTAACTAATGAAATCAGTTCTCTGTGCAGAGGCAGATGCTTGGGTCTAATAAGAGCCCATTGGGTTGGTGTACAAGTCCACACCAGAGCTGGGCTGTACACGCTGAAGAGGAAGAGCTAGCAGAGCTGTCACCAAAAGCACATGCTTCTGTCCAGTACAACCAGAAGTGATGACCATAGGAACACTCAGGCAGTGCTGGACGCTTGTTTGCCCCCACCCAGGCCTGCCACAAGTCAGGGCTGAGACATGAAGCCATCCATCACTGGCCACAAGAAGGGCCTGGAAAGGCCAGAGCTGCTCTCAGGCATCCTGCCTCACTTCCTGGCCCAAGTTCTGTCATTGTCCATAGTTCACAAATAGAAGCTAAGACTGGGTGAGTGTCAGCACCACAGTCCAACTTCAAGCCAGTAGATTCCTGATCATTGGCTCTCAGCCTCTTTGATTTATAGGAACACGCGTATCGCGTGGAAGCCCTCATGATTGCCAGTCTCTTACACCTTCCAGAAAAAAATGAATAATAAATAAAACACCACTCAGCAAGGTCCCTGATTCCTAAGCCAGCATCACTAGCTGTACACTTTACAGAAGATTGGGGAAGCCAGGCAGTGGTGGCACACGCCTTTAATCCCAGTACTCGGGAGGCAGAGGCAGGTGGATCTCGGTGAGTCTGAGTCTACAGAGTGAGTGGCAGAACTGCCAGGGTGTTACACAGAGAAATCTTGTCTCAGAAATAATAAAAATAAAAATAAATAAACAAACAAACAAAAAGAAGATTGGGGAATGCTCCTGGTGGCCCCGGGACAGTGCTGCCTCAGCCAGCAACCAATGGCTCAGAACCCATAGAATCAGGCTCAGCCCAGACAGGTGGGCAACCAACTTGCCGTTCTGCCAGCAAGTAAGCATGCAACCTCTGATCAGGGCATCAAATGGGTTCTTTCATAACCCACAGCTGTCTTCTCCACCAACTTCTCAAAAGCAACTGAGATGCAGATTCAGACCATGGGTCAGAATTTTCGTGGTAATTATAGTGATTTCCAGGTTAGTGGGAAATAGCACCCCAGAAAACATATGGAACCAATCCTACCATTCTGGAGTACCAGTTAAATTCTGTTAGGGATGAGACATTAGCAGTTCATCATAATCCCTGCCACAGGGAGAAAAGAGTGCCAGCTGCCTGCTGTTGGGCACAGATCCAAGGGCACCTCTGACTAGAGGTGTCCTAAACCCTGGTAGAAGTCCCCTCTGCCCAACACTACTTTCCTGCCCTTCCCTCCAGCCATATACACTGGACTCTCCAGTACAAGAGGGGGATGGAGAAGATGTGATGAAGGAAAGAGAGGAAGTGGCTGTGATGTTCCTGCTTTGGATCTAAGACTGATGTCCTGAAAGATGCAATCGTCCTGCCTTACACACACAAACACACATACACAAACACACAAACACACACACACAAGACATGCAGGACGTGATTCAGTCCCTGCTCTAACCTTGGAAGGCAGGAGGTCAGAAAAAGGAAGCAATGCTTAGAGATGGCAGCCTAGCAATTTGAGCTAGAAGACTTCCCTTGGCCGTGCGGCAGGACTGGATTCCAGGCGTGGGGCCAGTCTGGGACTGCAGGACAGGGAGCTGACTACAGGACACCTGTAGCTATGGAGGATTCAGGAGTCTACGGCCAACACCTCTGGGGTCATCTCTGCTCAGTATGTTCTTTTCTACCCTAGCAACAGCCTCCAGTCCTATCGTTTCAAACCCCTTCCTCACCCAGCCTGAATCTACCCTGGGATCTGTCAGTGTCAGGACTTCTAGACTCTACTTACTTGGAAACATACATGTTGAACCAACCCAGCCAGAACTCCTGAGTCTAAATCTCCCATAAGCACACCCCCCCCATCTTCTGATTCATCTTAATTTTTCACCTTGATCAGACTGAGAAGCTCCTAAAAGATTTGTAAAGCTCTGGGTGTGTCTACAGATGGATTTCAAGGTGGGCTAAGAGGGACCAACTCTCAGGTTAGAGGCCTGAACATAAGAAGAGAAAATAAAGGAGGGCGCTCACAGATGCACACAGGCGGACCCTCCCTGCTTCCTGTCTGCCGTGAGGTAAGCAGCCTTCTCCATGCCTTCCCACTTCTGAGATGCAAAGCCTGGAGTCCTGGGGAGCCATCTCTATAGCATGAACCTCAGAGCATCTGCTAGAGCAGATCTTCCCTCTCGAGGTGTGTACGCCATGTTTTGTGACTATGTAGTGGTTGTGTTAATCGGGTTTCTGTTGCTGACAATAAATACCTGAGATAATTGGCTTATAAAAAGAACATTTCCATTTGCTTATTGTTTTAGATATTCCAGTTCATGCCTGGGTGGCCACAAGAGGTGGGGTGCTGACAAGGGCCCACATTATGTCAAGAACGTGTGGCATCACAAAGCCACTCACCTCATGGTCAAACAAAAGGGAACAAAGACACTGGCGCCTCCCTACCATGGTAAGGTTTGATGTTCAACTGGGCATGCCTATAGAGAGCCTCTAGATTGGGCTGAGGACCTATCTCATGAGTTCCTGGACAGAAAGGTAGATGAGCAATACTGGTCATCTCACTCTGCTTCCAGACAAAGGATACAACGTGACCAGCCACCCCACCCCAGCCCTGCCAGGCATCTTCCCTGCCAAAACAAACTCTTTACTCATTATGTTCGCTTCTTGTGTGGTACTTAGTCAGGGCAGTCAGAAAAGCAACCACCACACTCCTAAGGCTTCAATACCTGACACTAAGCCCTACCTCCTAAAGCGGGCACCACACCCACTGGTGTCATGGGCTAGGAACAAGACCTGTTAAAAGGTGAATCTTTGGTGCTATAATCAGATGTCTTAAGACTCAAGCTAGGGCACCATCCACAGGAGTAGCGTGACAAACCATCCAGCTGGAAAAGATGTCTCTTTGGAAATCCCGCTTCCTCTTTCCTCACCTGGCCTGCACAAGATGCTCATAACCCCAATCTCTATCCCACGCCTGTCCCAGATGTTACTATCATCTGTCCCTGGAACTGTTCAAACAGGTTCAGCCTGGCCTCTCAGTTCCCAAGCCAGATGCACCCAAGCTCCTCACCAGGCAGACTTCCTGCATGGAGCAGATCAGGTACCTGTCTTCCTTAAACAGCCCAGTGACTCTACAACCAGAACCTAGGAGACCTGGTGCGACTGGCCCTGCCTTGCTCTTCGGCATGGCAGCTTCCTCCCGCTTCCCCATCCCCTCCAGGCACACAGCTCATCATTCTGGGTCATACTCCAAGCTCAGTCTCCTCAGATACTTCTCAGCTGTGGCTCCTTCTGCTGGAAGGCTACATCAGACAGCCGTCTCACTGCCTCCTTTGATGTAGCATATCATCAGCTCAAACATCGGCTCTCCCTCGGCTACCCCTGTAGGCTATCAGGTGCTAGCTCCACCCTATCCATGACCACCGCATCTCCATTGCTTTCCTTCACGTCACTTTTCTTTGCCTGAAGACATCTCGGATTTGTACCCAAGTCTTGTTTCCCACAGGAAACAGTCAGCACACAGTAGGCACTCAATCATCGAAGGGTTACTGATGGCCCCACTCGGGGACAGAATTCAGAGTGAGATGAATCCAGAGTTAGGACTGAATTTTTCTGGGTATGAAACATAGCTCACTCAGTCCTTCACTGACTTTACAGGAGTTACTTCAAACCTTCCTAAACATCCACTCTCTCATCTGAGAAGAATACTTCATTTGAGAAGCAGCCACCTCCAGATTAAACAACAGCAAGTATGAACTACTTGGAATTTGCTTGACAAATAGTTGATGGCATTGTTGATTACAATAATAATTGGCTTCCACAAGGCTTATCTCTCCAAAGTGTCTGAGCTGGGAGCTGGATTGTAATTGGCAGTGCTGAGCAGTGGTGAGGACCAGCAGAAAGTAAGCAGGTCACAAGAGCACCATTTTCACAAGGGAGTAACATCTTCTCACAGTGTGGGTCAAATCTCAGGAAATGGATGAGTCCTTAAAAGAAATGTGTGCTTGGACATCCTAAGCCATGCAGAAATTTAGATTAAACTGCTTTTGAGATTCCCTCTGACCTCAATGAAATGGAGAACAGAGACTACAAAGACAGCTCAGTGGTTATATGCTTGCTTCCCAAGTGGGAGAACCAAAGTTCGGATCTCCAGAAACCATGTAGATGCCAGGTAGGTGTGGCAGCTACCAGTAAGTAACAGCTATGGAGATAGAAACAAAGAATTCTCCCAGGGTGAGATGGCTAGCAAGACTAGCCATATTGCCAAACTCTTGGTATGACTGGGACACCCTGTCTGTCTCCATGAATATGGTGAAAATGCAATTGACAGTGAATCCCAACATCAACCTTGGTCTGCTATAGGCCACACACATGCACATACACACACAACACATATATACATCACACACATCACACATACAAATACACACATGTGCACAAACATACATACATATCACATATACACACCCATACACATATGCACGTACCATATATACACATGCCAGACACACATATCAACATGCCACATACATGCGCCACGCACATACATTCATACCACGCATACATATACACCGTAAGCATGCATGTATGTCTTCATACATTATATAAACACGCATGCACACCACATACATACACACAAAGTAAAAAATTTTTAAAGGGCTGGCATCAAGAGAATGAGAAACAATAAATATCGGGAACGAGGTGAGGGAAGAGGAGGACTCACTGCTGATGGAAGCACAAACTGGCGTTGCCATTATGGAAATCAGGACAGAGATTCCTCAGAAAACTAAAAATAGAACAATCTCAGCCAGCTATGCCACTCCAGAGTATGGACCTGGAGCGCTAAGTCTATACAGCACGGAGATCCCTGCACCTCCATGTTAACTGCCGCACTAGTCACAATAGCCCAGAAATGGAACCAGCCTGGCTGTCCATCAGCAGCTGGAGGAAGGAAGAAAATGTGGAACATGAGCACAATAGAATTTTATTGAACCATAAAGAAAAAGGAAATGGTAAATCTGCAGCAAAATGGATACAACTGGAAATTTTTATGTTGAGTGAAAGAAGTCAGATTTCAGACTTCTTTCTGTGTGTTTTCTCCATACGCAGACTCTAGTTTTAAACACTGTCTCTGTGTGTGTGTGTGTGTGTGTGTGTGTGTGTGTGTGTGTGTGTGTCCTGGCACACACACCCACAGTTAGTCGTGAAAGAAGAGAACAATGAGACTCTGAAGAGAGGGCTCTGTATGTAAACTACTCATGAGGACCTGTGATTTCAGAACCCAACCATCATGGGAAATCCAGGTGAAATCCACATGCCTGTAACCCCAGTGCTAGGGGGAGGAGGAGCTCACTGGCCAGCCAGGCTAGACAATCAGTGAGTTCCAGATTCAGTTAGAGAGCGTGTCTCAAAAATGTAAGACAGACAGCAACAGAGAAAGGCAGCTGATGTCCACCTCTGGGATCCACACACTCAACCATGCATGGGTGAGCACGCTGTGCGCACGTGCAAGGGGACACACACACACACACACACACACACACACTAAGAAAGGGAGTCAATGAGAGAGAAGAAAGATGTTCTTGTTAAGATGTTAAGAGGAGGAGGAAAAACGGTGAGCTGTTCAAAGCAAGTTAGTTTGTCCCAGGTCACACTGCAGATTCCACACTTAGGAGCTCCCTCTCATGAGCTTCCCTCCCAGGGCCCATCCACCACATTTGATGTCACTGAAGGAGTCATTCCCATGGATTTCTCTTTGAACGTTCGAGCCACCAGAAGAAGCAAAACAAACCTCACTTCTCATAAATTACCCAGCACCGAGCACGTTGCTCTAGGAACTGAGACAAAAACTATAGTAAATATAAAAATGTCTATACAAAAGTGGGGGTGTGAGAAAGCACGTGGAAGCAGTGAGGGGGGAAGAGAGTTGTAAATACGAAGTCTGGAGCACAACAACAGACTCTCAAGACCGCTGACCCCCAAGACCACAGCAGTGGAGAGAGGTGGGTGCTGCCTTGCTGGGCTGCGGCAGGGATCACACACAAAGACTGCGCAGCAAGTAGCCAAGGGAGCCTGTGAGTTCTGACTCACAGGCCATGATGCCTTGCCATCATGGGAGATGTGAACAGGGCAGGAAGAAACAGCCATTGACTGCATGCAGAGCCCAACTGCTGTCCCACCTAGCTCTCTTTTTCCACAAACATTCTGGTTTAAGGATGCCTCTACATCCTGTTCTATTCAAGTTTTTTTTTTTTTTTTTTTTTTTTTTTAGTTCCAGTGGGAACTGCCATCTACATCAGCCAGCTCCCCACGCACTGGAGGCAGCCCACTGAACCAAGAGAGGGCATGTGATTTAGACTGAGTCAATCAGGGCCCTCCCCCTCTTTTTTTTCTGTTGTTGTTGTTGTTGTTGCAAAGAGAAGACATTTTGACCAGAGTGAAGTTCCAGACGCAACAGACCCAGAACCCAGACATCCCTTGTTCTGCAGTTCTGAAACCTATTGCCAAAAGAGAGCAAAAGTAGATCAAGAAAGCACATGGCTTGTTGCATGTGGTGGTGCTGGGTACCCATTGGGAAGGAGGAGGGCAGAAGAGACTTGAAGAACGGTGAGAGAAAGGTCCAGGTGATCAGAATACCAAAGGCTAGGATGACAGCTCAGTTGAAGGTCTCCCCTGAGAAGAGAGCTCCAAAGTTTGGGGAGGATATAAGTAGGGCAGGACTAACAATATATTGAGCAGAGGAGTGAGGAAGGGAACAAAGGCTGAAGTAGACCTGACAGGAAAGAGTCACAGCCAGACACCAGGGTGATTGGAGTAGAAGAGAGAGGCTGGGAGGCTCTGGGGGCACTGGAGATCAGCCAATGATGGGATGAAGTGCACGGATGCCCATATGCAGGATGCCGGGGAAACCTTTACACTATGCACCTGAAGATGGCATAGTGAATCAACACAACATGACCTGAGTTCTGTTTGGATCCTGTTGACTGTGAAGTGCCGAAGAACTTTGAATCCAGTTTTCTGAGAACTGGGGTTAAAGGTCAAGGCTACAATGCAGTTTGTGGAATCCTCAGCACAGAAGAAACAATAAAAGCCATACCAAAAAGAGACCTTGTGGTATGTGGTAGTGGCTGGTATCTATCGGGAAGGAGGGGAACAGAGGGAAGGAGAAGAATAGTGAGCCATGTCCAACAGTCCTGAGCACCAAAGACCAGGATGGTAGTTCTGTTAGAGGTTTCTTGGGACAAAGCACCCCTGGATAAGGTCTGAGAATCAGAAATAGCACCCAGAAAGGAACTCCCACACTGTGCATCAGAGAGATCAAGATGGTACCCCCGAGACATTTAGGAGGGTGGCGAATGGGAAATGAACAGTCATACCAACCAGGCTTCCGGATAAACAAAACCAGGAAAGATTTACTTCTTCCCATGTGCGGTGGCTCTGCGGTCATGGCTGCTGGGCAGGCTGGAAGTGACAGTGCATTATGGAGGGAGACTCTCCTCTCGTGGCCTTTCTGATTGGATGAGCATCCCCCGGGTTACGAAAGATAATCTCTCGTACATACGGTCATCTGATTGGAGCTACTGACCAATCTGTAAAATTCCCTGACAGTGAGACCCAGATTAGCATCTGATTGAGTAATTGGGGGCTGTAGCCTAGCCATGCAGACACATAAAACTCACCACCCCAGGAATTAAGAGCATCCCAAGGGCAGAAATGGCAATAAAAACAGAATACATTTTCAAGGCTTCTGTGTTGCAGGGCAAGAAAGGAAGGGAAGCAGGGAGAAGGCTGAGATGACAGGAAACAGGAAGTCCTGGAGCAAGGACAGTGAATAGGGCAGGGGAACAGGAGCCGTAGGGAGAATTCACACCCTATCTAGTGCATAGAGGAAGTGGTTTGAATATAATATGTCCGCCAAAGGT
Organism: Myodes glareolus; assembly: GCF_982192425.1. Lineage (NCBI taxonomy): Eukaryota > Metazoa > Chordata > Mammalia > Rodentia > Cricetidae > Myodes > Myodes glareolus. The sequence goes on along the minus strand of NC_142030.1, from coordinate 36,419,260 downwards.
TCCGATATTGAAAGCTTGGTTCTCAATACAATGTCTAACCCGTGAAGCTTTGGGAAGTGATTGGATCATCAAGACTCTGACCTGATCAATGGTGGAGTCATGTTTGGTGGCCTATTGGGAGGTGTAGGAACAGAAAAACAGGCCTGACCGGAGGAAAGGGGCCTCTGGAGCCGGGGAAGATGCATCTTGGCCTTGGCCTCATCCTCTCTCAGTCTCTGCTTCCTGGCTCCCATGGAATGAAAATGCTGCCATCCCTGACATTCTGCCCCCCCGGGGTGCTTAAACCTTTCAATCCAGCCAACCACAGGATTGGAACCTCTGAAACATGAGCCAAATAATCTTCCTTTCCTTGAGTTGATTTGCTTGAATTTCTGTCAGAAGCAGGAAAAAAAAGTGAATACAAGGATTGAAAATCTACACTGGTGACCCTTAGGGACACCAGGCAATCCAGATAAACACTGGCTGTGAAGCAGGACCAGAGTGGACCAACTTCAAATCCATAAGATTTTAAAGAGATATAGTCGCCCCAATTTTGTGGATGAGGGCTTTAAGAGCTTTTGTGGATTAAGAGCCCTGCTAAGAATCAGGGCTATGCACATTAACCCAGGAAGGGAGGGGGAGGGGAGGGCAGAGTCTAAGTACTGTGGTGCTTAGAAATCCAGACACCCACACTCAGTGGCCTTGAGACCACTGACATCTCACCAAGCTGCCACTAACACCTGCTGAGCTAGAATAGAGAACGGTCTGCAAAGGCTCCTGAGCCTCCCATATCCCTGGCAAAGAAGCTTCCAGCACAGCTCTATACAGGGGTCTGTAAGTTCTTTGTGTCTGTCATCCCATATACACAGTAGGTCCTCAAGAAACCCAGCACCCAGTAGGAGCTAGCTAGGTCCTGTTGGGATTGAGCTTCACTATGCTGAGGGTTGGTTGGTGGTGTCTGTGTTTAGAACCCTCTCCCAAAGTCAGAGCATTCCTCTGAGTTTACATTCTTGAATCACTAGCCACATCCCCATGGAAGTGAGTAGATGGCAAGACTACTTGTGGAGTGAAGTGGGGTTGTCCTGGGATAATCTGGAGCCGGTAACACTCATAAATGAAATAAATTAAATAAATAAATAAATGAAATAAATAAATAAATGAAATAAATAAATGAAATAAATGAAAGTGTGTGGTACCCTCGTCACCATAGCATCAGGTATTAGGAGCATCTTCAGGACTACCCACAGCTACCAGGGGCTGTTGCATCCTCTTCTCAAAGGTGGCTGTAGGGGTTTGGATTCAGCTCTTCACTCAGCAGGCTGACTTGGGTTTCTGGAAACATGTTGGGGTCCTGAATACTGAACCAACACAACCTAAATAAATAGCAGCAATCTTCTTAAAACGCCCGTCAGGGACAGCCTCGATGCTCAGAACTTGCTGCCATGATAAGTCATGCCAGAATAGTTCCCCGTTCATCTTAAACCTGTGTCAAAGCGTTGAGCGGCGCTATCCCCCAAGCGCAGCATCCACCGTAGTCACGAGCTCTGGGTGTAAAGGATCATCACAGCTGTGCTTGTTGACTGTGACCATCCCATCATAGATGGAGGGAGCATGAAGGTCATAGGACCCTCACCTGAATAAAGCCAAGCCTCCCGGCCAGTTGTATGCAGTTCTGCCCTAATCAGATGTGGTCTCAGGGTTTCAGGGAGGGGACAGAATACATAAGCTGTGGGAAGATGTTGAGGCCGGGTTCTCTCTGCGTAGCTCTTCTCCATAGAAGCTACCATACATGCTGAGTCTAGACTTTCCAGTACAGGTACGTTAGCGTCACCCATGTGCCTCTCAGTAACCCTTCACCCATGCTCTATAAGCCCAATAAACTCACTGGTTCCCCAAGGTAGACTCCGGTGGAACTGATCTTTGATTTGTCATTGGGTCCATATGAGGGCATAACTAAACATTTCTTAGTCTTCCCAGGGAGAAAATTCTTATAACACATAGGACTTAGTGACCAATATCAGGAATGTTGGGTAGCATTCGAGTGAATATCAGCTTCAGAGACCATCACCAGAAACTAGCCATCTAAAATTCACATGCCCCCTGACCCTTACCCTCGGGAAGCAGCCAGCTTATTCCTATCCTATGTTGTCCCTGACAAATACCTGATTGCTGATCTTTTGAATCCCCTCTGTCCCATGACATTCATTCCCAGACCCATCTTAAGAGTTCTGGAACCCAGAGGAGCCTGGGCAGTCATGGGGCAACAGAATACACAGGAACTAGCACAGGCTCCAACTGGGATCCATACCAGGAGGGCGGCTAGGGAGTGTGTGCTTGTCAAACAGGAAGCAAGCTAGGTCTCCCAGTCTGGCTGTGCATGCTGAGAACACAAAGGACATGGGGTCCCCACACTGTCCAGTGCAGCAGCAGCCTGAGACACCAAGCTTCTAAAACAGAGCCAATCCACTTGAAATGGGCTGTGTGCACAAAATAGATGTTGAATTTCAAAGGCTTATTATAAGACAAAGAATGCCAAATATTTCATTTTTAACTTTAATTTCATGTTGAAATGACAATAATGAGCTAAATTAAGTAGATTAAATTAACTCCACCTGTTTCTCACTTTTAACTTTTAAATTATACGTGTGGTTTATGTTATAGTTCTGTTAGACAGAGTTGTCCTAGACACTTGCCTGCTACATAAGACATAGCTTTGCTCAGCCTAGCTACCCACCACGCTTGGGAGAATGGTAGGATCGCACAGTGGGTAAGGCAGCCAGGATTTAACACTGGGCTTCACCCTTACTAACAACTTGACACTGGACAGTTTGCTGAGCCTCCCTGCCCTATAATTTCTCCCTAGGGAGGTTAGCAAATTTCCCAAAGTAAAACAGAGATGATGCCAGTGCCAAATTCACAGAAGTCTCATGAGAATTAGTTAAGTTATTCTATGCAAACCAGGTAGATAAGGGCCCAATTTATGGCACTGGCTACCACTACCATCAACAGCACAACTGCCATCAACATTACCAACATCATGATAATAATATTCACTACCATTACAATCAGCATCATCTCTATAGACAAACCATTTGTCCATCCGACATTTCTGGATACAAAATTCCTACACTGGAAGATTAGGGCAGGGTGGGTCTGATTTCTATAGCAAGACTATCCATCTAAAGGTACATGCTATCTTATCAACCCATGCTAAATCCTAAGATGACTTGTAGCATCTACTAGGTGCCTCTCCTCCCTCCATGTCGAGCTCTCCAAATCATACATCTCTCCATCCAGTTCACCTATCTGCCCATCCCTATTCAGTATCCCATTCCCAACCCTCCTAAAGACCAACTAATAGTTTTGAATGACTTCAGGTCCAATGACATCAAGACTTTACCGAATCACACAAAGAAAAAAAAAAGCTCAATGTATGCCTTCTAGGACTTAAACAGGAGGGGACAGTACCCTGGTCAACAAAGCACTGAGAGGCCAGAGGTCAGGAGTCAGTTGCCTGCTGTGGTCACCATTTTCAAGGCCAGGTGCTTGCCCAGATGTGCTAAGCAGCGACAGTGTCATTATTAGCAAACCCCAGTGCTATAAGTACCAGACCGAGAGACCATGTGTAGAACTCTAGGACAACTTTGAGGCCATTTTCTGAGGCTTCTCAGCCTTAGCACTCCCCCCTTCCCCAAGAACCTAACAACTACACATTCACGTACTGAAATATTGGGGACTTTCCATCTCCCTGTGTCCTTGTGAATGGTCTCTAAATAGAGCTCCACTCCTGGAATTAGGACAAGATAACCCACAGATGTCCAGAGATGTTTTCACTCGTCCCTGGGAAGGGGTCAAAGTAACCCTCGAATGTTCCCTGTTACCTTACCTGATTTGGCAACTGTTCTCCAGTCCTGGCTCAGACCAATTATTGTTAGTAGCCCTTTAAATAAGGCAATCCTAATAGTTGAAGAACAAACCCCAAGTTCCCCCCCCACCCTTGTTTCTATGGCTTTTTACTTTAAAAGTAGCTTGTGACAGTCCTTCAGGGTCTTTTGGCTTCTCGAATGCTGAAAGACCCTGTCACTACAGAATTAAATCCTCTTGCTTTTACATCAACTGTGGTGTGAGAGTGGTCTCTTAGGGCAACTCCTCCTCGGTGATTGGGCTTTAGGGTCCAATATATGTACTACCTCATTTAGAACTCGTACCAGTTCTTCAGATGGGAATAAGTATCCCCATCTTCCCAGATCCATAGCCTTAAATCTCAAAGGGGTGAAGTGGCCTGCCCAGCATTCTCAGGGCGTAAGTGGTAGGAGAGTCATGCTCCAACACTGCTCCCTACGAATGGTACAGTCAGCACAGGCTGGGAACACTAGAAACAAACACTTCCCTTAGAGAATGAAAGCTGGCATCAGTCGGACAACATCTGTTTGGTCACACCTCGCAATCAGCTCCCAAAGAATGAGGGTGTTCTATGTAAGTATTTGCCAAGCTGGCTCTCAGGAAAGCAAGGGTCCAAGGTTGCCCGCTTCTCAGCTAATGTGATCAGTAATCACAAACTGGATAATCTACAATGTAAAACCCACAAAATGAAGCCATATAAAAGTCCTTTCATCCTGGCTACGAAACCCTAGGGATGCAAAGAACTAGGCTGTGAGCACACTTTTGGGAGTGGGAGCTGGCATGAGAAAATGAGCTGAGAACATGGATTTTCCAGAAGGAAAGTTAGTATTTAGCATCCTAGCGCGTTCAGGTAGCTTGGGATTTCTGAAGTCACATGAGGTAGTGGCCTAAGAATGAGCTGGGCGGTGGTGGCACACGCCTTTAATCCCAGCACTCAGGAGGCAGAGGCAGGTGGATTTCTGTGAGTTCAAGGCCAGCCTGGTCTACAAGAGCTAGTTCCAGGATAGGTCCCAAAGCTACAAAGAAACCCTGTCTTAAAAAGAAAAAAAAAAAAAGAGTGGACCCTTGGAGAAGTAGGAGAAATACCTTGGTTAAAGAAGCTGAGTCCGGATAAGCAAGTACCAGAACCGGGATTGATGAAACCCATTCGGTAACAGGTGTTGGGACCATGATAAATGGCTATGCCATAGGAAATACCCTAACAGTGTGTGTGCATGTGTGTATACACGTGTTGTGTGTGTGTGTGTGTGTGTGTGTGTGTAAAGAATGCTGAGGTTTATGAAGAGCTTTGGGTGAGTGTGTATGTATGTGTATTTGTGTGTGTATAAGGAATGCTGAGGTCTATGAAGAGTGTGTGTGTGTGCACATGGGTGTGTGTGTAAGGAACGCTGAGGTCTATGAAGAGCTTCGGGTGAGTGTGTATGTATGTGTGTTTGTGTGTGTGTAAGGAATGCTGAGGTCTATGAAGAGTGTGTGTGTGTGCACATGGGTGTGTGTGCGCGCTCATGCATGTGTGTGTGTGTGTGTGTGTGTGTGTGTGTGTGTGTGTGTGTGTGTAAGGAATGCTGAGGTCTATGAAGAGCTTCAGGTGAAAAGAGCTTCCAAGGCTCAGGCTAGAACCCTGACAGGGTCTTCTCTAGGGTGTGGGTCCCTGAGGAGGCCCCTGGAAGGTTCTTCGTCAGTTTATCTTTTCCCTAGATGCTGCCTAGCTCCAAGTCACACTGCCCTCTCATCCTTGATTTTGGCAGGGTTTTTTAAGCATGGGGAGCAGCAATAATCCTCTGGCTGATTTGACAGCACCATGTGGCTGGCCAGCCGGGGGTGGGGGTGATCGGCAAAGAAACTGGATCACCTGGAGGGTCGGAGATGGGAGGAATTGATGACAACATCTCTATCCACTAGAAAACCAGGAGGAAAATCAAACAAAAATTACATCCAGGCTCTTCCTGCTAAACCCAAATCAATAAAGAAGACAGAAAAACAAGTGTGTTTTATTTTGCACGAACTTCAATTGTCACACTTTGTTCAGAGAAGGAAAATGCCATCAGTCCCCTAGGAAGGGCTCAAGACAGCTAGCTGCAGCTGGGTCTGTTCTGAATGATGGAAGCCAGACATCCAGCAGTGAGGTTGGGATGGGACACGTTAGTGGGGTGTAATTTCACTTCTATTAAAACTAAATGTTAAATAATGGGTGTGTACTGGTGACAGCAGCATACTACAGAGGCCTCCAGACTCTCGGCGCCTTGTGTGGGTGCTATACTTAGCAGGAAGCCCCAGGGGGCTAAAGAGAGAGGACGTGATGATCACAGGGTAAAATGACAGGTCCCTACTTAGGTCCCTGCACTCCACCCTCCAAGAGCTAGGAAAGGGGCCTGACACCTCTCCCTACCCACCACCAAAAACCCAGACAGCCACACATGGTATGTCATACATTCCCTGAAAACAAAGGGCAGGCAGACTGCAGAGCAGAGCTCCATTGCAGCAATGCACATCACCAATCTCTTTTCCATTTCAGGAGCTTTCTTTGGGTAAGAGGCAGAACCACTCAAATCCAATTTTCCTTCCCAGTTCTGCAAATCTAATCTTCAGAAACAAGTTTCTTGTGCATGAGAAGAGTCGGGCCACATTTCCACACACATACAAAGATCTTTTCATTCAAGATCTGGGGCTGGCAAGGTGTGCACTGATCGGCAGGCAAGGATAATTTGTGCAACCATTTGTCAGACAGGCAGCTGGGAAGAAGGGAAGCCCCTGACTCGCCACTGTCTCCTTTCTCCAACTACCTGTGCGAAGAAGTTTAAGAATAGGTCTAGATAATAGAAAGGGGTCTTTGGTACTAGGACATTTTACCAGAAAGTCATGATGGGAGAAGAAAGCAGGGATGGAACTGCATCCGCCTGAATGACATCTGCCAGAATCAGGAATAGGCAAGAAAATGGTGATGGTTGTACCAAGTACACCAACCTGCAATGTCATTCATTCATTTCCTTCCACTTCAGACTGTGGTGCCTAAGGCCCCTCCCTGGCTTCACTATGCTGTATCCCTTTCTTGGCCTTAGCATGGAGGGCCAATAATAAGGGCCAATAAATAACAGCTAACTAACCCCCAGTCGTGTGTGTGTGTGTGTGTGTGTGTGTGTGTGTGTGTGTCCCCTTGAGGCTAACTTTCCTGGACAGAGCAGAGGACAGATGTGGAGAAATGGGTGCGGAGACGTCAGACAAGCTGAAGCTAGGTATGCACAGGCCAGCAGAAGCGAGGTGTGCATGGACAAGCCGAAACTAGGTGTGCAAAGCCAGAGCAGAGCTCCGATGGCAGATCGCAGGCTTGTGACCTGACCAAGAGCCACATATCATGCCTATGACATGGATGATAGCAAGCCCTCTCTCCCCAGTGGTGACTACTGGGAAGCCCACAGATGAGAGCCTCAGACTTATAGTGGAGAATCGAGAATCAGCTCTTTCTGGCACCAGTCCTTGACCCCCTCACAGAGAAACCAGGCCTTTTTAGAGTTCTGCAAGATTGCTCAGTTCCGACTGGCCCTACTCTTCATAGAGCAGACAGAATCTCTGAGTCACTGACTCACTGGGGAGAGGAGTGGGGGAGGGGCAGGAGAGCAGTCCTTAAAGGAAAGCAGCTCCTACAGGAGGCAAAGACCTTTCTGTTCCAGCACCAGAGAGGAAGCTGGGGCAGCTGAGGCAGAGATGCTGGCCTGGACCCACTCTAGGAAGAAAATATAAATCATCCTAGCTTATATTTCCCTAGGAATAGCCCTTAGGCACCACCTCATTGCCTATAGCTGAGACAGGTCACTACAAGTAGGTACTATGGGGCGTGGACCTCCTTCCAGACAGGCACCCTGGCAGGGTACACTGACCCACACTGTGGGTATGAGCCTTCCATGGGTCCCTCGAGGGCTGCCGTGTTTAAGAAGTGCACTTTAAGCAGCGTATAGAGCATAGCTTATCATAGCTTATCATAGCATAGCTGGTCATGGGACTCATGACCAGCACCCTGTATCCAGCCGCCTTCTGGCTTGGGGCAGGCAAATGACACTCCAGTGACAGCAGCTCTTAGCACTAGACTTTAAGTCCCATGGCCATGCTAAGCTTGGGTGCTCTTACTCAGCATAGAAAGGCTCTCAGTGGGCCAGGCTTTCCTGGCACCCACAGTAGACACAACTGGAGGACTTCGAGGGAGAGCTGTCCCCCTGAGCATGGGTCAGAGCAGTACTTTTTCAGCATGTTTCTGGAAGAGCCTCTGTTAGCCTCTCAGCTAGAAAGCCTGGGATGAAGACAGAACCACAGCATTCCCAAATAGCATGTCAGCAGCCAGCAGAAGCCACAGAGCCGGAGTCAGGGACTGAGGTTCTGAGCCCTGCAACTGGACTCTGGTAGCCCTCTGGCCCAGGATCATCAAGAAGAGATTTATATGGGACGTTCAGGTCAGATGGAGACTGTGGAGGCTCCGGTTTATGGCAGGGACCATGGGGGCATCTGTTAGCAGTCTCTTAATTAACCTGCTCTCTAGGCGAACTGAATGGCAGAGGAGGAGGACAGGTGTCCTCACCTGTTCCCTCACCACACTGCCTCCTGGAAGCTTCCAAAAAGACAAAGCAGAGCCTGCATCCTGAGGCCCCTTCCTTCCCTGGACCTCCTCACTCTGGCCAGCCAGCCCCTGGAGCCCAGGTGGCAATCACTGGCGACCCAAACCCTCCTAGTGCTCACATGAGCTCTGGAGTTGGGCAAGGCAACAGGGCCAGGAGGGCTCAGTGAGTAGATTACCCGCTTCAATTATTTTATCTAACGATGACATTTGTACTGTAAAAGTCAGCACAAAAATCAATGAGTTTTAAAGGACAAAATCTGGGGGAGGCTCCAGCCCAATGACCTGAAACACTGCTCAGGAACTGGGAAGGAGGAGGCTCAGACTGGGGGTGGGGGAGACTTCAGGATCCCACGCGGGTATGCTCAGGCAAGCAACACTGCAGGATATGGTCAACACTGAGGTCCAGCCCTAAAGCCCCAAGTCTGGCTCCCAGCTTCAGTCACACATTCTTCTGATCATATCCAGACACTACTCCAAGCAGTTGCCTGAATGTAGGCATAGTGAGACAGACCCGCACCCATCCAGCAGTGTGAGGACCGAAGTGACATTAGCCAGCCACTGCACAACCAACAGGTGACTTGCAATAAAACAAGGGCAGACTACAGCTGTCCAGAAAGTCTGGAAGAGCTTCCAAACCCTGGCTTTAAATTGAAGCTTGCGGAAGGTATTCACAGAAGCATATAAGGAACAGCATCCAAGTAGACAGAAGGGCAAGAAGAGAAGCTGGAAGCTTGGGTTCCTGAAGGATCTGAGTGAACCCATACACCCCTCCCCCTTCCACTCTATCCCAGCATATATTTAGCCCCTCCCCTGGGGGCTGCAGAAGCAGAGAATAAAGGCGGGGCATGGCCCACCTCCCTTCACATCAGAGGCATGGGCCATGATAAAGCCTACAGACACTCATAGAAGTATCATGGGTGCCCAAGGTCAGGGAGCTGGGACAAAGAACAGTGGGGCTGAGAAGAAACTGAGCAAGTCAAGCAAATGGATCCCACCTTGCACACTACGCTCTCCCAAGGCAGCCTGTACACCCAACAAGATGAAAGACCACAGAACAGCCAACCAGGTTTCCGCCAACCTCAACTATCAGCAATGGAAGGGAACGAGTCTATGATCCTATGGCTTTGCCTTCAGTACAAATCTCCTCCTATCCTTTGTTACATCCGGGGGGGTTGGCTTGAGGGGTGCAAGTAGGGAAGAGAGCAGGTGAAGATCGGGATCCAAGTGGAATAGTCATTGAAAGTACCTGCAGGTCGTCACATTGTCCTGGCTCAAGCCTTCCGGGAAAGATATCAATAGACCCTTTTTTAAAAAAAAATACATTTATTTATTTATTTATTATGTATACAATAATCTGTCTGTATGTCTGCAGGCCAGAAGAGGGCACCAGACCTCATTACAGATGGTTGTGAGCCACTGGGTGGTTGGCGGGAATTGAACTCAGAAGAGCAGACAATGCTCCTAACCTCTGAGCCATCTCTCCAGCCCTCAATAGACCCTTTTTATGGAAAGTTGTGGCCAGACTAAGGAGGACTGGAGACTGGGAGTTCAAAGGCTATATAGGACCTACAGGTGGAACTACAGAGCTGTTTACTGGTTTCCTGGAGACAAGTCAACTGAGGCGTGAGCATCAGGACCCAATGTGGTAAAGGCCAGTCACTGTGAGAGCCCACAGGTCAAGGGGGATACAATGGTGTACAAAAAAAAAGGAGGTCCAATATTGAACAGTCATTTCTGAGTCTGGATTAGATTCAAGGAAGACTGTAGCTGGGGATTGGATAAATGCTAGAGATGTGGGTGAGATCAGGCACGTGACCATTCCTAGAAATGCTGTGTGGAGCACAGTTCTCTCCTCAGATGAGGCTAAAGTGGTACTGATTGGACGTCAGGGCAGAGGGAGGAGGGAGAATTCAGAAGCCTGGAGACGCAGGAAGATGTTTCACGGTTCATTATGCCTGAGCTAACTATGGAACAAATGTGCCCTGTGCTCGGCCTCCTTAATGTGAGCTCTGTCACTCTAGTCCTCCTGTTTGTCACTGTCATCTTCCTGCCATTAACTGAGCCTCGGGATCGGTCTTAATGATGTTTTACAGGTGTCCTCTCGCTCAGTCCTCATGGGAACTCTATAAGGTCTGTATTACTATCCCATTTTGCCAATAAGATTTCCAAGGCTCGGAAAGAGTGAATAAATTCACTCAGTGCTATGTCTGGCGTCAAAGCAGGACTTACAGCCAGGACGCCACTACTCCTAGCCACACAGCAGAAGCTGACCCAGCTGATATATAAGTTAAGAAGGAACCAAAGTCCCAAGCTCACTTTTCCAAACCGAGGATTTTACAGGACCAAGGTGCAGCTCCCGTCAGTCCCCACAGCCGTGTCTGCATTCCTGGTGGGTCGCCTCAGTGTCTATACTATCTACAGCTTCACCTAGCATCCCATGCCTCAGGCTCAGAACCTTCCAGCCTTTATCCTGGGAAATCCATGGACATTTCCACGGACTTTACCTTCTACTATATCAAGGAATCTGGGGCCCTGTTAGAGGCTAAAGGAGGAGTAGCATCTCCCCACTCCCCAGTCCAGAGAAAAGCCAGCTTCCAGGTCAAGCAGAGAAGGCCCACTTACTCACTGAAGCTCTGGAATCTCCCACAAACCCCTGTACTTCTTGTAGGGAAAAAATATCATTCCACAGTCCTGAATACTATTATTTAATGGTCAACCTGGGGTTCTCTTGGGGGCAAAAAGCATCCTCTTAGTTAGGAGTGAAATCTTTCTGCATGGAATGGAAGGATTCTTAGCCAAGCATCCACCGTGTCCTGTAAAGCTGTCCTTCCTCTCATTCCTCTCAGGCCTCAGGACTGACCATGTCAGGAAATAGGACCACCATGAAATGCACATCTGGGAAAATTCACACACACACACACACACACACACACACTCTACTCGCAACACACAGACATGCTAACATCTTCAAACATACACTTGCATCATAAAATATCTGCCTCTGAGCTTTGAACGTGGCCCGCAAAGCCTCAGATGGTGGAAGTGTGGTGTGTGCGGTAATGACATTCAGAGGTGGGAGGTTTCCACACAGTAGAAGGCAGGCAGGGAATGAAGTCACATCCCCAGGAGGGACAAATGTAGCTCTCCCAAGACCCACTTAGTTCTCAAGAGAACGGTTGTTCTAAGGAACAGCACTCCAGACACTTGGCCACTTGTATCGACATGAGTTCTCTAGCACGTGTGATGGACCCAGAATGTCCTCACCAGAGGCCACCAGATTGCCCTCCAGATCCTGGGCCTTCAACCTCCAATCTGTGAACTAAATGAACCTCTTTAATTTATGTGTTACCCAGCCTTGTATCTTTTTATTATGGCAACACAAACAAGACTGAATTATTCCATAAGGACTTTCTAACCCTGTCCCTTACCTCTATGGGATGGGTACACGACAGCAAAGGGACGTGGAAGGCAGGGCCACTCGTGAACATGAATGAGTTCAGTCCAGTTAGCAGGAAGAGGGACTTAGACTAGGAAGGGTAACACAAGCTGCTGGCAACAGCAAGACACTCAGCTCTCCATTCAAATGCCCCCCTCGTGGCTACATAAAGCCAAGGAGCATCCTGGCATTGCAGGGAATTGAGAGCCAGTAGATCTGACAGGAAGGATGACTTGATGACATAGTCCAGGCCACTCAGGACCAGGGCAGGAGCTAGTCATGCCTACAACAAGGATTTGTGTCAAGCCTAAGGATTTGGTCACAGGAGACCAAATGTGGTAGAGCAGCCTCAGGGGACATTTCTCTGATCCTGCTGAGTGCCGGTGACTGTGAGCTGATAGGTTGAGGATGGTACCAGCACTGTTGGGCCTATTCTGCAGCCCCAGCCCATAGTGGCTTGCTGGATGTAACTTAGCAACAGGCTTTCTAGACAAAAGTGTAAATAATGGACTGATTTATGGCATTTGGTGTAAATACAAAGCAGAGTAACTTAGTTTGCTTAGTTAGTTTGCTTAGTTGAAGCAAAGTAACTTCAACTAAGCCTGGAGATACAGAGGTAGCTCCTACAAGCAACTCAACTTTCAGCCCACCCTATCACGAGCACTCACACAGGATCAGTTCCATCACAAAGGCATGAAAGAGACATTACTGAGGTGAAAAGGGAGTGGGAGCCAATGAGAATGTGGAAAAGATGAGCAGGAGGGGCTGGTGATCAAAGCAAGTCCGAAGAGCACACAGTCCCTCCAGAGAATGTTCGATGTCTAGCTAGACTGGAACTTCTGCATCCAAGTCACACAAAGTCAACCTAACTCATAAGCAGAAGATACTCCAACAGGCCCCATCAAGCATCCTCAGAAACCAGCCCTGAATCTAGAGACCATCCTCCCAAAAAGCAAGCCAAATAGTAGCCCAAACCACCTGAATATAGTTTGAAGCCCAGAGAGATAACACCATAGCAGCACCCACCTGCAGAGGGCCCTCCAAAACTGGGAGCTCTCTAAACCCCTGTTGCAATGGACAGACCTGCTCCTATCTCTGAGCTGGCCTGTCTCCAAGGGAGCACACCTCTCTGTCTCTCTGCTCCCCATAGAGCCACAGAAAAGCCATGTGCAAAGGACTACTGTAACTAGAGACTGCTCGTTCATTTCCCAGACACCCAGACCCGAATAATAACACAGAAACCATATTAATTACAACACTGTTTGGCCAATAGCTTAGGCATATTTCTAGCTAACTCTTACATCTTAAATTAACCCATTTCTATTATTCTGTGTATTGCCACCAGTCTGTGGCCTACGGGCAAGGTTCTGGCTGGTGGTTAGAGTCTTTCTCCTTCAGTAGCTACATGGCATCTCCCTGACTCCGCCTACTTTCTCTCTATATCTCTGTTCAGGTTTCCTGCCTGGCTTTACTCTACTAAGTCACTGGCCAAACAGCTTCTTTAATAACCAATGGTAATAAAACATATTCAGAGCATACAGAGGGGAATCCCACATCAGACTACTGTACACAACCTTCACACACACACACACACCCCAGAAGGCAATTTCAGACATGCTCACTTGACAACGAAGGAAGTGCCCTTCTTGGGAATGTGTCAGAGCAGAAGCAACGCTATTTTAGTCTGCATTCTAAAGCTGAATGGACTTTGCTTGCCATCCATTTTCAGTAGGACGCCAAAGCGTTTAAAATAGCATGTTTACTCATAGGTTTTTCCCGACTCGCAAGTCAAGAAAAATGTTTACCCTCTGTAGTTCCTCTCCCACTAATTAAGCGCCTTCAGCCTGCCACCTCCCATTCAGAGCATGTTCCCTCTGAGGCACCGGCTCTCCAGCTTCATCACATATTAGAGTCAACCAGAAGCTCTCAATAACCTGTGTTCCCTGGATTGCTGTTGAACAGCTGGAAGCAGGACTGGGGCACCCAAGGTTTTATGGCTTGAGTTGTTTTTTAACTCCTTGAGGCATGGGGCTGTGAGAGATGAGCTTTGGTCCCACCAGTATGGAAACTATTTAAGTTAAAGGAGAAAACCGCATTCTTCTCATTAGCAATAAAATGAGCAGGAAGGGGCTTGGAGATGATTTATTTCTCCTCTAGCCCAGAGACTTGGTTTGCAAGTCTAAAGCTAAGAGAAGGGATCCCCAACATCTGGCAGATTCTGTCACTCCCATAGGTCAGTTCCCTCTCTGCCTAGTTCACATTTTATGCAATTAAGGAATTATTGAAGGAAGAGAGATAAATTAGGGAATGGGGAATCAATTAGATTAGGTACTAATTAGTTTGATATCTGTTAATGGAGGTGAGAATCTAACCAGTGAAGTTGTTACCAAGACAGGGGCATCGGCATGAATCCTGTGGGAAATGGAGCTGTCTGAGGGCAAAGAAACATGGGGTCTGTGCATCAAATGCCACCTTAGTGACTGTTCAAAGGATTTCCGAGTTTCAAGAGGGATTTATTTTTAAAGACTAAAATGTAGAGCAATGTGTATAATCTGCTTTAGGGCAGTTTAGAAGGCTTTTAATTCCAGATCAGTGTGTGGTCATTAAACACTCTACAGCAATGGCACCTAAACCACTCACTGCAGTCTCCATAGCAAGATGCATAGCAAGCATTTCAGAAAGGAGACAGTGGAGAAGCAAGCTCTCCCTGGGGACTTCAGGGAGCACCTTTGGATCAGTAGGCCTCCCAGCGACTTCAGGGAGCACCTTCGGATCAGCAGGCCCTCCCAGCAACTTCAGGGAGCATCTGAGGATTAGCAAGTCCTCCCAGCAACTTCAGGGAGTGTCTGAAGATCAACAGGCCCTCCCAGCAACTTCAGGGAGCACCTGAGGATCAGTAGACACTCCTAGCAACTTCAGAGAGCATCTGAGGATCAGCAGATCCTCCCAGCAACTTCGGGAAGCACCTGAGGATCAGCAAACCCTCCCAGTGACTTCAGGGAGCACCTGAGGACTAGCAGGCCCTCCCAGAGACTTTAGGGAGCTCCGGAGAATCAGCAGGCCCTCCAGCGACTTTAGGGAGCACCTGAGGATCAGCAGGTCCAAGCATCAAGTCAGACACTCTTCTGCATACTCCACACAATATCCTGTGAAATACTGAGCTCTGTAATGTGGGAGCAGCCTTTTTCAGTTTTACTGAGCTATGATTGACCGACCACAAAATTTACCCTGAGTTTTAAGTAAAGAAGTCAATGGATTTTACCATAGCTAGGATGGTGCAGCCACTGCCACCACTCAGGTATAGAAGAAATACTCTGCTCATTGGTGCCTGCCCCTACATGTCTGGTGGCCACCCCTCCCCAAGTTTCCGCAGAAACAGTCTGTATCTGAGAACTTGGGTCTCTTAGACAGCTCATTAAATGGAATCCTGTGACCTTTTGTATCTGCCACTTGTCACTTAGCAGGATGTTTGCTAATTCGTCTACACTATAGCTCGTATCAGGGCTTCAATCCTTTTAGTGACTGAATATTATTCCTTTTCTTGAGTACGTGGTAGGTGTTACCTTCATCCTCTGGGTGGCTGTATCGGTGCTATTTTAATTCTCATTTTGGCCAAGGTCAGAAGACCACAAAGAGCAGAGCCAGACAGTCTGACCCCAGAGCCCAACAGAAGCTTCTATAAACCCATCCCTAAGTAATGTCCTGTTTAATCCCCTGGTATGAATCATTTTCTAGAAAAAAAAATGAATGCATTACTTGGATGCAATTTTGCAGAAGTATTCAGGGATAAAAGCAAGCTGCCCAGGAAGCCCAATTGATAGATTCCTCTCTCATTAATATTTGTTCATTACTTATCCATCCATTCTGCCATCTGCTCCTCTCACCAGCCAGTAAGTGACAACGGCACCTAAGATTCCACAAAAACTAAGGCCGAAAATCTAAAATTAAAAAATAAACAATACTCCCACTGTAACTAGAGAAAAAATACATTACATACTTTTATTTTAGTTTTGATAAAATAAGATGATATCTTTGGGAGGAAAGCCACAGGCCTGTGGGTGCCTTGGCCAACAGCAGCTCCTCCCACCTGGACCACCACACCTGTCAGCTGTCATGAAGAAAACTCAGACAGCCTGTCTGTCACTCACTGCACTGTGACTGCATTGCTACCGGTCAAAGATTCTTGCTTTTATCATAAAATGTGATACAAAGAACATACCTTAAAAAGCAAGCCCCTTATCATCTTCCACTGTCCAGTCAATACTTGGATTCCCAAGATTAGAGGAGTTATGGTCTCATAATGGTCTCATAAACGGGGTTTTTAGTAGGTCTCTGTAAAATGAGGTTCCTAATAGAGTCCATCTCTACAGGCAGGTGTTTGTCTCTTTTGCAGCTGTACTTTTCTCCCATCTCCATTTTTGAACTTCAAGGTAGCAGACCAGAATTTCATGGGACATTAGAGAATCAAGGGGTTACATAAAGATACGCCTGTGAAGATGTGTGATGGACAGAGATGCAGATGTACATATGTACATAGAATAAGAATAGGTGTAGGGAGAGGGACTGGAAAGATACTCAGTGGTTAAGAGTGTTTGCTGCTCCATCAGAGGACCAGAGTTTAATCCCCAGCACCCACATTCAGTGGCTCATGACCACCTGTCATTCCAGCTCCAAGAAATCTGATACTCCCTCTGGCCTCCACAGTTCACACACATGTACACACACACACACACACACACACACACACACACTAAAATTTAAAAAATTAAAAGACTAGGGATGAGTATATATTTGATTCGGGTAAGTTCTGGGTATAATAATAAGCAGAAACAGGGCTATAGCAATAGTAATAGGTCAAGTATATGTCAGGTAAGGTATAGAACTAGCTACAGGTGCAGGCATGGTAACTGGTACCATAGAGGTCAGACGAGAGCATGGCATGGACAGAAATGGAGATGTGTGCACAGCGCAGGTCAGACTATAGTCGTGGGCGCAGGAACAGGCACAAACAGATACAAACAGAACAGCTCTAGACATCAGCCTGTTTATCCTCTCAGCTAGTCCTCTCTTCTCATCTGTTCCCTGGGGTATTTCCTCTGCTTTCCTTACAAGAGAAGAAAAGACAAGGAGGGATGGAAGGGGAGGCAAGGCAAGGCCAGCCTGTTTCAAAGAATAACCAGGGTGAATTGTTGCTGTCTCGCGTCTTGAAGTCCAGACAGGCTCATCTGGGAAAGGAAGACGAGGAGAGGTAGAGGGCAAACAAAAGTACAAACTGGGAAGAGACAGGGACGGTCAGGAAAAAAAAAGAAAACTCCCACAAGAAAAGACAGGAGCAGACAGAGGAGCCAAAGGGGGGCTTCAAAGAAGGAAGTTCCTTCCCCTCCCCACTGACCCACCCCACAGATCTTCAACTGTGCTATACACTCCAGGGCCATGCTACCCTATTCCCTACCAAATGTGGATGGAGGCAAGAGATACATACATATACACACGCATGCATGCATGTACACACACACACACACACACACACACACACACACACACACACACACGCACTGCACCCAGGGAAAATTCTGTTAGCACAGGGATTGGTGGCCACCACTACTACTAATATGTGAGTATGAACTGGTGTTGCGATGGAGTGGGACAGGCATTTAATTAAGCGCCTTCTCTGCCAAGCACTAGAGATACAGAGATAAGTAATTAACAGATAAAGATGGACAAATCAATACACGGGAAATAGATGGATGGGGAGAATCATGGACATCTCCTTCACTGCTGGCTGCACACAAGCCGGTCTACACACATGCACATGCCCATACATAGCTCATGCACAGTACACACATACACATACTGTCTAGTAAATAGGCAAGAACTACAAGCAAATGCTGAACATGCTGAGCTAGAGAACGGGTATAATCAATTCCTGGGGAGAGCACCCGCCCCCCAAAAGATGCCCTCACTCTTCCCTCTACCCTCAGACATCTTCCTAGCCTGCTGCCTTCACCCAGCCACTACCCCCAGCATCACTTGGAGCTGTGAGGAGCGGTTTTCCCTTTGTCCATAAATGACGGCGTTTGTAGCTTTATATGTTTCAATACAACCGAACAAAAGACCACAGCTTAATGGTCAGCAGCGGAAGTTCCATAACCTTCTGTGGCTTTGATCCCAGGCCGCCGTGACTCTGCGACAGCACTGAATCCAATCAGCCATGTGCTTTTGAACGAGCTGCTCAACATTTCTATTCTTTGGTTTCTTAACTTGTAAAATGGGGTGATAATTTCTATCTCACGGTTGCTATGAATAATGAAAATATGAATATGAAAAATAAAGATTGTTAGGTTTCCTCTTGGCATGGTAATTTCCAGGTCAATCCTGTATCTCATTCACCCGGGAGACCCCCCTCCCACACACACACACAGAGAGAGAGAGAGAGAGAAAGAGAGAGAGAGAGGGAGAGAGAATACCAGGACAGAGAGAAGCAATTTCAACAAAGCTGCAACCATGAGGAGCACACATCCGGTACTGGGAGCCCCTGCAAGTGCTGACCTTCAGCAGCAAAGGCATTGAGGCTTCCGGGCAAGGTTTAAGCATACAGTGATGGTGAGGTCCCACACAATCCCCACACAGCAGAAGGGCAAGGGGGACACAGTTCAGCGCCAATCACATGCAAATGCCATAATGTCTGCAATGGACACACAGTCTCTGGAGTACACCCATTCATGCCCCAGCAGAGATTTGCATGACCTGAAGAGTTGGCGCATGCCCTCTCTCCGTCTTAGCCTTACCATCCGTGTAACTGAAGCCAATACATACACACGCACATACGTGCATGAACACAACACTCCTACAGGGCCCCAGACCCACCATACCCAGGCTCTAGAGATTCAAGGTACTTGAGTCAATCCCAATCCCTGTCATATTCTCATGTGGAAAAGAAGACTACAGCCGGTGCCTGAGTTGTTTTGCTGCTGTAGGACTTTAGCAATGCCCTCTAACTCTTGTGAGCCCTCATTCCCCATCCGAAAGAACAATGATGGCTGCTCCAGTCAATAACAGAACAGATGTGAAGGAATGTTTGCTGAATGAATGGCTGTGTGAAGAAAGGATCTCTCCCAAGCTCCTCGCTTGTGAAACAGTGACTGCGAGCTCCTCCTCCCTCCCTCCGCCAGGATGGATGCTACAGACAGTGCTGCTAAGCAAGCTCTAGGCTGCTCCCTACACTCTGCCCTGTGTCTCTCACCAAGGCTCCCAGCTGGCCTCCCCCTCACTCCTGCCACAATCCGCATAGCAACCGCCCTAGGATAACCTGAGCTGAGACTCCTTCCCACTGCCCCGATCATGACCTGTATGTGACCCTGGACTTAGTCCATGTGGTATCCCCCAGCCTGCGAACCCCATCCCAACTGCCACTGCTACTCAGAAACCCTGAGTGCCAGCTGGGCAGTGGTGACACAAGCCTTTAACCCCAGCACTCGGGAGGCAGAAACAGGTGGATATCTGTGAGCTCAAGGCCAGCCTGGTCTACAGAGCAAGTTCTAGGACAGTTAGGGTTGTTACAAAGAGAAAATATGTTTCAAAAAAAGAAGGAGGAGGAGGAGAAGGAGGAAAAAGGAAAGGAAAGGAAAGGAAAGGAAAGGAAAGGAAAGGAAAGGAAAGGAAAGGAAAGGAAAGGAAAGGAAAGGAAAGGAAAGGAAAGGAAAAAAAAGAAACTCTGTCCCCACTTTCTCTCAAACAAACCACTATCAAATCTGCCCCACTGCCTACCCCACCCTGCCCTGGCTCTCCGGACTCCAAGGCCAATGGCCACCATAGCTAAGGAGCTAGGACAACTCCACCCTGTACCTGTTCATGCTAAGAGTCCTAGAGATCATCACCTCGCACACAGACACGGTGAGAAACCCTGCCATCTCTTCGGGGTTGAGGCTTCTCCACAGTCAGCTGGTTAATGGTCCCAGGAGGGGCTAGATAGGGCTCATCCAGATTCCTGGAGCAACAACTCTCCTCTCGGCAACTCAAGGGCTTGGATCTTCCAGTTGCACTTTCCGTACATGCTGTATGTCCATCAGCGCTCACACTCAGTCAGACTTGCATCTTTTTAAAGCTTCCCTCATGATGTCACAACTCTCTGGCAGCTGCCACTTCATTTTGCTCACATGACAAGGAAACTTCTCTAGCAAATCTACAACTGCCGCTTCCGAAGCCTCTTTCCGCCCTCTCTAGAACTCACTTCCATTAGCTCTAGGCCACCGCCCTCCTGTGCGAATCTTGTCAAGCCTGCATACCACAGATCTCTCTGCCACAAATGCAAAAGCCAACGCTCAGTCCTGGCCTGGTCCGTGTCTAGGGCAGCACAGGCCTGCGTCGGAGTTTGGTAACATTTGCAGAGTGAACAGATCTGGTGGGGGGTGGAACCAAACCGTGAGGACTGAGGAGCACAATCTGTGCCCGGCCTGGGGCCAGATGCTGAGAACGCAGAGGTGAACACAGCACAGCTCCTGCCTTCAAACATCACAGTCTGGGGCAGGAGGAGGGCAAGGATGGGAACAAATGAATAATAGCTAAGTGTGGAAGCACAACAGTAGTCATCAAAACATGGGGAGCAGAAATAGCACAGGGGGCGGACATCTAACGTCACTTACAAGAGCAGCGAACATGCTCTCTGAGTCAGGTCTCCACAGCCTATTAAATCCACGAAGCGCAAGTTGAAGGTTGGTGTGCGCAAAGGCACTGAGGCTACAAGAGGTGGCGCCACCAGCAAAGAGCGGCATATGCCTATTCTAGGGACCAAAGGAATCAGGCACTGATGGAGAATCTGGGAGGACCATAAAAAAAGATGTGGATTACAGAAGGAAGGGACCAGGTCCTAACCCAGTGATCTCAGATGCCAGGACGCAAAATTTGAACTTGTTCTTTGAAGCAAAGAAGAGACCCTCCCCAAAGGTTATTAGCTTAGATTCAACTAATGACACTCACATTCCCGTGCATGTCCTGAAGACCATGAAGGTGGATTAGAGACTGCTGATGTGCTCGAGGCAGAAAACTCTGACATGTGATTACTGAAGGAACCCAGAAAAACCAAGGCGGGCAGTGATGTGGTAGAGAAAGAGTAGGTTCAAGAGTGGTCAGGAAGAATTGGCATTCTAGCAACCATGGTGGGAGGGAGGCAGAGAGAGGGGGTCCATCACTTTGTGATAGTCTGTCACTAGCCAGGACACAATGGGATGGATCTGGAGACGGAATGGAACATTCGGACCCAGTATTAGCCCTCAGGCAAGCATAGCCTGGCCCCCATCTTACAGGCTAGGGTCTCATCTGGACTACAGCATCCACCAATAATACTCAGTCCCTCACCACGCTGGGAAGTCCTCAGGAATAAGTGTCTCCAATGCCATAAAAAATGCCACAGGAGGAAAATCCATATCAGCTCCTTGGAGCTTCCTGGCCCCCAGTACTTAATTGGAGAGAAGGGATGGTTAGATGCATTGTGTGTCCTGTGCTGTACCTCATTCCCTCCAGTTAGGGCTGGTCTACCTTGTAGGGAAACCCTCTTAGTTAGGGCTACTATAGTGGTGATGAAACATCGTGACATGGGAGGAGCAGGCTTATTTGGTTTATGCTTCCACATCCCTGTTCATCTTCAACAGGGCAGGAGTCTGAAGGCAGTGACTGATGCAGGGCCCAGGGACGGTTGCTGCATACTGACTTGCTCGTCATAGCTTGCTCAGTCTGCTTCGTTATAGAACACAGAATCACTGGCGCAATAATGGCGCCACCCACAATGAGTTGGGCTCTCCCCCATCAATCACTAAGAAAATAATGCCCTATAGGCAGATCTTATAGAGACATTCTCTCAACTGTGCGCCCCTCCTTTCAGATGACTCTAGAGAGTTAACATAAAACTAGCCAGCACACCCATCTGACACTTGGGTTTTCTTCTCTGGAAACTCCAGTCATGTGTATGTAAGAGGCATATTCCATATCCTTATCATGTTTGTGTGCATGTGTGCATGTGTGTGGGTGAGATCCAGAGACGATGGGTATGTCTATGTGTGTAAGCACAGGTACACAAGAGGGAGGGAGGGAAAAAGAAGGGAGAGAGGGAGAGAAAGGGAGAGAGAAGGAGAGAGAGAGAGAGAGAGAGAGAGAGAGAGAGAGAGAGAGAGAGAAATGCCCAGAAAAAGAGATATCAACAAGAAAGAAGCTGAGAAACAGGCCAGTCCACCATGGTGACGAGAGTGTTATGCCCCTACCAAGGAGACACCTGAGTCACAGCAGCCTTGGTAGGCACAGTGGGTGACGTGTGAATTTCCAAGTGAGGAGGCAGCTGGCTTCCTGAAATCATCTGTATTGATGCTTCACTCCAAAGATTAAGTTAATTTGTCTGACATGGTTAATCCTAGGACTTGGAAGACTGAGACAGGAGAATTAATTTGATGCTAATTATACAGGCAAGATCATGTCTCTATTTTTTAATTTACATTTATTATTTATGAGTGTATACATCTGTGTATTGTGTAGGTATTTGTGGTGGTGTGGATGAGACTGGCCCCTATAGGTTCAGATCATTTTAATGCTTGGTCCCCAGTTGGTGGACTGTTTAGAAAGGATTAGGAGGTGTGGCCTTGTTGGAGAAGGTGTGTCACTGGGTGTGTGTTGGGGGGGTGGTGCTTTGAGTTTTCAAAAGTCCACACCAGCCCAGTCTCACTCTCTTTTTGTAGGTCAAATGTGAGCTCTCACCTACTGCTCCAGCACCACGCCCACCAACCTGCTGCCACCCTCCCCACCGTGAGGGTCATGGACTCACCCTCTGAAACTGTAAGCAAGACCCACAATTAAATGCTGTCATTTGTAAGTTGCCTTGGTCATAGTGTCTCTTCACAGTAATAGAACCATGACAAAGACAAGGTAGAGGTCAGATGACCACTGTGGGAATCAGTTCTCTCTCCACACCCAGAAAGCCATGTCTTTAAAAATCAAAAGTCCCCAAGATGGTTTCCCAAGTGACAAAAATCAAGTCACCAGTTCTCCTAGTGACCAACTCATAAAGCTGCATCCGCAAATGCCCACTGGATGACTTTTAAGTTTCCCACGTATTGAGGGATGATGGCTTCTGTTGCCTCTTCCTCTCGCTCCCTCCTCTCAAGGTCTCCGGACTTCCCTCTATGCCCATCCTCACATAAATCAGGAGAGGGAAACAAAGGCAGGGGAGGCTGAGGCCTGGGGAGACGTAAATCGCATCAGTCAACGGGGCTGAGCTGGAGCGAACTGCCATCTCATCACTGGTGTGACCGCTTGGGCAGTTCCATGGCACCATATCAGGACGTGGGCCACTTCACTGAGACTGGGGGCACCACAGAGGGCGCTGGCAGAGGTCAGAGCTAATATAATGGCTGCAGGTGACAAACACATCCCTGTACCTTTCCCACTGTTTCTATACACAGTGAACTATAAGCTCCTTCAGCTACCCAAGCCCTGCATTCCAAACTCTGGAAGCCACCACAAACCCGACCAGGACTTCCTAACTCTGAAGAGCCTGTTTTGTTTTGTTTTGTTTTGTTTTATCTCTGACGACTAGTAGTTGCTACCCAGGATACTTAACTCTAGCATGGCACCTTTTATCCCAGAAATCTGGGGGTAGAAAGTTCTCTCATAGACATGGTTTTTCTATTAGTGGAGCCAACAGGCTGCTTTGGGGTACACAGTCATGGCAGAAGGCTGCACCTGGCTTATCCTCCAGCCTCATGCCAGTCATTTTTCCTTGGGCCAATGGGAGCTAGAACCAGCGTGACGGACATCCATCCCAGCCAAGGACGAGATGGAAAGCTTCACGAGTCTATACCATCAGATAATGCTGGGACACCTCTAGTCTACAGAAACCCTTACAGAACAGAAGTCCCAAGACAACAGACTCAGGCCTAACCTTCCAAAGTACAGACATCCCAGAATAATCCAGCTGCTTTCTTCTTCCTACATAAGCACATAAAATCACGTGGTAAAGGCTTATCCCTGCATACCCTGTCCCCAGCTCAGACTAGCTCCAGCCATTCTCTCTCTCTTCCCCCTTCATCCTTTCCTGGACATCCCAGTGGAAGAATTATCATCATCCTGCCTGATTATCCTGCTAGACTCCCAGTGACTTCAGCAGTGGCTCATGTTCTTCCCAGATTTCAGAGGAGGAAGCTTTAGCTCACAAAGTTTTACTTACAGGTCCAGGTTAACAATCTGTAAATGGAGAGACTCATGTAACCATTTCATGAGCAAAGGCTAAATTGGTAGGGTCCCAAGTCAACTTCTCCCTGCATCCTCCAGTCACTGCTCCAACTGGCCATGGAACATTGTCTTACATAAATGTGTTTATGAACTATGGGGCCACAGTTCATATTGGGTCTATCAATTACAAGAACCCCCCCCCATCTCAAAAATAGTGCATTGTGTCTACAGACACATTCATTAAGATCTTTAATCGAGAGGTCTAACAATGAAAGGCCATGACCTGATCCTTCTCATGGGAGATCCTGAAGGAACCTCTTTCCCTCACCGGCAGCTTCCTGCCAAGGGAGAAGAGCAGCTTCACACCAACTTCACAACCGTCTCACCCGGGTGCCATGAGGCACAGATACAGGAGCTTCGCAGGCTCTAGAAAGCCCCACAGTAGGAACTGGAGTCACAATTGCGGGCCTCAGGAACCACTAAGCTCCTGCACAAAGGCAATGTGGGTGCCTGTAGCCTACAGGGCCGGCTGGACAAAGGGAAGGGCATTCTAGGTTGTAACCCTGGGCAAGGATACCAGCCAATGAGCCCACAAAAAGAAATCTCAGCTATTACAAATGAAGGACACCAGAGAGAACCAAGAGGTTGACGGGATAACCTCAACTACCTCTCCTTCATGTCAACCAACTGATGAATAGCACAGAGACTAAGGTGATTGAAGGGCTGCCCAGAGTTCTGCTTAAGCAGATGTGACAGTATCACTCTTTGCAAAGGGAGAGACTCTGGGGTTCCGTACTGACTATGCCTCAAATGTAATTAGAACCTAATTGGCCACAGAAGTCAAGATATGGTTAATAACCATCTGCACTGCAGGGTGGCCATCCCAGGGCTGGGGCAGAAGCCCAGGTACTTGGGAGCTTCATGGGAGAAGCCAAGTACGCCTCTTCTGGCCTTCTCCCACATGCCATAAGGCCCAGTGTCTGTGGGCTTCAGGCAGACACCAGCACTTCTAGAGATCACTCCACCCCCTGAGAACAAGCTCTGGATTTGAGCCATGAATGTTCTCTCTAGAGAGGAGGAGGTCTGGAGAAAGAAGTGAACACTTGTATCCATGGGCATGTGAAGCTTTGGGAGTCACCCATCTATCCTTCCTTGAACACGGACACACTGGACATCTGGTAGAGAGCATGCATGTTGGGCTAAAGGTGGCTCACAGCACCTCCGTTAAAGGCTAGGCTCACAGCAAAAATATCAGAGAGTGCATGTCCTCAGAGACAAAAACAGAAACATGAGCCTGAGAATGTGTCCCAATAGCAGAGCAGTTGCCTGGCATGTGTAAAGCTCTGGCTTTATTCCTTGTGCCAAATAGAATAAAGAAACAGAAACATGTGCATGAACACACACACACACACACACATACACACACACACACATACACACATTCATATTCATTCTCTCTTTCTCATTCTCTCGCTCTCTCTCATTCTCTCATTCTCTCTCTCCTCAGACCATTTCAATGCACTATTAAGGACACTAGGAACCAGGTAAAGGAACCTTTGAATCAGAGGTACCAGGGGACATTAAGCAATGACAAGAGTGAGTTACTAATGCTACTTTTCTGGTTGGCTTCCTTGCATATCTCTTCTGTCTCCTTAACTAGTTGATGAGCCCAGCGACCTGCCTCTTGTGAGCTCCCACAGCCTAGAACCTAGCCTGGCATTTAGAAGGCACACAGTGACTACTTAGAGGGCATATATAGACTGGCAGCCTTTTGCTTCTGTGTTTAGAAGCTGTTGGCACAGGTCGAGTGCAAATGAAGGGCACCAGTAACGGGCTTCACGCAGTCATATCTGTCTCTCTGCACTGGCCCCTGACATCATTTCTCCACAGTCAGGTCCTCAGTCTTCCCGACAGTCGTGGGGCGAGACTGTAGGTGCTTCAGAATTCCTGGGTTTGTGGGCACTTCCAAGAAATCTTGCCCTGAGGATGCCACCCACTGGCCCTGAAAAGCAGGCATGGACACCTCTGTGCCCAATGCAGTGGGAGACTCTGGGCCATGAAGGCATGAGGCAGCAGTAAAGGAGCCTCCACACTGCTCCCCATTGATCGCCACAAATGGATTTCTTTGTAGAAAAGAACAAACTGCACCACAGTGAGACCGGCCAAGGCTGGCCCAGTGCACCAGCCTGGTGTTTGGAGCATGCTAATTAACGGGCTGTCTGGGCCCATCTGATGGACTTCTCCCTACCACTGTTCCATAACCAACACACTAATCTGTCCCCCGCCTGATGGCTCCCAAGCGGGCCAGAGACTTCCTAATCAACTCAAATGCAGAGGGGCGATAAAGGAAGAAAACTGTAACATGCAGATCAAAAGCCATGACGTCAGCGTTGAGAAGATCACAATTCACTTAGCTTCCTTTGTAGCCCATGTCAAGGACTATTAGCTGAATTGCTTATTGCATTTGGGGCTACTGCTTACAACATAATCCTGACTGCTCCACCCCCTCTCTCTCCAGCGGGTGACAGGAATTCTTCATGCTGGCATGGCTCCCGTATGTGATGGATGTTACAAACGCAGCTCCTCCAGCAAGCCCTTGGAAACGGCAAAGGATATGCAGTTGTCTGAGTGAACCGGAGCATGATGGTGCTTCTGTGGTACAGAAACAGAGCCCCCGTGGCAGGCAGTATGGTGCTGGGAAAGGCAGTGGAATCTGTTTAACAGCTTTATTGAGGTGTAATGGGCATGGTAAATTGCATTTTCAGCATATGAATGGCTACAATCAGGACAGTGAACATACTCATCATACATTTTCTTGTGTTCATGTTTTTCCCTTCTGTCCCACCTAGTCCCATACCGAGGTCCCTAAGCAAGCACTCATCTCCAATCTATCACTATAGATTTCTTACAAGATTATGCTATTCTAGAGTTTCTGTAAGTGCAGTGTGTACTCTTTGACTATTTGCTTTCATCCCTAATTCTTCTGAAAATGACCCAAGTCGCTCCTTGTACTAGTAACTGATTCCATCTTATCCATCATAAAGACATGCTCAATTCATTTACCCATTCACTTGTTCCTGGACATTTTAGCTTGAGGTTCAGAAATATTACAAGTTAAGCAATTGCAAGCATCTCTGTGCGAATTGCGCTTGCGTTCCTCCTGAGTAAATACCTGGGAGCTGAATGACTCATGTGGCAGGTATATGTTTAACTTTTCAAGAAACTGACAAACTGTTCTCCAAAGTGGTGGTGTCATTTTACAAATCAGCAGCACAATGCAAGATTGTTCCACAGCTGCTCCAGAGCCGCTCCACAGCTGCTCCGTGCCTTGTGGACTTGACATGGCCATTATTTTTATTACTATTATTTCAGCAATTTGAGGAGCGCTATAGTAGCATTTCATTGTCGTGTTAATTTTGTTCCAATGGTAATAATAATGTACATCTTTCTATGCAATCTTTTGCCATCCATATATCCTTTGGGGTACAGTACTTATTCAAATATTCTACTCTTTTTTTTCATTATGTTATTATTGGATCTTAAGAGTTACTAACATGTCCCACATTCTCTATCAGATATGTGATCTGTAAATATTTTCTCTCTTTTTTACACTCCTAATAATGTCTTCCAACAAACAAGTTGAAGCTCCTAATCGTAATGAAATCTAGTTTACCAATTTTATTTTTCTTTCATGTACTGTGCATTTGGTGTTTGGTCTAACAAGACTTGCCTCAGGAAAGATCAAAACCATTGCCGTCTGTATTCTCCTAGTCATTTCATGATTGAGTTTACACTGGTGTGTGGGCTATTGAGGTGCCCTTCCTTGCAAACAGATACTCGATTGTTTTGGCACCATTTGTTGCAAGACTTCTTTCTTCACTGAACTGCCTTTGCAACTTTGTTGAAAATCGATTGTTCATGGAAGAGGCAGACGATTTTTACACAGTCTATTCTGTTCTAACCATTCTTTATCTACGCTTATACCATAACAGTTTGGTTATTGTAGGATTTTAATGTTCCGGAGATTCAGAGCATTAGCTCTCTGTAGTCTCCTTTTTCAAAATAGTCTTGACTATTCTAAGTGCTTTACATTTTTACCCAAACTGTAAAGACAGCTTATCAATTTCTACCCCTTAAAACATATGCCAGGGTTTCACTGGGATTGCACTGAATCTAGAAATTAATGTGGGTGCAGATGGCATTTAAAGAGTAGTAAGCCTCTCAGTCTGTGAACACAGTGTGCCTCTCCACGTGGGCATCGACAACTTTAGCTTTGTTTTATAGTTTTGTATGGGTAAGGGTCTTGTTGATTTTTGTGTAACCTATCACTAAGAAGCTCAGATTTTGTGCTACTGTATAAATAGTACTATTTATTTATCTTTATATACTTGCACAATTTATTTCTGCATATTAATTTCTATACTGAAATGATATTAAGTTCACTTGATAATCCCAATAGTTTTTTCATACATCCCACTGAACTTCAAGATATATGACCATATGTTCAGTAGAGTAAATGTCTTAGGATTTCCTTTCTAATTTTTCTGCATTTTATTTCTTTTTCTTACTTGATTTCACTGAAAAAAAACTTATGTAAAATGTTCAAAGATGTACAAGAGTAGACACACTTTTAAATTCCTTATCCTGAGGGAAGATACTCAGGTCATCTTCACTATGTACGGTACTAGCTCTAGGTTATACACATGCTCCTGTTCTGGTTGAAGAGTCTTCAACTCCCTATATATCTTTCCCTCTGAGACGCCAGATCTTTTATCATGTATTTTGCTACAACATAAACATAAGTGTTTTCTTTAGAAATCTGTTGCCATGAAAAAAAATCACAGGATTTAACTTTTAATATCAAACTAGATACTACTGCAATGTTTTATTGATGATTTTTTTTTACTGATTTTTATTGAACTCTGCATTTTTCTCTGCTCCCCTCCCTGCCTTTCCCCTCCCCTTCAACCCTCTCCCAGGGTCCCCATGTTTCCAATTTACTCAGGAGATCTTGTCTTTTTCTACTACCCTACATGGGTAGTAGATTAGATCTATGTATGTCTCTCTAAGGGTCCTCATTGTTGTCTAGGTTCTCTGGGATTGTGATTTGTGGGCTGGATTTCTTTGTTTAAAAACCACTTATGAGTGAATACATGTGACATGTCTTTCTGGGTCTGGGTTACCTCACTCAAAATGATGTTTTCTAGGTCCATCCATTTTTCTGCAAAAATCAAGATGTCATTATTTTTTTCTGCTGTGTAGTACTCCATTGTGTAAACGTACCACATATTCCTTATACAACAGGGAACTCACCCAGTTATGGGGTTTTCTTTGGGGTACTTTCAATTCCATGTCCAGTTTCTATAACAGTAATATGACTACTCAGGTTTTCTCTTTCTTATATAGTATGTTTTCCCAACTATGACCTTCAAGGATTGACCACTTCAGGTCAGTCGTCAGATCTGTTAGCATGCTAGTTTTCACAGGATCCCTTTCTTGGGATTTTAATGTCTGTGACATCTACAGAGGTGACAACACTCTTCTCTCTTGCTGTAGAGCATTATGTCTTCTCTAGAGGATATTGATGTTGATTGGTCGGTGGGTGGGTGGGTGGGTGGGTGGATAGTTTTATTTCTCCTAATTCTACAGACTTATCAATTTTGTCTTCATGAACAAAAGCTTTGGTTTCCATTTCTTTTTTATATTGCTTTTCTGTTTTTCTATTTTATTGTTTCCACCCTGCCCTTTCTTATTTTGGATTTCATTTTATCTAATTTTCTAGCTTCTTGGGTGGATGATGAGGAACTAATTTGAGAACCTTCTGCTTCTCTAAGTGTTAATGTTAATGCAACTTGAAGCTGCACAACCAGAGCGTTTGCCTTCCTCGCCAGGTGTTCTTAGTATAACTCAATAATTTATCTGAGGTCGGCTTCCCCATCTGGAAAAAAAAAAAAGAAAAATGTGGCCAAAACAGTTCTTTAAAGACTGTTAGGACATTTTTAAAGTTCCATTTCTAAACACTGAGCTCAATGTTGTTGTCACGATAAATCACAGGATATGACTTTTAATATCAAACCATCCTTGCATCCCTGGACAAAGTCGACTTTGTCCTGTTTAGATACTATTGCTAGAGTTTTGTTGGGGATTTTATATGTATGTACATCGACGGCTCATTAAGTGCCTCATTCTATCCCTATTTCTGAGTGACACCCCCAGGACTTGAAATAAGCACCCAAAAACACAGAGCTCAGAGGTTCATGAAGCCATAAGAGTTCAGCACATCAAATCGAATTATTTAGAAGAATGTAAACTGAGCTGTGGGTCCCCCACCTATTTGGGTGGGTTAACTTTAAATGCACAAACAGGAGGCACAGATTTGGTGAACATCCAAGATCATCATCTTAGTCTTTGACTCTTTCAGGAACAAGGCCTCAGAGAGCCTTGCTGAGGTCTTTCTCTTGAGTGGTGCTGTAGGGAAAGTGTGCTTTGATGAACTGTTCTATATGCTGATTTGGGAGCTCAGAGAAGTTACTGGACCTTGCTGAGGCTTCACTATTGACACTATTGACTCTCCATGTTGGGTGCCTTCTGTGTGCTGGGCTAGGTCCTCTCTCCATGTTAAATGCTCTCCCACAGTGCCAGTTCCTCCCATTTTCAGAGGAGCCTGCAATGTGGATGCCCACAGGCAACTCGATGTCACAATAACTGGGAAGACTGGAGAGATTAGAACTCAGAGAGGCTGCACCCGAGCCCCAGTGCTCAGCTACCTTC
This sequence comes from Myodes glareolus, assembly GCF_982192425.1. Taxonomy (NCBI): domain Eukaryota; kingdom Metazoa; phylum Chordata; class Mammalia; order Rodentia; family Cricetidae; genus Myodes; species Myodes glareolus. The sequence goes on along the minus strand of NC_142030.1, from coordinate 36,388,352 downwards.
ACTGTTGGAAACTGTGTCCACCCAGGATCTGGTGAGAACCAACAAATACATTCCAAGGGCCAAGCACTGGGCTAGGCCAGGAAAAGTGAGATTGTCCAGGAACAGGCAGAATGTTGGAGTCCACAGAGGAAGAAAAAATCTGCCTGGCAGCTGTGCAGTGCCGGGGCCATGCTCAGGGCTGCCCTAGTTTCAGGAGAGGTATTTATAGTGCAGGATGCATCAAGCCTGTTCTACTAAGCTAAGCCTGAAGCTGATTTGCACACAGAATTGGCCATTATCGGTTCATTTCCATACAACAGCTCCAGGGGAGGAATAATTCAAGAAACCCCCACCACCCATCTCCTACAGAGCTTCTTGTCACATCTGCTAAATAAGACACATGGCTAGAGATGTCAGTGCCAAGAGGATCACCCCCTCAGCCTAACTACTAGAAGGGAAATGAGCCCCAACCCAGAGGAACGGCCACACCCAAGGCCCAGTGGTTAGGTGGTTGGCAGAACAGACACAGGCTAGGTAGGTAAAGACGCCAGGAGTCCAGGCCCTGCCCATCCTTTGCAGAACCTAGAAGAGAAAACTATCTAGGAACAATGATGAGCGACACATACTCACCAAGTGACAACACAGCAAAGTAAACGGAGGGATGAGTGTGTGCGACCCTACGTGTGCTAGAGCAAATGGGGCATCCATTCCTCGTTGCACAGATAAAAGGATAACTCAGTGGCACCTAGATATAAAACAGGAAAGCCTACCTGGATATAGACTCTACTCCAGTCCCTACACCAAGCCCCTGCAAGGTCGCTCATGGAAGGCAGGGGAAGATGGCCTCACATGGGTAGAACGTCTGTTCTGTTGTGACAATGGCCATCCATAGGTTCACAAGGAGTCAGCAACCACCCCTAGGGGGAAAACAGTTCTCCCACCACCACCACCACCACCACCACCATCACCACCACCCTGCTAAGAAGCAACCCACATGGAAAACGAAAGCTGCAGCCCACTAAGAGAGACCTGCTAAGCCTGGCCTGCCACATCTCCCACCCTACCTGTCCTATCTAGCTGCCCACGCTACCTGTCCTGCTAACTAAGTCATGATGTTTGGGAACAATGGGGACAAGCATTTAGAGTAGCCCTCTGGCTCTTGAAGCACTGGCAGGCTAGCAAAACTAACCTGTGGCTGTGGGACACATATTTACTACGCCCACCATCTGTCACCCACAACTGCAACTCTGTGGGGGAAAAAAAAACGAATAACAGCATTCAACCCAAGTGTGCTTGGCACTGCGTTAGACAGCATGGATCTCATGCTGACCTTGCTGTGGGTCTGTGCCCTGTGCAAGAGACCAGGTGAAGCTGGGACAGGGCTCTGTGTTGCCGTCAGGTGTAGTCAGGGTCCTTGGGTACAAAAAGAAGATCTGAGGTCTCAAGGAAGTCCCAAGTACACCACAGATTCCAGCCCTATCCTATAGGTTTGCAGGATACATGATGTGCCTCTCCCAACCTCCTTGCCCCATATGAGCCTGGCTAATAGGAAAGCATGCAAAGAATTTCACCCTGAGCTGCCCTTGGCCCTCCAGTTATCTATGTCAGCTTAGAATGGAGACAAATTTATTGATCTTTCTTGGTGACTGTTAGCAAGATTCATAGCTAGCCACAGAGTACATTCATCTGTGCCTCTGAATTTAATTACCACCTGAAGTGTATGGGAATACACAGGTGTGTGTGCATGCATGCATGAGCATGCATGCATGTGTGTGCGAGCACACATGTGCACATGCGTGTACACACACTCGCAAGTTCCCCAGACCTTTGAACATCTCACTTCCCCTATCCCCATCCCATCTGTTACGTTACACAGTGGCTTCTGTTAAGGGCTGTGTGCACAAGGTCCAGCGTGTAGTGCCAGGGTTTCAAAGTCATGAGCACAAGATTTACGATTTATGCCCTACAAGAGATTTATGCCCAGAGGTATGTGGTGATTATAACCCAGTGACCTGGTGTTAGACACACAGAAAGGACTGTGGAGCTCAGAGGAAAGAGAGCCTGTCTAGCAGGGAGCTGGAAGTACAAGGCTTTCAAATAAGGTGTCCAGATGACAGAGGAACAGCTATCAGACAGTAAGGCACTTGGGGAGGGAAAAGCGGGAGCTGGAAAGCAAGTCCTTGGGAACAGAAGCCTCGGCTCGTGTACTCAACATCTATCCCCTGGCTTCCCCTGTGAAATGCTGATTGTTCTTCTCCAAGAAAGAAAATGTAAAACTCCCCACCCTAAACTCAGCTACCGTCCAGTGACAACCATCAATGAGAAAGTAAAAATGCCACACGAAGAGGGAAGAAGCCAAGCACTTCACTGTCAATCTAAGCACCTAGGACTGTGGCTTAGGTCTTCCTTGTGCTGCCAGTCCCCTTGGGGTGGCCCTTCTATGAGGTTTCAGTTCTCACGTGGTCCACTCATCCCTCCAACACGGAGATGTTGGCACTAGCCTGGAGTTAGCTGGGTGCTTCCACCTCACCTGTGCTAATATCTGCCAGGATTTCCATTCTAGATCTTCTCCTCCGAGAATCAATGCTGTTTCCACGCTTGAGCTCCGGCTGACAGCCCTGCATCACTGGGCCACAGGAGAGATGAGAAAAGAAGCTGGGAGAATGGGGAATGGGCCTGAGGCCCACATCGGATATACAAAGGGGCATGAACGTCTGGAGGAAGGGCCTTGCAAGGTGTAAGCAGGGCAATGAGTTTAGGAAAAGAGAGTTTGAAAGCATGTTGGGGAATGAGTAGATGCTCTCTAAGAGGTGTGGCATGTAAATACACGGTGCACACAAGTACACCAACATAGGGCACTTCCACATGGTCACCCAAGAGGCTCTAGATACACTCTCAACGGGCTAAGGAAGCGCAGAAGGCAGAAGGCTGGAGCCCCCTAAGTGTCCATGGCAGGACAGATGAATGAGTGGGGTGTGGCCCATCTTTAAAAGGAGCAGGCACATACGGCAACATGGATGAAGCTTCAGGGGATTATGCTACATGAAAGAAGCCGGTGATGAAAGAACAAATATGACTTCAAATCCTTTCCTAGCCTCTCGTCCCCCATCCCGAGACTCCCATGTGCCAGCAAGGGACCTGCATCACCTGGTGCCCAGGCAGGCCCACTTCGGTCACTCAGAAGAGAGGATTGAACCAGTGTCAGCACAGGAGCCTAGGACAGTCACGTGCATAGAGACAAAGAGAACAGCAGTCACCAGGGCCCGAACCGAGCAGCTGAGTATCAGCTGGACAAAAGCAGAAACTTCCAGAGACGGGTGAGAGTGATGGTTATGGAGCAATCTGCGTGCATGCATCGCGGCTGATCTATGTACCTATGTGCGACATGCTTATTTTCCTACAACTAAAAAGTGGGAATTTCCCAGAGCCTAGCAGAGTCCGATCTAAAGGATGAGAGTCGACAGTGACACTGACAAAACCAGAGAGCCATGGGACTCCCCCAACAGTAAGAAAGCCTAAGGCCCCAGCCCGTTGGCGCTGCACTGTGGCTGACCCGGTGTAAATGATGAACGTGGGGTGACAAGAGGCAGAGAGAACATAAGAAGGCATGACAGTCAGAAAATGCCTTCCCTTCAAACTCCGGCATACCCTCAGATACTACCCTACCCATCCCCTGCCTCCCTCTGCATGCCGGGGCACTGTGCCCAGAACACACCCACCTGTAGCTCATATGGGGTGGGGGGGCAGTCAGGAGGATGAGAATAAGTGTTTCTGATTTAAAGCCTCACTGGCAGCTGGAGCCTAGAGGCGCTGCTGGCAGAGACCCACCCTGCTGAGTGGCTGTGAGACTGAGCTGAGGAGCGGGCTGGGCCTGGCACGGAGCAGCTCCACAGCGAATGTTTCAGTCTTCTTCCGCAGGACACGTCGTCTGTTTGTGAACCTTCGGTGAAGCTGAACCCAGGGTCTCTGGTAAGCCTCCAGGTGCAGCCAGGCAAAGCCCATGCCTTCCGTCAGGACTTGACGTTCATGTGACCACTGGCCCAAGATATTCCCCAGTGCGTGGCCCAGAGCTCAGCACCTTTCCTGCCACAGCCCATAGAGGCAGCCTGTTGATTCAGCTTAAACTAGCTCTAACTGTCCTTGGACATGTTTTGATTCTATTCCCTACATTAGCTCCCCATGTGTCCGGGTGCTGAGCCTGGGCTACTCAGCTTGGTCTAGATCTGTGTGTTTACGTCAGCCCTTAGCACAGGGCCGCAATGTGTGAGACCTCAGTCCGCTCCTCTGGCACCTCATGTCAGTTTGGCTCCACCATCGTAAAGAGATGTAGTCCCTAAAGGTAGGACACACAGGGACCGCCTCCCATCACCACCTGCAATGCTACTATAGGTGACTGTCCTGAACTTGTTTCTCTCCCAGCTCCTTCAGACCAGAGCATCCTTGACTCGCCTCATCTGGTTCTCAGGCTTTGTGTGTTATGTTTAACTTTCTGTCTGGTGACGCGTCTCCTCACCAATATGGCACCACCAAAGTCCTCATCCTCTGAGTCCTGGAGAAAAACAAGAACAGGGCTTGCTCTCCTCCCCCTGCCTTATTTTGGTAACTGGCATCTCAACACCTTCTTTGATCTTCTACTTTGAAAAGAGTGTTGCTGTAATCCAGTAACTCACCCCAGAGACATATGCTCACAGAGATTCAGGGGTGCACCACGGCACTGTGCGACAGCAAGAAACAAGATGTCGCTGAACCAGCGAAAGGGACAAAGACCACAGTTGTCCACCTGATGAGATGCGGAACAGCAAATATGGAGCAGGGGAGAGAAACAAGCCAGGGATGCGGAGCTGAGCCCAGAAGTCCAAGTCAGAAAGGTCTCAAAACAGTACAGGTGGGGCTACAGACATCATGGATAAGCAGTTAAGTGTCCTTGCTTCTCTTCAGAGGACTGGAGTCCAGTTCCCGGCACTCCAGGGGAGCCAACACCCTCCTCTGACTCCCTCTGGAGCTTGCACAGACACACAGACACATACACACACGGGGGGGACATTCATGCACACATGCACAAACACAGAACAAAACAAATCTTTTTAAAACACGGGCAACACTGTCTTGCCTATTTGTGTACTGTGCTATGTCTAGGGTTGGGGACACTCGTGTATCCATGATGCAAGCCCAGGAAGTTCCCTTATTCCCTTTGGAGGGGAAGATAAGGAGGTGGGGAGCTTACTTTTCAAATGAAATTTGTTCCAGCAAGAATATCATATTTTGTGATCCAGGTGGTGGCAGTGCATGCCTTTAATCCCAGCACTTGGGAGGCAGAGGCAGGTGGAGCTCTGTGAGTTCGAGGCCAGCCTATTCTACAAGAGTTAGTTCCAGGGCAGGATCCAAAGCTACAGAGAAACCCTGTCTCAAATATATATATATAATTTTGTGAACTACTTGCAAAACAGTAAATCATTTCAAAGCCAAAAGTAAAAAACAAAATATTCTTCATGTTCATATCACCCTAGAAACACAAGGTACCTGACACCCCCAATTGTCCTCCACTACAGATTGGCCCTCTTCAGTTCATCAGGGCTCCCTAATGCTCACAAAACTATGCCAAGCACCAAGGCAGCTTGGTGATGCATGTCACAGCCTGTGTCATAGACAATGTCTCGCTTACGTTGTCAGGCCAAGGCGGCACTGATCATATGTGCCTGTCACCCTCTAAGTCCCCAAGCACCAGCCATCCATGGCTGCATGTCCAAGGGAAGTGGGCTACACAGACGTGTGGTGCCTTGCTCAACCCAGCTATGGATGTCGACACGCAGGCCCGACAGGCACAAATGCCAGGACGTTTGCATCAGGCAGAGAAACTCACACAGAGGAGCCGCCTAGTGCTCTACAACCCCCACCTGGAATAGAAAGCTCCAGGCTGGCATAGGCAAAGCCATGAGAGGTCTGCCTGCGGAAAAGCCAGATCCAGCTCTCCTCTTTACTGGCTCCAGCCATGCACACTCTCTCCGTCTAATTGACATCTTTACCACTTTCTGTCCTGCTTTCCTGAGCACCACCCTCTCAGCCAACACAGCCTCTCCCGGCTGCCGCCAGTCTTGTTTGCCTAAGTGTGCTGTGTCTTAACCTCACCGCCTCTCTCAGCATTGTCAGAAGCATCCACAGATCAACTCTGGCTGTGTGGACAAGCAAGGGGAGACTGTAACCAAAACAGTCACCCACAAACTCAAAAGACACTTGTCCACGTTCCTGTGGCCCAGTGAGGTTGGTCTCGACCCCCAGCCCTCCTACACACATCACTGGCCGCCAACTCCCAGCCAGGGTGTGGGTTCCTAGAGGCTGGCCGAAGAAACGCGAGGCTGCCCGTGTAGGAATGGCCTCATCAAGGTGGGCCCCTGCCCTCTGGTGCTCAGTGGCTGCATCACCCCTACCAAAGCCTACACACAGACACTTTGGTAGGAAGCTGCCACCAAAATTATAAACATCTGGCTTCATATTGCGAGATGAGCTGGCCAGCAAGCTCCATCTCCCATCCACTTGTACTCTTCCCTGCCCAGAGCTAGGGTTGCAGATAAGATGTGCACCACTGTGTTGACTTCACGAGGCTGCTAGGAACAGAATTCATGTCCTCGTGTTTAAGCAGAAAGAACTTTGCCCACTGAGACATCGCCTCAGCCCCTCACCCTGGTAATTCTGAACATCTTGAGCCTACAGAGGAAGGGACAGGGCACCAGACCAAGCCTCCCAGAGTGCTCTGCTCAGTGTTTGTGTGCCCACCTGAACCACAGGCTGAGTGCTCAGGGCAGCCCGGCTATGAGGGGGAGGGAGAAAATGAGAAACTGTCTGTGACCACGGGGATCCCTGTCATTCTCAAATCCGTCATTTCATTTCATTTCAGCTTCACGAGAACCCTCTGAGGTGGGCATTTTTATTATCCTCACTATCAAAATGAGAAAATGAAAGACCAGACAGAGTCATCAGCTTGCCCAGGAAAAAGTCAAGTCAGGATGGAACCAAGTCCTGGGAGAGTAGCCACACTGATCAGCCAGACCTCAGCAGTACCACCGCCATCATACTCTGATATCGACAGTTTCCCCTCTCACTGTGCCCAGGGAACTGGGGATGATCTTTCCTGGGTGCTGTCATCGTGGGGTTTCTTTTCTGCAGAAGGTGGGAAGGGTAGGGCAGGGTGCTTCCTCAGAAGTCCCCAGATGTGGTAAAAGGTAGGTACTATCGTTGTAACTAGAAATCTCAAGTAAAGAAGCAAAATGTTTGGGTGGGGCAGAGCTCAGGGTCAGACGGCTTACCAATACTATGCGAAGTTCTGTGTTTGGTCCTCAGCATCACAAAAGAATATGCTTCTTAGGAAAATAAATAGACAGTGTGCCAGGTCAAGATACTAATTAATGCATTCACTCACTACATATTGAATGAGCACCTACCAAGTTTCAGCTGCTGTACTAAATGGTACAAATGCAGCATTCTTCAACATCAAAAAATTAAAATCTTACCTGATGCAGGTGAATAGCAAGAATATTGTCCTCTGTCGTAAAAGAATAACTGGAGTCAACAACAGCTAATTGCAAATTTCAGAATCGCTTGTGGAGAGTGAGCTTTGATGCTCCTAACACAAATAAATGATAAATGACATCATAATTTCTTTGGTAATATTCATGCCAGGAAACGGATACTCCAATTACTCTATTCTGATCACCAAAACATCATATACATGTGTATAAATGTCACATGTGTCCCACAAATAAGTATAATTACATTTCAATTTAAAATAACAAATTATTTTAAAATAAACTGTCAGGGATTCAAATTTTAGATAAAGACAGACATTGAAAACAAAGTAAATACATACAACTTCAATAGAAGAAGTAATGGGGAAGGAGTGTCAAGTGGAAAGACAGCCCCAAAACAGAAGAATTAGCCTATGGATGTGGGTAGATAGGGATGGGAGTGTCGTGGGCAGAGGACACAGGCAGATATCACTCCTGAGGCAGGGCTGTGCCTGGAGTATCTGAGGAGTATTGGGGTGCCTCAGGGCAGGGAGCAAATGGGAAGAAGCTGGGCAAGAAGTGGGTCCTTTGCAGACAGCGGCCATTTCTCCCATTGGATAACTAGAAGTTCCGAGAGTCACCAAGGACCTTTAGGAAAAACAAGGAAACATCTTAGGGTACTCCCAGGCTTTCTGCCTCCACAGGAACCAATGCTCCTAAAGACATTCAAGAAACACTGTCTTGCCCCAGGCTAACCAAGATCCAGTGTGCCTAACAGTCCTTACTCAGTCCCATAAGTGCTGAATAGCAAGCAAGAGAAACCTGAACACAGTCATGTGCCATCAGCTGGCATCCTTTTTCAAGAAATAAATCAGAGGTGTTATCCAGTACTAGGCTAAAAGAAGGGCATCCTAGAACATAGCTTTATTATCGTTGCTTTGATTTCTAGTTTTGTCCTCAAACAAGCAACATAGCTAAAGCTGTCTTTGAGTTCCTGATCCCCCTTCACCATCTCTCTAGGCTTGGGCCACAGGTCTAATCAAAATACCCAAAGAGCACAGCTTCTTGCCCTGGGTGTTGTTATCATAAACAGGGTTCCAAGAAAACCTGGCAATGGTAAGAGATTCCTAAATGTACAACAACTAAAAATTAACTCAAAATCCAACGTGTAAAGCTTTCAAGATGTTCCTAGAGCACTGTCCCACGGTGAGTCACACAATATCCCCAACGCCTTGGTTCCGAACACACACACACACACACACACACACACGCACGCACGCACGCACGCACGCACACACTCGGCACTGTCCATGTCATCGCTCTCTGTACTGTCAAGGAACATCACCCAAACACCTCATCCCAGATCAAGACTATTGTAACTCGTTTCAGTATCTGACTGTACGGATGAAGTTTTTCTCTCCTCTAGAGAAGCAACAGCTCAATGGAAAGCCCGGACTTTTAACATTCCTCTGCCGCGTTCCTCAGCATGTAATATAAAACTAGTGTACCTTTGGATTCATCAGCATTCGGGTGTTCAGTTTTGAAACTGCTGTTGCTGTTTCTGACTTGGGTTTGATTTTTTTAAAAAAAAAACATTACATGAGTTTTTTGCTTGGGACTGGGATAAAGTTTTCCCCTTTTCTGAAATATCCATAAACATACTTCTGCCATTATGTATCACATGTATGTAAAATAGCTGTAAAAGCATTAACCAGTATAAAATGAAAATACTTAGGAACTCTGGAAAACATTGAAAATAAATATCCTATGTCCTGTAATTGCTAATATTAGACCAATATTTCTTCATGTAACAATCTACCTCAGGTACAAACAGGACTCATCTTTATTAAATGGTAAAAAAAATATGTATAGCAAAGGACAGCTTTAAAAATAAATCTCTTTGTAGTTTATTGTCCAAAATATTTGATTTGCTTGACTATTTTATATACTGTATGAATTTCTCAGACACAAAGAGATCATGTGTGGAAAAAGTATACAAAGCCCTGGCCTAGAAGTTCTCTGCCACCCACAACATGAGAAGCAAGGCGTGGAAGGGCATGGCTGACCCTGGATACAACACGCAGCACAATGTGGATTGAACGTCATCAAAAACAACATCCAATCGGTGCCTTCTTCACACTTATCAACACACCTTCTCCACTCTTCTTCCCATGCGCAAGGGTGAGACCCAGAGGATGGTCTGGCAGGTGACTGTGTCATCTAAAGCCCACATGTGTCCTCGGAGGAGTGCCACTGTGTACCAAGAGAAAATGAAAAGATTTGGCCAAGGTCATGATCCGGAGACTCCTTCAGGGCTAGATGTGTAATGAGTGTGTGCAAGAGCCAGCGCAGCCTCACATGCCCCTGTGGATCCATGCTTGAAGCAGCCATCTCCTCACACCCCCAGATGCACTCTGGAACCTGATGTGAGGATAAGGAAACTCCAGAGCTAATGAACTTTCATCTTCTGGCAAACACTGCAATTAACGCTCCACAAAGTACAGCTGCTTTGTAATTAGACTGAAGAACAAAACGCCAAACCCTTGTCCCGGTAAAGTTGCCGTCCAACTTCTTCTGGAGGTGTCCTAGCAATTAAACTCACTTGCTCATTTCTTCTGTTAAAAAAAGTATTTATTACTTCAATTTAAACTAATGCTGTAATGATCAGGGGTATTATTCATGAGAACTCTTGCCATTGCGCTTGAAGCCGCCAGTCTGCTCTGCCAGGGCTGGCACGGAGACGCTGCTGGCAAGAAGCACCCGTTAGAACAGCATGGATTCTGGGAATCCTCTTTCTTCCAGGGAGGTTTACTATGGGAGGGCACCAAGGGTGAGGTGCAACCACTGTCAGTCTGGCTGTCCAGCTGAGATGTGTCCCACAGAGCCACTGGTACACTGCAGTGACACTTTTGAGAACACGGGATTTGACCCCAGCTTGGGGCAGGGACTGTACACTATAGATGAGAGTGCTGACTCCAAGCTCTCTCTGTCGCACCAAGTACCAAGAATGCTACCAACATACAGTTTGTTCCAGGCTGCATAACAAGTCAAGCCAGGAGCCCAATGGCTCCCTTGAGGTTTGCCATGACACCTTTGGAACGCCAGGGTAGTATGGGCCACAATTGGGCTACAGATGAATCAGGTTCCTGAGAACAGGGTCTCACTGAGTTCTCAGCATGCAATAACACAAAGCCAAGTCCTTTGTATGACCAATTTTTAAGCCGCATGCAGATTGTATCCAGTAGAATGGTCAGAGAGGTTGGGTGATTTGTCCAATGTCACAAGGCTATAAAGACCTGGGACTCAAACCAACAGGACTGCCCCCACCTAGGCACGTAACTGCTAACCTCCAGGACTATCTGTAGCCAGACAGACAAAGAGTCAAGTCCTCTACACCAAGGCTGTCCTGAGGGCCCTGTCTCTGCCCCAGCTACTGTGAGAGAAGACCGCTGCCACTCCTGGTTCACACTTCTGGCTCATCGCCTTCACACAGACCCCTGACCATATGCTAAACGCTCTGCTGCCTGCATTACCTTTTGGCATAGAAACTGCAATTACCTTCCACAAAGGCAGAAGCTAAGGGTTCAGAGAGGCAGCGTGAGTAGTAAGCGGAAGGGGCGGAGGGGTAGCCATCTATACCCGGAAGCTGTGTGTATCTGCTGAGCTGCATACACCAATGAGCTTGTGCTTGCAGAGCGGATGTCTATCGCTACCGGTTTGCACTTTGCTATTGTCAGGTGACTGCCATCTTGAAACTGTTGTCTTCCACTGCATGTATACATCACAGAATAGATAACCAGATAGCTAAAAGTTGACACTAAGATTGCTGCCCCTCTCTGCTGTGACCAACGACACTGCGACAAGTTCTCATGCACTAATGAGGACTCCACCTGTGGTGTGCTGAACCCAGCTTCGCCTGAGGCAGGTGTCCAGACTTTGGAAATCAGGCTGGGCCACTCACTGGGCACATCCCGAAGCAAGTGCACACACCTTGCTTGCCCAGTCTGGGGCAGTGCACACCCACCACGGGGGACCACTGTGGGACTGCTGGGACAAAAGTTCCTCTTGTCCTTCAACATGCAGCTAAGAAGCTAAGGATTAGTGGCTGTGCTCTCTGGGAAATTCAGTGTAGACTTTAGACCTGAGGTTTGTCCTCAGCGGGACTGTAGTTCCCACCCATCATAGTTTTCTCCCTTATGTTTGCAGCCAGTGATCTAAAACGGAAGAGAGAGAAGGTCCAGATCACTCTGGGTTAAAAAATGTCTGTCTCCTTTATCTGTACTCATGTCTATACTGATTATCAAAAAAACAGAATCCAAGAACACAGTAGAGGTAGCAAAGTCTAGAACTATGGATTTCCTGGGATTTGGAGCTGGTCTGTAAGGTCTCTCAATCTCTTCCCAGCTTCATCCCTGGCCACAGCCTGCAATCTAGACATACAATTTGTAACCCACGCACACGCTCCTATCTCCTCTCTGATGCTCCCCCCACCCCTGACCCTCATGCACACACTCCTTCCTCCTCCTCTCTGGTGCTCCCCTGCCCTTTGCCCTCATGCACACACTTCTTCCTCTTCTCTGGTGCTCCCCCATCCCTGGTCCTCACGCACATACTACCTTCTCTCTGGTGTTCCCCCCATCCCTGGATCTCTCACTTGGTCTCCCCCACCTGTAATACTCTCCCCACTCATTCCAGAGTCAACTGCCCCTTGCTTGTCTAACTTCCACTTGTCCTTATACACCTGTTTAAGCATCTTCCTCCAGGAAGGCCTTATTAACCTCCCTGCTACATGATGTGGTAAATGGGTTGCACCTTTCTCAGTCACCACTAAGAACTAGATGAGTCCTAAGTCACAGCAACGCCTGGGAAGGGATGTTGGCTGCAGCTGCAGGGAGAAGCGAGCACACATCAGCACCTAAGCATTGCTGGGCTAGGGCCCTCCTGTGGGCAGCATGCCAAGGAGACAATATCTTTTCTCCAAGAAGAGAATGAGATTTCAGCAAGAAACTATCATTATGACATGAGGGTAGGGAAGGGCTTCTTAAATAAGACAGGCAAGAGAGCTGAGCATAAAAAAGATGACTACATTTGACAACAGTACAATACAGACCTTCTGTTTATGAAGACAAGCAACTGATGGAAAGTATTTGCCACACTTAACTCACCAAAGAAAAGGCTCCGCATAAAAATTAACAGTTACAAACAAGCATGTCATAGAAGAGAAAACAAAAATAGCCTGTGAAGATGTGGAGAGAGCGTACACAGAAAATGGAAATTAGCATCAGAGTAATAGAACATTTTGCACTAGAATCTTCCATATACAGGCAACAGGAGATGTCAGTGAGCCTGAAGACCTAGAGAAGCCGCATGCATGGTAAGAGGCAGTGTACACAGAAAGGAACACTTAGGGATGGGCTCATTAAACGTGAATACCATAAAACAAGGATTGATCCAGCAGTACCGCAATTGTGCTCCTCAGAATAGATCCTCAGACCTTCACAAACCACCAAGAGATAAGTATGAAAATGTTCTTAACAGCACTGCTTGTAATACCAAAACCTGGAAATAACCCAAGTGCCCATTAATGATCAGGTAGATAAATTAGATACAATGTGAAGCAATAAAAATATTAATATATCTGCATCAAATGGATGAACCTCAGAACCCTAGTAGAGAGTGAGGAAACCAGCCGCAGAGGCATTATTACACATATTCAAGGTTCACAAAGATGCCAAACAAACATATATTACCACATCCAGAGCCACCAAATAGCCAGGGACTGGCTAGCACGCAATCAAGATAGCAGTTCAGTACCCTCACAAGGATAGAAAACAATTCGAGTTGAGGACTCTAGGTTCCAGGAATTCCTTTTATCATTATTAATATTTTAATTGGGAATATGCATCACAAATGTGTATAACTACCAGTGTTGAAAGGGTGATTTGTAAGGGGTTAGCAAGGTGGCTCAATCAGTAAAGTGCACAAGGAACTGAGTTCCATCCCCTACACCAATGCAGAAAGCCTAGGGTGGGGAACAGAGATGGGTCCTTAGGCTAGCTCGGAGCTTAATCAAAAAGCCTTGAGTCCCAGTGACAGACCTTGACTCAAAAAATAAACATCTGACGTTGACCTCATGTCATGTGTGCACATACATGAGTGTACATACCTGCATGCACGTGCACACATGTGCATACACACACACACACACACACACACACACACACGTAACTTTAAAACAAATGCAGTGGTACCTCAGGCAGGGACCTGAGGCTTTGCTTCTGCAGAATCATAGTTCCCAACCTTTCAGGACTCCACCTACCCTGGAGATTCTAGAAGTGAGACACTGGGCCAAGCCAGTTATAGGCAACATAAACCAAGTGACCCTGTTTCTTCATTTAAAATGAGCAAGAGGCAAAATGTGTGTCATGTGGTAGAGACTCCATGAATATTTACCAAGTGAATCAGCAAATGGGATGCACCTGTATGTGCATGTACACACACACACACACACACACACACACACCAGCATTTGAAGCATAAAGACGGAAAGTTCTCTGCACTACTCTATCCAAACTTTTGGTATTTTAATGTTATGGATTTTCTATCCCAAATGTCAGTTTCCCTTCTATTTTCCCTTTGCTGTCACAACAAGCACACGAGTGTTTTCCATGGAATTGTACCAAATGGCACCTCTCATATTTTGTAAACCAAATGCATACAGACTCCTCTCTCACCCAGTATTAGTCAGACTTCTGTCATCAGAGTGAAATACCTGAGGCAATCTCCATGTTAAAAGGAAGGTTTGCTTTGGCTGATAGTCATGGACAATAAGTTCAAGATCAGGCAGCCTCGGCGCTTTGCATCTCTGGAAGTGTGGCAGTCATGGTGAAAGAACAGGACAGGGAACATTGCTCGGATCACACGTGAGGAATCAGACACAAAGGTGGGATTCCTGTAATCTTCCTCAGAGACTTGCCCTGGTGACTGAAAGACTTCCCTCTAGGACCTACCCTCTGAGAGATCCATAGCACCTCCCAACATCTTCCCTGTGGGGACCAGGCCTTTAACATGGGGACATTCAGGGGATACTCAAAGTCCAGTTTGACAGTATGTTTTCTGTCAAATTCCCCCAGGGCTTTCCTGCTCTGATCTCACACTTGATGCAAATGGTCATGCCTCAGGTTCTACCAGGGAAAGACTTTCCTGAGATTAAAGGGAGACTGATGGGGAAATGGGGAAGAATCGATCTTCACCCCACCACACACAGAGAAAGGGTCTGTTTGTGATGTTCACTAAAGGATGAGCTACTCCCTGAGAAATTCTAAGTCACAGTCCTGGCTTGGCAATGACTAGGATTGACCGGACATCAAGAAAGAAAACTAAAGCCTATCAAGAAATAGGATGGTACCTTGGCTAAGTGCATGGGCCTTAGCACCAAACAGCATCTCCTGAACCATATTGCTTAGGTAGTAAAACACAGCATAAATGAAATAATGTGTAAAGATGCTTACAGATCAGCACTGAAAAGGCTCTAGATCCCAAGTTGCTTCCATTTGACTTGGGGAGGAATAAGAGTGTTTACACGCAATTTGCTTCTTAATTGGGCTCATCTGAAGCTACACCACCACAGGGGCACTGGCAACATGGATCCACCATGGCATATGGACATTCCTCAGCCAATGGATTCCAGTGCCAGTGGATCCACCACATGCAAGTCTGAGGGCTGAGTAGGCTCTGAGCGTCATCTACTTTAGCTCACCTAATGGGACTCTGGGGGCAAACAGGCCGGGGTATTCGTGAGGCCAAAAAGCAACAGTCGTGGCAGAGGAACTTTTATAGACACAAACTAGCTTCAAAGGTTGTCGGGTTAAGAGGCTGATGACCAGGGTGGGCAAAAGCAGCAGGGTCCTGTACAGAATGTAATAAAAGAGCTGTGACCTCCAGAGCAAGTGACAGCAGATGGGTCAGGACCCTGGACAGCACCATCGGCAGGTTGGGGAGGGCTTTGACTTTCCTCAGCTCTAAAGTGCTCCACCCACTTCCAGGCTGCACTACCACAATGTGGCCAGTGGCTTCCAGTCCCTCTCTATACCATGGAAGCCTCCCAGCATCCTAACCATGGCTTTGTGCTCCTGAGCTCACGTACATCCTTCTCAACACAGTGATTTATCCGGTGAAAGCTGCTACTCACTCAGCATGTTTGCGGGATTAATGATAAAGGCCAGGCTTAGCCAAGTACTGAAGCCAGAAAACGTGGGAGAGCATCCTATCAGAGCAGAGAGGCGCACTTTGGGGGCTGTTCAGGTTTGGGGTTGGGGGATGAAGAACACGAGCTAGAAGTGTTTCTGCAAAATGAACCACCCTTCCTAGCTCCCTACCCATCCGAGAGCAGATGTCAGGCCACCCAGTGCCCTCATCCTTCTTCACATCTCTCCTCTGTCTTTTTCAAAAACCACTGGAAATGCCCACGTCTGCATCCATGAATTTGTCATTAATATGGTGCCAGGCACAGTCCTGAACTACAGTGAAAAAGAAAAAGAAAAAAAAAAGCATATGGCCTGATCCTCTGGGCATAACCACCTCTGCAGGAGTCCAGCAGACAACAGGGACAAGTCCCCACGAGTGGCAGGATAAACCAAGTGGACTGAGGACGGGTGGGCAGGTGACTAAGAAGCCAGCTCTTCTGGACCCAGGTGGGGGAAGCCCCCTTTTCCAGGAACGTCTGCAATGTGAGTTACATGGAAGTGAGAAGTATAATGAGAAAGAAGGACAGGGTCTGGGAAAGCGCCTCGGGCACCACTCAGTCTCCAGGAACCACAGAAGGCCAGACAGTGAGCAGGCTACAGAGCTGGCCTCCTGCCTCTGCCCCCTTGCAGCTGTGGCTCCTCAAAAAGCCCCAAGGAGAATGGGGTGTGCAGGCCAGAGACAGGAGGAGCAAGGGCACCTGACAGGAGCAGATCAGAAAGGGCCTGCGCATCCTAGAGTATAACATGCCCCAATCTGGGCAGTGGCCACACCTCCCACCAGCCTCAGCCTCAGCCTGGTTCCTGGGGTAAGGGTTGATTGCTCAGGGATACCTTGGGACACATCAGTACTATTACAAGGTCTCCAGCCCCTGCAGGACCTGAGACTGAGCAGTGTTGGAAAGGCCAGTTCCCGGGCATGACGGGAAAATCCCTGGAGCCTTGAGCCACCCTTGTCCCCACCACTACTGCATTTTGATTTCAACACAGTAACTGTTTGCTCTTTCAATTCTTCCTGGAAGGCTCCAAACCGTTTATTTGTTCAAGCACGGAGGACAGCACCCCAGACTTAGGGAAGTAGAGTCTTTAGGCAAATGCAAACATATGCTGGCTTCTTTTCTTAGTTACATTCTTGGCAAAAGGGAGTATTTCACCAGGAGACAAAGCTGGACTTTCAAGTGTTGCACAGTTCCATCCAAACCTCAGCTAAGGGGACTTCCAAGCCTTACAAGTGTCCATCAACTCTGACCAGGTATTTGGGGTGACTGTGGCTCTAAAGGTGTAACACAGCGATTCCTAAGCAAACCACTTCGGATCCCGGCTGGTAATCACGCAAGCATGCATGTAAGATAAACGCTGCAGACAGGAATCCAAGCCCACGGCAGACTGGACTGGACACATGCACGGACACTGGTAAACTATGGAGAGGGTGCAGGGTGTACCTGGGTCAAATCCTGATTGAGATGCTGCACTACAGCTAAGCAAAGTGCCAGCCTCAGGAAGACTGGGTGAAGGGCACAGGAGACCCTTCTGCAGTGATTCTCATAATGGCATGAGGCTGCGATGGTGTCCAAATAAAACCTTTCTGAAGCACAAATCATGGAAGCCATTTTATCTCTGGACTCGAGCTGATCTATTTACAGAGGCGCTGTCACCAAACATGAAGCGGTTTCTCCAAAGCCCACTCTTGTGGTTTCCTAGCAAGTAAATTATGCTTACATCCTCCGAAGAGGTCTTCAAAGCAGCCATGCACAGTCATTCAGTGTGCCCAGGCCCACCGGCTAAGGCATCCCTCCTACTGTTCTTTGCCCCAGCCCAAGACCCTGAAACAGGGCAGACAGCGGTGGATGTATATAAAAAGTCAAGGCTGGACCAGCATCCAGCATGAGGGGTAACCTTCAGAGAAGATGCCAAGAGGACCCAGGCAGGCAGCCTCCACCGCTGCCTGTAAGCAGCTCTTCAGATCCCTGCCAGCAGTTTATTAATATTTTATTGAAAATTCTAAGATGATTCAAACTTCAGCTGTCATGATAAGGTGATGTTGCTAGGCAACTCTAGTGCCTGTCTACAGATCTGTTTTTGCAGCTCTTCTCCGATTCATGAAGCTCAAGGTTGGGCCCTACCAACCTGAGGAAGACTCCGTTCAGACCACCAGCATGGCTCTATACCCTATTGGCACCCCAGTTCTGGGTCCCCTGGTTGAAGCCTCTGACTACCAGAACCCAGCTGTCCATCAAACCAAGCCTCAGCCCGCCCACCCCGGACTCACCATACTCGCTGTCATAGAACATGACGAACTTCTGCCAGCGCAGCTCCGTCACCAGCCTGAGCATGACATCATTGAGACGGACAGGTGGTCTCGAAGCCAGTGTGTAGGCCTCGCCGTCGGGGCTAGGGTTCAGGTGGCAGGCAGTTCGTGGTGAGCCCCCGGGGTTGCGCTGGACAAAGAGGTGTGGGATGTGCATGGCATCTGTGAGGGACTGCAGGGCGTTGGCAGATGCACAGCCTGTGGATGTGACCAAGGCCAAAATTCCCTGGGTCATGAGGTCACAGGCTGGAAAGAGAGGAAAGACAGGAAGAAATCAGCACGGGCCACGACTGTACAGGTTTCATTCCCACGGCTCCACCCAGCAGCTCATGCCTGTGGCCCTGTGATGTCTCCCCACACAGACCAAGAGCCCCGGAAGCCTAGCAGCTCTCATTAATTAGTTGTTGATAACCTTATACCACGAACACTGAAAACCTTGGTGAAAGATCCAGTTACATATCTCAGGCCCATTTAACAGATGAGGAAGGAAAGAAAGGTGAGAAGTGGCAAAGTCATTAACTCCAGACTAGTCAAAGAAGGGTGGTACAGCAGGGATCCACCCCAAATCTCCCTGATTCACCAAACAGAACTCTCAGTTAGACACTGTTTCACCTTGGGGCCAGCAGCCAAAATACTGGGGAGGGACCAAAGCTCATGCTGGGGAATCTTTATGTCCTTTGTCATGGGCAAAGAAGACAGCAGGTGCTCTACGATTGTTGCCTGAACTGAACTGCTTGGATCTGCAAGACCTGGATGACATCATGATGTCAGGAAGACATATACTTACCCCCAGAGGATCCAGAACAGGGAATGGGAGTGGGCAGGAGCCTCAGTCTCCTGGCCAAGTCCACTTGAGTCCTATCACAAGAATACTAGATCAAATCCCAGATGAAGTGGATGGCTTCAGAAACCCAGGATTGCTCAAAAGCCACTTGACAATCACAAAGGAAGAGGCACCCATAGCTCAGACAGTTACCAAGGGCACAGAGAAAGGAGACTGAGATGACAGCCGCCCTTTCTGAGATGACACACTCAGGAACCTGGACTTTGGAAGTCACCCAGTGACTCCAAGGGGCACCACCACTAGCCATAAGCTCACACCTTTTAGGGACATCAGAGCAGATACAAAGACCCTACTCCCCGCAATACAACACCCTGAACCAGTTTTGAAGAAACCCTGTCTTACGAATGCTCTGTGTGATGGCGGGAGTGTGGGAAAGCAGATGCAGTCTCAAAACACAGCCTATGAATGGCAGCGAGCCATCTGCTACACGCGGTAGACTTTGAACAACTTTGACAATGCAGTTCCTTTGTGGGAGCCCTGGAGTTTATGTAATGCTTCAGACAGGGCTGAGAAGGAGGCGAAAAACAAGAGCGCTCACCCCAAGTGGAAGAAAGTGAAGGGGGTGGAGGTGTTCCCTTCACAGGCTGGCACCAACGGCAGCTTCTCCCATACCAGGGCTTTGCCATACACACTGGGGAACATCATAGATGATAACTCAGGTCCAGTTCCCAATGATTCCTCCACTTCACATGCCAAGGACAAGAGTTGGGGAAACAAAGGGCATGAGGTCTCTCAAGGATCTCACAGCCACCCAAATGTTCTGCCCCTCCATGCTGGTTTCACAGAAATCCAAACACATTTCATCTGTTTAAAGACACCCAGTGAGGATGAGAGAGATGGCTCCACATATAAAATCCTTTCCACACAGTCATAAGGATCTTAGTTCTGATGCCCAGCACCCAGAAACAAAAGACAACACATTCCTTGGGTGCCTGTAGTTCTTTGAGCTTTATCCATCTTAACCTGTCTATTGTTCAGCTCACATTTAGGAAGTCCTGCTGGTGAGACTTCAAGAGTGTAGCTTCTGACATGCCTAGAGATGCAATCTCAGAGCAAACTCCCCATTCCTCTGGATCTTGCAACCATTCCATCCCTTCCTTCAAAATGATTCTTAAGCCTTAGGTGCAGGAGTTATGTTAAAGACCTATCAGTTGGAACTTGGCTCTACAACTCTGTGTTTTGATTGATTGTGATTTTCTGTAATAGTCGATCTGCTGCAAAAAAAAAAAAAGAAAGAAAGAAAAGAAAAGAAAGAAAGAAATAAAAAGGAATAGGCAACTAAGGAATGCTGAACAAGAGTCTTCCCCAGGAAGAGTGCATCCATTGATTTCCCAATACCAAATGGTCAGCCCTGAAAATACATACATACAAATAACACTATAAAGGCTTAGAAGGTTGTATTTGTATATTTAGAAACACAAACACACATACGTAGCAACAATCAATGAAAAAGGAAGCCATGAATGTGAAAGAGAGTGAAGTGGGGTGCATGAAGGGCTTGAAGGAGGAAAGGGAACGGAGAAATGATGTGACTGTATCCCAAAATGGAGCACACCTATAATCCCAGCACCAGGCAGGTAGAGACGAGAGGAACCCTGTGGCTCTCTGAGCAGCTCCACGAGATAAGTCAGTGGTTCAGTGAGAGACACTACCTCGGTGACAGAAGCCAGCATCTGATGTTGACCCCTGCACGCACTCACACACATGCATGCCTACCTGGGGGACATCTTGCCAGCACTCCATGCCTGCACTTAATGTTCCTCATTCTATCTCTACATTCTCAGCTGCCTGCCTCAGCTCTGGAACTCAGCTTGCCTCATACCCATTCTTGCTTCAGGACCGAATCAACCTCCCCAGGGTGACAAAGCCCTTCTTTTAAGATACCCACAGTTTCCTTGCCATGGCACCTCACATTGCCTCTATAGCCCCCTGACCTTCCTCGGACCCTCAAGCTCAAGGAGGACAAGAAGGATCTCTGCCACGCTCACCACACACACACACACACACACACACACACACACATGCACGCATGCACACACACCCCAAGCACACACAGTGGGAAAATCATGGCAGCTCATAAAGATTTGTGCAAGGATACTGTGTGGATCCTGACGTTTTCATGCCCTGTGCTCCTCATTCCTCTCTGGGCCCCTATCCAGACCATGGGAACAGTGCTCGATCCAGAAATGTAAGAGGACACTCAGTGGTACCCAGAAAACACTGAGAACCTTCAGAAAGATGCAGATAGGTGTGTGGGTAGAGGAGTGCTAGACCCTGAAAGCACACACAGCCTTCACAGCTGTGCACCAAACACCATAACAATATGGGTAAGTACTTGTCATAAAAAGGTACATGAAAATCATGCAAAAATACATGTATTATGTATTTTACAACATCAATTAAGTAAAATTCAATATGTATGAAAGAAAGACCAGAAAGAAAAAAAATGCAAAATGTTCAAAGTGAGAGCAATTTGGGAATGCTTTTCTCTCTTTATTTTCCTATATTTTGCCAAAATTTCATGACATGAATAGGTAATTGATTTTTCAAAAGCAGAAAGAATCCTCCAATAATGGATAAGTGGGGAATCATGGAGGAAAGAGGGCTACTGTGTGAGAATTTCCTCTGCGCCAGCTCTGTTGAGTATTTGATATGTATGAATCCATGTTGTTCTCATTATAACCACTTAGGAAACAGATTTTTGCTTCTGCTTCTGAGATAATAAAACAAGAGGCCACACAAGCATCAAGGGATAGGGCTAGATGAAGGTAAACTATATGGCCATTCCCAGGTTGCAACAGACATGGCTGAAATGCTTCTGAGACACGGTCAAGAGGAAAAAAAAAAAAAGACCAAAACTGTATGCTGATTGCTGTGTGATAGAAACATGACTTCAAACAAGACAAGAAACCCAAATGGCGAAGGCACCATGATGGTGAATGGGTTGCTCTTTGATTCATTGTCTCTTCAATACTAAAACACTATGTTAAGATCTTTTCAAATACACTGAACAGTGAAAGACTTAATGGTCTAGGAACTCCATCTCCTGTACCCTTCCTACAAGCCATCAGTTACTCCTGGCTTGTCACCCATCTCCCCAGCTCTCTCAAGTCACCACCTGACTTTCACTGTAAGCCAAACTCTGAAGTCACAGAATATTGAGCCTCAGTTTCCCCATGTGTACATACATGCCACTGAACACTAAGGTTTGGCTCCTTCCCTCCTGTCTATTTCACATAAATGCCCAACACACCAATAGCATCTATGTCTCTCCCTGTGCACTTTGGATCTTCCCAGGACAAATGTTCTGTGATCTGGCAAGAGGAAAGAGAAAGGTTTTCCAGGATGCAGAAAATGTAGTTATGTGGTTGGCATCCGAATCTCAAATGAAGTTTTAAACCAATAGGGTACAGTATGATGAAGACCCAAGGACTGTGCAAAATTGCTCACTAGGAGCGACCTCAGCGAGCTGGGAACAGCATTAAGAGTCTCATAAACACAAGTTCCCATTTCGTCCATCTGGTCAGCAGCCATGTGGCCATGAGCACATGCTCCTTTCTGAACCTCAGTGTTCTAGTCAATGGAGATGAACAGCTCAGCTTACTGACCCAGAAGGCCAATCGCAAGTGCCTTCTCCGCTCTGCACAAGGACGATACCAAACAGACGTCAGTTTCCTTCCTCTCTCCAGGGACCCTCCCTATCTCCCCCCAGCAACACCTGCACCCAAGTCATGCCCAGGACCTTAAGAAGTACCTGTTGCCAAGGGGTGTGGAGGATCACCCCATCACTTTGGAGGCTCAGGCAGAAAAACTGTCATGAATTCAAGGCCTGCCTGGGTTACACAGTAAGTTCCAGACCGGCCAAAGCTACACAGCAGAACCCTGACTCAGAACTCCCCTTTAAAAAGTCACCTCGACTTTGGGGAAGAGGAAAACAGAAAACAATGGACATGAAATTATTAGGGGATAAACTATGGAAAGGAGGGGACCTGCAGGAAGGAGCAGAATATGGAAGAAGGGAGGGGAACAAGATGCCAGGATGAAACATAAGCTAAACTCAAAAATCATTTCTTTTTTCAAAAGTAGTAGCCATAAGACTTAAGAGCCACGCTGCCACTCCCACCTGTGCTGACAGCCTCTTCCCTCAAGGGGCACGGTGGCCCCTCCTATGCCAACCTGCGGCACCACAAGCACCCAGCCTCTGGAGCAGGGAGGATTATTAAGGCTGGAAGTCTCTCCCAGGCGCTAATGGAGAGGCCCAATGTGAGTCAATTTTCAATCCACTGTGAATGGCCGGCTAATTGGGGCACTGTTGAAATGATGATTATTTGGAGGCTTCTAACATAAAAATAATAAGATCAAAATACATCAGATCAAAGCCAAATCAGCTATTAGCTTAATCAAGGTTGTGTGAGACGGGATGTTACACAGTTCATACAGCGCTTGTGCCGAGATGTCGAGCAGACCCTGAGCCTGCAGTGCAGGGACCCGCTGTGGGGCTGGCTCCCCCCACACACACTTCACAGAGGGGTTCTAAGTGCAAACTCCAGGTGGGCAAGAACTGCCACTGGCTGCGCTTTGTCCTGCCCTGACATACAGAGACCCAGCAGGCTGTAAGGACAAGTGTGAGGACATCGTGGGCCCAGACATTTCCCTGCCTGTCTTTATGTGTAGGGCCCCACACACTGCCGAGCACAAGGCGGGAACTCCACAACCCAGATTTTCCAGCTGGAGCGCAGCAGCGCATCCACAGGTCTCGGGAGGATGACTGCCTTTGATAGCGTTCTTTTCTCCCCATATCACAGGCCATAAAGCTGATTTCTGCCTTGATCACCACGCAGGTCCGATAGATTGGTAAGTGCTCCCTGAGCACACACAACTCATGCGCAGGGGGGAGAAAGAAGTAGAAATGCTTTGTAATGAGCAGCAGTTCCAGGGCCACGTCCGGGGGTGCACAGGGTCTCTAAACCAGTCAGGAGCACTAGGTTCCCAGAAATGAGGAGGACGGAGACTGCTTGGAGCTAGCTCTTAATTCACAATCACGCTCCCAGCTGCCTCCCCTGAGAGGATGACCACAGCCGAGCTTCTGGGTAGGACACATCACTTTGCAGAACAGACTTTTGGTAATGTTCACCCTAGGTCCATACAACTAAGGAGATCAGAACCGGACCGCTAGGTCCTTCCATAGTCAACGAAGGAAAGAGACGTTGAAATAAGGTCCAAGACTCACAACTGACTATCCAACCCTTGCTGGGATAGAAATGCCTGTTGCAGCAAGCTCGGCACTCTCAGGGGAAGAGCATTGCAGGGAACTGTGAGGAGGGTCATCACAGGCAAGTGGGAATAAGGCTTCAGTCCCCACAGACAGAATTCCTCAGCTCAAGGAGCCTTGGGTACCTGCCTTAGGTGAGGGCTAAAAGGAGCAGTCTCCAGGCATGGAAGTCATTCCAGGCAAGGATACTCTTCTCCAATCCACAGGTGGGTGAGACAACGCTCCAGGGACTTCTGCTGGAGGAGAGTCCCCAATCTGGTCCGTCTCACCCAGCAGGGAGGCTGGCCATTGTCATCCTTGTGTTACCGGCTGCCAGCTACTCTGACTGTCTCAAGGCCAGGGACAGCCACTCATGCTCCCCCTGATAAGCCAAACCTGTGGGGGCGGGGCTGCTCCTCTGAGGTCTCAGGTCTGCAGCCCTGAATTAATAGGTCTCTGGGTTCCACATTAATGAACAAAGGAATGTCTCCAGAAAGACTAAGCAAGAGAGAGCCTCCACCTGGAGCAGTGGCAGCCTCCTATGGGTCCTGTGTTTCCGTCCTGCTCTGCCAGGCTCAGTTGGTCTCTGCAGGTGGCAGAAAGGAGAGGCAGGCTGGAAGCAGACACAGGTCAGGCCTGCCCACCCAGGAGCTATGGTCTCTGCAGGGAGTCCAGCACCTCTGCCTGCCCCACCATGCCCACAAGCAGTGGCAGAGCTCTTGAGGCAGCTCATGCCCTCTCTCCAGAGCCACCCCTGCTACCTGTACCCTGCCCTTCCTCCTTTCAACTGGCACTGGCTTTATGAATATTTGAATTCTAATGGCTAATGCTTTAAATTAAGGTAGCATTTATAAATACTTGATAGCCCATGAATAATTGACCAAATTTAGTATTGTCATAACTCATAGTAAATTATTGATCTATGGAGTATAAATATTTTTCATCTTTTATTAAGACATGGAAAGGGTAAACAAAACCACAGGCCGGGGTTGGGGGGGCTTTGGAGGCAGGGCTGTAGAAGGCCTGCACCGGATCTGTGGCCCTGGAGCACACAGGTCCTTTCCCAATGCTCCCAATGGGACATGAAGTCATCACACACACACACACACACACACACACACACACACACACACACACACCTGATCTCGGTCATTCACTGCCTTCTTCATCACTGCCTCCCTCCCTGGTCTCCTGGAACTCAGCTCTATGGTGCAGTTCAGCTAATAACTTTGCTTTGCTCTTAGAGACAAACTAGAGGTGGTCATCACACAGAAATCAACCCCCTGCCTGCAGGATTCACACTCACAAGCCTTTCTAGTCAAGGCTGAGGAAGGAAGCTCCCAAGACCAGTCCTGCACATGCCTGGCTCTGCCTTCTCCCATGGAAACATTAGGCCTCCTTGCACATTTACTACTGAGCATCGGACCCCATCCCTGTGGAAGTTTGTACAGTTACTGTTCCAGTTCAGAACCCTCCCCTGAGTTTCTAGCTCCAAACCAGTCCTGACCTGATAAAACCCACAACTCTCACCTGATGGGGGAGAACTCGCAGGGGTGTCGGAATGTTCCTCCCCTTTCGGGAGCAGGGTATTCCCAGTCACCTGTTCTTGACCAGTCTCTCCCCACACTCCTCAGTCCGGAGCCTTCAGTGAGTCCGAGTCCGAAATACTTCATCTCCCAAGTCTCTTCCATTCCACTGCCTCATCCTTGGCCCACACCCTAGCCCCTCTGCAGCAGTCCTGCGTACATCTAACCACTCAAACAGATCTTAGTGACTGGGCCCTCATGAAGCACCAACCACAGTGTGCTGGCTCCATACAAAACCACATTAGCTTCCCAGCATCTTCAAAGCAAAATGGAAAGCCTATCAGAGTCTCCACAGCCTCGTGCAAACCATACCAGGCGCCCTACACCCTAGGGAGACGGAGCAAACACAGCCACATCAGTATCCAGCTCTTGAGGCTCCTGGGTCTCTCAGAGTACTCCCAAGAAATATGTGGTGCTCCTTCCCCAACCTCCTTCCATCTGCTCCACAGGTAACCAGTCCTTCCGGAGAACTTTTGCAATACCCAGTCTTCTGCGCTGCAATTCGCTTCAGACCATGACCAAGATTTACCACTGTGGAGTGTATGACCACTGCTCCCAGTCTCCTGCCCTTGCTACTGGGGTGTGTGTGTGTGTGTGTGTGTGTGTGTGTGTGTGTGTGTGTGTAAGCACCTATCAGCTCAATCTTTCAATCTTTCAGACCCTGGCCAGTGCCCATGCTGCAGAGCAAGTAGCAACCTATTTATAATACCAACTACCCTAAAGCGGGAGCAGTGTAAAGGACTGAACAGGCAAAGACCAGAGCTTTCCAGCTCACCAAGCCTCCTAAAGCCCATGACATTCAAAGGAAAAGCCCACCCAGAGACCAGGAATTCTTTTTTTTTTCTTGTTTGTTTGTTTGTTTGTTTGTTTTGGGTTGGGGGGTTGTTTGTTTGTTTTTCAAGACAGTGCTTCTCTGAGTAACAGTCCTGGAACTAACTCTTGTAGACCAGGCTGGCCTCAAACTCACAGAGATCCACCTGTCTCTGCCTCCTGAGTGCTGGGATTAAAGGCGTGCGCCACCGCTGCCTGGCAAGAGATCAGGAATTCTTAACACCAATCTGCATGCCACTCTAAAGAGGGGTGTCCAAGTGGAAGACTAGTGGGGACAAGGGAATAGTAGCAAAAACAAGAGAACTAAAACCCAACTCAGCTGAGTGGAGCCAAGAGCAGCAAGGCCAAAGGGTCCCACAGGACCACCTCTGGACTGTAGCCAGGGCAGGTGAGCAGCGAACGCAGAGGGCTGCCTGGAACCAACAAGGAAGGTGGAGAAGAGTCAGCGGCGCCACAGGGTCTCTGGAGCCTCATCCCTCTGCCAATTAATGAATCAAAACCGATTCCCTGCTCCTGCGGGCTGGAAAGGCAGGGAACACTGGGTGGGAGTGTGCGGCTTATTTATAACTCTCCCGCTCCTCGTTAATGACTTTTACTGCTCTGCCAATGGAACACCAAGCTCCCGGCCGGGATTCACACGGAAGCCTGCTCTGGGGAAGTTATATCAGGACAGGATGAGTCCCTGGCATGCCAACATAGCACATTCTTGTCTCCGAGAACCTCGAAAGCTCAAGCCCTCCTGCAGCTCTCTTCGAACCCAAGCTCAAGGGTCCCCCAGGACTCCTCCACCTGCTCCAAACTTCTGCTTCCCTCAAGCCAGCGATGCCAGGGCCCCTTTCAAGCTCTACATTCTACAGACCAAAGCTCAGCATCCAACATGGCCCTGAAACACCTGCCATGGCCCTGCTGCCTAGGAATCAAAGCTCACTTAGGAGCATCCACCACCACCCTCAATCCACACACAGGAGGACACCAGCCCTTTCCAAAGGACACCAGAATTTTCCAAAACTCACAAGCCCTGTGCTCTCAGCCTGTGCATTCAATGCTTAGACTAACCCTATAAGTTTGCACATGCTGGCTGTCTTTCCTATAGTGTCCTTCCTCCTCTGCCTTAGATGCTTCCTACTTGTCCCCAGACCCCTTCCAAATCCCTCCTCCTTTATGAAAGTATTGGACTTACGCTTGCTGGGTAAAATCAACCACTCCTTTTCCTGTAAGTCTAAGAATACTTTGTCCTTGTATATACTACTGAGCATACATTACATTATTTCCTGTCTGGTCTTTAAGGTCCCAAGTAGGAAGACTGAGGCAGACGGCTTTCTAGACTCAGGGCCTGATGCAGAGATGCTCATAGGATACTGGATGACACAACATGTGTGCAGAAGCACAGGTGTGTGCCTGCCAATCATTCGACATATCAGGGTTTCAAGGTAAGGTGACCCAGAGAAACAGAGGCAATAGGCACTCGAGCCTTGTCCAAGAGCAGGGCTGGCCTTGAGCACCCCGTGAGAGGAAGGATCCTGGGCTTCCGGGTCTCCTGGGTCTACACCATGCCTGTTCCTGTGTGGATGAGACAAGCAGTCCTCTACAACCTACTTTGTCTAATTCTGCTCAGCTAGGAGGTTCGAGGTTGAGAACCTCAAGAACAGCAGGGCCGTGCTGGGGCTGTCAAAGGAAGGGGTGGACAGGCAGCCCAACCTGAGGACAAATGGATCCATAGAGCCCAAAGATGGGACAAGGTGGAACCCTAAACAATGCTGAAGAACTGGCTCAGAGGGAACAGGTAGGACCTGGGCAGCACAGGCACTCCAGGAACTTAGCTCTGGGGACATGGGCTAAGGAATGAAAGAACACAAACTGCCAGGGAACACCCCTGTGTGGTCACAAGCAAGCAGGCTAGCCAAGGAGTCCCCGCTTAATGAGCAAAGGAAAATGTTATCGCTGTTATTTTGGTGGTGGAGGAGAGAGGCAATCCCTGCCATAAGCCCAGCAGCTGCAGGCCCACCCACCACACAGATAACTGAAATGTAGGCCTGCCTGGGAGGTGGGTGCTGTACCCCATTCTAGACGAGAGAACTGAGAGCAGACAGCCAAGCTGAGTGCATTACCAAAACCCACAGGGGAGCCAGGGTGAAATTTCCAAGCTGCTTAATTTCTGTTCCAGAAGACAGAGGAAAGAAGGCAACTGGTAGTGTCTAAAGCCATGTCTGGCGTGTGGTAGGTGTGCTGAAAAGGCCTTCTGCTGTTAGTATGTGTCCTTTCTCAGAGTGTGTAAAGAGACTCAGTGAAGTTGGGAGGGGTGTTGCGGACCTGGGGCCAACTCCATTCAGTGTGTACAGGAGCTGACATTACAGTGACATTCCTTGGGTATTGTCATGACTTGCTCTCATGCTCGGTCCTCAGCTGGGAGGCTGTAGATGGATTAAGTGGTGGGGGCTGATGAGGGAAGTTAAGTAGCTGGAGGCAGGTTCTGGCCTCACTCTGCTTCCTGACAACCCAAGGGTGAAGAATCTCCTCTATCATGTGACATGCTCCTGCTGTCAGGGTCTCTGTCCAGGTACCTGAGACCAAGCAGCCACAGGTGAAGCCTCTGAATGTACGGGTAAAATAAAACTCCTCCCGTAAGTAGTTCCGTAGGTCATTGGGACACAGGAGTGAGACTAGCCACTAGCACAGAAATTAACCTTATAGAGAAAGGGGTCTTGTTTAGCTCTCCTTCCTGGAGGGTCGAGAGAATTACTTGATATCTGAACCTCTGAACCTCTGGTAAGAGCCAGACTTCAAAGCAGAAATTGGGGCGCAGCGGAGACCACAAAGACTGGTATCCTTGCATTCTGAGAGCATGTCTCCAGTGACCTAAGCAACTCCCATAAGCCCCATATCTTATAGGTTCCCAACGCCTCCCAATAGTACCCTGAGGTCCAAGCACTTGCACGTGGGGACTTTGAAGGATTACCCACATTCAGGGCTCTACTGGGGAAGAGATGGGTGAGGTTACGAGCACCTCTAGAATCACGGTTCTCGTTAGAAAAGCCCAAGTCCCTCTCAACCAGACATTCACAGTCTAGGCCTAGCTCAAAGGAAGAGCAGTGTCCCTGTGCCTGTGGACATGCAGCTCCCAGAAGCAACACCTCCCCTGCAGGCAGTGGCCACCACACTCCTTAGCTGGCTCCAGGAAGACCTGCCCTCCAAGCTCTTCTCCTGGCAACTCTGGCAATAACCTGGTCTCCTAGCAACAGACCATTCAGAGGTCCCTGGACACTAGGCCTGAGGAACCAGACGCGAGCTTAAACATTCATGGCCAGCCAGATAACAGAGCCTGTCTTCAGCCTGCCCACTCCCTCAAGAATCTACAAAACCACCTCCAGTCACCATATCTCCTGAAAGGCAAGACCACCAGACAACTGGTCTTAATCCTGACCCAAGAATTTCATTTTAGATCCCAGGGGCTCCCCCAGATGTGAAACTGATGCTTAGCTGAGGTTGCTGTCACCCTTTCCCACCCCAGCCTAGATTTGACTTCCTCAGGATCTCTTCAGCTAACCCTCCATGTATGCCATCCCTTCAGGGTTTCTGGCTCGCTTGTGCTTTCTCTCCCTGTGTGACACATGACCTGCAAGCATGGGGACTGGTGCAAGGGGGGCCCTGAAAGCATTATTGTCCCAATGGTGCTTACACTGCTCCCCAAGATCGGGCCAGCTGCTACTGAGAGACCCTGACCCAGTGCTTTCCCTGGGTCCTACCTCCAACTGCACCCACAAACCAGGTCTGCAGTGTTCCTTCCAAGAAAGGTGGGGCAGTCCCGATCCTTCCAGCCTTCCCAGGGCCAACTCCAGCTCCAATGCTTGTTACTGGTCCCTCTTTTTGGCCATCAGACATCTAAGGGCAACTTCCTGGTTCCCAGGTGCCATGTAGGAACCTAGAGGTTCTGCTGTGACAGCTCCCTGTGGCTTCCTGTGTCCACGGCTTCCTGATTATAAGTTAACATCAGAGTGCCCTTCGAAGCTCTGGCTCACTGCTAAGCCCTAAAATCCCCCAGACCCTGGGAAGTGCCTGCCTCCTTCTTCCCAAGGCCTCCAACCATTCTTCCTGCTTTGTAGATAGTACCAGCTCACAGTCACTTTTTGCTCATGGATCTGTGTCACTTCCTGGGCTGAGCTACCTAAGGACATCTCTGTCCCTAGCACCTGATACAGCAAGATGACACTAGGTATGCCGGCCATCATGAAATCAGCCAAAGATGACTATACCTAGCAAGTAAACCTTGGAGGTCACCCTGTGGGCCTGTCTCCAGGACGAGCATCCAGAAGGATAACCACACACCTTGCTCCCTCCTAAACATGCTAACTTTGAGTGGCTACACCCTCTGCTTCACGGCCTGTCACCTGGTGGGGCCATGACTGAAGCACTGGCCTCCCTAGTGAGCACAGAGCGTTTCTCAAACAGGTGGAGTTGTGCCTACATTTCCAGTACTAGGCTCTACCCAACTAGGGTAGCCCCAGTTCCATCCTCTACCTTTCTGTGGTAGCTGTGCCCAGTCCCTAAATGTGAGCCTTAAGCTCAACGCTGTTAACTTCACGGTACTCCCTAAATATGGGAACAGCAGCTTCCTCTTCGGGGACCACTACAGGCCTAGCTGCTTTCCCTTTGCCAGTCTGCCGTCCCTCTCCTCATGGCTGCCATCAGTCCCTATGTCCCATGCACCATGCAGCCAAGGCCAGGGAGACAACTGGCAAGGGACTCCCATGGTGCTTACACTCACCCACATCCCCTGGCTAAATGAAGACAGGAGGAAAGGGAATGGAGAGTGAAGCAGGGACACTGTCCCCCACCATTCCAAGTCGTCTTGCCTAGACAAGCCCAAACAAGCTGTGCTTGCATTTGCTGGCCAAAGCCCTTCCTCAGGGGACTGAGACCAGATGGTGGAGGGGACTGCTGAAGTGTCTCTTAAACACTAGCTACACCCGCCAGCTCGCCGAGGCTCTTCCAGGGACAACCATGGCAGGACAAAACTGGAGATTTCACCAGCCCAGCTCTGCACAGCCCAGGCTGGTTCCCCCCACCCCACTCATCGGAACCTTATGCTTTTAGCCTTGCATTGTACAAAGGGAGGGAGGGAGAAAAACGAGAATGGCAATCGTAGTACAAACACCGTACAGCGGTCCTGAGATGATAGTCTAGGGGCACAAAATATGCCCTGTGTAAATTCTAAAGTATTTCCCCCTTGGGGAGTGTCCATTATTCATTTAGTCTTTCACTTGTCAAGCACTGATGCAAAGGGCACCCGGTAACACAGATACGAAAGTGGCTGGCTGCTGTATAACCTCTAAGGGTGGAAACACAAAAAATGGTGCTTCCCTCTCCATCGCAAACAACTGGGGAAGCCAGGGGCAAGACTCCAGTTCCGGGGCCGCACAGCCTGTGCCCAGAGCTTTTGTCTCATGCTGCATGGGATGTCTCAGCCCTGTCAGTGTGGCCACCTTACCCAAATGACAGAGTCTGAATTCCAGTCACCAAGGAAAGAACCCCAGCCATGTCTAAAAGCAAGGGACATCAAAACCAGCCCGAGCCAGGTCTGGTTAGCAAGACACAATGTCCGCAGCCTTTCTCTGATTGTCATGGCTGCTTCTAAGCAGGGTGCCCAGGTACCATGAGGAAGGTGAAGGGTGAGAGGCTGATACCTGGCCCAGGGCTCCCGTCTTTCCTCCTCGTAGCTCTTTATTCCATTATAGCAACACAGTCTCGGAAACCATGGAGCTCGTCCTCTGTTAGAGAGAACACGCGCCTGCCATGTCGACAGGCCTGTCTGAAAGGCACACCTTCAGAAGGAAGAGTCTCTCAAGACGGAAACAAGGTAAGCCAAATTCCATAGCCAGCTTCCCTGACCCAACCCCCACCCCCACCGACACACACACACACCATGGAAGCAGCTGCGGAGTCTTCGTGACTTGGACACAGCCAAAGCATCCCTGGCCAGGCAGGATGCCCGCTGAGCTCCAAGCTCTTGGATCTTCTGAGAAAGTGCCCAGCTGGCCAGGGACATTACCCATCTCAGCCTCCAGGTGCTCTGGAGCAGATGGGGAGAGAACTCAGGACTCTCCTGCAGCCCGCAGGGATGAGAGGGAATCTTTGCCAGTGATAATGAAAATTTTCATAGTAGCAGATGCTTGGGGGAAATTGAAAAACAATACAGTGAAATTCTCAACCCTGAGAGGGGAACTTAAGAGAAACTTGGCCACCAGGGAGGCTTGATTTTCCCACCAACACCTCTCTCACCCTATGAAGACAGACTGGGAAGCATTGCTTTCCCAGCAAGTGATCAAACTGCCCCCTGGAGCCCGCCAGGAATCTCTCCAGTCGCTTCCTGTGTTCCCAGTCTAGGGCTTAGACTGGAAATCAGAAGTGATGCAGCTCCCAGCCCACACCCCCACAAACTGTCTAGAGGATACTGGAGGGAACATGGGCCCAGATTCAGCAGCGGAAAGGGGTAGGAGTCACACAGCTGGAGGTGGCTCGGGGGCTCTAAGAGAACGGCAGCTGAGTCTGTAGCAGAAAAGGGGGACAAGCCAGGCAAGTGGCTGGAACGGGCAGAGGCGAGAACCAGAGGCCTCCGCAGACCTGCAGGGAATGGACACGCACACAAGGGTGAACGGGGAGTCCATGATGTTCGATGAAGGGTAAACGAGCTCCGTGGGAGAGGATTTGGATGCTTAGCTGAGGCCTTCGTTACCGATCTCAGAAGCCGCAGGGAGCTTCAGCAGAAGATGTGCTCAGAGCTTTCTCTGGAAAGGCAGCTCCGTGAAAAAGCAAGGGGAAAGATGACTCCTCTTGTCCCCTCCCCATAAGAAGGAGAGCAGAGCGCACAGGGTGGGCAGCAGCAAGGTATGAGCCAGGCAGAAGCACTGAGGGAGGAGAGGAGGCCTAGGGCCAAGGCCCAAAAATCTAGGCATCCAAAAGGACTGGGTCAGAGGCACCTGCCCACCTTACATTTGATTTCTAGCACCTTCCAAGCTTCCATTTGTAGCGGTACAGTTGGAACTTAGCAATGTGAGGTCTCTTCCCAGCTATGAAAACCCCTGTGGCAAACAGGAAAGCAAGCAAGGCAGGAAAGCAAGCTCACCGTGGTCCCCCAGCACAGCTTTCTGCCTCACTCCAGGCCGTGGACCCGGGGAACAAGACAAGGCAGGAGCCGGGGAGGGCAGCCCAACCTGAAATGAACAAGTAGCTCTTCGGTCTCTGGTCAATACTTGAGCTGTGTGCAGAGGCTTCAGAGAGAGGGGGATCCGATCTGAGCGTCCAGGGATCAGGCAGTTGTGGGGAAGTGAGTCGGGGTGGAAAGGAAAAGCAGAGCCTTCATCCTGCTCTGCTCCCACAGAGGTCCCAGGAGCCCTGCATTCTCAGGCCAAGCTGGACCCAGGGGCCAGACAATGCCAGCAACTTGGCAGCTGGAGAAAGGTGGGGACGGTGAAAGGCACTGACCTCCTGGAGAGGTGGCCCTGCAATGTAGAACATAAGGTTTCCAGGAGACTGACTCCAGAGGCTTATCACTAGCAGTGGTCACATCCAAGACCCCAGAAAGGGGCAGAGGGCATAAGATATAAGAACAGTGTCACAAAAATCTCCAAGCTGGTGGGCACAAGTGACACAGCCTGCACCCTTCCTTGGGGCCCAGCTAGAGAATGGCAAACAACCTTTCGTCAGCACCAAAGCATCAAATCCACACAGAACAGGAGAGAGGGGTGCCTGGTGCACAATCAAATTCACACCACCACATGACGGGTGCACGCTCAGGCCACTTCTAACCCCCGAGAGCAGGCACAGCTCAGGTTACAGGCTGTCCACTCCTATTCAGAGCCAGGCCTGGGATACACATGCCATGAGGCAGCCGCTTCTAGAAGGCAGAGGATATGTCAAATCAGGGTGAGGAGGCACTGAGACACCCAAATCCCACCACACATTGATCATGTAATTTGCACCCCCTCAAGAAACTCTTTCCCTCTAGAAAAAGATACCCCACACAAAATGGCTGGGGCTGGAAGGTATAATATGTGGAACTGGGGCCTGGCCATGGAAGAGTAACCCCCACCCCATACCAATACCTTCTCTGAAGAGAGGGAATCCCGCATCAGAGAGACAAATGGACAATGGCAGAAAAAAACAGCTGCCAGGGCCCACAGCAAAAGGGAAACGGGAAATGCAGGGATGACATGGCCCTCCAAGCATATACCAGCTACACACATACATGTGCTACATGGGTACAATGTGTACGCCCAGCTACTTTGGAGACATTCCCACGGGGTGCAGACATTACGCTAGTCATCCCTGTCAGGAGACTTGTTGGGATGTGAGGAATGATTCTGGGGATAGCCTGCCTCCGCCCTGTGTGCCCTGTCCACAAGATGCCCCACCACCATGTGGAGCGGCTTAGCTCCACCTCTTAGGTAGATGCTCTCCCTCCCCCATCCCAAACAACTGCTCAATTCTTCATTCTCCAATTAGTGACACGCGTGCAGGAACACAGTGATACAGTGAGCAAGGCAGAGGGATCTAAACTATTGGGCAAACTGGCCTGTGCCAGGCAAGCCCCTTCCTTTCCTCTTTCATTCACTTGGCAATTGTGAAATAAAGATTATTTCATGACTCCACATTCAGAGAAAGACACTAAGTGAGGGAGGTCACTTGTTCAAGGTCATACAAGAACCCAATGGAAACTGAGTTCAATCCAAGTAAATCCAACTCCAAAAACCTTTGACTTCCCACTCTTCCAAATGGCACAGGTGAGGAGAAGGGACCAGCAACCAATAGATGGAGATGAAAGACCAGTAGGGAAAGGCTAGAAACCAGGAGATGAAGGCCAGAAACAATCAAGTGGCCAGAAACAAGCAAATGGAGAGCACAGACAAGCAGGTGAAGATCAAGAACTAGAAGGCAAAGATCATGAATCAGCAGGCCAAGTCCAGGGACCCACAGATAGACCAAAAACTAACAGGTAGTACCCAGAACCAGCAGGTGAAGACCAGGGACCAGCAGGTGAAGGCTACACACCAACAAGAGCAGAGACAAGCTGGTAAGGACGAAGGAGGGGCTCAGTGGAGGTCAAGAAAGGCCAGGTGAAGACCAAGAACCAGCAAATGCTAATCAGATTTTCCAAATAACCTGAAAGCAAGTAAATCTGCCTACTCTTGTTCCAACACAGGCTCCTTCAGAATGGACTCCAGTTTCTTCGCCTCCCCATTGCCTATGACTCACAGAATGCCTACACACTCATGCCCCACCCTCACACTCCTGTCATACACAGAATCACATCTGTTCTGCACCCATCTATGGGGCAATAGCATTCATTGATGCTACTGGATGTCTGAATGGGCCAACATGTTAGAACCTACTCAGCAAAAGTTGTACCAAGAAGGGGATTAATGACCTCTTCCCTGGCTGCCTTCTTAGAGAGTTGTCTCACTCCCATGGGCTTCCTGTGAAGAGAGATGACCGTGGAACCACAAAGCAGACCTAGGCCATTACTCTCAAAGATAATACATTCTCTATATCTATATCTCCATTCATCCCCAGGACCCTGGCCCCACCTGAGGAGACAACAATTTGCTTAGTGTACAGCTCCTTCCACCCACTCATCTAGATAGTAAGCCATAAAGATGGGACTGCCCATTGGTATATTCACACCCAACCATGGCTTCCTGTTTCCCCTTCCTCTTCCTCCGAAATTCAGTTCTAATGTTCTCTCCTCCAGGGAGGCCCCTGGGACCATCCCAGGCCCCATAAAAGAAAAAAAAAGCTTTACTTCAGACAGCAGCCTTAATGGTTAATGCACACACTCTGTTTATACCACTAGACAATGAACTGTTGGAAGACAAGGGACGGTTCCTTAGGGTTTCTATTGCTGAGAAGAGACACCATGACCACTGCAACTCCTATAAAGGAAAACTTCTAATGGGGCTGGCTCACAGCTTCTAGTCCATAGGCATGGTCTAGCCTAGGACATGGTGACATGCAGGCAGACACCGTACTAGAGAGGGAGTTGAGAGTTCTACATCTCGATCCACAGGCAACAGGAAGTGAAGTGGAACGTACTTCCTCCAACAATGCCACACCTACCCCCAACAAGGTCACACCTCCTAATGTGACACTCCCTGAGTCTATGGGGGCCATTTCTATGCAAACCACCACAGACGATGCTGAAGTCACCTCAAGGTCCCCCAGAGTCTAGGTATGAGGGGACTGCTTATGGAAGGAGGTAATAAAGCTCATGCCTTGGATCCAGTCCAGGTGGGCAAGGCCAGTCTAGTGTGAAGATAGGGGAGGGACCTGAAGAGAAGGAGAGCCAACTCCAATGGGTCTAGCAGACAAGGACATCACCAGATGACTGGGTGACGTGCAGGCAGCTGCGGCAAGTGGAATCCAAATGTCACCATTCTCTACCTGCATCTCCCCAGCTGTGGCACCAGCCAAGGCGGCAGCCCAGAGCCTGCTCAGCACTTTTTTTTTTTTTTTTTTGCCTTAAATGGTTGACTTTTTGGGTGGTTTTTAAAAGTAGGGTATAACGCTAAGGAAAGCAGTACTCACGGCTGAGAATTATGAACATTTACAGTGTTTAAGCACAGTTGTGTTCAGTGAGGACTCTATATCACACCCTGCAATTTACACTCTCCTCGGAGCATATATTTCTGCACAGAAGGCTAGCTGAAAGGAGATACAGGGTCTGGGGCACGTGAAGAGTGCCTAGGCTCCCTGCCCTAAACCGGAAGCAAGAAGACCGAGGCATCTGAGTTATGGAGAAGAGCAGAAAGAGCCACTAAAAGTTCATCTCCTTCCTCTTAGAGCAACAGGACAGACCCTCGTGAAGTTCCCGAGCGGCTCCTAGATGAGAGTTGTTAGTCAGCATTTGCTGACAACGTTCTTCACGACCCAGAGCTGAAGGGACTTCAGTAAGTTAATGTGTGATTATTCTGCAAACCGTGTCTGGGTGTGTGTGTGTGTGTGTGTGTGTGTGTGTGTGTAGAGAGACTGAGACTTCTGCCCCCATCAAAGCTGAAGTATGCTAGAATCCTGACCTCTGACCCTTTCTACAGCTGGGAGCTGCTCCCCACATACCACTTATTGAAGTTATGGATTCCACAGATCCAATGTGTCTACTATTTGTCCAGTACCTGTGCCCAGGCCCTGCTGTGCACAGGTGGGCTGGGAGAACATGATACCGAGACCTGAGGAGCAAGGAGAGGTAAGCATAAAAGGGAGAGGGAATTCCAATCCACCCTCAGAGATGGACAGGAGAAAGGAGACCTCTGTCCCCATGTGAGACTCCTGGGCTTCCCTTCCACCCACCCGTGACTTCTGCATATACCATGCACACTACACACCACCTAAGCACACCTTATATACCAGTTCCAATATGTATTTACAGAAATAGCTCCCCAGAAAAGTCATCTTTCTGAGCTGACACATGAGATCATCGAGGAAAGAGCCCACCTAGCACAACCCCGTGCCCTCTGTGACTCCCGGGGAAGTGAGGCAGTGGCAGCAATCGAACCTCTGGACAGAAGCGAAGTCCAGCCAAGTCTTCTCTCTCTCCCTCCAGCAGCAGGCTCAGGAGCAGGCTCAGCAGAGCTGGGCACCCCTCCTGCAGACCCCGCTAAGTTTGACCAGTTTACGCACCAGTGAGGAATCCTTGCTAAAGGTCACCTGGAGATGACAGCAGAGATGGCCAGGCCCTAGTCTTGCCATTCCTTACACGTGGCACAGAGTGCAAGCATCCTCGACCCCCTTGTAGTTTGTTCTCTGTGCCATCCACACATGGAGGCAGAACCACCTGAACAGTATCAGTGGAGCCCCAAATGCACATAAAATGTCTGCAAGAAGGGGTGTCCCTATGGCATTGTTTCTCCAGCTGTCCCCAAGACCGGATGAAGATCCCATCCAGTGATTGCATGAAACTTCCACTAGGTAGGGGTGCTAGAGGACGATTTGGGCATAGGATCAGAAAACAGTAGCAGCTACACACACACACACACACACACACACACACACTAAAAGGGGCCATTCATCTTGCATAGAGGAGATATAGGCACTGCCATAAACCCCAGGCACAGAATTAAGGGGTACCAACTCACAGCACCCTGGCAGAGCTGTGTCAACAGAAGCTATGGATGGGCCCCACACTGAGGCGAGCAGGGTTCTGAAACAGGGTCTTCTGCTCCTTCCTGCCTCCAACCTCACTGTCTGGTACAGCCCTCCCTGACACAATCATTCTAAAACCCTCCCTTGCTTCAGACCCTCAAACATTCTCTGCTCCATGAGACCGGAGCTCAACCTAAGACACCACACCCCCAGCATAGTCAGGGCCTGACTCCCCAGACCCTTCCTAACCACTGCTCCTACTGAGTCCCTTCTTGTCCCACAGCCTCCCTCACACTGACAGCTCCCTCTGAGCCCTGGCCCACGCTGCCATTCTTCCTGAAAGGTACCAAGTCAAACTTCTACCTGTGAATTCCCTTCCTAATCCACAAGACATAGCTGGGGTGTGGTTCCTAAGCAGACTAAGCGCTTCTTCAGTGACCATCCTCCCTTTCATCACAAGATTTCTGTGCACTGACCTCACTGCTTCACTAAGTCACATCAGTGTAGCAGCATGGAGCCTAACACCTAGGAGACACAGTAGTAAAGGCTAAGGTAATGATGACCACAGAGGGATAGGTGGGGGAACTGACAGATACATGGATGGTGGATGACCAAATGGATGGATGGGTAAAGGAGTAGATGAGTGGATGAATAGGTAGGGAATGAATGGATAGATGGATAAGTGGTAGATGGTGGATAGATGATGAATGGTAGATGGGTGGATGGATGGAGAGGTCGGTGGCTAGGTGATGAGTGGATACACAGATGGGGAATGAATGATAGACAGACAGATTATGAATGGTAGATGGTGGTGGGGTGGATAGTTGGATGAATAGTGGAAGAATGGATGGGTAGATGGGTCATGAGTGGATGGCTAGGTAGGAAATAAATGAATGGTGGGTGGACAAATGGGTAATGGGTGGGTTCGTGGATGGGTGGGTGGGTGGGTGGATGATTCGTGTATAGGTGGGGAACAGATGAATGCTAGGTGGATAGTGAATAGATGAGGGAACAGTGAATGAATGGATAAAAGATGGATGGATGGATGGATGGATGACAAATTGATAGAAGGGTGGATTGGTGATGAGTAGGTATAGAGGGGGAGTGGATATATAATGTTCGACGGTAGATGGATGGAGGACAGGAATATAAGTAGATACGTGGACTATATGGATGGTAGGTAGGTGAATGGAGAGTGGATGGATGACTGGATGGATGGATGGAAGGATGGAGAGTGGATGGATGGATGGATGGATGGATGAATGGATAGTAGATGGATGAATGGATGGATGGATGGATGGATGGATAGATGGCGAATTGATAGAAGGGTGGATTGGTGATGAGTAGGTATATAGGTGGGAGTGAATATATAATGGATGGTAGATGGATGAGGACAGGAATATGAGTAGATACGTGGACTATATGGATGAATAGGTGGACTATATGGATGGTAGGTAGATGAATGATAGGTGAATGGAGAGTGGATGGATGGATGGATGGATGGATAGATGGAGAGTGGATGGATGGATGGATGAATGGATAGATGGATGGATGGATGGATGGGTGAGTGTGGAGTATGAATGTAAATGGGTAGATAAACAGATGAATGTTATATGCCTGTATATGTGGTGTGCAATGTGTAGAATGTGTGTGGTTTGAGAGGAGATAGGAAGAAAGAATGGGCAGGTGTGGGGAATGGATGTATGGGTAGATGGATAGGTAAGTTGGCAGGAGGATAGGTGGGCAGGTAGGAGGATGAATGGGATCTGGGCAAATATATAGGTGACTAAATGGGAGAAGGGCTTGGAAATGTAAGGAATCAGAGAAAGTCTGACCTTGCTCTGGCCTTGGTCACCCCGCCCCCATCTCTCCAGGCGTCAGAGCACAAAGGCACTTAGAGGGATTAAGCCTTGCGGAGACAATTGGAGCAGCTGGAAATAGCTTGGTGTAGCCTGGAGCCGCTGCCTCCCAGCAATCAGCCTCAATCAACACCCACCTGGCCCTGCTGCCACTTAATTCCACCTGACATCCTGACGAGCATCGTAGAGCAGCCAGGTGTCAGTGCCATCTGAAGGGTGAAGGATGAAGGAGGAGATGGGCCAACACCAGCAGCAAATCACCTGGCTCCCCAGTTCCAGCAGTGACAAAGCCTAAGGCAGAGCTTGAAGACCCCAGAAGACCATATATTCCCAGGGAGTAGACAATGGGTGCTCTTCTGGCCCTACCACGCCCCGCAGACGCTCTGACGACTAATTCGCTGTCCTAAAGAGCTGGCACCTAGAGGAGAGAGCCCTAAGGGATTCCTGAATCTGAACATGATGCCTTCAACGACAAACAACAACAACAAAACCATACACTTCAATCACTGTATCAGGAAGGGAGGTCTAGATAGTTCCTGAACAAAGGTGACAGAATAGGCGTAACCAACATGGACAGTGGTGGAGAGGTAAAGAGCATGCCTGTTGGTAAATGGCATGTCCAGAGGTGGAGGGGTAACTGGCATGCACAGAGGTGGAGGGTAACTGATGGGCCTAGTGGTGGAGGGTACCTGCTGTGCGAAATAATGGAGGGGTAACTGGCATGTCTTTATCCACAGCAGGGTCAGTACCTAACAGAACCTACCTAAAGGTCTAAGAAGCATCCCCATGAGATCTCTAATGCTCCCCACTGCTGGATCCCTCCATCTCTCCAGTCAGACACTTCCAGTATCCACAATCTAACCTAAGCCCTTCATTCAGTCTGAGCAATGCTGCCCCACCCTTTAGAAGAGTCTGGGGCCAGTGCTGTCAATCCCCACCCTTCCAAACCACCATGCTAGCAGAATATGGGGTGCGGTGTTAGGACCCAGGAGCCACGCTTTCCAGGTCAATGCCAATAGCTGCTATTTTGCTAGCTATGTGACCTTGGGGGAGATAGTAAGCTCTCAGCGTCTAATTTCCTCACCAGCAAAATGAGCTTGGAATGGCCCCAGGGAAGCACGGGGCTCCCAGAGTAAATGCTACAAGGCACTTAGAATTGGGCCTGACTGGATCATCGCCCTTTTGCTTCGACCATCCTTAGGACCCAGAGCGGCCCTGGCGGCAAGTCCAGAAGGCAGCAGGGCCCTGTCATTTCCAGCAGGGAGCGGGCCCTGTCATTCCCAGCCTGGAAGCTTAATTCCTAAGAAGGTTTGTCACTGCCTAGAGCTCCAACTCAAGATTACTGGAATGAATACCAGACACCTGGCCAGCGGCTGCTGGGCCACAGGATTCTCTTGTGTTCTCTTGCTCTGTAGGGAGGCCCTGAGCTACTCGGAACCCATGTACTGTTCTTTTTAAGCACTTGCCCCTCTCCCAAACTCTCCACTAGCTGTGGGCTGGAGCAGCACAAAGGGTATGGTATCCTGGGCATTACTAGGCACATGGAACACAGTGTAGGCTTGTCCTGCCACACGGGCCCTGGCACCTGCTATATAGTCTTAGAGCCTTCTCCACAGCCCCTCTCAGGAAGTTCCTTCTTTAACACCCTTCTGAGGGTCACCAACACTGGCCTCAGACTCGGCTGTGTCCACTCCGAGATGTCCTGTGCCCAGAGTACCCTCTCAATAACACTGGCCACAGCTGCCTGGCTCACCATTGGGTGCCAGAACCTATCACGGAGCTCATTTAGGCAAGTTCCCTTCAGAGTCTGTCAGCATGACAAAGGATAGTCATGCTGTCCCGGTGGTCCACACTTCTAGAACCAGCTCCTCCTGCTTGGCCTTCCTTTCTGTTACAATGAGTTACAACCCACCATTCATGTGGTAAAACCTGGCCTACCCTAGCTGCTGTCCATCTCTGACCTCGCCCTTCATCACCCACTCCATCCTAGAACCACAGTCTACCCCACCTCAGGCAGAGCTGGAGAGTAAGGACAGCAGAGATGAGATGTTACTGCCGTCACCTCTGCCACTGGCTGTGCCACCACACTCGAGTTTCCATCAGCACCCCCACTTCACAGCTAAGGCCGTGAGCACCCAAGTATGAAACACTTGCCTCCCTTGGAGCCGGGAACCTCATCACCTCTAGTCCCAGAAGCCACGGCATCATGACACAGTACAAGGAAAGGGTGTCAACACTGAGCCCAGAGTCATCTCTACACTGGGTTCCTTGCGGCCCCCCCCAAAACAACCACTGCTTCCAGACTGCACTTTTGTGCTTCCCATTTCCCTATCTGCAGAACTCTCCTCTGACTACTAATAAACGCTTGTCCATAACTCACACATCTCTCAACCATCACTCACCTCCTCCAGGAGCCCTCCCCGGATTTCTCCCAGGTTTCACCTGTGTTCCCTGACCTGCTTCCTGCACTGGCCAGTGAGCTAAGTCAGGAGGGCCAGGTCTGAGCCCTGCCTTCACGCGCCACATGCTGCTTCCCCAGCTCCACCACAGCCTCCATGAGAGCCTAGTTCTCAGTGCGGGGGCTCTTTCCAAAGTCTCTAAATACAAGTGTGGCTTCCACACACCCTGTAATCCAGGATGATGGCCAGGAATGAAGAAGTGAAGGAGCCTGTGGTGAAGGTCACAGATAGCAGGAAACACACATATCAGAAAATTGTCCATGGTAAGTTCAAAAATCCAAATGAAGATGGGTGGTTTGCTGAAGTCTCGTTATTGCCAGAGTGACTCCTCCTAGGGACTCAGGGACACTCTCTCTTTCTCTCTCTCTCTCTCTCACACACACACACACACCAGATCACAGAAGACAGTCATTCTGCATATCAGAGTGTGACTCTGGCTTTGGCACCCCTAGGACTTCCTGTCAATCATTTCCTCACCCTCCAGTGCTCACCAAGTCCCAGGTGCAATGGGACAATGCCCAAGCATACCACATCCAAAGCTTT
The DNA here is from genome assembly GCF_982192425.1 of Myodes glareolus. Taxonomy (NCBI): domain Eukaryota; kingdom Metazoa; phylum Chordata; class Mammalia; order Rodentia; family Cricetidae; genus Myodes; species Myodes glareolus. Next base: position 36,344,821 of record NC_142030.1, on the reverse strand, counting down.
GCATGATGCCCACAACCAGGGTCATCTTCACAGGTCTCTGTTCCCAGGTAACAAGTGGCAAGAATAACCTACCCAAAGTTTCTCCAAAGAGATTCTGCCACCACCATGGAAGGCAGCAAGGGGTACAAAGCTATTTTTAGCCCTCTACAGGGTCATAATATGCTCTGTGCCTCCCCCTACCCCATATTTGCAGACCCAGTGTCTTCAACAACTCCCCCACAGAAATATGCATTTGCTACTGTAGATCCTCAAGAAACAAGGCAGTCTAGGATGCCCCCCCAAAAAAAAATTGAAGCAGACTGGGACCTGAGTGTCACCATGTTCTCCATGGCTACACTCAACAGGAGCCTAGTGGGAGAGGAAAGAAAGTTGAGAAGCAAGTGTGGCCCCATACTGCAACATCTCCAGGGCATTTGAAGTGATGCTTCCCCTTTCTCCTAACCGAGATGCTCTATTCTTAAGGTGTTTGATGATAAGATAGAGGGAAAATCGAGATAGAGAAGGGGGTTATGGGGGATCTGAATCCCAGTTCTCACCCACTGAAAAAAAGACAGTCCCTGGGAAACCAGCCCAGTGATCTGATATCACAGCTTGCACAGGATGCTTCTCCTTTAGGACATGACATGCTGGAGGTCCCCAGCTGGCGGTTCTCAGCGTACCTTTGAGCCTCAGCTTTCCAGACTCTATAATGAAGACAAATTGAAGCAAAGACTCCCATGAAGGTGTCTGCCCACCCAGAAACCATTCCATTACAAGGGATGAACCAGCCCGGACTGCAAAGGAGAAAGACACCAAGAAGCAGCTGGAACAGGGAGAGAATCTAGCGAAGGGAAGTGAGCAATCTGAGTACAAATACCCACTTAGATTTTTCTCAAAGAATAGGGAATGCTTTAGCAGGGCTCAGAACAAGGCTTCCTTTTCAGAGTATTAACAATTTGTATTTTCCACTATCCATCTTCCTCACCGTCTTTTGCAGGGAGGGAGAGTTCTATAAATATTTTTTTTAAGAAAGACTGAATTTTGATGAACTCAGCTAAGCGAGTGTTTTGCATATGAATGGGATCTGATTAGCTGGCACTTTCCAACACAGAATGCACTGCAACTTCACGCTTCCCAGAGAGTTAAAAAGTTGAAGCGGCCACACTGATACGGCTCTTCTAATAAAAAAATCATGCAGCATTTATTATTGATGCTCAGCCCTGATAAATACCCTCACCTAAAATTCTTCACTCCCAAGAACCCTCCGGGATAATTTCTCAAGATAACCAAAAAGGAACACTTCAGCCAGCCCATCACCAGGGTCCAGGTAGTTCTGGTCATGCCAGAGGAATAGGAAGCCGGATGAATTGCGATGGCAGGGTGAAGTACTACCCAACAGTGCTGGCCACCCCCAGAGGAAGCTCTTAAGGAGTGGAGGGAGCTGCTCTCTGAGGGTGCTAACTCCTGAGACAATGGACAGGAAGTACGGAGTCGGGTGCTGCACACTGGAGGCACGCGCTACATGACATCAGTCAGTGCCTTCAGACATGCTGCAGTGTGAATGCCATTCCCTGCCAGGGTAACAGGATCTGCTGGTATCCCTCCTGGATGCCTTGACAAATGGGCTTCTCCGGCTCCTGCCCCCAGCCAGGGGTGCTGTGGTCTAGAGGTACTCTCAGTTCACAATCAATGTCCCTTGGGGTTAGGTATATAGAAGCTATCCCCTCTGACTTTCCAAGGGGACACCTTTATGTTTCAAGTCCCCAGACCAAGACAGGCTAGATTTACAAGACATTGCCTCCCTGCTTGGCTCTTTCCCCTCTTTATTGCTTTCCCCATCAATTGCATACCCCCCATCACAGACGCAAGGCTCAGCTTCTGTGTGCTGGGCCCTCTACTTCCGCTCCCAAGGCTGGAAGTTATGGACAACATTGCCAGCACCTGCTTGTCCTCCAATCCTGCAGCCAATGGAAACATTGGACATGAGAGGAGATGGCAGAAGGGCAGCCAGAGCCCTTGGGGGCATCTCTCTGCCTCCATTCCTGCCTAGGATGACAAGACTGGCTATTGTACAATAAGCTCCCTTTGCCTTTCCAGGACCAGGAATGGGGACAGCTCCCCAGCTGAAGGCCAAAGAGCATGCCACCTGTCTTAGATGATTTCCTTGCCTTTGCCCTTCATGTTCTTTTAAAGACCCAGTTCAGTCTGTTTCTTGCCAGACCTTTACTGTCTCAGAAAGAATGCTCTGCCCCCTCCACCAACACCCTCCTCAGTACAAACGGTGATGACATCAACACCAACTGACTTATAAGGCCCATCTGTTCTTGATCCCTACTGATAGCCACAGAACACAGCTCCCCCCACTTCACACAGGACCCCCTGCCCAGGGGGACCATATGAAAAAGAGCCAAACAAAGGTTTCAGTTTTCCCCAAATCCCCACGTGTGCTTCCAGGTGCATGAAAGAGCCAAAAAAAAACCCTCACTGTGGACTCCTTAGTAACTAAAACATTAGGAAGACACGGTGTGAAGAAATAGATTAAAATTTCATGCATTTAGTTTCAGAAATCCTGGAAGAAAAAAAAGGAAATCCCTTTCTTTAAACAACATCAAGCCTTGGCCTAAGACCTTCTTAGGCTGTTGCTACAGTATAAATCTTTAATTTCATTTACTGTCCTGATCCTCTGACCCCAGCAACGCTCCATCAATATTTAGGCAGTCAACACCAGGCTTGTTTTCCACTTTGGAGTGCTAATGCTGGGAATGGGAAGATGAGAAAACGTCCTCCGTGGTTGTACCAGCTCATAGCCAATCAGCAAAATACAAGAGTTCTGGAGACCCAGGGAGCCTCGGGCTTCCTTAATGAGCCCAGATGCAGTTCACCGAAATACAATGCTCACCACCTGCAGGGGCCTTGATGGTGCAACTGAATCAATAGTGGGGAAGAAGCTCTGAAGGAGGGAGAGTCCTCCCTCCAGGGACAGGCGTGCAAGTGGATTGTTTTCCCAGAAGCTCCAGAACTAAGATGGTGAGGGCAGGAGCCAGCCCCTCAGCCTTCCTGCTCCCCTCTCGTTCTCCCCAACCTTGCCTGTGTTTCACAGATAAATATCCCTTCTCCCAAAAGACCCAGCGACAACTTCCGTGCCTCTCACCTTCAAGCCAAAGGCCATTGCAAGCTCACTCTTACGGCTGACACCTTGCTGAGAGGCATCTCTGAACTCCCGCCCAGGGGTGACTGCACTGTAACACTTGTAGCCTGAACTAGAGGCCTGGTGCTCTCTATAAATGTAGCCATAGCCATTTACCAGCTGGGACTCCAGCAAAGTTTCTGTGAGAAGACAGATTTATTGAGGCAGAAATGATACACTGTGGCATTCACTCATACTGCACACTTACACAGGCAGGTAAACATCACCATCCAGTTTCAGAATCATTTCATTCCCCCACAAAGTTCCCTCCTGCCTGTCTCATCAGCCCCTGCTTCCATCTCCAGCTCCAGGCAACCACTAATCGGCTTCCTGTCTCTATGGTTTTGCCTTTTCTGGAAATGTTCACATAAATGGAATAATACGATAGATACGCAAGCCTTTGTGTCTGGCTTCTTTCACTTAGAACGTTTCTAAGGTTCACTCCGTTTTAAGGCCACATGTTTCATTCTGTCTGGTTCCGTGGAATTGACACAGAGCTGTGTTTATCTGTTCACCTCCACGGATGCTGGACATAGCCAGGTAGGGCTGCCATAAGCTGTCTCGGGCATCGACAGGCAAGGCACAGGTCCATATTCACTTCTCTCACAGACTCCTAGGGGTGGACCTGCAGAGTAACGTGGTTAACGTGTCTACTTGCTTAGGGGGCAATCGAGCTCCTTCCCGCAGTACCTGCACCATTTCACATTCCCACCAGTAGTGGACGGGGTCTTGTTGCCCATTTCTCTGAACAGGTGGTACTGTCTTTTTTATGATGTCTGTGGCCGATGTATGCAGGGGTGTCAGCTGACTTGCCCATCCCTAATTGACACTGATACTGAGTTTTCCATGTGTTTACTTGACATGTGTGTGTGTGTGTGTGTGTGTGTGTGTGTGTGTGTGTGTGTGGAGAGAGAGAGAGAGAGAGAGAGAGAGAGAGAGAGAGAGACAGAGGTAGAGAGGGATCTACCTACGCCCATTTTATACTGGGTGGTTTACTTTATTATTGAGTTGTAAGATTTAGCTATGTTCTAGATATGATACCATTATCAGATATGAGACTTGCAAATATTTTCTCTTAGGCAGTATTTCAACCTTGATTTCTTTGCGTACAAATGGAGCTCGTCATAACACTATGGCGAAGAGCAGTCTGGTCACATAGGCCTTGAAATGCAGCCGCCGCTACTGGATGGCCATCCCCACCTTGGCTCTGGAAGTCAGGGTTTGTAACTTTTGCCTTTAGCCTGAAGAACCAGTGCAGGTATGGTACAGAGGAGGACGAGTGCCAGCATGGTCCTCAGTCACCCCAGAGAACCCTGGTAGAAGGGACAGCAGGAGTACAGAGACCCAATGTGGAACACAGCTTGGAAGTCGGGGAAAGCTGCTCACCCAACCCAGCTTGCAGGGTCACAGAAGGGGTTGCAAATTGGTGCTGTGGAGGCCTAGAAAGACTAACACTGCTGGGACACACCCACTGGAAAAATACAGCATCAAGATATTCATGAAGAATATTTAATACTATGTAATGGCAAGATGGCACCACTCTCTGTCTGTCCTTGCCTCGGAGACCAGCAATGAGGGAGATTTATGAGTCACAGGCTGTGTCATGGACACAGTCCGACCCATTACCACAATCCCGTGATGAAGCAAGATCATCTCATGTTCAGGGATGAACTGTGCTCGCTCCCTCACCCCCGAGAAAGCACTCATTAGAGCCCTAACACTCTATCTCTGAATGTGACTGCGGGTTTTTGTGGGGCGGATCAGGTTAAAATGAGGTCATGGGGGGGAGGGACACTAAGTAAAGAAAAGGGGAATCATTATTTGAACACAGACACACACAGAGGATGGGCCAAGTGAAAACTTGGTGAGAGGTCACCACCCCTAGCCAAGAAAAACCAGCCAGGTTGATGATATTGAACTTCCAGCCCCTAGAATGAAGAGACACTAAATGTCTGCCACCTACCAGCCAAACTATGGTGCTTGGTTATGGAATCCCTGGGAAATAAATTTATCCAAGTCACATAGAAGGAAATTGAGGCTTAGACAGAGATACTGTGGTTAGAACTCACTCACGGGTGAGTCTGGGTCTTTTGGCTTCCGTCCAGTGCACCTCACCTCACTCAGCACACAACATTGTTGGGACACAAACCTCCTGAAGACTGGAACCTTACCTGGGACTGTGCTAGGCACACAAAGGCTCCAAGATCATCTGAAGATTAAAATGGAGTGCCTCCTCCCTTGTACCAATACCCTATCGATGCCCCTCCCCCAACAGACTCGGGTACCAGGGGAAAGCAAAGATGTGGAGGCAGAGGCAGGGCAATGAGGAGGTGAAAACAGACTCCCAGAAAGACCTTGGGCCCTGGTGTATAAGCAAGAAGGAAGGACATGCCCTAGGGCCTGCCTCCCTCTTTGAAGCCTACAAAGCAGCTTTGTGTCCCAGAGGAGGAAAACCACTGCCCATCCGTGGAACGTGATACCCAGGTAGAGTCCCCACAGCAGCCACTGTGTCATGAAGGTGTCTCCACACAGCCCAGTGCCTGAGGAAGGGCTCTCAGGTCAGCTCTAGGCCTCATGGGATTGGGTTCCCCAGCCACCAGCGAGAAGCAACTGCAGATACACCAGGGTAACTACAGGGAAAGCACTACTCAGAGGGAGCAGCAGCCTGTTGATGTCTCACCTGAGGCCTGCCACATCCCTGATCTCTAAAGGCAACAAGATGGGAGCCTAGACCAGCATCCGGGACCCGGATGTAACAGTGACAGAAGGGATTCCTGCAAGGCTGCCCAATGCAAGATACAGTTGGCCGTTCTTTCCAGGAGTACCTCCAAATCTCACTCACCAGACTGAGTAAGGACGTCTCAGAAGCGCCCACCTGTCTCTTCACTAAGGTTCACACAGAGACAGTCTGTCACTGTTGTCCACAAGATGAGCCATCAGCCATACCTGCACCACGCTTGACTCTGAACTCCCCCTCATCCTCGTCTCTCAGTGCACTGTTCCTGGAGCTTCCCAGCCACTCTCCCTGGGGAGCATCCCCTGCCACCGTGCTCTGCTAACCTAGCCTCTATCCCAGCCCTTCCAGGATACAGTTCTGCCCGGTGTCTAATCTCGACCAGCAAAACCCCTTCTGTCCCTAGCAGCCTAACAGTGAGAGACCCTTAAAGACCTCCCACGGCCTAGACACAAGCACAGCCCTCTGGCAGCAATCCTGCTAGAAAAGCACCATATATCAGTCTACAGAACTTCCCGGTCTTGGCCAGCAGAGAGCCCTTAAACAGGACTCTCCCCGCTCTATGACCATGGAGGGAGCTAGTTATCACTGACTTTATCCCGGAGAGAGTGTACATAGTCATTTCCACATTTTTGTCAAATTAATTACGGCAATATCAATAGATCTTTAATTTTCTCATCAGCAAATAATGGGAGTGAGTCTTGAAGCCACAAGACAATTCATTAGTTTTAAGTGCTCAAGGACAAGTTCCTATGCAAAGTCCCCCTGGGATGCTGCCTCTGGGAGGCCTTTCCTTTGCCCGCAGGAGCTTGAGGGCAAATGGTTCACCCCCAAGAAGATTTGCTGGACTTACAGATACTGAAGAGGAACACCCTGCCTGCCAATGTTTACTCTGGATGTCTGGATAGTCCCCACCCTCACGAGGTGACATCCATTTTCACTGAGCACCTACTACATGTCAGTCCTGTACCAGGTCCTGGTTGAGTCTGATAGAAATTGTGCATCTTCCTGGTGGGTTCTAAGATCTACTAAATCATGATTGAAGCCTTTTGAAGGCTAGGCTGGTTCACCAAGGCCACAACAGGGTCAAGAGCTCCAGGCAAAAAGAACAGGCATACAAAGATCTGGTGACAAGAAGACAATGACAGGCCAAAGAAATTACACTTTGGATCATGGAACACTTTGCATGAAAGGCTCAGATTGATAACTACAGCTGGCAACAATTAACTAGAATTTTCAGCATAGCTACTTGAGGAAAAAAAAAGAAATGTGCCCTGCACAAAAAGATGATAAATACTTGAAGTGATGGGTATGCCATTTACCAAAATCTGGTCATTACATATTGTCCACCTGTGTTGAAATGTTACAGCATACCCAATTATTATGATTTATGTGAAATGTCCCCCACAGGCCCATGTTCGGTTGCCAGCTGGTGGACTCTTGGAAAATGGTTGGACCTGAAGGACCTGACTTCAGGAATGGGTTAGTCTATTCATGGGTTCCTAACATGACTGAGAGGTAATAAAGTTCAAAGGTGAGGCCTGCAGAGAGGCAGGAGGCCACTAAGGTATGTAGCTGAGGGATATGTCTTGTCTTCTGTCTCTTCCTGTTTCTGCTCTTCTGTGTACTATGAGGTGAGAAAAATTTATCCATATTGGGTTTCAAATATGGATAAGTCCAACAGAACCACCATATACAGGCTGCCCATGCCTGCTTCAGCATTGCCAGGGCATACATTTCATGAGGTGAGCGCCTCTTCTATCTGGTTCCTGATACCCAGCCTTCCTACAGACATGAGAACAAAGGACAACCTAAATAAACAATTCTTCCTTTGAAGTTGTTTTTCTCAGCTATTTATCATAGTGATATCAAACAGACTACACACCTATAAATATATGCAATTAATATGTGTCAATTAGAAATGAAAATACATTAATAAATAAACCAAATACCTGTCTACTTACAAGGGCAAAGATCCTCCAATGATGCTGAGAAGGGCATGGGGACTGGGACTGGGGTGGCAGGGAGAGTGCCTCTCCACCCAAACCATGGCTGCTAGGGGCCTTGGGCTGGAGGACTGGGGGAGATCCAGGAGGGTAGAGGGGTGGTGGTGATAGCTCCCCACTGGTGGAAGGGTGCCCCAGGGGAAGCCTTGCCCTGACCAGGCCCTCCTAGAGGGCTTCTGCAAGTTGACAATCATAATGTAACTGACAAAGCAAGAACCCAGCTCAGGAGGCCATGTGTAAGGCAAATCTGAACTACTTCTATATGCCAGTCCCCAGACATCAGCACCAGCTGCCTTTCCCCACCCTTCCTGTGTGGGCTAGTTTTATGTCAACTTAACACAAGCTAGAGTCATCGGAGAGGAGGGAACCTCAATTGAGAAAATGCCTCCATAAAGTCAGGTTGTGGGCAAGCCTATAGGACATTTTCTTAATTAGTGATTGGTGTGCAAAAGTCCAGAACATTGTGGGTGGGGCCCCCTGGGCTGGTGGTCCTGGGTTCTATAAGGAAACAGGCTGAACAAGCCATGATGCGAAAACCAGTAAGCAGCATTCCTCCATGGTCTCTGCATCAGCTCCTGCCTCCAGATGTCTGCCCTGTTTGAGTTTCCACCCTGACTTCCTTTGAAGATGAACAGTGATGCAGAAGCATGAGCCAAAGAAACCCGCTCCTCCCCAGGTAGCTTTTGTTGTGATGTTTCATCACAGCAATAGTAAGCCTAACCAGGGCACACCCCAATAATCACAGTACTCCAGACACCAACCTAAGTGCTTCCCTCTGATTTTACCCCGGCCTTGCAAGCAGCAGCATCCGGTACGCTGTGAAGACACTCAGACACACAAAGGTAACTTGCCCACAGGAACAGTACCAAGTGGCAGGGGAGGAATCTGTTGCTAAGCACTGATGGACACCGCTCTCCACCAGCCCCTCACACAGCCTGCCTGGGTCTGGATCAAGTTCCCTGTACTAAGTCTCTTCATGTGTAAGAGGACTCTCTTCCCAGGGCTGGGAAGATCCAGGGACAGTGGCCAGCACACAATAAGAGCAACCTGGGCTCATCACACAGTTACCACTCTTCTGTAACGCTGCTGCTGCTGCTGCTGCTGCTGCTGCTGCTGCTGAATTCTATCGAAGAACCTGGCCCAGGCAAGGGACCCACCCTCCATGTTTCCCTGCCCCCACTGTCAAGCACCTCTCAGCATAATATGAGACCTTTATTCTTTTTTTCTCTAATGTCTTTTTTTAAATTTTTTTATTGAATTTCATTGAGCTCTACATTTTTCTCTGCTCCCCTCTCTGCCTCTCCACTGCTCCCCACCCCTGGTTCAACCCTCTCCAAAGGTCCCCATGCTCCCACTTTACTGAAGAGATCTTGTCTTTTTCTACTTCCCATGTAGATTATATTCATGTATGTCTCTCTTAGAGTCCTCATTGTTGTCTGGGTTCTCTGGGATTGTGATGTCTAGGCTGGTTTTCTTTGCTTTATGCTTAAAAACCACTTATGAGTGAGTATATGTGATAATTGTCTTTCTAGGTCTGAGTTACCTCACTCAAAATTATGTTTTCTAGCTCCATTCATTTGCCTGCAAATTTCAAGGTGTTATTTTTTTCTGCTGTGTAGTACTCCATTGTGTAAATGTACCACATTTTCCTTATCCATTCTTCGATCAAGGGGCACCTTATGGAAGAGTAAGTGGGAAGTACACTTAAATGCATTGGCACAGGAGACCACTTCCTAAAAATAACCCCAGCAGCACAGACACTGAGAGAAACAATTAATAAATAGGACATCCTGAAACTGAAAAGCTTCTGTAAAGCAAAGAACATGGTTAACAAGACAAAACGACAGCCTGCAGAATGGGAAAAGATCTTCACTAACCCCACATCAGACAGAGGGCTGATCTCTAAAATATACAAAGAACTCAAGAAATTGGTCATCAAAAGAACAAATAATGCAATAAAAAAAATGGAGTATAGACCTAAACAGAGAACTCTCAAAAGAGAAATCTCAAATGGCTGAAAGACACTAAAGGAAATGTTCAACATCCTTAGTCTTCAGAGAAATGCAAATCAAAACAACTCTGAGATTCCATCTTACACCTGTAAGAATGGCAAAGATCAAAAACACTGATGACAACTTATGCTGGAGAGGTTGTGGGTAAAAGGGAACACTTCTGCATTGCTCATGGGAATGCAAGCTGGTACAGCCCCTTTGGATATCTGTGTGGTAATTTCTCAGAAAATTAGGAAACAACCTTCCTCAAGATCCAGCAATACCACTTTTGGGTATATATCCAAAGGATGCTCAACCATGCCACAAGGACATGTGCTCGACTATGTTCATAGCAACATTGTTTGTCACAGCCAGAACCTAGAAACAACCTAGAAGCCTTTATTCTTATTAGTAGACAGAAACACACTTTACTTATTAATGTCTTTTTATTTGTAATTGACACATAGTAATTGATACTGGTGAGCAATGTTGCCAGGCCTGGTAGGTCTCTACTGAAGGAGTCCTGGATGGGCCAGGGTTCCTTCAGCTAGTTCTGAGTGCTCAATTATTCTCAACCTTTACCACAGCTAGGCCTGAGGATCCCAGCAATGCCAGGCTTGCCACCTTCCCGCTTCACCTAGCTAGCCCAAAGACACTCAGCTGGAGATCCTGCATGTCAGTTACCAAACAGGCATTCATTCCTGGCTACCAACCTGTGAGCCCCCCAGTCAACATGTGGAGAAGTTGAGGCTCAGAGAAATAGTTTAACAAAGATAGCAATAGAGAACAGCCTGCTCCCCACCGCCCAAGAGGAAGTAATTTCATGTGTCTTAACTTTCAAAAAGAGCCTCTGGGCTAGGACCACTGCTGCCAATTCAGGTGAGGAAACCGAAAATGCCAAACTACTTATTAGCAGAGGCGGAATTCACACCTGCCGGTCAGATTTGGGTCAACTTCTGTCCACTGCAGTCCCCAGTGCAGAAAGGACAGACGTCGGGCTGAGAGAGGCCACACTGACTCTTTGGGAGATTTAATCCAGTCTTCCACAAGGCTCACTGCCTAGGTATGGACAGATATGCCTATCTGTTACACATGAACACATATGCGCACATATGCCTGTACGCACCCATGTTCCTGCATGTATACACCTACATATGTGCACAAGAGTGAGCACACCTATCCTTGTCTCTCTTTCCAAGCTGTGTGGGTTGACACTAGGAACAGTAAAGTCAAGTTGGTGGGAGAGGCATGTGGACAGAATGCAGTCAGGTGTAGCATGAGGGCCGGCTTGTTGGGCGCCATATGTAGCATGAGGGCCGGCTTGTTGGGGTATCTGTCCCACCTGGTACCCCACATTTGGCATACCCCAAGGAAAATCAATCACACAGAGATCCCTATAAGTTATAAACTGATTGGCCCATTAGGTCAGGCTACTTATTAGTTCTTGTAACTTATATTAATCCATTATCATTATCTATGTTAGCCATAATGGCTCAGTACCTTTCTCAGTGTGACAGCTTACATGTTGCCTCTTCGGTGGTCTGCGCAGGAGTGGCTGAGGAACCTCCTTGCTTCCCAGAATTCTCCTGTTCTCATTGCATCACCTCTACTTCCTGTCTGGTTTTCCCACCTATACTGCCTGCCTGGCCAATCAGAGTTTTATTAAAATATGATTGACAGAATACAGACAATTCTCCCACATCAGTCAGGTATCCTGGGCTGTGCCAGTGCCCAGCAGAGTCAAGATCTCCTACTCACCCATCTCAGAGGCTAAGAACAGGAACCCTTGTGGGTAGGAGAAGCATGGACCTCCTTTGTCTGCTACAGATTAAAGCAAGGATAATATCCACCGTCGAGGAATCAGATTGGATACAGCTTAAAGCCTGCTCAACACAGCACTATCATGCTAAGCAGTACACCAGCAAGGGCGCAGTTTCCTCCCTTCTTAATCGTGCCCAGCAGCAGGGGCACAACCAACACAGCCACCACCAGCTCTGGCAGAAAATGGGACAGGCTGAGGAGCCCTAAACCCCATTGTCCTGGACAGACAGATGGACAGACACACGGCAGTCACAGCAACCTCTCTTGTCCTGTCAATCCCGAGAAGCAGTCACATGAGATGCTGTTTCAAGACAATATTTTTTGAGAGTCTGAGCTGAGATAGTACTCAAGTATCCTCAGAGCTGTAAATTATGTGGGTTGAACTAATGAGCTATATATGTATCTTTCATCCCCTAATTAACTGCGGTTTAATGAATTTCTCAGCACATGGCTGCCAGATAGTCTTTCAGCCCAAAAGATTTTCTTCCTCTCCACTGCAGGTAAATATTTAAAGATCCCAAATTAAAGGGAGCACCAGGGCCCAAAATTGGAGCCTTGATGCTACCCAGAGTAATTAGACCCCTGTCACATTGATTCAGTGTTTCCATTTTTCCTCTCCCCACCCACCCAAGGAGATGGCAGGGGACCTTAGGCTTTAGAAACCTGATCTGGTATGGAGCCTGGGGTTTGCTTTCCTGTCAGGCTTGCGCCCAGCTCTACTAGCTGGCAGTCCTTCTGCCTATAACCCTGGGGGAGAGAACAGGAAACTTTTACTTTCTGGTCCCAAGTTGGCACCAAGAATCTTTAAGACAAGGGGGGGGGGGGCAGAGACAACCTAGTGCCCAGGGCACTGGGAAAGTCAGAATGCTACTCATGAAGCTGGCTGCCCTTCCCAAGCAGGTAGGTGAGGACCATTCTCCTCTCAGGTCAGCTATCATTAAGGCTTATTATTATTATCACAGTCTTCACTATCATTAGCTTTACTCTATAACAGCTGGTTAACCTATATGTGATGCTTAGGGCCCCTTCCTTTAGGTGGCCTCTGAAGAACAGAAAAACCTTAACCTAAAAAATCCATCTCCCAACAGTGAATGGAAAAGCCTTAACCTGAAAGATCCAATCCCCCCTCTCCAATGGTGAACAGAAAGGCCTTAACCTAAACGATAAATACCCCCAACAGTGTTATCCCAAGTGATGAATGGGTATTGTCCATGGTCCTTGAAGTACAATGGGTAAACACTGTACTTCACCCATCTTTCCCCTTTCTCACATGACGCTGGGAAAGGTTCCTGTACCATAAAGACACAATTAGGTAGTAGTGGGAAGTGTTGAGCAAGGCATCCCGGGGAGGGCAGGAGGAGGCCAATGAACTAGTCATGGTCTTCGTTCTAATCTCATCACTGGAGATTATTGAAGTAAGGGTTGGAGTATCCATTAATTGACCAACAAAAGCTTTGCTATGCCATGAGGGGAAGGTAGATCAGAGTACAGAATTAGCTAAAAGAGAAGCCAGAGTTCTAGGGTCTGAGACAAGCTAGGGACAGAGAGGAACACAGGAGTGCAAAGAGACTTCCCATCTCTGCCCTCCTCGGTGAACCATAGGGCAGAAACATAATGCCTCCAGACTCTAATAACCAGAGTCTAAACCATCCCAGGGCCTCCTAGCCAGGGCTTGGAGGCAGCCTAGAGGGTGAGGCAGGGTCTGCCCCACTACTCCCTTTACCCTCAGGTCATAGGAACCCATGCCATCCTAGGATTCCTGAGAAGTCACAGCCCTCCTAGGGTCCCTGGGGGCCTGGCGTGGAGACCTCACCTTGCTTGTCCTGTCACGGGTGCTCTCTGGTGGTACCGATGGTTTGTCTAGTGCCTCGGACAAGCCCAAGCCAAGGGAAACAAGCAAGAAGAGCTCCTGACAGCAGCTTCAACCGGCGTTCAGCTGCAGCTCATGGTACAGGGGAGCATGGCTCTGAAAGAAGCCCGAGGGTTTTCTCAGCTACAGGGGTCTTGGATGCATCTCCTTCAGCAGCACCCACCTCTGCTATCAGTCTGGCACCTGCTCACATCAGCTCCTGATTCTCCTAGGCCCCTTCCCACTGCTCAGGACCCAGCTCTCTCTCTGAGTAGCCTATATAAGAACATCACCTTGTCCAATGGCATACCCTGAACACTTACTCCAGGCCTAGTGCCCTTGCTACAACAACCTCTCTAAAGCCATATTCCATACAAGGCCCCCACCCTCCAGCCCTAGCTCCTACCTGCACCTACATGCCAGATCACACCACCTTCAAAAACAATCACTGTAAGTTCTTTTATCTCCTCTACAGTCACCTCTGCAACTAATGATGGCTCTCATTCATTTTCAGGTCTCTGGTATCTGGTATGACTCTTGGAATATTACAGGAATCACATAGTACTTTGATGGACCAATGACTAGACGGAATAATAGTCAGATGGATGTATCATAGATGGTGGAGATGGGTGGAAAGATGGATGGACAGATAGACATGTAAGTAGACAGATGATGGTGGATTGGTGTGAGAATGGTAAAGGGTTTAGTAGAGGGATAAGTAGGTAGATGGGTGAGTGGATGGATGGATGGATGGATGGATGGATGGATGGATGATGGAGACATAGATGGTAGGGAAATAGGTGGATAAACTTTCAATCTATTCACCAAAGAGAATAAAACAATACCATGAGATGCTGGGTTTGGCTTCGCACTATCTCCAAGGATAGCAGGACAAGGAAAGGGATTTCTGAGGCTTCTGGTAAGAAGCTGTGAATGGCAAACCTGGCCCTAAATGTCTCTAGAGTATGGCCCACCTCGAAAGATCTCTTTGAAACATTAAGTCAGACGTTGAGATTGAGAGGAAAAAGCGATTAGGGAATGAGGGATCGAGTTGCACTAGGCAGGAGAAACATGGGTGGGGAGCTCCAAAGGCCTCAGGGTGACTCTCGAGTGGTGGGCCAAAGTGACTCCCTCAAGAGGCATATCACTTGAAGCCCAGTCCAAGCATAGTGAAAGGACTAGCTAGAGCCCATTAATAAAGGCCTTCTGTATAGGAGGTATTGGTTGGTTGGTCCCTTGGTACTGCAGATAGTCTAGAATGTGGCGCTGATAACCAAACCTTCCCCACTCCCTCCAAAGATGAGAAATCCACATGTTCCTCCTTGGAAGAAAGGCCCAATGGGACTGGGCACTTGAGAGCACTGTCCAGGAACATAGATCAGGTCAGCTTGAGTTTGGCAGAGGAAAGAAGTGAAAATTGATGGGGGAAACAGAGAGACTGGGCTGGAGCTCCTCCTTGGGGGGGGGGCGCTCTAGGGCCTCAAAGATCTGGTTTCAAACTAGACTCCATTTCTGGACCCAGAAAAATTGATCCTTGCATCTGGGGGTCAAGTAAAGGGAGCTACCCGCTACTCGAATATAGGAAATGCCTGCCCTTGTTTATTAAATACACCCAATAACCCACAAGTCATGACTGCACAGCCAGCAGCTACCACAGACAGTGGCTTCGAATGACTATGGCACCATCCAGTCACCTTTGCCACCTTCACCGCCTGAAGTAGGCTGAGGACTACCTGGGCACAGTCCTAGTTCACAGAATACCTAGTCTGCAGAACATTCATAGAACTTTCCACACAGCCCCTGGCACAGCTCATCCCAGAAAAGCCTAGCAGTGACCAGCTCTGAGCCAGAAAGAAGCATGTTTAAACTGTAGGCATCCTGCTGCCCAGCTGTGTGGGTGTCCTGCTCCCCGGCACAGGAGCTCCTCCCCCAAAGCTCTGGGACTTTAGAATTTGTCTGTCAACTACTGGCAGGTGTCACAGCACTAGCCAGAGCTAAGCAGGCCCCTCATAGCCTGGATGCTTTTGTGACCACTCAAGGGCATCACCAAAACCAGGCAAACGTGCCCAGAGCAAGACACCTGCATTGGAAGGCATTGCTTCCTGTCATCCTTATTACCCCCCTCGAGGGAGTGTGGCTGTCGGTCCTCATTTTATCCATGAGGAAACTGAGGCTCTGACCACACCCGAAATCATTCTACTAATAAGAAGCAAAAGCCAGCGCTGGACACAACTCCAGCTGAAGCCAGGGCCTTCTGGGACTCTTCCTGCCCCTGGGACCTCTGAAGCAAGCAGGGCAGTAACAGACCTTTCTCCCACCGGAGACTTAGTTTTGTCCAGGAGAGCTTCAAGTTCACACCCATTCTGCACGTCTTCCTTCAGTACCGGGATGCTCAAGCCACTCACATTCTCTTAAGACGCTGACCAAACCTTACCTTCCCAGGGCCTTCTGGGACTCCCCCAGGCAGCACATGGCCCATGCCTCTTCCCCTACTCTAGCACGTTTGGTACATCCCTCGACAAACACACCCAACACTCTGCACCACGATGATCATTTATGAATCTGTGGGGATAGAACCTCAGAGCGCATGAATAAATGGATTAACGAATGACTATGTGGTCTGACGCAAACTCTACTTTGGTGTGCAAATTCCATATGTCGGCAGCAACAGAGGAAACATGCCTTCCTCTAACAAGCTGTAGTCAATGACAACTACTTTTCTATACCAAAGACACTCAACATCCGTCACCTTTGTCAGCAGGCAAATGACATCTCCTGATACCTACTGGGGTGCTGTGGTGGAAGAATGTGTTTACATAGCTTGTATTCCCTGAGAATGTTATTATCTCCAGGGGTCCCTGGTGCATGTGTAATACTGGTGCATGGCCTAAATCCCTTCTGTGATGATTTCATGCTGGATTTGCTGAGTCTCCAAGCAAAATCATAGATGCAAAGGAGGAGCATGTCTTTGGGGCTTCACCAGATCTGTCAGGCGGAAAAATAAGTGGTGATAATATTTGTAATATGTTTACTAACAGAACCAGGGGCTCTACACAGATAACTCCTTCATGACACAAAACACTTAACTAAGATGGAAAATGGCACTACTTGTGTTAAATTCCAAATGAGCATTTCGTCCCCAATTGCTAGAAACCCAGGAAATGTCATTAGCTATCTGAGGTTACAGTGAAACCCACAAAGGGTTACTCTTCGATAATTACGTTTACTGTAACTATAGAAACAAGGGACATCAGACAAGCCCCGCTGACAGCTCTCTGTTTTCCCCTAAGAAAGGTTGTTCATTTGCATGTGGCCAGCTCCAAAGACTGGCTGCAGGTCCCCCATTTCTGAGTTCAGCTCAGCTCAGCAGCATACTCTCTGGAGAACTGTTTCCCCACAGGCAGCAGGCTGGAGCCCCAGGACATGGGCTGCTGTGATTCTTGATTGGAAACTGATGATAAAAGACTGAGCCGAGGACGCTCTTCCTGTGGCTTCTGCATTGAAATGTGCTCCTAAGTGTGCGCGGGAAGTTGGGCTTCCTGGGGCACAGTTCTGTGGCAGATGCATTATGTATGGCCTGTGTTC
Source organism: Myodes glareolus (assembly GCF_982192425.1). Taxonomy (NCBI): domain Eukaryota; kingdom Metazoa; phylum Chordata; class Mammalia; order Rodentia; family Cricetidae; genus Myodes; species Myodes glareolus. Next base: position 36,327,669 of record NC_142030.1, on the reverse strand, counting down.
TATTGTGCAAAGCGCTTCCCCACACAGAGCTCTGAGTTGCCTTTCCATGCACACCCCTAACTCCCTTCCTGTAGGACCAAGAAACACACACACGGTCAGCCCTGAAGCATGCCTGGAGAACCCTTAGCCTTCTCAGACACCATCCACACTGCAACATAGACAGACAACAGGCCAGGCCTAGAACCAACATCAAAGGGGAAGGAGGCAGGAGGCCACACAAGGGAATGGGGAAGCCATCATGCTCTCCAAGTTGGCTAGGCTCCCCTGAAGCCATGGACACACCTCACCAGGCTCTGTAAGTCCCTGGGGTGGCTTAGGATCCCATCCTCCTCCAGCCACCACAGATTTTCATGCCCCCACCTTGAGCCCCAGAGACCACCTGCACTGAGAATCCCCTGCAGATCTAGGGGTGTTCCACGCACTCTTCCTAGAGGAATACATCTTAAAGGTATTAGGCAAGAGTCACAGATGACACAGATAGAGAAGCTGTGCCCACTTGCCTGTACAGAGTCAGTGGGCCTCACCTGCCCTTGCCCAACATCAACACACACCATCTCAACTCCTAAAGAGCGACACCATGCTCTGTCTCCACAGTGGCTGAAGGTCAGCCACCACACAGTTGCCCCGAAGTCACTGGGCAGCCTGAAATCAGGGCGACTGAAGAAGACATGGGGTCATTCAGATGGCGCTCCCTTCTTTCTTTCAAATGTAATAGAGGATCAGACACCATGGATCTCTCCAACAGTCCATCTAGCCCTACTTGTCTGTGTGTCTGTCTTCCCAGATAAGCCTAAGCAGACAGATGGCTCTGTGGGCACTCACTCACCTCTCCCACTGCTAGGGCTCAGGCAGCTTCTTCCAATTCCTGTCACCCTAAGGGTGCATCTCTGGCCAGGGTTTGGGCTCTGCTTCCTTCGGCAACGAATTAGCTAGTTTCTGGGGGAATTTTCAAAGGCAGTGTAATGTCATCACTCCACTATAGCTAAGCTTACCCTGATAACAGGAGCATCCACAAGTGAAAATCGCAGCTCTCTCTCCATTCCAGGGGAGCAGCACCCTAAGCAAGTGTTTAATGCACACGGCTATTTAGGATATGTAAGTAAGAGTCACACCCTAGAAGGACTTTTACAGTTCCCTGCAATCACAGCCTGACCTGGGGAGCTGTCTAGTCTGTGCGCTCCCATTTAAAAAATGGCTCTCATCAGGCAGCCCTCTGACCTGCAGCGTCCTCCCCTCGTCTCAGTAACACTGCCCCTATCTTGCCCCTGGCCCTGGTCTTCAGGCAGACAAATGGTTCTGTTCTCTGCAACTGCTGTCTCTGATCATCATTCCCTGGGACAACCTGGTTCATGCCAAACATGGATCAATTCACCTCCAGCATGAGCACTTGCAGGCATTGATGTAGGCTGGACATCAGCAAGGAAGGGATCTACATAGTCCTAGCTGATGTGAACTGACTGAGGACAATTAGGTGGGTTCAGAAACACAATACCAAAGTCCAAACTAAGATGTTTCCTAATAATTGGCAAAGTCTCCAGTGCTATGTCTCAGGGCTCCAGCCTCTGAAATGTCTGTTATGAGGCAGAGGACACTGCTTACTAATGATCCCATTGCAGGGACGACTATCACAAGATTGGGTATCCAAAAAGATGTCTACAGTATTCCTTACTGAGCAACACAGCGCTCGACAGAGACAGGTGGGAAGTTAGACTTAAGAACAGGGGAGAAGAGTCGAGAAGTTGTAGAACCAGGCTTGGGTTCAGTCACCTTTAAACTTGATAGGAGACGACAGACTAGTGTGGCTACCTTGGATGCATTATCGGTGAGACAGCAAACCGAGAAAAACAAGAAGCTCTCTTGACACATCAGATGTCACTGAAGCTGGGCGGTGGTGACACACGCCTTTAATCCCAGCACTCAGGAGGCAGAGGCAGGTGGATCTCTGTGAGTTCAGGGCCAGCCTGGGCTACAAGAGCTAGTTCCAGAACAGGCTCCAAAGCTACAGAGAAACCCAGTCTCAAAAAAAAAAAAAAAAGTCAGCTGAAAGCTGAGCTGAGCTATCTTGAGATCAGCTTTCGGGAAGGACAGTGGTACTATGCAGCAGGAAAAGAAGGACAAAGCCAGCCAGGTATCCAAGACAGAGATTCCAATGACGAGTCATGGCTGAGGGACCCAGAAAGAAACAGCAAAGGGGCTGAGTGTGAAGGTGACATGTGTGCCAGCTCCAGACACCTAAAAGGATTGTCCCCGGGAAGATAAAGAGCTGGGGAGACATGCCAAGGACTTTCTCTCCCTAATCCAATTAGAACAATCTGAAATCCACTGAAATAAAAAGCTTCCACAGCAGTACCAAAGCAATGAGCAGAAACATGCCCCATGCCAGCCACTGCAGCCTTCCACCAGCCAGAGTCCTGGTCAGTGTGCCCCACCTTGGTCAGCTTTCCAAACCAGCTAGGCTACTGACCCTCCAGAAACACGGGATGGACTAGCAGATGAAACATAGATAAGTAAACAGATAAACAAATACAGTTGCATACAGTCTGTGTTTTTAAAAAGTTAGTCAGCATCAGAGGGCCATTCAGTCCTAAAATAGCCTCATTGTGAAGCATGAGCAGGAGGCCTATGGGATGGCAGAGAGGGTAAAGGTGCTTGCCACCAAGTCTGACAACCTGAGTTCAATCCCTGGAACCCACAGAGTGGAAGGAAAGAACAGACTTCAAAAAGTGATCCTCTGACCTCCACATATGCACCATGGTGCAAGTGCACATGCACGCACATGCACACACACACACACACACACACACTAAAAGTCAAAAAAAACAGAGCACAAGGTTTTGCAAGAATTAAGTGCTGCCTGTCATTTTAAAAATGAATAAAATACATTACATCGATGGAATAATAGGGTTCAGAATAAGTTATTCTCTATGATTCTAATAAAACCACCATCGGAAGATATAAAAATACAGCATATAAACTTATGTACACATACGCAAACAAAAGCATATTTTAAAATATACTAGTCAGTTCAGGCTAAGATATTCTGCCATACCCAACAACCCCAAAAGTGCAATGGCTTAAATGTGTTTATAGGCTGAAGCTCTGTCCCAGACCATCTTCCTTACGAGATCCAGCCAAGGGAGCAGGGTCCCATCTCTGACGGTGGAGTAAAATGGAGTGTGACCGAGCCATAGTGCACCTCCCGGGAGCTTCGGTTCAGAGAAGCCACCTGCTACTCTCACTCCCCTTCACTGGGCATGGCCAGCCACATGGCCAGGGATGACATCACCCAGGCAGCCAGAAAGTCTTACAGAGAAAAGCTGTGGGTATTGAACAATAACAACAATCTCTTACATATGTGCAGCAATGAGTGGGGACTTCTCAAGAGGAACAATGACACAGAGAAGAAAATACTGGAAGAATTCAAAGACAGGATCTGTGATTCCAGAGACAGATCCAAGCTGACCGTGGTCATCTCAGAAAGTTCAGGGAATTGTGGGAAGAGCTGAGATTAGGAATCAAGCGGACACAGCCACCCTAAGGAAGAGCTCGTGCACAGGAACTATTGCCGACTTGTGCACTTTGTCGGAGAACTAAGCAGCCAGGACCTCACAGAAGGAGCTGAAGGCTGGGCCTCAAAGCTCCAGACAACCCATGAAGACATGAATTTGAGTCTTTAGATGACCACAGTGCCTTAACCCAGAGCAAATGCTGTCATCTCTAGTAATTTACTGCTCAAAAATGACAAGAGTACCCAAACCTGCAGTGCCTCTCAATGCTCTTTGCCGCTGTCTCTCCCGCCTTCCTTCTTTTTCTTCCTCCCCTCCTCTTCCTTTTCCTCTTCTCCCTCCCCTTCCTATTTCCCTTCTCTTCCCTTCCTCTTCCTTGATCTCTTCCCCATTCTCTAAGTCTCTTGCTCTCACTGTCTGTGTTTCTCCCACACTTCTGTCACTCTAAATATATACATATATACATATACATACATACATATATATATATATATATATATATATATACACACACACACACACACATTGCTCACTGATACAATATGGTAACTGTCCCTCTTCTTATGTGCATATTTGCATACAGAAAACTAAATCTCTACCTGGGTGTGGTAGTACACACCTATAATTATAGCCTTCATGAAGTTGAGACAGGAGAATCCTGAGTTTAAGGCCACCCTGGGCTACAAAAGTGATACCCTGCATCAAAAACAACAAAAGAAAAAAGTCAAATTTCTCTGAGTTATTGGAGAACGTTGTTAAATTATCCAAGTAATATATAATACATACGATATATAATATATATTATATAAGACATACAGCATATAATTATAATACATATAATCATATTAATACATACGATACATATTGTATATTATGTATATAATATATAATACATATAATCATATTGACTAGAAAGTATAAATTATCAAGAAATAACAGGGAAACTGAACTGGCCAACATTGTAGGAAAATTCTCTAAATTTCAAGTAAAAAATGAAAAGTAATAAAACTGGGATTAAAGATATGTGCCGGCTTAAAAGTCAGGTACAGTGTTTGTCTAACACAAGTGAAGCACTGGGTTTAATCCCCACTACTATATAAAAAACATTCCAATCCGATGTATAGAGTATAGCCTCTGGCTGTACCACAACAGTGCATAGGTAGGGTGCAACAGAAATAGGGATGGGAACAGAGAAGAGAGAATGAAGCCAAGATGTAATGGAGAACATAGTCCAGTAAGCAAAGTGGGGTGAGTGGAGGAGGGGCCTCTAAATGACCCTCAAGAAGCCGCCTCCTGACACCCACCCACAAGGTCCCCTAGCAGGCCCTCTGGCACCTCTGGTGAGGACGAATGTCTTTGTCACCAAGTGGTCTTGCTGTCTGGACACTGGAGCGACCCATGAGAGCACAGGCTGTGGGTTCTCAGTAATAAGCTGGCATAGTTTCAACCTAAATCAGCCTGTTGTGAGCTTTGTGTGAATCAGACAGTATCTGGTCATGGAACAGTCAAGAGCCACCGTGTGGAGCAGTCAGGTCAATAACCACTTTTCTTGTCCTACAAGTTGCTATCTGCAACCCTAAACGGGGAGGCAAAAGCACCGCCCACACAAGTGCATGCCACTTTTAAGCCAGCACTGCCATGCACGGCCTGCTAAGCCGCACACGGTGGGTACTACCTCATGACAGTCTTTACTCCCGTCCTTACGTCCCGCACGGTCCTCGGACTCTAATGGTCCCTGGACTCCAGCAAAGCTTCCAGGAGCCCCTCGTCTCTGTGAGTACACCAATAGTAGATGACATTCCAGGGGCTCAGGACAGGGATGGCTGTTAGGAGCTGAGCTATAACAGAATGGGTAAGTAAAGTTGGGAACTGCTCCTCCTCCAAACATGGAGAATGTCTCAGCCACACTTCCCCAGCATCTGGCGCAAATGTGATAACCACGCTGACAGACAGGACAGTGATGGGAAAGGCCTCAGGGAGGCTCCACAGACAGACTCGCCCAGCACCCGCCTTGAAGTCCTGCTGAGCCACTCCAGAACTGACAAGGCAGACAGCTTCCTTGCAATCAACGGAAGAGATGTTTGGTGTCTTCTCCTTTGCCTTTAATTCTGAGCTAAACAAAAATCTGGCAGGCGCTATTGCCTTGGGGGAGGGGTCTGCTCTAGCCAGCCCAGGTCTGTGTTTCTCAGATCTAAGAAATGGCCTGTGAGGGAGCTGCAAAGCCCACTCTACAAGGACCCACACACCCTGTGTTCTGCATCCTACGAGGCTCTGTGACCAGGAGCTTCCTACACCACCCTGAGTGGTAGTAGATTATTAACCCAACTTTGGCATAGGAAACCGAGCCTCGGAACAAACTAGGTGACTTACAAAATAATCCAACGGAATCAAGCTTGAAGCCACATCATCAATGCCAAGGGTTTCTGCCAGTGTGGCTTGCTGGATCCCTGGAGGACAAACAGGGCACAACAGGGCAGCCAGCATGGAACAGAGTGGACACAATCTGTCCATTGATGCTGAGAATGAGATTTGATGAAATGGAGCCCCAAACCTGGCACCAGGCATGTGTTCAGTAACCGCCCTTCTCCAGAAGACTGCAAATTTGGAAAGGACAGGAACCTCATGGGTTCTCCTCACATGAGTCCCCCGAGCCTGGAACACGCCTTGTACACTAGCTAGTCAGTGCTCCATCAGCAGCCAAGGTCTGTGCCCCATGCTCCTGCCCCAGGCCTCACATGAACAAGTCCAGGTACAGGACATTCCCACAACCTTTCTTTTCCCAACCTCTAAACTGGATCAAGAAACTTTTTGGGTGGAGTAGGGGAGAAAGAAATGGCAAACAGAACCCACTATCCACAAAGTCAGGTGCTACTAGGTGTGAAAAACCAAATGGGACGCCACCGCAAAAAGGCCTGGATAGGTGCTTTTGAGTGCTGCACTTGCACCCAGCCAGCAGCCACCAACACACAGGTGTTCCACTTCCCACTGAGAACTCTGAAGGTCATAGACAGCTGGTTTGCCCTTACCATTTCTCAGGGCTAGGCTCTCAAGACAGCTGGATTCTGAATGCAGCACAATAGCCTCCCTGGTCCCCAGGTCCTTCTGTCAGGGTTTAGGAGGAGAGGGAGGAGGCGGGGTTGTACCTATGGCTCCACCCCCATGTTTGGCAGCTGTTGGCGCTACTGGAGCCGCTAATCCCTCTCATCCTCCACTTTATCTGATCCCTACCAGGACCCCCGCCCCCGCTTCGCTGAGAACCACCCAGCGCTACCCACAAAGCTACACTGCCTTTCCACGTGCCCTAATTCTAACTTCAGTCCACACACGGTTTGCACTTCTACAGGTGCGCACTCCTTGTCCCCAGAAGCCTGAGTGACAGAGCCAGGAACACGCCACAGCCGGCAGGAAGCTGGTGTTCCCAGGCCCACAGCCCCCTCCCCAGCGCAGCAGAGGGGGAGTTTGTGGGAACTCCGGCCCCTGCGCTGAGACGGAGCCGATTTATGCTGGAGAAAACATCTTTGTTCTGAGGGTGAAGGGGAGCCATTTCCAACAATTTCATGCTCTGTTCGCGGGCCCGGTGCTGGGGTGGCAGCGAGAGGCTTGTTCTTCGAGGCAGAGCCACATATAATGAGGCTTCTCACTGGCGCGCCCCGCGGCCGTGCCAAAACCCAGGACCGTTATTTATCCATTAATCTGACATTACACCCCCTGCATTTTATCTGCTTAAATAAATTTAGTGGTTAGTGTGTGTGCAGGGAAGAGAATCTCCTGCATTCAATTCCTATGCATCCGTGCAGACCACACTACCGCTATAAACTCCCCTGGGCCTCTGGGGTCCCTGAGTCATAAGCTCCTGTCCAGTGGTCTTTCTTGCGCTCAGCAAAAGAAGCCACTTTCTTCTCTTCTATTGCAATCTCCGGGGCCCCCAGGCGTCAGAGCACAGAGAGTAAAAGAGTTCCTAGGGCTCACAATTTGGGCTGGAATTCTGGTTGTATGACCCTGAACCATCACCTCACCTTTCCCTGCCTGGTTTTCCCAGGTTCTCTCCCAGAGCTGCTGTAGAAATGATGGGAGTAATTTGTCTCGTGCTTAGCACAGTGCCTGGCACACAGCAAGTCTCAATAAGAGCTGATGGACAAACACTGAATAGTGTTCATAAGCAGACTTTAAACACAAATGCAGGTTAGACCACTGAGTCTCACTTGCCTCACCCCACCAGACTCTGCTGAGAAGGTATCACAAAGGACGCCATTTGAACAGAGTTCCACTGACTGAAAATGCCTGGATCTCAGTGTTACAAAGGATCCAGAGAAAAATGAGAGAGGGTAAGAAGCTTGTTTAAGAACACAGCAAGTTAGCAGCAGAGCTGGGAGCAGACTCCAGGTCCCCTCCTTACAGAACGGTCAGAGCTTTTGTGTTGTTGTTGTTGTTACACTGTGATTTTGAAATGCTCACAATAATTCATTTTTATGTAACTAAGTTCTCCCCTTAATGCTCAGGCTGAGCCATGGAAGAGTGGTGGTCACCTGCCTCTCCCATCCCAGCAGCCGCATCGCTGGGGAGCGAGGAGGCCAATCCCAGGGGCAGGTAAAAAAGCCTTGCCCCTTGGACAACTCCAGGGTCCTCCAGTGCAGCTTAACCATCCATGAACGACTTGCCCATCATTACCATTTCCTTTCATCTTCTGGTTCTCTGCAACATCTCTGTGGCCTGAACATAACAGAACTCCCAGCCTGCCCTCTCTGGGTCGTGTGTACCCTCTGCACCTTGCCCCACTTCCTCCCTGCCCCCGAAGTTAAAGACTGGCTCCGAACTGGAAGACATCTAGTCCCTTCTGCCCCCTACCCTAGCACACTACCACACAAACCTGGATGGAGGCCCTCTGGATGTAGCTTTGTTTCACGGAGACCCAACCTAAACTCACACCACTTTCGAGTCTGTCTCCTGCCATGCCCATTCCCTAGCCACTCTACCTTCCATGCCAGACTTCCAGGGTCTTCCCCATCGAGGGACAGTGATGTCTCATGTTGACTTTGCAGGTCAGGTAGACTGTGGACGTGAAGTAGTGAGTCTGTAACCAGACAGAGAGGAGCCGGCCGTGTGTCCTTCGCAGGAATTGCTCTGCCCAGGCAGCCGCAGGCCCAGCCCCTGCCTCCTTCAAAACAACAGAGAGGCAGGCACTCGGGCAGACAGATGCCCAACACAGAGACCTCCTAAGGCCTGGTTGCAGCACACAGCCCTATCTTCCTTGGCCCCACGGATGAGGAAGCTTCTGCAAGCTGCCCCTGCAGCCAACCGCACTCTGTTGACCAGAAGCTCTGGGGAGAAGGGTGCTTCTTGGAAACCCTAAGGAATCCCCTGAGCAGCAGTGCCATCCTTCACAGAAGCCTGGGTCCCATGCTTGCCTGGCCTTTTGCTTTTACTGACTAGTTAAGTAACTAAAGAAGCATGAACAGGAAGAGGCTACCCTAGCTACACACTGAGGGCAGGCAGGGGCTGCTCATTGATCCCGCACCAGCAGCCTGCCTCAGGCCTTCCGTCTGAGTGGTCACCCTGCCTAGCTTCCTTCCAAAGAGTAAGCCTTCAAGCTGGTTCCATCTTTTAAAAATGTTCACTCCTCTCCCCTTCACTTCCCTGGCATTACCTCCCCCACCCCTTTCTCTTTCCCTCCTCCTCTCCTTTTGGATTACGGTCATGTCTCTACCCCTGTAAAGCAACCCAGGTCTTAGATTACATGAGGCTCCAGTCATTTCAACTGTGCCTATCCCCACCACCTGGGCCAGGCACTGGGTCACATGATTGAAAACTCAAGAGTTAGAGACAGCTCCCATACTGCAGATTAAAACACTCTAGGCTAACCTGCGTAGCCTTACGGTTTCTAAGTGGCCCGGCATGGATTTGAACCCAGATGTGTCAGAATCCAGAGGCCCAAGCTTTACCCCAGCCCTGTTGTCTCATCCACAGATCTGTTCTTCCCCACTCATGACCATTCAGAGGGTTAGCTATGGAGACCAGCTCCTCCTGGTCCATGGAGGAGGACACAGGAGTGCCAGGCTCACATACAATACAGAGTCTGATCAGTGGACTGTCCTTCTTCAGCCCACTGAGCTTCACCGGTCCCTTGGCAAAGAGGAAGTCAACACTTCCCAGCAATAAAAAGCTGTTCCTGACTGTGCACCACGTGAATCAATCTTGTCCAGCAGTTCATTTTCATTGTGAAACTTTCCTGGCGACAATGGCAAGTAATGACTGAAGAGCGGAGAAGTCACCGATCTGCAGTCCAGCTTCTCTGCCCCTCATCCTGCCTAGCCTCTGGAATTCTGGGTTATGCCATTCACCTTTCCTTGTTCCAGACCTCAGAGATTCCGCCTGCCCAGGGATCCCCTTGCAGAGTTGGCCCAAGAAGCCCAGTGGGGCACCAAAAACAAAGAGAGAGAGAGAGAGAAAGAGAGAGAGAGAGAGAGAGAGAGAGAGAGAGAGAGAGAGAGAAGTCACCACAGAACACAAGCCTGGAGCTGCCCTGCTGAGACTGGCACTGATGGCCTACCCTTCCTCCTCACCCATGATCTTTACCTCCCAAAAAACACCTGTGACCCTGGCTATGACACCAGGGCTTGTCAACAAGGCCCAGTGCACAGCACTAAAAACCTCATCCCAACACTCCCAAGAATGGCCCTCTAATTATGCTCAACCCTATATTTAAAAAAAAGAAAACCACTCATGCACATGACAGACATCCCTGATCCACCACGTAGGGAGAGGGGGAATCAATAATCCCAAACCGCTGTACCAGGCCCCTAAATTCACTTCACAGGTTACTAGCACTTCTTCACTGTAACATGAGGGCCTGCTTGTTGGGGTTTCTGTCCTGCCTGGTTCCTGCATTCATTATGTCCCAAAGAAAATTATACATAGGTCTGCATAAGTTATAAACTGATTGGCCCATCAGCTCTGGCTTCTTATTAACTCTTATAACTTAAATTATTCCAGTATATGTTAGTCACATGGCTTGGTACTTTTTTCAATGGGGCAAGTCACATCTTCCTTCTTCAGTGTCTGGGCAGGACTGCAGAAGAATGGGCTTCTTCCTTCCCAGAATTCTCCTGTTCTCATTGACCTGCCTCTACTTCCTGTTTGGTTGTCCAACCTATACTTCCTGTCCAGCTACTGGCCAATCACCGTTTATTTAAAACGTAATTGACAGAAAACAGAATTGTCCCACACCACTTCACAGCCAAGGACTCCCAGGCTAGGCACCTGTCCTCATTCTACCTGAATCTGGCCCAAAGTTTCCCTGTCAAGTGTGAATGGGAACCAAGCTTCTCAGATGGGCACAGATGAGAGAAGCACTGGCTTGTCCTCACCCCCAGAACCAGGTCTCCAGTGGGGTGTCGGTCCAGCCCAGAGTCTCCAGCCCAATCTGCAGCATCTACTCTAGGACCTGCTAACAAGATGTGGGAACGGGTCCACTTGTCCTCTTGATTGCAGTTCCTTTGGGTTATAATTTTGCTGGCCTTCCCTGTCAGTACCCTGTCCCTTAAAGGGACAGGCTCCAGCCACTCCCAATCTCTCCCTTCCCAAGCAGGCAAGCTAGTCTCCACTCTCTTCCCTTTCCCTCCCCCCACCAGTATTCTCTCTGCCTCTCTACTCCCCTCTTCTTTCTCCTAGTCTCTTTCTCTATCTCTCCCTTCCCCTTTCTCTTTCTCTCTCTTGCTCCTCCCCACACCCTCTTTCATAAAACTCTACACTCAATATCCATCTGATGGTGTATTCTGTTTCCTACCTGGTTGGTCAAAAGTGAGACCCCCAGCCCTCTAACGACCCTATATCCAAGGACTCTGGGAAGATTGGTCAAAAGTGAGACCCCCCAACCCTCTAACAACCCTATATCCAAGGAGTCTGGGGTGATTGGAAGCACCACCTCAGTCCCTGGTATCTATCCTTGGGGCGCCAATGGAGTGGAAAGCCCCATCTCAAGCCCCCTCCCCTTGGGAGTTGCCTTGGGTCAGATTCCACCTCCCCTTCCCAGGGAGAGTGAGGACCACTCCCACAGGCTATAGGCTCAGGATAGAAAAAGTAACACTTGGTTACATGGTCTTTCCCTGTCTCCCTCCCCACTTCCCTTTACCATGCTCCTGACCACCCGGGAGCATTGCATTCATTAAACATGGGCATCTTTGATTTGGTCTAATCTGGTCTAATTGGAGTTATTTTGCATCGGTAGAGTCGCTCTTCTTAAGAATATTTCTAACACTATCCGCCACAGTTTTCCTACCCCACTCGCCATGGGTTCCAACAAGTTCCCTCTCGCACCATAAATCATAACACCTAAGAGTCCCAAAGCCACCCACAGCAGCTTCCACTGACTCGGGAAAACTTTAGTGCCCCTGCATCCTCAGGTTCACAGCAAGGTTGTCCCATGCTCACCCCTCCCAGCTGGGACATGGGATTCCTCCTCTACCCCTGTACTTCCCTCAGGTCCCGCAGAGTCCTTGTATTCAAGAGCAATGGTACAGAAATCGCTGTCCCTGTGTGGTGACAGTGCCACCCAGTCCTCACCCGGGCTCAGCGCCACACCCGTTTCAACTTTACATCAGAGCGTGGATTCTGCCACGGCAGACAGCCACAAATGTGTAGTGTGCAATAAGCACTTGAGAGGGCCTCCCACCTAGAAATAGCTTAGCCTCTTAAGCTGGGTGTCATTATCCCAATTTCGGGCTCAACAAAGAAGGCTCCAAGAAACAGAGCAAAGGCCTGACATGCCACCATCAACAGGCAGGGCTATAGACAAACCAAACCCTGCTGGAGCCTGGGGCTCTACTGCCTGGGACCACATTGGTCCTGATAGGTCAGCAAAGTTTGCTCTCCTGTGGGTAGAACTGGACTCCAGACTCAGCGCTGTGAAGTGCCCATCTCTTCCAGACACCGAACTGTAGCTCCAGGGAGTACAGGGTTGCTGCCTGCATCTCCCAGGCAACCCAAGAGCTTTTGTTCACCAAGAATGGAGCTGATTCATCCCCCTAGGGTGAACAGCAGGAGCTCCGGCAGGGGAGCTGGGTTTAGCTGTGCCTGCAGCTAGGAGACTTGGGGGGGAGGGGAGGATGAGGTTTTTGCCCAGCAGGTAGTTCCTAACACCAGCCACACCCACCAGCCGGAACTCTACAGCCAGCAGTGGCTTAAGGGGTGGACAGCCAAAGAGACAAAGGGATGTGACATTTTGCCCAAAGGAAAGAAGACCTTACTCTCAGTCCTGTCCCTCCTAAGACCCTTCTTCCTGACACAGGGCTACAGGTCCCCAGGGTTGAAGACACACAGGCCTTGGTAACGCCCCAGCCGCTGCTCTGGGTCTCTGTGCCTGTGCACACCGGTTCCCCAGACAGCAGCATCTCCCTCCCCCCCCTTCTCGTTCCTCACTGAGGCTTTCTTATCTTTGAGCTGGAACTGCAGGCACCAGGCAGAGTCACTGCTTTGGAGCACTCCACAGCCCTGGGCTTGCTGTGTCACCCACAGTACAATCATGTTGTATTACGACTGTCCCTCTACCAGACAGTGAGCTCCAGGAGAAGAGGGCCAGGACTGTCTAACTGTACAGTACCAACTCCCTCACTCTGGGCCTCACATAAAGCCCTGAATGCCCTCACTGGCAGGGAGGCACATTGTCTGTTGATACTGCTATGGGCACCCAGGCCCAAAGGACTGCCTAGACGCTACTGAGTCAAGCCTGGCAGACAGCCTGTACTGGCCAGTATGGCGCAAGCAGCTAAGATGACATTTGTTCTAAACAGGAAGGTCAGAGCTAGTTTTTGCTCTGCAGCTCTCTCCTGTTGGCACCATCACCAGGATTCGTCTGGAGTGAGGAGCTGCCTGTCATGAACAGAGCATGCAATCAGCAGCCCCTGGTAGACAGGCAGCCCAAGAAAAAAAAAAAAAACCTCAGCACGACAGGTTGGTTGTTATATTCCAACCTACGCCAGCATTGAGAGGGCATAGCTTGCAGCAGCCAGACCTGCACAGGGGTCAGGGACCAACTGGAGGCTACCAACACCCCAGCTGGCTCCCACCTGGGTGGGCCTAGTGAAAAATTCTAAAAGGATAAGAAAAAGTAATGGTGCCGGTTAGAAATATCAGGGTTTGCAGAACAAATGGGTTCAAATTTCAGCTAAGTCACACCCAACTTGGACAAGTCCCTACACTTCTGTGAACCCCAGAGCTGAAAATAAATGCTTCCAGGGGCATTGCTAAATGATCAGCAGAACAACACACAGAACTGGGAACTGCCCACTGCTGGAGAGTGTTTGAACCTTCACTTCCTCCGAGACATCTAGAAGGGATGAGCAGACTCAGTTGAACCATCCTTCATGCTCCTGATGGTCCATGATCACTGAGATGTCAAAGCAAAAACCCAGTCACACACAGACACTCATACATTCTCTCTCTCTCTCTCTCTCTCTCTCTCTCTCTCTCTCTCTCTCACACACACACACACACACACACACACACTCACACACGCACACACACAGAAGTCATTCTTGGCTCCTTCAGGACCCTGACACCTTCACCACACTATAAATCCTCCTTTCCTTATAGGCCTGTTGGGAGAGAAGAACCCACATCCTTTCTGCTCAGTCAACACCAGACACTACTGGCTTTCTCCTTCCCCTCTTTGTTGAGATCAGTCTGTACCCTACACACACACACACCTCACACATACACCTCACACATGCACACATTTCACACACACCTCACACATGCACACACCTCACACATATACATACATCCACGCACACACACACACCCCACACATGCACACACCTTACACATGTACACACCTCACACATGCACACACTTCACACACCTCACACGACACGAAAGCAGGACTATCTGGAAAGAGAAACTGAACAGTTGGGGGAAGCAGGGTGAATATGAGTATGAGAACGATGACATGGATGAACATCCCGTGAAACCTATTATTTGATCTTGTACGTTAGCTAAAACGTACTAATTAACTAGCTAATCAATTAGAAAAGAGTTTCTGTGGTCACAGAGGAAGACCCAAGGGAAAAGTCCAGCCAATGCCCTAGGTTCCAGACTGACAGTAGACCTTGGGGAGGTAGGCAGCCGCTATAGGGCAGAGGGAAAAGGATGCCCCCAGAGAGAGATCTGTTTTCGAAGGTCCCATTCAAGTCTGCGGCAGAGTTAGGAGAAATCCAAATCCAGGGAAAAATAACCAAGAACATCTGAAGGAGAGAGAGCTAGTGTGATGGCACCACAGGTGGAGGTGCTCGCTCTCCAGCCTGAAGCCCAGATGGTGAAGGGAGAGAACTCATCCCTGGGGCTCCTCCTCGCCTCCAAATGTATGTTATGGACACACGCACACAGAGAAGTAAATATAAACTGCTTTTTTTAATATTTGAGGGGCTGGCATCCTGCATGCACACAGGGCACAGGACAGTGTCAGTTTCCAGTCAGGCTGAGAAACCTCTGAGTTGCTAGCTGGAGCGCACAGACAGACCCTGCCTCTGCAGCAGCTCTGCTTCCTGACAAACAGTGAAAGCAAGACACAAAGGCCTGACTGTTCAGGTAAGCGCGTCAGTGCATCCCAGAATAAAGCTCGAGGACTTCTAGGAATACGGAGGTGTCTGCCTCGCTGCCTAGAACCCAGTCAAAGCCACTCACTATGTGAAAAATCAAGAAAAGGATTATCCATAGGAAGGGAAAAATCTAGCAAAACTGAACTAACACCTACACAGATGTCGGAACAGGCAGAGAAGGGTATTAAAGCCGTCTTTACACCATGTCCGTGCTTAAGACTGAAGCAACAACGGGTTTTAAAAGAAGATGAAGATGAAAGGCCAGCTGCGACACATGAAAGGAGAATGTGTGAGACGAGAGAGGCAGGGGAGACAGGGCAGAGAGGGAACTTAACAAGCTTGAACACATGGGAAAAGAAACTGCCCAAAATGGAACAGTTGCTGAGACAGAGAGAGAGAGAGAGAGAGAGAGAGAGAGAGAGAGAGAGAGAGATTGATATTATATCATTAATGAACCCAGGGATAATTCCAGTACACTAATGATGTGGGATGCCCTTCTGTACATTGCATACATGTTTTGCTTTTATTGGTTGATGAATAAAGCAGCTTTGTCCTAAGGCAGGGCAGAATATAGCTAGACAGGAAAGCCAAAGTGAATGCAGGAAAGAAGGCAGAGACTAGAGAGACATTCAGCCTGCTGGAGAATCAAAATGTGAGAGGTAACAAGCCAGGAACCTCGTGGTAAAATATAAAATAATAGAAATGGGTTCATTTAAAAGTAAGAGCTAGTTTGTAAAAAGCCTAAGCAATCAGCCAAACTTTTATAACTTAATATAAGCCTTGGAGTGTTTATTCGGGAACTGGCAGGCGGGAGAGAAACTTCCAGTTACTCACCAACATACATATAACTAGAAGTACGGGTGAAAAAAAGAGCAAAATACTCACAGAAATAATTTATTACAAGTTGCAAATTAGATCAGCACTATAAACACACAGATCCTAACATCTCAAGAAACTTCATGCGGAAGAAACACAGAAAGAAAACTACAGTAAGTGCATCAAGCAGGATAAAGGAAAACATCATAAAGGCAGCCAGACTTTCTTCTGTGTTCAAAAGAAATAAGATAAGAAGCACAGCAACTTCCTTACCAGAAATGAAAAGGTGCATAACAAAGACCGAGGCACCGTCTTCAAGAGTGCCGAGAGAAAAAATGTCACCCTGGATACTGTAGACTCAGTGACAGGATCTTTTAAAAACAAAGTGGAACTAAGATTTCCTCTCCAAACATTTTTTAAGCAAAGAAGACACTACCACAGTCAAACTTCATAAGAGTGCCGAAAGACCACCAAAGGTCTGCAGCCACCTTGAAAGCACCTCTTAGGGTGTGGAAGCTGAGTGTCCCCCAAGGCCATGTGTGAAGATTTGGTCACCAGCCTGTGGTTCTACCAGGAGGTGGTAAAGCCTTGAGGGGGAGGGGCTAATCTAGTAGGTGTTAGATCACGGCAGGAGTCACTGAGGGGACTTTAGGAGTTAGATCATTGAAGGGAAGTGGTGGGGGAATACTGGGATTCTGGCTCTTCCTTCTTTGCAGCTTCCTCCACAATGCACCTCCACCATGATGCATTGCTCCCCAAAGTCCCAAAAGTTATTGGATCAACCAACCATTCACTGAACTCTGAACCCATGAGGAAAAAAATAAAACTTTTTGCCTTATAAATTGACTTTTCTCAGGTATTTTATCAAAGTAATAGAATGATAATAATAAAGAAAGGGACAATTTTAAAATACTTGGAAATCATTATAACTTTTTTTTCTTAATTTTGATCTCTCTGGCTCATGCCACCAGCACTGTGACATCTTCAAGTAGTGACATCCTGGGCCAGGAGTGGTGGCATACACCTTTAATCTTAGCACTCAGGAGGCAGAGACAGGCAGGTCTCTGTGAATCTGAGGGTAGCCTCTACATAGAGAGTTCCAGGACAGCCAGAGTTATGTAAAGAAACTCTGCCTCAAAAACCAAAAAAGAAAAAGTATTGACACCCTATGTGTGTTTTGTGAGACACCCATCCCTATCCTAGAGTGAGCGAGACTGAAGGAGTGGGGGCCATAAAGCCATCCTGGGCTGCATAGTGATAAACTGTCTTGAACAAGAAAGCTACTGTCTGTTACTTTCTGTCTGGGGTTTACCCTGGAATTTAGACAGAACAGGCATATCTGGAAATAGTGTGAGACACACCAATACCTCATACACACCTGGACAAAAGGAATGGTTGTGCCGTGCACTTCCTGAGGCCTGGGAGGGAAAGTTGGGCACGTTTCACTGGGAAATTAGGAGACCCCAAAATCTTCCACTTGTGCTGGGAAACTCAGAAAGCCAAATTTTGCACAAGACCTAATGCATGCCCAGAAAATATCGGGGAAGACCCTAGACTTTCAACCCTGGCTGATGCCTGGGCTGGGTGGAGCTGAAGTGTTGAGGAGACTCCCAGCAGAGTCAAGCCGCAAAGACTAGAAGAGATTCGGGACTCTATTTTGCTCATTATTATTATTATTATTATTTGTTGCTTTTAGTTCACAACATTCAAGGAAATACCATTCAAAACATTAGCTGAACACAAGCCAAATGAATACCAACTTTAGTGACCAGACGAGAGAATGAATCATAGTCTTTACAACAACAACAACTACCAAAGTTATGAACCAGTGAGATTTCTCAGCTGGTAAAGTTGTTTGCTGAGCAAGGCTAGCAACCAGAATTTGATTGTTAGAACCCATATAAATGTGGAAGAAGAAAGTCAACTCCACAGAGCTGTCCTTTGACCTCCCATGTACACCATGACATACACACACATGCGTATAACACACATACACAGAAAACTTTAAAGGCACCAAGATGGCTTAACGGGGTGCTCCAACAGAATGCCATCAACCACGGAGCTCAAGTAACAAAAATATAATGTCTCAGAGATGTAAAGGACAGTAGCTTAGGTGGGGATATTAGCTGGGCCGGGTTCTTCCAGGAACCATGCAGAAGGAGCCATGAGGCTCTATTCCAGGACCCTCTGTGCCATCTTTCCCTTACTTTATGCTGTCCTTTCTCACAAAAATAGGAGAGGGCAGAGGAGGACTCAAGCGCCCTGGGCCCAGAGCTTCCACTCCACACAGACTGTGACATGTAGAAGGGAGCAAAGCATATCCCCATATCCAGCTGGAGGAGAGGGTTCAGCAGGACAGGCTTAAAAGGCAAGTAGCTCAGGAGATGCTGTGGCTTTGCAGCTTGCCTATGTGGCATGCACGCATGCATACACACACACACACACACACGTCTTCAAACACCTGTCTTCATACTCACCTGTCTTGTATACACCTGCCCTTTCACATGCACTTGTACCTACAACTGTTCCCACACACCTGCCCCCACATACACCTGCCCCCACATACACCTGTACCCACACACACCTGCCCACACACACACCTGCTCCCATATACACCTGCCCCCACACACATGCCCCCACACACACCTGCACCCACATATACCTGCCCCCACACACACCTGCCCCCACACAACCTGCCCCCACATTTGCCCACACTAGATACACAGAGCCACCCTCACCTGTCCTCATAGAAAAATCCATGTGCAGCATGTGTGCATACATTGCTGCATACAATGGCACGCTTACATCTGTATCTGCACATGGAGCTCACCCCATCTGATCGCTGCCACTTCATCCAATCAAGATAGAGGATCTACTAGTAGCTGGGCCACTTCCCATGAGACTCTGCTTCACTGGAGCTAACAGGAATCTGGGAGTTCCGTTTTCAAGCCAAGGAGACTGGAGATGCTCCTCTGCCCAAACCAGAGCCCCTGCTCACAAAACAGCACCCACTGTCACCACTGCTGAGCTAGAGCAATCTTAGCAATGCTGAGTCAGCCCATCCTCTGCGAGCTCCCAGCTAGAGAACCAAGAGGCCACCTGGTGCCATCACACTGCAAGACCATTCAGAGAAAGCACAGTCACAAGTGACAAGCACATGCCCCCTGGTTCATGGGCTCTAAGCACAGCAGTCAGAGCGGGAAGAAAGGCCAAGTGAGCGCCGAACAAGGGCAGACGCTGAGGAGAAATCAGGATGGCAGCTGCTATCAGGTGCCCACACTCTAGGGCAGCAGCTAAAGGCAGGGCAGAGATGATATCAGAAAAGAGGTGGTAGATATGAGATCCCAAAGAAGGACCAGACAGGCAGGGATCAATGGGAAAGAAAAGGACTGGTGGGCATCCGGCCTTAGCTCTACCCAGATCTACAGTGGAGGTGGCACAGCCGCAGCACCTGTTGTGACACTGTGGCCATGCAGTGCAATGGTGCCTCCTTGCCTGCAAATGCTTCAAGGCCTCAGGTTGCTCAGACGGCTTTAGAGCCCACACACCAGCTGTCTTCCCTCTGTGGAGACTTGGAGTCAGGAGGTAGAAACAAGCAGTGTGCTCCTGGTAGTCAAGGACCTTTGCCTCTGTGCTCCGTAGGCCAAGGGAAATGCCCAGGATGCTGCTAGTCCATCCCACCCACTCTCCCCATACCAGCAACATGAGACTCTACAACGTAACAAGGCCTTGTTTAGCCTGCTTGGCTAAAGCAAGGCACTACCGACATCAGCTGAGAGTAGTGGCTAAAGCTCCCAACATGTGGGCCAGACACAATCTTGCTGTGTCTGTCTCCAGTTGCCACCCCAGGAGTTCCTGGATGGCATACACAGGATCACTAGGCATATGATGTTCACAGGGAAACCCTGTAGTGATATGCTTCCCTAAACTCAATGTGACATCCTTAATGACCCACAAAGGGATGCAGCTGGGAGACTTGAGCCACTGCATGTCACAGAAACAAAGGGGTCAGCTTCTAATCAACATGCCATCTAAGTAACCAGATCCAGACCCCTCAGACATGACCAACAAAACGTGAAACCTGTGCGGTGTCATCTGTAGGTCAGGGAGAGGGTAAGCCAGATAGCAGTCAGCACAGATGGGCAGTGTGGCATGGGCTCAGCTGGCGTAGCAAAGACCAATGCTGCCCATGCACTCGGCCTTTGGTCAGAGTGAACACGTTACCAACTACACCTGCTCAGTGGCTCCAGAATACCAGGCTCCATTCTGAGCTAAACTGGCAAGGCAGTAGGTGTAGATGTTGGTGCAGTGTGGATTAGATATAGCCACAGGTACAGATGATATGTAGGGATAGGAATAGGTATGAGGGAGATATAGAAATAGATAAAAGTATAGCTGTTGGAATGCGTGTAGGTACAGATGAGATGCAGATATTAGTATAAGTGTAAATATAGATGTACGGTATGGCTTAGGGATGGATCTGGCTACATAAATAATAGGAAGGCAGGTGTCTAGATAAGGGGTGGAAGTATAGAGGCATATATACAGTCACCTAGCATGGAAATGCATATTTTGTTTAAGTGTAGATACAGGCTCCTCTTGCATCTCACCACAAGCCTACACGATAGAGATATTTATTCCCCTCCATAATAGGAGAACGGTATGAAGAAGAGCCTGAACCACCAGCCTAAGGCAGCCTAGAAATCAGGCCCTAATAAAAGGTTTGGGAATGGAGTAACCAGCATCCCCCAGTTCAGGTGACTGAAAGTATAAAGGAGGTGGATGCCATGATTCCACCAGCATCAGGAAGAGTCCAGGTCCCTGTATGATTTCCTTGCTTGCTTTTGTCACTAAAACGGAGGAAACCATCACAGGCATCAGACACTCCCTCCACAATTTCTCCCATGAGTATGGCCAAGGGAACGTGGGTGAGATTTGAGGCAGACCCTCCAGGAAGAGTTTCTCCAGGGAAGAGAACATGTGGTTGAGATCCTGGCACTGGGTCAGATAGATGCAGAGTGGAACCAAAACCACAGCCTGCCAGGCACCGGAACCCTGCCAAGTACTGGCCATGGGCATGAGAAACTTAACTGCTTCTAAACCTCCGGCCCCTCTGAAATATGACTATAACTATGATACCTTCCATTGAGAAGAACCTAATAATCTTCACTCAAGCACCCAAAGAGAGCTCTATCAACACTGACACTTGTCACTGGGCTTGGGAATGGACTGAGGGGCACACACATAGGCAGAAACTAGGGCCTTCAGTCACCATCAAGTCTTTTGCTTGGGCTCAAGTCAGATTCCAGGCCCCAGGACACAGATATAGCCACATGGTGCTTGCTCCCGCAGGCCATGCTATTGGGACTCTCGGGAGTCCCAGGGGCTGGGAGGGAAAACAGATGTGTGACTTCCGGCTGTGCTATAAGGGCATTTAAAAAGGGACAGTGACCACTCCATCCAGGGGCCAGAAGGTTACACAGTTCAGGACCTTAAAAGCTGGTAAGATGAGTCACCTGATAGGTTTCTCGAACTGGATGACATCTCAGTAGTTAGCTTAACTCTGGGCTGTGTGCTTTCAGCTCTGAGCTTGTACTGCCCTAGAATTTTCTCGGGTCTCCTAGCCATGCAAGTTGAAGGTGGATGCAATCAGGACCCATCGATGATGTGCCCATAAACCCCCCAAAATTGTTCTTTATCAATGATGGTCCCCTCCTCCTCTTTCATCCCACATGGCAGCTCAGCTCTGCAACCCTCTGCCTCCACCAAACGTGCCCCCTTCTTAGTCATTCCGTCACCTCCTCTAGAAAAAGGCACCTGTAGCTCTGTTCACAGCAGTCCAAAGATGCTCTGCCAAAGGCCAAGCCATATGGCTGAATCTAAGTATGTGCACAAAGAGGAAGGATAGGGATCCTTACCGCTCACCACTGATGCACCTGCTTGCCAATCCGCATCCAAGTGCTGTGGCAAATGCCAAGAGACTCCCACGTCCCCTGCACAGTTACTCCCTCAACAAGAACTGCTACTGGGAAAGAGCTCAGGAAGATGAAGAGGGGACAGAATTTCCAGATAGGCTATTACAAGGATCACAGTGGCTCTGTCGTCTGTATTGCGTGCAATATAGAGAGGAGGGTCCCTCTTGCAATGGGCACTGGAAGACTTCCTGTGCCCACAAGCAAGACTATGAGGAAGCATTCCTGCTATTATTCTAGAATGTGATCAACATCCACACTGAAAACTTGGTCTTCAATTGACGCAAACAAAATGAAACTTTATGGGAGCCAAAAAGCCCTGTTGAACTGCCACAGGCCTCCTGGGTGCTTCTGGAAGAAGAGGAACTTAATGGTGTTAATAGAGTCCCTGGAACGTGGTATCTCAGGACTCAGGCTCCTGCTCAAACTTCACAGCAACCACTGCCTCCCAAGCCCAAAGCAGAAAGGCACAAACTTCAGAGAAAGAAGCTCCATCCAGCAGTGCATATGGATATCCCTTGTCTCCCTCAAGTGTATGGCCAAGGCCTTCGCTGGGAACAGTCAGCAACTGAGCTCAGCCTCATGGGCACTGCAGGCACTGCAGGACCACTACTCTGAGATAATGCAAATGAATCCACAGGAGGGCAGCAGGTCTGCCCATCTCCCAGAACCCAGCTGCTTCCTGTTCACCAGTGAGACTCCTTATGCGTCTGCCCGAGTATGGACAATGGTCTATGTAGATCCCACTGTTCTACCTTCCACAGCTCTTCCCCCCTGTGTCCTTGGAGTCTACCTGAGCCAAAAGGAGCAGCTCGAGGAATGGGCTCATGAGACTTCTGCCATTCCAGGCCACCAGACAACTGGTGGGTCCCACTGTGATGCCTGGGGAAACGTACGGGGCTACCGTATCCGCAGCTCTTCACTGTCGGGTAAAGACCAAGCAATATCTGCAAGCCAGGAGCATCAGTCAGTCATGAGAAGCAGACAGGAAGTTCTGTGGGGCAGTATTATCATTTATGTCACCTTCCTAATCGTAATTAATATTAGAGCATTAACAAGTTGCGCTCACTGCCTTTGTAGGTGAGCACAGGCCATTTCCACTTTCCTTCCTCAGGCCCCTGATGCCACATCTCATGGCCTGCCCGCTCTCTCGATGGCTGCTGGCTTAATCTTGTAAAATGGTTCTGATTGTCCCAGCTCCCTGCTTACCAAGCCACCAGCTGCTCTAGCCTTCCCTCCCTCCACTTCATCTTCTTCTCCACAGTCTCCTGTCTGCCTACCTCTAATACGCTGGACACAGTCCTACAGAGGAGGCCCAGCCCGACTGAAATGTCCTATATACCGTGGACCCAGGGGTGAGCTGGAGATCCATGCTGGCCCAAACAGTTTCACTGCACTTTGCTGGAGATTCCCAAGCTGGGACCAGCACTCATGCTAAGATCAGATGCCAAAGAGCAGATCAGATGGAGGTTCCTGCAGCCGTGTTTGTCACCAGGCAGGGAAAGCATTCCTATGGGAGAAGCAAACTGAGAAGAGCGAGCCAGAGAGAGAGAGCACAGGGACAACAGGCCTCGTGGTCATATGGAGCTGTTAGACCTAGCCATGCTTGAAAAAGCAAGCTTTTTAAAAAAAAAAAATCTCTTTTTACTTAAGCCAGTTTATCCTGGATTTCTGTTACTTACAGCCAAAAGTCCTGGTTAATATATCTCTCTACACCCACAAAAAGAAGTGAACTAGTCGGGTGGTAGTGGCATACGCCTTTAATCCCAGCACTTGGGAGGCAGAGACAGGTATAATTCTATGAGTTTGATGCCAGACTGGTCTACAGAGTGAGCTTCAGGATAGCCAAGGCTACATAGAGAAAACCTGTCTTGGAAAAAAAAAAAGTGATAAATTTGGGGGTGGGGAGGCTGGAAAAAATGGCTAAGCAGTTAAAAGCACCGGCTACTCTTCCAAAAGATCTGGGTTCAAATCCCAGCACCCACATGTCAGCTAATAACTGTCTGTAACTATAGTTCAGAGGACCTGACACCCTTATCCATGCATAACACAGATAAAACACCAATGCACATAGATAGATAGATAGATAGATAGATAGATAGATAGATAGATAGATAGATAGATAGACAGACAGACAGACAGAAGCAAACTGAATGGCAAATAAGCAAATGACTCTCTAGGACTTGATAAGAAAAACAGAAACTGGTGCTTGGAAGCACTAAGGTACTGTGGATTACGCTAGGTGTTAATAAGATGATGATTGGCTGACAGTGTAGGTGGGATGATTAGATTAAGGATGGTGGGGGGAATGAAGAGTGGAGTCAGCAAGACACCAGCCAGTTGCCATTGAGGAAGCAGGATATGTAGAAAATAAGGTGACAAGCAACGAGCCACGTGGCAAAGCATAAATGGAAATATGGGTTAAGTGTAAGAGTTAGCTAGCAAAAATCCTGAGCTATCGATCGAGCATTTACAATTAATAGAAGCCTCTGTGTGGTAATTTGGAAGCAGCTGCCAGGACAGGGAGTGGGTGGTCAGGACAGGAAAACTTCTGACTACAAAGGGCCAGAGGACTGTCAACTGAGGGACCTGGGGTGCTCCACTGGGAGGGAAGAGTCAAGTTGTCCCTTATAGGCAATGGCAGGTAGGCAAACAGGAAAGACACAGGGTGAAAAGACAGGGTCTTTTCAGGGTAGTGGGGGGCAAAATAAGGAGTGAGGCAAGGTGGCAGTGCTGGAAAATGAGGAGAGGCTGGGTGGGTGGTGAAGGGGTTTCTTTTCTGCCAACGAACTTGACTTTATTTCACAGGCAATCAAGAGAGGACTTGCCTCAGTCCGTACTGCCTTGAAGCCCAGGCCAGAGAGAGCAGCCCCAGAGAGGAAACACACCAGAACAGGATGGAACATTAGGCAGGTTCCCAGTCCCGGTAAGACTCCACTGGAGATGCTGAAATGGCGCCAGGTGCAGACAGTTCCATGTTACAGGACAGCTACATAGACCATGGGAGTCACTGCTACTCTGCTCCCAGGGCCATAGGGCTCATCTGGAGTGAGGCCACTCTGGGCCATGAGCATGAGGCCCAGGACTGATGACAAGAAGAAGCCTCGCAGCAGAAGCCGAACACAGAGCAACCCCAGAGCCACAGCACAGCAGGGGGGACACAGACTTGCCACTTTCAGCTACTGAGGAGGGGAAGACAGGGAGCCAGGGAAAAGTGGAACTACTCCCAGAAAGGACTCAGCAGTAGGCTTGTGAGACTCCCCCAAAGCCAAGCCCAGTCCACCCACCCCGCAGAGCCTTCCTCCCCAGTAAACTCCCAACAAAAAGCCACTTCTGGTCAAGGGCTGCCATCCACAGTACTTCTGCATCCATTGTAGCTGCCCATGGTTCGCAGTGCTGGGGTTCTGCTGTTGTGTCTGCCCCCCTGGGAGGAAGAATAACAGAAATGAGGGCCACACCCACCCTATCAATAAAGGAACTACTCAGTAAACACCAGGACCCCTGCCCTATGCCCCGGGCACAGGCACAGCTCCTGACCTTTGCAGTTGGTAGCAATTCACCTGTAGCCCTAATATCAGGGAAATCCTTCCTAGCTGACAGAGCCAAGTGGCCCAGCCAGAGCCCTAAAACTACAATTTAAACCCAAGATGGCTCCCAGACACAGCCTGTCCCCTTTCTTCACTGTCAGGCTCAACTGAGCCTGGAGATAATCACACAACCCTGGGCAGGGAGGGAGACTGCATGGGCCAAGAGAGAAAGATCCTGCACACACAGGCTGCAGCTAAGCCTATGTTGGACAGGACCCTGCACACAGGGAGGAACAGGAGAGGTACCACATTCTCCATTCCCAACCCCCAACCCCCACCCCTCCCACCCCCCCACCCCCACACACACACACGGCTCCTGCTGCTGGTGCCTGAGAGTTCTCTGCTCATCCATAAGCTCCATTTGAGAGTTCTCAGGAGTGACAGCCAAGGTGAGCAATGGGGGACAGAGTGACAGAGGGAATGGATTCCTGTGTCACCCTGCAGCCAACGGCCCCAGGGAAGCAACACAATCCCCAGCAGAAAGCCTCAGATCTCAGGAACTGCAGCTCCTTGGCATTTGTTGGTAAACTCCAATTGACAGCTCTGAGAGAAGTGGCTGCCCCGGGCAACTCCTTGGAGTCCTGTGAGCAAACAGAGATCTGCTCCCCTGGGACTAGAGAGGAACCTGGGTGCCAGTCCTCCCTCCACCCACTTCCTCCCTGTTCTCAGGAACAAACCTCTGTGTGTGTGTGTGTGTGTGTGTGTGTGTGTGTGTGTGTACGTACAGCCTGGTGGTAGTGAGTGCTGGTGTGGGGAGACAATGGAAGTGTGCAGGAGCATGTCTGTGGGAGCATGTGGGGGTGACCAGGTGTGCGGGGGTGGGGAGAGCAGGGAATTAGTAAGTGGATAGAACAGATGGATGGGCCCCCCTACTGCTGCCCCAGTTCTCATGGTCTCGTGCCCTGAATTAGTTTTAGCCACGACTGTGATCATTTACTAATGTATTTTATCATCTACAGAATAGCAATGAGCTGGACATGGTCCTAGATCCTGGGGAACACTAAAAAAAAAGACTCAAAAGAAAAATACCTCAAAGAGCAGGGGCCTGAGGCAGACACACCTCCTCACTGGTCCTATTCACTGTGGGATATGCAGACAGTGCTGTGTCCAGTCTGCCATCTGTGTGTGGATTACTTCCTCCCTCAGGCCCCTCCAACATGCCAGTGGCCTCCTGGAGCCTGGCTCTTCCTACAACATGCCTTCACTCTCTTCCTTCCTTCACCCTGCAGGGTCTCTCTATGGCCCCGGAAGCCACAAACACCAATGAAAGTGAGGGAGCAGTCCCCTCCCCATACCCTGTCCCCAGGCACCCTGGCAGCTCATTAACAAGCCCCAGAAGCACTTCTCATCCAGCAATGCCTTGGGGATCAGGGCAGACAGAAAAGAGGAGCTGTTTGATTTGATTACTTGGCTCTGCCCAACAGAGCCATTTACATGTTAAAGACTTTTTTCTTTTATTATTATTCTGTATATTACATTTCAAACAAAAGCCCAAATCAGTGCTCAGAGCAAAATCCATTTGTATTTTCCACAAAGCAATCTGTGATTTCCAGCCCCAGCCTCTGGGTTGCAGGTGCTGACCTATGCGTGGGCACTGGCTGACAACTGGTGCTATCTGGACTGCGCAGAGAAGTGCGGCAAAAGCACCATTCCTTCAGTCCCAGACGCCACCAGTGCTCACTCCGGCCCAGCCACTGTTCCCGTGCCATTCTTTCCAACAACGACCTCTGCAGCCTTGCGACTACTATGCTAGTCAAATGAAATCTGGCCGAAGGACAAAGAAAGATGAAGAAAATGCTTGCGTCAATAAAGCCAGAGGTTCAAAAGTCAGCTGGAAGGGATCTGTGGATGGGAAGATGGATTGCGAATGGTCACAGTTGAGAATAAAACTCTTTTGAGGCAGGGGGCCAAGGGAGCTGGTGCAGGGGAATGGGTGTGCCACAGTGGGGAATCACTGAGCAAAAGCTGAACAGGGGAGATCCATGAGCAGCTTCCAGTTCAAGCAGGATGGCTGACAGCAGGACGCAAAGGTGCGGCCAGAACCCAAGCACTTTCAACGGACTTATTTGTCCTGTCTGTCACTCCGGTGAGAAGGGCAAAGGGTAGAAGCAGGACCACTTGTCTAAATGCTGTCCCAACAGTCAGGGTGAGGGCTACAGCTTGGACCAGGTGGTAGCTGTGCAGGGCTAAGGGGACTGGGCCAGAAAGAGGCACTGAGAGAAGTACAGGGACCCAAAGTATTAGTCCTGAGCCCAACAAAGATCCAAGAAATAGCCCTGTTAACTGAAGGACCAAGCTTGTTGCAGACATTGGTAAGAAACCTGTTAGTCAACCAGGTGGAGAAGACAGGTGGCCAGTCTGTACTAGATGGCAGAGGCCTGCTAGAGCATGCCACATGACCACCATCAGTATGCAGACCACACTGAAGTCACGAGAAGGACTGACGTCCCGGAAGAAGTGTCACCCAGCAGACAACCCAGGTCTGAGCCACAAGACATGCTAGTGTTTAGAGTGGAGGAGAAAAGGAACCCAGCCACAGAAAAGCTCCAGAGAGCTAGTAGAAAGGAGAGCGCCCAAACACAGGCTCCAGTGAGAGACGTTCAGAGAAGAGGAAGGCTGCGGACCCCTGGGCTGAGCCACATGAACGGCACTCAGTGGCTGGCAAAAGCAGCGGATGGAGTCACGTGGGCAAACACCCACTGTCGCTGCCTCAGGTGGCAAAGGGAGAACAGCCTGGCAGACTGGAATGTTCTTTTGAAAAGTTTCCTTGTAGGGCTGGGTTTGCAGAACAATGGTAGATCACTTGCCTGAACACCACATTAAAAAAAAAAATAGGGAGAGGGAGAGCATCTTTGTAAAGGGGGAAGGAAACATCCAATGATTAGAGAGGAACCAGGGTCAAGGCCAGGGCTCCTTAAGAAGATATCACAGGTGGTCAGCCCTAAACACGTGTACATGTGAACAACGCTAAATAGATTCAGCAGGTTGTGTATGTGTGCGTGAGTATCTCTCTCTCTCTCTCTGTGTGTGTGTGTGTGTGTGTGTGTGTGTGTGTGTGTGTAAAAGGTTATGAATTCAAAAGGAAGCAGGGGACACAGGAAAGGATGGAAAAAGCAAAGGGACTGGAAAGCTTGTAAACTTATTCATGAAATTAAAAATAAAATAAATTTTGTAATTAAAAAATGATATCCCAATGTAGTTGTCACACAAGGAAGTAATCCAGTAGATAAAGCATCTCAGTGATGAGGACAATAAGGCAAGGGACTCACTAGAGCAATGGCACTGAGCAGGGAAGAGGGGATACAGAGCACCCAAGGGAACGCCTGCCTCCAGCAGGGTATGGGCAAGCTATCAGGACAGAGAGAAACATCCCAGACAAAGGCAAGGCAAGCCAAAAGGCAGGGGTGGGGTGGAGCATGAGAAAGGTCTCTGGTGGCATCTCTCTCTTCTCAATGAGAAACACAGCAAGTCCTGTCTGCTGCTGCTGGGGAGTGGGACGTGGGAAAGAGATGAAGGGATAGAGCTGTGAGTGTAGAGGGAGAAGGTGGAAGGGCATCAGAACAGAGTGGAGCTAAACCAGGCAGTGTACCGGGCAGTGCTAAACGGAGCACCCACCGGTACTGGAATGTTGGGGTTCTGTCCAGGGATACTGAGGGTCACACTGACCCTTGACTTGTTCATATACACCCCTAGTAACTAACAGCATTCTACAAATGTTGAGCAAGCATTTTAGAAAAAGAATGGTCAGGAACGGAGATACGCCAACTGCAAGCCCTCTGTGGCTACCTAGCACCAAGGCCAAAGGGTCTGGAAGGCACTAGAAGGCACTGCCTTCCTCTGCACCAGAGAAAGGCAGTTTCCAACCAGTGGAGTCAAAATCAACCTTGCCCACATCTCCTGCAGATGCTGTGCCTGCCTCCCTGTTCCTCTAGTGGCCAGGGAGGTTGTAGGAGCTAGGATGTAGTCACCTCTGGGAAGTCATGCTGGGAAGCAGCCCGCTCTATCAGCCGGGAGTTCACCAAAGAGGCCTCCACACAGTGGCTGCCGGCTAGACCCAAACTCTAACACCTTCATGCATGCATTAGAAGGGCCTGGAAACCAATATTCTGTGCCCCCAGCTCACCACTAAATGAGAGCATAAACAAAACATCTCAGTGGTAAGAGGGAAATGATTCTGATATGACGTAAGAGGAGCTGTAGGATATAAAATGATTGCCACTGTGGTTACAGCTGTGCCCATCATCTGCTTCCAGACATGTTCTAGAAGGAAGCACAGAAAAATTAAACCCTTCCCTTATGTGAGGGGGAAGAAGGTGGGTGACTCTTCCGTTTTCATTTTAATGCTGCAGTTGCTGTTGCTATTTTGGTTATATAATAAATAAAAATGCAATTTTAAAAATTAATTATTCTTTCACAAGCAGATTGAATAGCCATGATCAGTGGGGTTTTAGAATTTAGATTTTTATTGGATTTGGAATCTTTGCATATATACATAATGCATATAAAATAAACTTGGGAATGGAATCCAAGTCTCCACATAAAATCTATTTATGATCCATATGTACCACATACACATTAGACTGAAAGTAATTTCACATAACATAATTTTATATTATTTAATATAATAATTTTTATATATTTAATATGTATTTATATATAATTTAACAATTTTGTGCATGAAGTAAAGTTTCATGGTGTAGAGTTTTCCACTTGTGATTTCTTGATGTCTGTGTGCAAAAAAACCTTTGGAGCACTTTGGATTTTGAATTTTTAGGAGCACTTACCTTGTAGTGTGGATGCAGGGAGATAAACAGGGAGACGTCACTAAAAGAGGCAACAAGGGGTACAATCACTTAGGAATGAATATCACTGGAGCTGTGTGTGACCTACATAAAGCCAGTAAACTTTAATAGGGAGTTATAAAAGATTCTTTGACTAAATAGAGACAATAACTGTTCCCAGATGGCAAGACTGCAAGTTATATGTTATAAAGATGACAATTTTCCCAGAAGTTAATTTACAAATTTAATTCAATCTCACTCAAAAATCTCCAAAGAATTTCTTTAAGGTATTAAGCAAAATTATTCTAAAATAATTTTGAAAATAAACAGACGAGAAAATTAGCTAAAATTCCTGAAAAGGAAAAGAAATGTGAGGGAAGTAGATAAAAAATATCACAAAGCAATAATAATCAAGGTACTGGAGAATTGCACAAAAATAGAAATAAGGATCAGAATTTTAAAACCCAGAAATAGACCCAATTGTACCAAGAATTTAATGTATTAGAAGTATCCATCAACAAAACAATGGGGAGAGGAATTTCTGATTAATAAATTAATTATGCTGGTAGTTTGGAGAAAACATGATTAATTCAGACACACACTGTACAATCACACCCTGAAAAATAAAGTCTAGAGGGACAAAAGGGTCAAACAGGTGCATCTAATAACAAAAAACAGAAGAAAAGAATTTCTCTCTTTTTAAAAGAGTAATATCTTTTTGAATATCATACTGGCAAAAAGAATATAAATAAAGGATGACTGATTCAGTACTATCAGAAGCTCCAAACTGCTGGGCGTGGCAGTGCAGGCCCAGAGTCCCAGCACTCAGCAGGGGCAGGCAGGAGGATCCCAAGTTCAAGGCCAGTCTAGACTACTTAGTGAGAGTCTGTCTCAAAAACTGACTTTGGAGAAAAAAAACACAAAAGCTTTGTGGAAAAGAAACAAACAACACAGCTAAAATTAAAACAGTCTATGAGAAACATTTGTAGCAAAGTGGCCACCAAGTGTTGCTAACGCTGTAGTGTAAAAAGCTTGTATGAATGGTTCTTTTTAAAAGGCTTCAAGATGCCACCAGATGAATGGGCTGAATAGAACATCCACCTATGGGGTGACGCGAGGAGGAGAAGGTTCTGTCTCTCAAGATATCATACAGGAAATCATCTCACATCTATTACAATAGCCCAAACAAAAAAAGAAGAAAAGAAAAGAAATAAAAAAAGCAAAGCAAAGGTTTGTAACTGAAGCACTGAATGCAGGTTGGGTTTTCCTAAGACCCATCTTCTCATGCGCAGGCAAATCCAAACGACCCTTTTTGAAAACAACTTGGAGTTACTATTCCAAGGACCAAAATAAAAAGTCTCGACCCAGGCATCTCACTTTTTCTAAGCAAATCATTCATTAGCTAGAAAGGGCTACTTTAAGGAGATGTTTGTCACCGTGTGACTTATAACATCTGAACCTCTCAAGAAAGGGGCTAAGAAAATTAGAGAACATCAACTTAATGGTCAATTTATGCAGCCATTGAAATGATAATTACGAAAACTATGTAGCAACAGTGAAAAATGTTTACAGTATAATAAAGAAAGCCGTTAGCCAAAGCTGCAGTAAACTTTGATTAAAAACATGCCCATGGACCAAGAACTGGAAGGGAATTTACAGAATGAAAATAGAACCATGGGGTCTGCTCTGTCATTTCCATTCTGGTGGAACTGCATTTTGGGGTGTTACATAGGCATTCTTCTCTGGCTGTGTAGTCAGCCTCACTGGTGTACTTCAGTGAGCTGTAGAAATGCATGCTGGGAGCAGGGGTAGTGGGCACTCAGGGCTCAGTGGGGTCCATTCTGCCTGGGCGTTGTGCTTCTTCTGGGATGGCAAAGATACTCTCGCCACCTCCCTGGAAAAGTTCCCACCTTCAGGACTCAATCTGGAGTTGGTTTCCTCACCTTCCTCCCTATACCTCTGACAACTGCCACCAAAGCCACAAGACTCATACGTTTGCCAGCACTGAGGCCCTTGTTTCTACTCTGATGTGGGGGGTGAGGGAGATGAGGGGAGCGGGGATCTTTGCAAAAAAGAGATATTCCATTCATATAACTTTTTATGGTATACGGCCATCATTTTACAGCTTTAGTTGTTGTCTAAGTTATAAACTGAAATTTGTCACAAGTGCATATGCATAGGATGGAACATAGCAGAGTCTGGTGATATCTGTAGGTTCAGGCACCAGCTGGGGATATTGGAATTCATGTTCCAGCAGGGGACCCCTGTATGGCACCCTGAGATACCTCACCATCTCCGCTTGGTCCTGCCTTTGATATCCCACACCTCAACCTTCTCAAAGTACCAATAGAGCCACCAAAACTTATGAATGAAGTTGTAGTTAACCATGGGGCAGAAGGGACTGGGCTCTACCCTAATCGGGCACCTACAGTCCTAAATGAAAAACAGGATTAGAACCCAGTGTTTGGCCCAGAGAACCATGGCCAGGGAAGAAGGTTCAAGAAGACAGACCCATAGCTTCAGGGACAGTGAAGGAGAGCGATCAGCAGCAGTTGTGGGGGCTCACATTCCCCCTCTGCCAACACCTGCTGACTGGTCTGAGGCTGCGGGAGCTGAGCAAAGGTCGGAATGAGGCGAGAGAACGCCGCACCAGCTCCCCGCAACACTGGTCCATTCAGGACGGCCCGAGCGCACGCAGCCTGAAAGGTCCTCCCACACTCTCAAAACGAGTAACGGAAGAAATCTTTATTTGAGATATAAAATAGCCTACCTCGGAGAAAAGAGACAGCTGGCCCGGTCACCATGGAGACCAAGTCACAGGTAATAGGGAAGGAAGCTCAAAGGTAACGATGGCCTGTGACCCAGATGCTTCTGAATCTGGAGGTATGGGAGGGACCCCAACAGATCCTTGCTCAGGGTGGCTTTCGACTTTCTACTTCAGATTGAAATGTCCAACTCAGTCATGTCCATCCCTCTCGCTCCGTCACGGACACCCTTCATTGCCATTCATTTTCCTTCCTGTTGTGCTAATGGTGTGTGGCTAAGCCACGGCATAAAAAAAGATATAAAATTATACAGCATTATCTTTCCCCTGAGCCTACACACACATGCTCTTCTCTTCAGCTCTGCAAGCTTTAAAGAGGGGAACAGGTTCACTCTTACCCAGTCCTGAACCATTGAGACAGTGAACCTTCAGACACATCCCATCATAATCTTATACCTGACCCTTCCAAGACAATGGACAACAGAGGCCTCAGAAGCCTTGGAAGGAGACAGTCAACACATGCAGCCCTGCCTCTGAACACTATTTATCTGAGTCACTGGTACCAAAGGTTCCACAAGTTGATCCATCATTGATAACAGCAAGCCATCCCCCCTTGTTAAGGCCTTGGAACTGTTAGGAGAGCAGATATTCACAGCTCTTGGGTAGCAGCTATTCCTATACAAGAAAAATAAACACATCCCTAGGGTCTTACATGATTCTGTAGCCGAAGGAGCCTGTAAGGCTATATGCATACCTCCGAAATGGACTCAGCCACAGGCTATGGCTCAGTGCCTGGCTCCCAGCGGTCACCGTGCATTCTCCATGCTACCCCTGCTCCTGACATGAGTACTTCCCAGCACAGCTCCATTGCCCGACCCTAGCTGCCCTCCGCACCCCTGTACACAATCGAGGTCATACCCAGGTGGAATGTCTGCAGGACATGACCCGGCCGACAGGTGGATCCTGCACATAGTAAGCAGTCCGTCCATGGGACGTACTTTATGGGATGGTGTGGTGCAGAAAGAGGCAGTGGTCCTCACCCAGCAGGAATGTCGCAGGGCATGAAGAGGTAAAAACAGGAAGAGGAATGAAGGATAGCTCTAATGACCCTAGAAGGAGAGCGAAGCTGTCTAGGGTGCCTTCTGTGAGGCTAATGAACGTCTAATACCACTTTAAGGGCCCAGTTCAGCCAGCGGCTCCTCCCTCACCTCTGGAACTGCAAACGCTCACAGTCGCACAGCTGGGAATGAAAGCTTAGTGTCCAGCCCTAAATCAAACTGTGGGTTTTAAATCTGAAATACAGAACACACACACAGCACCCCCAGTCACAAGTTCACACCACTAACCTCTAGTTTCCAGTTACCTCCAAGCCCAACTCCTTGATTACAGACAATATGGGGGTAAAGAAATGAGCTAGAGCCGGGTGATGGTGGCGCAAGCCTTTAATCCCAGCACTCGGGAGGCAGAGACAGGCGGATCTCTGTGAGTTTGAGGCCAGCCTGGTCTACAAGAGCTAGTTCCAGGACAGGCTCAAAGCTACACAGAGAAACCTTGCCTCAAAAAAAAAAAAAGAAAAGAAAAGAAGGAAGTAAGGAAAAAAGGAAGGAAGGAAAAAAGGAAGGAAGGAAGGAAGCAAGCAAGCAAGCAATGAGCTAAATGGCACAATGGGAAACAAATGGCTAGATCCAACAGGTGACAGATTCTACAAGACAACTGACCCGGACAACTGTACAAGAAGCAGTTGTTTTCACCATCACTTCACGGATGTAGGAAAGGAAGGAGACAGGAGATTGTACAAGAATCTGGAGATAGCCACTAGTTAAAGTGGTTGCCATGCAAGCAGCAGGACTAGAGTTTAAGTCACATAACCGTCAGGAGGGTGGGGCAGCCCGTCTCTAACTCCAGTACTCGGGAGGCAGAGATAGCAGATTCCCAGGGCAAGCTGGTTGGTGTGGTGAGACAGCCATATCCATGAGTGTCAGGTTTAAGAGACCCTGCCTCATTGATTAGATGGAAGAGTGACGGAGAGAGGTCCCTGACTCGTGAGGCTGTGAGTGCATGTACACACATACGTATTCATGCATGTGCAAAACTTGCATATACACAAGCATACCAAACACATAGCAATTTTAAAAGAAGCACAAGAAGAGATTGTTCTAAACCTTTGCCACTCAAAGCCCATTCAACAGCCCAACTGTAATGTCACTTTAGAACTAGGTAGAAGAGAAAATCTCAGGCCCCAATCATTGCATACTAGCAGGACCTCTAGGTGATCTGTATGTGTACACGTAGTTCTGACATACATGTGCCTAAATGAGGGGACACTCGGGAGCAATAACAACAAAATGTCCTGTGCTGCATCCTAACTGGAACCAATTCATCATAAGATATATTTGGGGGCAACCAGTCAAATGTGAATATGAATCGTGTTAGATTAGTCTAAGAAATATTTTGTTGTTGTTGTTGTTTTTTGAAAAAGGGTTTCTCTGTAGCTTCGGAGCCTGTCCTGGAACTAGCTCTTGTAGACCAGACCGGCCTCGAACTCACAGAAATCCACCTGTCTTTGCCTCCCGAGTGCTGGGATTAAAGGTTGCACCACCAGCGCCCAGCTAATAATTATTATTATGATCTTGATAGTTACGAAAATCTCCAACTGTATCTTCAAATCTACTGCCTATTTAGACTCTCAGGTTCTTCTTTAGCCAAGAGGAATCTACGACCTTCAACAGATGTTAGAAGCCACCAGTCACTAGAGGTACCATATTTTACCTACTTATATATATATATATATATATATCCATAATAAAGTTTAATATATAAATTAGGCATATCAAGAGATTAAAAACAACTAATAATAATAAAATAAAACAATTATCACCACAAACTGCAGTAAAGGTTATGTGAATGCATTCTCTCACTCTCAATTGATTAGCTTCTCTCAATGATTAGCTAAAACTACAGTATTTATGAATGACATGTCATGATGTCTGCTATCTATTTTATAATTCAAAAACAAAGTAGATGGAGCAGACATATGGCAAAAATGTTAACAACTGTTAAATCCAGATCATGGGTATGGACATGCACTAAAGAGGTTAGTGCCTCAATTTGAAACAACTGGGACAAGAGGAATCTCAGAGAGGCGATTTTGGAGACTCTGCATGTACATAATGAGATATCTTGTACCAAAACTCAACACAAAATCCATATATGTTTCATAAACACTATATACATGCCACATGACCTGAAGAAGTTTTTATTTTTTTTAATAATTCTGTGCATCCACAGCTCCACATCAGGAATTTTCTGCTTGGGGTATCATATAGGATCTAGGAATCTTCAGATTTTGGAGCATCTCCAATTTCAGATCTCTGGATTAGGATGCTCCGCCTTTACTGGCCAAACTGTTTCTCTGACTGTATAAAAATGTTTCATGATGAAAATTGTAAGTAAAGGGACTAGAGATGGCTCAGCAGTCAAGAGCATGAACTGCTCCTGAAGAGAGCCTGAGTTCAAATCCCCCCATGTCAGGTGGCTCACAACTGCCTATAATTCCAGTTCCTAGGGAATCCAACTCCTCTGGCCTCTAGGGCAACTATACTCATGTGTGTATACTTAAACCCAGACACAGACACATAATTTAAATAATAAAAATAACTCTTTCAAAGCAAGAAGCAAAAGGAAGGGATATTCTATTCATTAGACATAGTACCACATGAGTAGGGCTTAGCACTACTTAGTACTTAGTACTACTTAGGACTTAGTACATCCCACACATGACAAGGATCTGACTCAGCAAGAAGAGGCACATGCTCCTTCCCTACTCTTTTTTTTCCCCTTCCCTACTCTTCACTGTCCCGTCAGACAGTCTTGTTACCCTGTTTTACAGAGAAGACAACTGGGCTTTCTAATGGAGATATCTCCCATTGCTCCACTAGACCCAGCTGTTAAGAGATGTGATTAGGGAAGTGACAATGGCCGCTCATTGGTTCTATGAGTAGCTGATGAGAAGCCCTGCCTAAAGTCTCTTCTGGACGCCAAGATGCAGACAGTCCGGGCAATGAGGCTTGTCCTAAATGCATGCCTTTCTAAATACGCTAAGATCCACCTCAGCATGTTATCTCTAGACTTAACTGACCTTTAAAAGACCCAACCAATTTTCCCTTCTTAGCCTCTGCTCATTTCTTCTTGATATGCTGCCCTTTTCAATTCCCTATACCGCATCCATTTGGATGCTCTCACGGGGCATTCCCAGTCTATCATGAGAAGATGGACTATGAAATGCTCTCACTTGCTACTGTTGAGCCCTTGGCCTTGAGAATGGATCTATCTATCTATCTGTTCTTATCTGGCTCAGAAGTGATGCCCAGAGTATTCTAAGGGAACAGTCCTCCACTCACACAGTTGCTTTCACTGAACCCCCTCCCTGCCAGCCTCAATAGATGGCTTCAAACCGCATGCTGCATGTGGCATACTCTATTTTCCCTCCTGGGATCACAAAGCTGCATGTTTGGGGCTGGAGAGACAGCTCAGTGGTTAAGAGCACTGACTGCTCTTTGAGAGGACCTGGGTTCGACGCTCAGCACCCACATGGCAGCTCACAACTGTCTGTAATTCCAAGATCTGACACTCACACACAGACACACATGCAGGCAAAACACCAATGAACAGAAAATTTTAAAAATCATTCTTTTAAAAAGCTGTATGTTTAATGTGCACCAAGAAAGGGAGTCAGGAGCCTAGTGACAATAAGGAAGACAAGAACAGGAGATCTCACCTCCTCCTACCCCACACTGCACACTCCATGACCCAGTCTCAGTTGCCCTACTTGGCTCCCTGGGAACCTGTATCTTACTCAATCCTGGCTGTGCTGACAGAGTCTCATAGAGGGTTCAACCTATTCATGGGCCCTGACCTGGATCCAGTAGACACCCACAAAGCTGAACTCCGCTTCTGTCCATGACCTCAACCCAGGAGTCAAGGAGGTGCCAAGGCTGTAGGAGGAAGCCCCAGAGGTTGAAGAAAGGACTCGTGACCCGGCACCTTGTCATATCCACGAGCTCAGCCAGCTGCCAGCATTCCTGGAAGGCACCAGCTCTCAGTCGCACTTTACAGGTTGAAAACTGAAGGTCATGAGGAAAAGAGGGTAATGCATCACAGACAGGGAAACACGGAAGTAGAGGTCGGAGATCAGCATGCATGACCTTCTCTCTGCTGGCAATGTGAGATGCTCTCAGGTCTGGCCCCCACACAAACTCAGGGAAAACTGTGAAGAGCTGGATGATGACGAAATCCACCTGATGGCTAATTTATGAGTGAGGGAGGGAGTATGGGAGGGAGGGAGGGAGGGCATCGTGTGTTTACATATGCAGGTGTGCATGTAAGTGTGCATTTGTGTCTGTGCACAGAATTCAACATATCATGTTTTCTTCAACCTCTCTCTATCTTGTTTTTTGAGATATGGCCTCTCACTGAGCCTGAAGCTCATCAATTTTGCTAGGATGGTTGTCCAGAGGGCTTCAGGTATCTCCTGCCTCTGTCTCCTCCCCAAAGCTAAGATTAAAGAAATGCACTACCACATTTTGCTTTTTACGTCAGTTCCGGGGATTCAAACTCAGGCCCTCATGCTTATACAGCAAGCACTTTACCAACTAGCTGTCTCCCCAGTCCCTGTGATAATTAATTTTATGTCTCAATTTGGCAAAGCTACCATGGCCAGTAGTTTGGTCAAACACTACAGATGGTCCTCGATTTATAATGGTTTGGCTTACAATTTGTCAACTTTGAATTCTGGATCTGGCTCTTTTCCCAGGCTAATGGTAGGTGGTCCATCCTCTCTTGAAACACGAGGCACCAGCAGTGAACTACACATCCCAGTTGGGCATGATCACCAGGGTGAACAACCAAGACTCCACAGCACACTATGCAGCCAAGCTAGGATGACTGATGGGGCAAGAGTGTTAAACTCATTTTCCACTTACGCTGCTTTCAATTTACGCTGAGTTTATCTGGAAGAAGCCCACCACAAGTCAAGAAGCACTGTAGCCTGGGAGCTGCTATGATGGAATTTTCAGATGTGATTAACATTGAAACCAACAGAACTCAAGAAAGCAGATTATCTTCCACGCTGTGGGTGGGTCTCATCAAATCAGCTAGAGGATTTGGGGGGGGGGGAAGCAGAGGGAATTCTGCCCCCGGGGCTGCTTGCTGATTCCTGTCTGCACAATCAACCCTCCTAGGCCTCCAATTTGTTGGCCTATCTCCCAGACTGCTCTGCCAGCACCCCAGCCTTGCAACCATGGAATTTGATATCTTAAAACCAGCCAAATAATCAATCAGTTAATCTTAACACACTTCTTCTCCCTCTTCCTTCCTCTCTTTTGCTCTCTCTTCCTCCTCTTTTCTCTCTCCCTCCTTCCCTCTATCTGCAATGCATGTGTTCATTCTTTCTACCAGTCAGGAGTAGAGATGCTGAGAGGCAGCCTGCTTTAAGGTGTTTTCCACAAATCTTTCTTTTATTTCTCTTAAAGTGACCTAGCCAGGCATTGATCCCAACTTTATGATTGTGTAAAACTCAAAGAACAGAGATGTAGGTGAATTAGCCTAGGATTTTTAGTCCCCACCTGCCTACCTCTCATTCTCAAGCCCTAGAATAGAGCATCAAACATCTGCTCCAGAGGCTCCAAAGACTGAGGCAGGAGTGGTAGAAGGGTTTTTTTTTTAGGTGGGGGGCTCCATGGTCAGACTCCTCATGCTGAGGGAGGAAACACTGGCTCTCAGAATCAACAGGATTTGAGCCTTTCAGCACAATCCTCCCTAGGGCCAGAACACAGTCATTGCCCCCCACATCAGGGTCAGAACTCAGTCTTCCCTAGGGCCAGAATTCATTTCCTCTGGGGACTCAGAAAGGGGACCACAGGTCACTTCAGCTCCTCTTCACCCAGGCATGTTCTCTACTTTGTGTTCTTCACAACAGTTCTTTAAAGTAGACAACGGTGTCCCCATTTTACAGGGAAGGGACTTGAGGCTCACGGAACTAAAATCTCAGAGAAAGACACCCACAAGGAAGCGCTGTGGGTTTCAGAGTGTGCACCCCAATATTCTAGCTCAGGTCACCCTATCATAACTGGAGAAGAGGGGGCATTTCAAAGTCCACTCCACATTTGGGAACTCTTGCTCCAATGTGCCAACTACGGAAAAATGATGCCTTTACCTGATGTGGGATGCAGAGAAGAGGAAATGCCTGGGTGCGGCTTCCCAGCAGACTGTAGGCATATCTGCACACAAACAAATGACTGGCCAGCCTCCTCCAAGCGTAACAGAAATCCTGGTTTTTGCGGCCCTGTCTTTAGTCCTTGCACTAGAATCCCATGGTCCAGCTGGCTGCTGTCCAGCCTTGGCGTCCACAAGGTCCATGGACGCTAATGAACCCTGGTAATTGGTCTAGGCTCTTTCAAGCTAAGGCCATGGGAGAAACACTGTTTTCCCACGCTTCTCTCACTACTTTAAAACCATTCCTTATTACAGCACTCCCTAAAGAAAGAATAAACTATCTAAAAAAAAAACTGCAGAGTATAAATCAGTGGTAACCTGAGCGAAGAAACCAGGTCTCCATGCTGGTACAGCCTGTCGTATTGGGCACAGCACCCTACCACTTACTTGCTCTCCTTTCCAGAAGGCAAGAGTCAGAGCTGGGAAGCTGGGAAAAAGAGAGCGAAAGGGAAGGGTTAAAGAGGTCCAACCAAGCCTGGAAAATGAGGGTCTGCCCCGAAACACAGGCCCAAAGATTCTAAAGGGCAAGTTAATATGAAGACATATAAGGCCCCTAAAACTACAAGTTCTAGAGAGAGAGCAGGGAACCATGTCAGTCGGAACACGTGATGAACCCGGAACGGTAGGCCTGCTTGGCGCAATGGGCGCGCTTGGTGCTGTCCGAGGTGCTGACTTGCCTCACCCACAGTGCATTCACACACAGCGGGCTGAGAACTGAGGGCTATCCATTCTTTTTAACTTTTCTTTCTTTTTTTCTTAACCTGGTTTGTTTGGGGTTTTTTGTTTTTTTGTTTTTTTTTTTGAGGTATAATGGGCATATAAAAACTCATGTGATCAATTCATACAATTGTGTGGCTTTCAGCATAGTACATAGCACATAATTTGTGTTATCATCACCACTGCCTGAGTGATAAACATGTCTACTGCTTCCAAAATTGCCCTTATGTCCCCAAATGATAACCGGCATTAGCAAGGATCTGGAGGAAGGGAGATTTTGCACACCACTTTTGCACACCACTGACTGTGTTGTAAATTGGTGCAGCCACTGCAGGAATAACATGGAGCATCCTTTAAACCCTAAAAATAGAACTAACATATAATTCAGCAGTTCCACTTCTGGAGAGCCAAAGGGACTGAAATTGGTATTTTAGCTCCCATGTTTATTGCAGCACTATTCAGAATGGCTGAGACATTCCAACAACCTAAGAGCCCATCAATGGATGAAAAATGAAAATGTAGTCCACATATACATAATGAAGCATTATTTAGCCTTTTAAAGGAGGAAATCTTGCCATTTCCTGAACTGTGAATAGTCTAGAGAAGAATGTTTGAAGTAAGACAGACACGAGAACAAGCACTGTGTGGTCTCACCTTCATGTGGAACCTAAAGAAGGCAAACTGCCAAGGGCTGTGGTTGAGGCTTGGGGAGATTTCAGTCAAGGCTACAAATTTTTTATTAAAATGTGTTCTCAAGACCTCATGCAAAGCACAGCGACTATGTTCAGTAATACTCTGCAGATAGAATTACACATGTTCTCACAAATATAAATACACACATACATATATATGAGGTGATAGATATGCTAATCACCCTGTCTGC
Source organism: Myodes glareolus (assembly GCF_982192425.1). NCBI lineage: Eukaryota > Metazoa > Chordata > Mammalia > Rodentia > Cricetidae > Myodes > Myodes glareolus. The sequence continues at coordinate 36,285,780 of NC_142030.1, read as the reverse complement.
AGCAATCACTTCACAAGTACATGTGTATTGAGCATCATATAACACATTTTAAATATGTGCTTCTTGTGGAACAAGAAGGTAGACTCAGAGCAAACAAAGTAAGCGCTTCGCCACTGAGTTAAATCTACGAACCCTTTTTATTGTAAGACAGGGTCATTGCCCAAGCTGTTCTCAAATGTATATTTCTCCTGCCTCCGCTTCCTGAGTAGCTAGAAGTATGAACATGCGCCATCAGGCCCAAAGAACACATATATTGTTAGTCATCAATTATAAGTAATAAAGCTATAGGAAAGAAACGCTTGGCACTGTAGCAAATACCCATAATCCTAGAACCAAGAGGCAGAAGCAGGAGAACTGAGAACTGAGCTCAACCCCCGGTGTCCGCAGCAATCCTCTGTTCTCAGGGAAAACACGGGACATGGGTGTAGCGCAGTGGTGGAGCACTGTTCTGCCATATACAAAGCCTGGGTTCCCAGTACTGAAAATTAAGGTCATTTTTAGTGACCCTTTGATTTTTCAGTACTCTGTGTGTGTGTGTGTGTGTGTGTGTGTGTGTGTGTGTGTGTGTGTGTGAAAGAGAGAGACAGACAGACAGACAGACAGACACAGAGAACTTAATGTAGACCTACCCTTTGAATACATTCACAAGTCTACCATCTTTCCGTAGACCACACTCAAATGGAATCCCTGTATTCTAATTCAGTTTTGTTTGGGGAGAAAAAGATTTACTTCCCCATACAACTCTCTGGCCACAACTCGACACTGAGAAAAGTGAGGGTAGGAACTCAAAGCAGGAACCAGGATGCAGGAACTGAAGCAGAGGCCATAGAGGAACACTGCTTGTTGACTTGTTCAGCCTGATTCTTCACACAACTCAGGGCCACCTGCCCAGGGGTGGCACTGCCCAACTGGGCTTGGCCCTCCTATATCAATCATTAATCAAAACAATGTCCTCAAAGACTTGCCTACAGGAAATCTGATGGAGAAATTTTCTCAGTTGAGGTTTCCTTTTTCCAAATCACCCTGACTTGTGTCAAGTGGCCAAAAATGCTAGGAGCATAGCCTAGAACCTTCTACCCTTTGAATCATGCTCCACACCCCATCTCCTCTCAGGACCACCATTCTTTCTTCCCATTCCCGGCCACCTTCTCAGCGGAAATTCTGCCGTCCAGCCTTCCAGGATCCTGGTCCACTCCAGTATCCTGCCCCTTTCCTCCTCTAAGCCACTCCACCTGGACACTGACTTCCCAGAATGTCCTGCCAGAACAGCTTCTCTACCTTCATGGGCACATAACGTAAGCCCTCCTCCAAGTGGTCAGCTGTGTTCCTCTTTCATTCCCAGACTGTGAAATGAAGCCCTGATCCTTGGCCAAAACCCCAAAGCCACTCCAGAATCTGTGAATATATGATTGAAATCCACCATGACTACTATACAGCATCCTGGTATGTTGACAGGGAGGACCACCTTTGCCCAAATGAACTGGCAGAAGCCCTACACTCCTGACCAGAGCGGCCTTTGGTTACTATTCAGTGTAGGAATGTGCTCTACACGGTAGTAGGGATCAAAAGGGAAGTGTGTCATGCGGCAAAAGGAAGATGGAGGAGGTCTAACTGGAAGTGTATGAACCACACCGGTTGGAGGGTCTCTAAGAGCACAGTCACTCTGTTATTTATGATGGGAAGTTGTCCGTGTCAGCAGAAAGATGCTCTAGTAAATGGTAGATTTAGGAGAGCTTGTCTCAGCTCCTGGGATTTATAAAGTCGCAGCAGCGATAAGGAGATAGGAAGCTTACAGAGTATTAATGTTCTTGAGGCCACAAGAGTAAGGTGAGCCCTGAACACAGTTTCAATTGAGCAGAGTGAAAACAGGATCCAGATGAGACTAGATCCCAGGGCCCCATTCTCAGCCACCTAGGAAGGGGCCCCTCTTCACGCTGATGGCCAGATAATTAACAAAAGCACGGCAGACAAAGCCACCTAGCAACACTCCTTTTAGGATCCATCCTGCAGGAAGGACTGGAGGGAGAGCAAAAAATGGGGACATGCATAAAAAGGGATGACTGAGGCTGGGCACATTGATCAGTGGCAGAGAGCACTCAGTTAGTGTGCTCCAGGCCCTAGGTCCCAATCAACACAATAAGAAAACAACAAATATACTCAAAATATGTTGTATAAAATTCTTATATAGATAAATGTAAAGGTGAGAGAGACAGAGACAGACAGACAGACAGACAGACAGACAGTGGGGAGTAGAGGCTACATGCAGGGAGTCCTGGGCAGGGCACTTGTCCCCTGGGTTTCATCCAGAGTAAAGACTTGAAGGATGACACCACCTCATCTGCTCCTCCAAGCAGAATCCTCATCTAGAAGAACCCCAAAGCCAGCCACATGACATCCAGCCTCTATGGTTACCACCATTTATGAGCCACCTAAAATAAGTCCAGTAAGTTTCAAATGGAATTAATAACCTTCCTTCTAAATTGCAATTAGATAAACGATTGCACGGAAGTGCCTCTTCCTATGTAGCCCCTTGTTAGGAGTCTATCCTCTGACAGTTCTTAGCGAGTCCCTCCATGAGCCCAGCCTCTGGAGCTCTATTCCTGTCCTCCCTCCCACACATGCCACCTGCAGCCATCTAGGGCAGACAGCGGCCTTCCATTTGTCCAGGTCACCCTCACAACTAGATGTACCCAAATTTATGCTACCCCTCAAATCCACATTCCCTTGCTTGAGGCCACTTCCCAGGGCATGTAGCCTTGGCCCCGTGAGCAGCACAGATAGCGATCACGTCTATTGCTTCCACGGCTGGAACCCAGAGCACAGGCAGTGTTCCCTGCCCAACTTTATCGTGGCCCAGAACAACTTCAGAGCAGTTTCCCTGAGCCTAGATCCCCCAGCCAGGCATATGACCACTAGGCAGAGTACAGTGCCCCAAGCCAGTCCCCGCGATGCCATGCTCCCAGTAGACCATACGCTAAAACACTTCTTAGAACACAGCCACACTGGGGTTGTTTATATCCAGAGCCATGGTGCTCCCCAGCTTTAGGGAAAACATTAATCAGATTTCAACAGTGTAGCTGATGGTTCTAAAGTGCCCTAGGTCCCAAAGACCCTAATCGCAGCTTTGTGTCTCAGCCTACTGGTGCTTTTGCTAAAAACTCATGCCATGCGGGCCATGGCATAAGCAAGTGTAGTCTCCTGGCTTCGCACTGCCCTCGAGTGTGGTTTGTGCAGAATGACGGGAACTCCAGAAGTGGTGGCTACTCTCCTAAGACTCAGCCAGACTCACCAGATCGCCTTCTGTCGTCTTGCTCAGAGATGCTGTGTGAACCCCAGACTGCTGGAGACTGAAATGTACCCACATTTATTTTTGGAACTTCCAAAAAAGCCAAAGTCAAAGAAATTTACAACTTGGCCGGCTCTGCTCAGTAATAACTGTTATCTCCAAGCTCAGATCTCCAGACCAGACAGCAGAGGGTACAGGAAGGTGAATGTGATAGATTTCCAGCCACTCCATCCCAAAGAGCCTCGTGGGACACAGTGGAGGGAGATGTGACCAAGAGGAACAGGAAGGGAGGCAGAAAAGAAGGAGGTAATCACCTCCCCTTCTAGCTAGGAAACCAAGGCATCAGCATTATACTCTAGTTCATCTCTGCAAGAGCCTGCCATGGAGGTATTGTCCCCTCCCCTTTTTTGAAAAACAGGAAGCCAGGGCCGAGAGATACAAATAAACACCTTAGGGCCGGGCGGTAGTGGTGCACGCCTTTAATCCCAGCACTCAGGAGGCAGAGGCAGGTGAGTTCGAGGCCAGCCTGGTCTACAAGAGCTAGCTCCAGGACAGGCTCCCACAAATAAACACCTTGAAGGGACCAGGTAAAGAGCTCAGTCAGTATAAAGAGCTGTGCCAGCATGAGCCTCCGAGGGCTGGCCTAATGAGATGGCCACCTGGGTAAGTGTGCCTGCATCCGAGCCTCACAGCCTGACTTCAACCCCTAAGACACACATGACAGCAGGAGAGAACCAAATCCCATAAGTTTTCCTCTGACCTTACACACACAAAAACAAACTAAAAATAATAAAAGACTTGAGTTCGGATTCTAAGCACTCATGGCAACTATGGTGGTACAAGCCTGTAACCCCAGGCAATCAGCCAGACTAAAAAAATTGTGAGCTCCAGGGTCAGAGGGAGACTGTGTCTCAAATAACAGAGTAGAGAACAATAGAAAGAGGTACCCAGCATCAACATCTGGCCTCTACACACATGTACATGTAAGTGTGTGTCTGAATACACACACACACACACACACACACACACACCATATACAACTAAAAAGAAATGTCCTTTGAAATCAATGTCACTGAGTGCACTCCAGCTGTCTCTTGTCATATTCTTCCCACTGCTTTATCCAGCTTCCAGAAGGCAGCCAGAAGACCCAAACGGGACAGCAGGTAACTGCCACCCACATGCTTGCTCCTATAATACTCCATCATGTTACAAATGTAGCCCATGACAATATGTCAGTCCCTCCAAGTCCACGGATATGAGTGTCTCCCATCTGGGCCTCCAACCAGGCAAAAGAAACACCTCGACTACCATGCCAGATTTCACACCCAAAGAAGAAGTTTCTGGCTTCAAGAACACAGGCTCCTGAATGGGGACAAACAGAGATACTCCACACCCCTTCCATCCATCAACCTGAGCTTGGAATTTGAAAGCTAAGACAAAACTCCACTGACAACCCCCTGCCTTAAGTCACCGGCTTTGAACCTTTGGGGTACATGGTTCCAAAGGTCATCTTCATGAGTCAAGCCTGGATGCCCACCCCCGTCAGCAGAACTGGGGATCCCACTTCTCCCTCAGGGCTGGCCCCTGTTTCCCAGCACTTGTAATTTGTGCAAAGTGCCTTGTGGCTGGGTGCCATCACACAGGACTTTCTGCTGAGCAAGCACTTCCGCAAAGTTCAAACCGCCTTGGCTATTGCAAAGTTAAATGTGGGTGGAAACAAAGCGAGCCTATCTCCAAATGTTTCCAGATGGCTTAGCTCCTTCAGGCTCAGACAACATCAGAGTCATTTCATTTTCGAAGCAGAAAGTCCCTCAACCTGGAGAAATGGCTGTCTGTGGTGAGGCTTAAGTGGGGCCTGGGAAAATGAGCTCCAGTTGGAAACCCCACCCTAAACACCCTAAAAAGGACCTTTGGTCCCTTTCTCTGCAAGAGCTAATGACAAGAGCACTCATTACGCACCCCCTGAGCAAGCGCATCCTTCATCAGTCATTGAGGGGAGTCTGGGGGCTTCCCTTTCCCTCTCGAACTGCTCCAATTCATGGTGTTCCTCCTGGATCTGTAGGAACCTTTGTTCTACTCCCCACAGACCAGCCACAGAGAGTTAGATGGCAGCCCTCAAACACTAGTGGCCTTGCAAGGGGCCTTGCAAGGGGCAGAGAGGTTCAGGAGGAAGATTCCAATCTGAGCTCCTTTACCTACCAGCCCTGCAACGTGAACAATATGCTCCACTTTCTGGAAAGCACCATAGGTAGCATCTTACCAGGTAACTAGCAAAGCTGAGCCCTCTGTGAACTGCTGTGCCATCAGGACCTGTGCCATGCCCATAGGTGCCACCCACATAGTCTGTGCTGAAGAGAACACCTGTACTAGGGATGTCACAGACAAATCCCGGGGGTTGTGTTCATGGTAGTCCACCCGAGGGAAAGGGAGCAGCAGGAACAGCAAAGCAGATCTTTATGACATCAAACTCAGAGGCACTTTCTCCAGGGTTGTGGGAGCTACAGGAACAAAGCATCAGGGCAGAGCTCACACGGCCATTAGGAGACTCAAGCCCCAGCCCCAAGCTCAGCGGCAGCATCCGCTTCAGGGCTGAGAGGAGACAAGCAACTCAGGGCAGAGAAGCTGCTCCGGGCTTGAAGGAAGGAGGAAGAGGAGCCCAGAGGACAGGCACATCCTCTAGTGGGTCCAGGCCTGAGACTGGGATGCAGTAGAAGGGCACCACTAGCTGGGACTTGGCAGGCTCTGATTAACTTTCTTACCATTAATGATGACCATAATAATTGTAGCAGCTACCATTCCCTAGGATTGGCCATACCAAGTCACTTGCAAGCATCTTCTTGGGTCATCGTCACCACAATCCTGAGATTTTAACAGATGAAGATACAAGGGCTGTGAGAGATTTATCCAGGTCACTCAAATACTGGCTCACAGACTAAGAAATGGAGGCCTATACCTCTGGCTTTGCCAGGCCATCTTCTGGGTTCACAAACTAAGCACAGAGGACATCTGAACTGAACGGGGTACTCCCCAGACTCAGGTCCCTTCCACAGCTCTTTCAGTGTGACACAGAAGCCGGAAGAGCAACCTTTCCAGAAGTTCCCCTCTGATATGACCTTGATTCGAGATGCAGCCATGTCCCTGGGCCTGCTTGTCAGTCACCAAATCTCCTGCAATCCCAGCCTATGGTCCAGATTCCAGGCTCTAGAAGTTCAGTACCAAATCCCAGGAAATTCAGGGGGAAGGAATGACTGTCTCCCCATCAAGAAGGCCAGAGGAAGGCTGCAGCTCCAGCTAGGACACGCCAACACACTTTAGTGTTCTTAGCCCACTGACGGGCACTCCTAGTAGCCGGCTCTGTGATGGACAGCTAGGCCTGCCAGCGCTTGTTGTTTCTGCTAAACTCAGAGCTATTACAACAAAACCGCTAGACTTCTTGCAAACAATTTTCCCCTTTGCAATCTCATAAATTAATTCCCTCCTTTCGAGCTGACTGGCTTCCTGCTAATCTAACCACTAACCTATCACCATCCGTAAACTAAATGATCCGGAAACAGTCTCCCATCTAAGCCTAACGCACTAAAATTACTTTTTGGGATTTCTGCTTTTTCTTTGCTAAGTTCAGTTTCCTCTGCCTCCTCCAAACATGGAGGGCATCTGGCTCTTCCCTCCTGAGACTCTGAAGCAAGAGGAGGGGCTGACTGCCTTCAACTAGTGTTGAGGGCATGAATTTCTAAGGGGACTCCTTAGCCAAACACCCAGAATTAAAGTAGTCCCCCAGGAGTATAGGTGGGGCAGGCCCCAGAGACATCAGCTATGATGTCAGAAGACAATGGTGGTGGTCTAGTGACGGCTCAGTGCCCATCTCAAGAGCTCCTATCAGGTAGCATCTGCCTCTCTAACACCTCAGAGTGCACGCTTCCTGGAATACCCAGCCAGGAGAAGTTGAAAGGAATTGCTAGCCTAGCCCAAAAATGGCAATGGAAGCTTCAGGCATTCTGAGGAGCACAATGTGAGGACACATTCTGCTGTGTTTGGGTAACCTTGATAAGTATTCCCAAGAAGGAAAGGGTAAGTGGGTTGCAAGGATACCCAAGACACAGTAGAAGCAAGCCATTTTCAGAACCATTACGAGACTGACCTGGACTCTTTGCCCAATGATTCTCTCTCTCCAATATTGTCACACAAGTTCCAGCTGTCCTGGATCTCCATACTGAGCTTGGAATGTGGGGCTATCATTCTAGACCCATGCCTAGTGTCCTAGTACCTACTACAGAAGCATTAGAAAACCTATATGAGTGTTGGGCCCAGAACCACACTGCTAAGTCACCAAGCCCCTTGGAATTATTAACCAATTATAGAATCATGGGCTCCTCCCTCTGCTTGGGCCTGCAGTCCAGACTCTATTCCATCTGCCCTGCCCAGATCTGCCACCAGCATCTTATCTGTTGTGACTTCTTGGCTCTATCAAGCAGCATAACCCTGAGCAAGTCACATTAAGCCTCCCCAGTTGTAGGGAAAATTAAAGAGCAATGCTCACAAGCACTTAGCACACTGGCTGGCAGGGACCCAAGAAAGCAAAGGCCAGACTCGCTCTCCCACCCATCCCAGCACAGCCTTAGCACATCCACACACCCCAGCCGGTACTCTCTGAGCCCAGGTAGCTACGCCTACCCAGGCCATGGTGGCAGAGGCCGTGCAGAGGGGTCAGGAGCATGGATCCTATGGCCCAGAAGTGGGGTGAGGACCGTTCCTCTAAGGAGTCTGAGTTTAGGCAGCTCTTTAGAGCCGACACGACCTCTGACTCGCACAGCGAACTGGATTTTTGCATAGCTGGCCACAGTCATTTTCTTATTACTTAGTATGTTACCCACCTGATCTGCTTCCTACCCCACAACATGCACCCTTCTGCCTCCATTAACCCATCTCACTATACATCCACTCATGTACCGCTTCATCCAACTGTCCTCCCACTCAGCAATTCATACCCTATGCATTTTCCCTAGCCACCCACATATATCTCCCTGCAATCGTGTCCATATGTGTGTGCGCATGTATATGTGTGTGTGTGTGTGTGTGTGTGTGTGTGTGTGTATCAACTATATTCCATCAATCCAACCATCCCTCTGTTCATCTGTTCATGCCTTTCATCTCTAGTCCAGCCTCCCAGGCAGTCACCCCCACCCTCCAGCTCTCTCCCACTCCTACCCCTACAGTCACCCATCTACATATCCCTCCTGAGTGTCCACCCCTCTCCCCTCTGAAGAAGGTCCACTATACTCCTGTCAACACCCCTGTGCCCGTGCTCAGGACTCAGCCCAGGTATGCAGAGCTGTCCCTTCAGCCTGGCTCCTGCCTGTTGGGTCACCTTACCCACAAGCCTGCATCTCCACCCCTAACAGAGTGACTGGGTACCTGCGGGTTTGGAGCTCCTAGGAAAGTTATGAATGACCCAAGGAGTTAACACTTATAAAATAATGATATACACATGTGGTGGTGTTTTCAGTCGCCTACAACTATATATCTTCTGAAAGTAGATTCTCCACACAATCGTTTTTCCTGAGGGCCCCTGTGGCATTCTTACCTCCCACCTCTGCCAGAAGAAGGAAGTATAGATAGGTAGGGAGCAGTGGGGGCCTTTACCCCACTATCTTAACTCTTGCTCCTGGGGGAGCTACGGGACCTTTCCCAGCTCTAATTAGAAGATCAGCATCCAAGGACCTTCTCCTAGTTACATCCTTCAGCTCCCGTAGTCTGGGCTTTGTTGGCAGAAAGAAAAGTTCCAGGTGCTTAAAGTACCATAGCCCACGGCTGCCAGCTCCTCAGAAACATGAGACTAGACAGTCATGGCCCTACAAACCATCCCAGTGGCAGAGGTAAGGCTGTCAGCCTTAATGGTTACTAAGGGCGCAAGTATCCCTTGATAGACCTCCAACTGGATCCTGTCAGTGGTCTCAGCTTCTCCTGACATCCCCAACCCTTGCAGCACCTCAGCCAGGCTTCTCCCATATACCAGGGATATACAGCTCCCATATACAGCTTTTCACACTTCTTTCAACAGATCTGACCCATCTTTGCAGCTATCACTTTGTGCTTTATGAAGAAACAGGGGCCGGGTTTCCCAGAGTGTCAGTGAGATCCTCAAGATGGCTGAGGCATAGGATGGGGCTTTCGGTACGTGGATACATGGAAGGTGGGTGTGCCTCTGGTGCTCAGTGAGTAAAGGAACAGAGCTGAGCCTAGGAATAGCACCCTCTCTGGCTCTCTTCTGCATGTTACATCAGACATGGGCGTGGTCATCACCATCACACAGCAGCCATGCTAGTGCTTTCCATCATCCATGCTGGCCTTTGCTCCAACAGCTCCCTCTTCCTGGGCTGCTCCACACCAGGTGCCTGTGCATGCTGATGGGTAGGTATGGGGTTCAGAATCTTGCCTCCTGCCATGAAAACTCAACTTTTGATGTTCTAGGGACAATCTGGGGGCTGGAATGTAGCAGGGAGTGGCCCGCTTGTTTGTCCCGGCTGCCCAGAACCAAAATAATCACACAGAAATCATATTCATTAAAACACCGCTTGGCCCATTAGCTCTAGCTCCTTATTGGCTAACTCTTATATTAATTTAACCCATTGCTATTTATCTGTATATCGCCATGTGACAGTGGCTTACTGGGTAAAATTCCCAGCATCTGTCTCCGGCAGAACCATGGTATCGCTCTCTGGCTCTGCCCTTCTTTCTCCCAGCATTCAGTTCTGTCTTCCCTGCATACCTAAGTTCTGCCCTATTAACAGGCCAAGGCAATTTCTTTATTCATTAATGGTAAAGATAGCACACAGAGCGGACTCCCACATCACTGGAAGATAAGAGAACCCAAGCAAGCCACATCTGGGGTGCATCCCCTTAGGGATAGTTCAAGGCCTAAGAAAGGAGCAAATAGAGGGAACAAGGAAGAGGAAAAAAAACCCACCTTGTTAAGAATAACCATAGGCAGGACAACTGCCAAACACTGTCACTCACTCAGCTGAGTGCCTTCTGACTCAGAACCAAACAGTCATGGGTTCAAGTCTTGCGGAACTTGCATTCCGGCATGAAAAAACAAAAATATTTTAAGATAAATAATTATATATATGCATAACATCTCCAAGGTGAGCTTGAAAATAGACACTGAAGTTATCAGGGAAGCCATATGGGAATCTCGCAAAGGGTGCTCCGACAGTTCAAAGACCCTCGGGCGAGACCATGCATGGGTGCTGGAGGAGCATTTAGGAGGCCAACATGGCTGGAGCAGAAAGAACGTGGTTAGAGAGGGAGGAGCTGAAATCCATGAAGAGATAAATAAGATCATAAGAGATTCCAAGGGTCAATCCCAAGGCAACAATGACCACAGCAGGTTATAGGCACAAAAGCAATAGCCTGCCTCGGTTTCCAGAAGCGGCACTCTCCTTTAGGGATTAGGAAGCATGGCAACCACCCTGACACACCAGCCTCACCCAAGAAGCCACAAAATGAAGGTGTTAGAGCGAAGGTTGAGAGGTTAAAAGCTAGTGTCAAGTAACTCAGCCAAGATTTCAGAGCAGAAAGCTAGTCCTAGCAGGCAGACGGCTGCCTCCAGGGCCCTGTTGTATCTACTCTTGGTTGACTGGCCTGGCCCGCTCCTCAGCTAGCTGATCCCTGGGAAGGGGAAGGCAATGTTCAAGCTAGATAACCCCACCATCCCTCAGGGCCTTGGGGAGTAAGATGATGGGGCATTAGAAAGACAGCAAAGGTTGTGTCTTCCCTCTGCTGAGAATTCCTGTCCCAGGAGACCCATCTTTCCACAAGGAACAAACCTACCTGCAACTAAAAGCCAGGAATCCCATTTAGCCATCTGTGGGAGGAAATCTTGCCGTCTGTGACAACACAGACGAAGCCAACGGCGTTAAAGGAAATAAGCCAAGCAGAGAGACGTAAATCCTGTATGATTCAGGCTATCTCCGTTAAGGAGAAGCAGGGGTGGGAGAGGGACGGTGTCAGCAATGTTTTAGTGAGCGCTGTACTACAGGGTGGCCACAAGAACACCACATTTCAAAACTGCTGAAAGAATCTATGTTAGATGTCTTCATTAGAAATCTGGTCAGCGGCTGAGGTGATGGACATGCTCACTGGATTGATGGACTCTGCTTGCAGTATCTGCACAGGCTAAAACATCATTCTGTGTTTTCCCAAAATACACAACTACCACTTGTCAATTAAAAATAGGTTGACTGAGTAATGGTCACAGGGGGCTAACGAGATGGCTCAACAGTAAATGCGCTTGCCTCTTAGACCTGACAACCTGAGTTCAACGCCCGGAGCACACATAGTAGAAGGAACAGAGCTGACCCTAGGAAAGAGCCAAACCCCGAAAGTTGTCCTCTAATCTCCATGAGTTCACTATGGCTCCTACAAAACACACACACACACACACATAATTAAATTAAACTTTGACTTGAAATTATATTTAGAAAAGAATGATCAAAGGAAATAGATTCATCAGAGGTTCAATGAGAAAATCTGGAGGATGGGCCATCATGGTATCTGCGGACATCACTGACAAGGACAGAGATGGTGGAAGGATGGGCATGGCTGACATCTAAGTGGTACTTGCTGGGTCTGGTGTCCAGGAAGCCCTTGGGGTTGCCTCCCTTCCTTCTCCCCTTTCAGAGACCCTCCTAGGATCTGCCATCACAGCATGGACTGCAGGAGCAAAGCCACTCTCTTAGTAACAGCTCCAACCAAATCAAGGAACCAAAATGCAGTCCCAGGGCTGGAGATGCAGTGTGGTGGTAGAGGCCTTCTGCCCACAAGTGGAGACTGTGCATCTCTAGCACTGTAGGAGGAGAGGCCGCTTGCTGGTTCCCAGCTGCTTAGCCCCTAAATAATCATACAGAAAATATATTATTTAAAACACTGCTTGGCCCATTAGCTCTAGCTTCTTATTGGTTGACTCTTACATATAAATTTAACCCATCTCCATCCATCTGTGCATCATCACATGGCAGTGGCTTACCTGGTAAAATTCCGGTGTTTGTCTCCAGTAGGGCTACATGGCTTCTCTCTGACTCTGTCCTTCTTCCTCCCAGCTTTCAGTTTAGCTTTCCCTGCCTTCCTAAGTTCTGCCCTGCTATAGGTCCAAAGCAGTTTCTCTATTCATTAATGGTAATCACAGCCTACAGAGGGGACTCCCACCTCACAGCACTACTAAACTAAGACAACTACATGCTGACACACTCCAGCTCCACTTCTCCTGCCATGCAGGACCGAGTCCTGGGCCTCCCTGCACACCCTAGCACCTGGCAGATGTGAGAGGAACACCGCAGCTGCATGTCAAAACTGTAAAACAAGAATGAATACAAACTTGCAGACCAGCCCTGATGGGAAGAAAATTCTGTTTCATTTGGTTCTGACTTGGAGATCAATCACAAACCATAAACCTGACAGAATTATGTGGGAAGACAATCTCTGTGGGCTAGGGACATGGGAGAGGGCAAAGGGTCCCAGCACGGAACAGGGACAGAACAAGCATTTGAAACACACCTACAACATGGGTGGATCTGGAGGAGCTGACGCATCTGTCACAAAAAGACAGCTGCATGTTGTGTGAACACACTGAGTCCCCGAGCCAATGACTGCAGTGCTGAAGCCAATGCCTTCCGCTTGTCATCACGGCAAACTCGGTCATGCCAGTCCCTCTGACCCCCCCTAGAACAACAGTCCCTGAGGTAGACTACGTTCCAGGCAAAGGATGCTCACTGCAACATTTCCACCACGCTGAAATGTTGGGAAGAAAAAAGAAAACCGTTAGATCAACTAAGGTAAAGGCTCCAGAAGCTGTATAACACAGTCATTAAAATAGCAATTACAAAGAAATTTTAATGGCCCAGAAAATAATTATACCATTGTAATTATATGGAATGGTGTGCCATATTATAAGTTCCTTGTGAAACAAGGTCATCCATAAAAAATGAGTTGAAATTAAATCAAAATGGCGGTCTAAAGTATGGTCAGCTTCTTCTTCCCAACCAAAAACAATAAGAGTAATATTAAACACAAGAAAAGATTATTGAGAATCAACTATACTAGAATCCAAGAATGGGTTTGTGTTGTGTTGGCCTGCTTAACAGGGCAGAAATCTTGATGGAAGCTTGGTGGCCAAAGGCTGATTGATGGGTGCAAGCCAGAAACAGGAACCTAGCCAAAAACCCAGCAGCAGAGGGATGCATGAGGCAGCAACCCACGCACACAAGGAAGGCAGGGTATGGAGACACAGAGTCGCCCAGATCAGACAGGAGGATGGCTGGCTGTGACATAGACAGTGAAATTCCTACAACAGGAAGAATGGGCACCTGGGCTCAGGAAGAGGAAGTTTACCTCCCACGGAGTGAAAGTAAGTTCCAGGAGAAGGTGGAACCTCAGATCCAAACACTAGAGTCCCCAGTAGCCATTGCTGGGGACTGTCAGCTTCACAGACAGGCCAGCGTGAAAACGCAAAGAAAGGTATGCAACCTGAAATCGTCCTTTATCAAGACCTGCCCGTCACAAGAAGTGCGCCTGAGGACCAACTAGCACAAGTCAAAAGACCCCTTCAGAAAAGAAAACACTGGGGAATGGGGCAGGCTCCTGCATCCATTAAAAAAGGAATTAACTTGGGCTGAGGCGTTATCTCGGTGGTAGAGCACTTACCCGACTGTGAGTTTGATCTCCACCACACACACAAAAAGAATTTGATCTTAGAACTGACTATTTCATTACTAAAGTTTTAGAGTGGAAAAGGTAAAGACTACACTGTGACCCAGAGAACGGACGAAGGAATTCTCACAGATAGCACCAAAAAGCCCAGAGGTAGGAAGGATGAAATGAGAAAGGAAAGGAAGGAGCTAACTCCAAACAAATGGGAGGAATTCCAAAGAGAGACATTAAACAACACAGGAAATTAGGTATTTTTGTTGTTGTTTTTAATTCAGAAAGACTCCAGTCTCTCAGATTGACAGAACTTACCATGTACAAAACAGGATTATGTAAAAAGATGATATTTAGGTCTAAGGTAGTGAAATTTTAGAACCCAAGTAAAACGGGAAAAATTCCAGAAAGAAAACAACACAGATGGCTTGCAGAGAAACAGAAGACACAGTGGTGAATGTCAAGTTCCTGAGCCAAGTGGCCTGGGTCTGAGCCTCTGTAGTGTCTGTGGGTCTCTCCTGAGTGCGCCTCCCTTTCCTGCCTTCTCTATGTGAAGCGGAACCCACCTCATAGGCCTGACAACAAGATGAAGTGAGTCATTCCAAAGAAAGTCCTGGCCCTGAGCACTCAAGGCACTTAGCTGTCACCAGGAACAATGGCACACACAGCCAAGGAAGCAAAATTTCCAAAGGGCTTGGGAGGAAAATGGCTTGAACCTTCAATTCTCTGCCAAGCTGTGGGGAGGAAAACAGGCTTTTTCACAAATGCAAGGACACAGAAAGTTTACCTTCTGCAAACCTACTGGGAAAGAGCTTTCAAATGGTACATTCCAGCTATGAGAAGTGACAGCAAACAGGGCAGAGGAGTGGTTGCCAGCGGAAGGGAAGGGAGAGAGTTGTGAGGTAAGGGCTTAACAGACACAAGAGCTTCTCAGGGGTGTGATCAAAGTGTCTGAGATTAGTGGTAACCACTGAGTCACCTTACAGATGCACTGAAGGTCACTCAAGTGCAGACTTTTGAATTCCTAAAAACAGGAGGTTCTTCAACTAACAAAGTCCAAAGGCAGGGAAGAGAATACAATCATATAGTAGCGAGCAAAGTTCAAATTGATGGATAAATTATTGAAGACTAAAAATGTAGCTCAGTGATTAAGTGTTTGTCAGGGATGTGCAAGGCCCCAGGTTCAACCCCCAACAACACACACACATACAGTATTCATTTTTAAAATCTGAACTAAAATCCCAATGTGTTTCATCTTGGGTTTTGATAAAGTTCAGGCATGAAAGGCAAGTAAAGTATACAAACAGTTTTGTTTTGCTTAGAGAAACAATGATCTTATGGGAAGAGACAAATATCAGCTTAAATATATCTTTAAAAGATAAAATATAAACCATTAGAGAACACACAGCATTCTCTTTAATCCTTACTAAGTTTTAGTTGCCACACTAACAAGTGAAACCTGCTACTGCTAGTGTCCTGGACTTAGGACATAAATATCCTACAGCACAATAAAATACATCGTGACCACTGGGACAATTATACCTTGGCATGCCCTATTCAGAAAACTGTCTTAAAAACAAAAACTTAACAAAGAAAACCCAAACAATCTTTTTTTAAAAAAAAAGGCCAAGAAAGGGTGCAAAATAACACAAGAAATAATAATAAATGGGAAATAGAGAATAAAGTGTTGAGGAAAAAAGTCCAAGTACATCAGAGATCTCAATAAATGTAAATAGGTTAAATTCCTGCTAAAACCTTCCTTAAACACCCCAGATTTCTCTTATCGTGACACAACTTATAAAAGATGGAAACATAGACACCCACAAATGTTAAAAATATTCTGGTGAGAAGAGCACCATCGGCAAAAGATAACCAGAAAAAGGTGTTTATCAGACAGCATAGGCTTCAAGGTGGAGAGCATGCCAAGGAACAAAGACATTTCATATGATAAAAGACAGCCCACACCCGAGACAGAACAGTTTATGTCTTTGAAACCCAGAGTCAAAATGGAAAAGCAAAAATTCTGAAAATTAAAAAGGAAAGAGGAACCCTTCAGTCATGAAGATGCTCCAGAGGCAGAGCGCTTTCCTAGCACACACAGGCCTTGTGGTCTGTTCCAGACTGCAAAATTAGAAGTGGTGGCATGGGCCTAAAATCCCAGAACTTAGGAGGTGAAGGCAAGGGATTCAAATTTCAAGGTCATTCTCAGCAACACAGCAAGGTCAAGGCCAGCTTGGACCACAGGACACCAAGTTTCAAAATAAACCAAACCAACACACACAGACACACACAAAACACAGAAAAAGGATGCCAATACTTTTCTTTCAGGTGCAGTAGATGAAAAATAATAATATAGAAGATTTTTGCATCTCATCTATAAATATATTAAATTATATTTATTTTAGTAAGCACTCATCATGTTCCAAGTCCTGACTACAATTTTGCATATGCTGGCTAATTTAACCCTTATGTCATGTTATAAACTAGATTCCGTTATTCTTTTTTCTTTACAAAAGGTAAAACTGACGCCCAGAAACTTGCCCAGAACTACACGTCCTGGAGGACTGGGTTCATTCCCCGGCTCTTTGACTGTACCCTCTTCTGAGACCTAAGAGAGTCCACACTATTTTCTTTTCACTAGCACATATCTCAATAAAAGCTAAAAAGAGTATGTGCTAAGGAGTCATCATATATGGCCAGTGAAATGGCTCGGTCGATAAAGGCACTTACTTACCTGACCACCTAAGTTTGATCATTAGGACCCACGTGGTAGAAGGAAGGAACACATTAAAGTTGTTTTCTGACTTCCACACAGACACTGTGGTGCACACACACAATACACAACAAACATACAAATAAAATGCTTTTTTAAAGGCATTATAAATTACCCAATTCAGAGCAGTAGAAATAAACACGAATGGCTAAAGGAAGACCCCTTCCAATATTAACTCAAAACATTCATTTGCATAATCAATCAACACACCAGAAATTCTAAATTACTTAAAAACTAAATTTAATTACTTGCTGAATTTAACCAAAATAGCATTCCTGGGTGGGGTGGGGGGGGTGACGACTTAGTAGTTTCTAGTAAACATGGGCACAAAAGAAAGCACCCTTCTGCAATGACCTCCAGTAGCCTACAGCAGGCATCGTGTGTGAGAGCTTAGCATCTTCCACCCACCACTGTCGGTATTTAACATTGTCCCAGAGGATGAGCATGAAGAAGAGCAAGGGAAAACTCATCATCTGCAGGAAATCAGAGTGTCTACCTATAAGCTCCAAAAAATTTTAATAACTATTCAAACTCATATGAGAGTTCAGCAAAACTCCCAGATATAAAATCAATAGGCGGAAATCAATAACCTTCGTGTATGCCAGCATTCCCAATTAGAAAATGTAATCCAAAAGAAAGCTCATTCATATTAAAAGCAAAAAAGATCTATAAAATCCCTCGGGATACACCTAATAAGAAATATGCAAGATCTGCCAAAAAAACTTTATTAAAAGCATTAAGGAACCCCAGTAAATAAGTAGATGTGCTCCATCCCTGGACGGCGCTGCCACTGCTATGAAGGTGACAGATCTGCCTTACTGTGCAACGCATTCAAAGCATCCACAGACAGACACGCCTTTGGGTGTGTAACTGTGAGGGACGGGGAGCCAATGGTTATTTATAAGAATTACATGCATTTTCAAGCATTTATTTACTTAACCAAATAGGTGAAATGTTTTAGTAAGGTGAAAGGTCTGAACCACAAGAGAAATCAGAGAAAAAAAGTTAACAAACTAGCAAAGGCAGTTCAGACAGACCAGGAAACCAAAACTAAACTATGGTGTCACCACGAAAGAATAAAGGGAAGCAAGAAAGACGGGTCCCTGGGAGAAAAGTGACAGAGAGCCAATGAGTCAAGCAGGTGGGACCCCTTCCAGTGCTCAGCAAGCTGAAAGGTTCACTGATGGCCAACAGGCAAGGTGGCCACAACTGAAGATCATTTCCAGAACAAAGACTGGGGGAACTCAAGAGAAACTACAGTCAGCAGGCAACCAGCAAAATGGCACCCCAAAACAAGAACGCGTTTCAAAGGAAATTAATTCCGAAGATACATGTCTTAATTTGATTTCTCTTGCTGTGTTAAAACACCATGCCCAAAAGCAACTTGGGGAGGAAAGGGTTTTTTCCAGCTTATAGTTAGTTGTAGCCCATCATGAAGGAAAGTCAGGACAGGAACTCAGAGCAGGACCCTGGGGGCTAGAACTGACGCAGAGGCCACAAAGGAGAGCTACGACTGGCTTGCTCCCCACGGCTTGCTCAGTCTGCTTTCTTATATAGCCCAGGACCACCTGACCAGGGGTGGCACCTCCCACAATGGGGTGGGGCCTTCACATCATCATTAACCAATAAAATGTTCCACAGTCTTGCCTACAGGTCAGTCTGGTGAGGGTATTTTCTACATTGAGGGTCCCTGTTCCCAGATGACCCTGGCTTCTGTCAAGCTAATCAAAGAGAAAAAAAAATAAGAAAAAAAAAAAACCCAGCCCAGTAGTACCCAGAGAAAACAAATGCCTTGCCAGCCTCCTTACACTTGTTCTGGCTTGGTGCCACTATTACTCTGAGTGAGATAGAAGCAGGGTAGCCTAAACTCCCAGATCTGAGAGGGCCCAAGAGTCCCACTGTGCTGCCTGGTTATACACCTGCAATCTATCCCCAAAGCACCACAGTCAAAGAAGGAGACTGCATTGTGCTGTCCCCTACCCTCAGCCCACAGCATCTTAGGAATTTACACAGACCACCAGGAAGCAGAAGGAATGCCCAGGAGGGCCACGCTCAGGGTTCCCTCAGCAAGCCACAGTCAGCTCAGCACACTGCTCCCTCCTCTGAGTAAAGGCGGGGAGTACCGTGGCTAACTGTGTTTGTGGCTAACTATTTGGATAAATAAATCAAAGAAGATAATACTTCTTTATTAACAATTAAGATCTGCTAAGCCGACATATGTTGTGTAGGTAGAAAAAAAACTCATAGTAATTTGAGGGTTGCAAATTAAAATAACAATGAAGTACCGCCTATGAGCCATCAGATTGACAAAAATTAAAAGGCTGATAATATCAAGTGTTGGCAAGAACGTGAGAAAGTGGGTGCTCTTCTTGCATTGGTGGGTGGGAGTGCAAATTGATTCAGATTTCTGGAGGGCATGTTGGCAGAAGCTATTTAAAACCTCAATGTGCACGCCGCTCCCCAAGCAATCCCGCTCTTGGAATCTACCTAGATAAATACTCCTGGGCATGCATAGGAGTTTTCATCACAATATGGTTCGCAACTGTGAAAAATCAGAAAGAATCTAAATCTCTATTAAGAGAATCTGTTAAGCGTCTATTATCAGGGAGGCATGTGGTAAGATCCCGTTTATCGTGTCCTGGATTTAAAGGACAGTGCAGGAGCTCTGGGAATAAGCGAGATGCAGCGGGGTCTACGCAGTCAGCACTCTACACGCACTGGAAACACAAATGCAAAGCAAAACTACCCCACTCTGTATGCAGGTAAACAGAAATGCACGGGGAATGTTCTAGAAGAATAAAGCTGATCGTGTGTTTCCTTTGGAGAAAAGAAATGGAGCTTTTATTCTCTTTAATTATTTCTTAAGTCTTTTTTAATCTTAGATGTGAATTTGTGGATTATTTGTGACATTTAAAGAAATAAAAGCATTAAAGGTTGAAGGTGGGAGACAAAACCAAGTAAGCTACTGGCACACACTCGACACACAAGGCACACAGTGCAAGGGGAAGCTGGAGGCACATCCATTCTCGAGGTGGCAGGATCCCTGTCCATGTGTCCCTGCAGGTCATCCTTCACAAGTGTTCCTAATTCTCTGGTAATGCCCATGTACAGCTTTGACTTCAGAGAAACCCAGACATTTTTATGTCTGCTCAATGCCCAGGTCTCATTGGGCAAGATTCCCTCTAGATTGTCTCCACATTCTGCACATTGGTTTAGAGGTCAAGAGGGGACTCCGAATTCTATGTGCCTGGTAAGATCCCCGCCCCAACTATGACACAGTCACATCACAGTTACTGTCGGCTGTAAGAATCTGGCCCATTAGCTCTGTCATTGTTCCTGACCACTACCCGCCATCCTTCCCTCCAGCTCTTCCATGTGTCAAGAGAACAAACACAGGGCCTAGGATTTGAAGACTGATCTGGAGACACCCTCCCCACAGCTCTAAGTACTGATTGTCTGAGAGCCCCCAGAGCCCTGTGACTATACACAGACAACACCAGCAAACCAAAGATTCAGGAAAAGTCGAATACTCAACCAGTTCTGCCGGTGCCCTTCTCTTAGCTGGGGAGAAACCTATTATCCATCCTAACATATCTAAAGTGAAATGACAATATGACAGGAGCTCACTGACTTTGTCCACACGGCCAGCCAGAGATGTGCCCCCTGCACACCTCAGATTCCTCTTGTAACTTGTAACCCACTTGTAACCCCACTATGTTCTAAGCACCCCAATCACTCCAGGATTTTAGGGACCTTCCTGCCCCCTTCTATTGTCTCCCTAGCCTCCCGGATCCCTATCTCAGGGCTTGCCCACCCTGCTACTAGGCCTGACCACCAGTCCCTCACTGTTCTCACACGGTGTCACCACACTGCCACAGCCCAGCTCACTCCCCACCTCTGTCTAGCCCAGGAGTCTGAGCAGCCCACCTACCACTAATATGATCTCCCAGAGATACAACCTCATCTTAGAACCCCAACCTTACTCTCAGCTCTCCACATACACACTCACTCTCCTGTCTCCACCATCTCAACCACACTCTAAATACTCCTCCTGCCATCAAGATAGGGGTCGGACTCCTGCTCTGAGAAGACTCACCCACCGAGATCTATAGCTTCATCTGCCGTATCTTCCCTCTGGGGAACTCCGAGGCTTCCCCTGCATACCCCTGCAGACATTCCTAACACTGCTTTAAAGTGCTCACCTCTACTTTCAATTCTGTGTCTTGTAGAGTCTAGGAAACACCTATTCACACTTTACAGCCCCAAATCCTGTCCTCCAGGGAGCCTGACTTCATTGGAGAGCAAAGCCTCCCTATTATCAATGCTGCTTACTTCTAACTTCATATAAAGCCCAGGAATCAGAATTACTTGTTTCCACTCTACCTGCCTCCCTCTCTAGACTCTAAGCCTTTCAAAGGAAAAAAAGAAGGCTGGAGTTAGTCTGGAATCCCGTGCACTATGCTACAGATGTGTTGAAAGCACTTTCCCAGGGCCAGATGCTGATGAGCCACCTCCTCCTTCCCCTTCACCCCTGCCTCTCCTCCTGTGCTCCATCCATGCAGGAAAGACCCTTCACTCCCACAAGGCCCAAGGTGAGGCTCTCCCCCATGCTGGGATCCTCCTAGGCCTCTTGCCCATCCATCTGTTGGACTAAAGAAGACAGCAACCTGTGCCTCTTTCCAGGGAGAAAACCTGCCATTACTGCTCTGAGGAGCACAGGGCCTGCTCACATGTCAATTAAAATTATAATTAGGTGGGGAGAGCATATAATTAAAATAACACGTTCTATCTCCCTCATTTACCGCTGCTGTTGGCTGTCAGGATGAAGTGAATCAGATCCCAAAATCCCAAGAAAGGGGGGTGGGGATAGCCCATGCCTCTGTACACCTCACACTTCCCTTCCAGGCATCTCTTCTGATGCACAGAACCCTAACCAATAGGACTTAAAGTAGTTCCTGTCACTTGCTCCATTGTGACTAACACAATCTGCCTAGATATAGCTCAAGTCACCTGTCAGGTTCTCCCTGGCTTCCATGGAGCGGTATCTATCTAAATTGCCCTTCTCCTGCTGCGTGTGTGAGAACTCCTAGCTAGCCTTCAAAACCCAATTCTTACTTTCATCTGCACTTAGCGCAAAGGGCCCAGAGGATAACGATGTAGTCCTTACTCTAAGGCCACACAGTTCAGAGCAGGATGCTCCTATGCTCCAAAGGAGGGAATGGAGGCTGCCTGGCCCAAGCAGAAAGGGTGGGGGCACGGGTGAACCCCCTGAGTCCAGCCAGGGTTTGTCTCTTACTGCTCTGGGGGCTAGAGGGCCACCTCTGCTAGGACAGACTTGTGTGGTCACTTCTGTCTTCTGTGCTGGCAGATCAATCAAAAAACAGAGGCAGGGCTGAGGCAGAGACTTTTGCTCCAGGATCTCACCAGAACACTGCCCGGCCACAAGATTCAGCACCCCACCCTGTCTGCTGCAATGTTTATGAATCCCCATTTTGGAAAGGCATGGTAGAAATCACTCCTTGCCTCTTAAAATTCAGTTCTGACTTCCGCTGCTGAAATCACTAAACCTAAGTGACAGCTACCGTCAGCTCCACGGGGCTGATGTGCAGCTGAGCCATCCAGTTCCCATGCCTCCTTCAGGGTGTCAAGTTGGGGAGAGCAGCAGGACTAATGAGGAGCCCCTCCACGTGCAGGGCCTCTGTGGGGCATCTTCCATACGCTGCAAAGGCTTGCAGGCCAGAGAAAATTCCACATTTGATTGCCTCCACTGAGAGTAGGAGCTTTTTTCTTGTAGGACTTCTCAGGACCTTAAATACTGACATTTATGGTGGTGTCTCCAAGTCTCCAGCTGGGTCATGGCTATCCTGCCACAGAGCCGTCTACCGGAGCGAAAAGGCAGCCGTGCCGAATTCTGTTTGCGACATTCTGTCACTTCGTTTTCTTCCTCACCACCCCTGGAAATGATGGTTCTGCCCTATCTTAGAGAAGACTGAACAGTGCCGAAGGTGTCCCTCCCACATAGGTGTCTTGTGCCCTGTGAGCAATGGCCACACAGCAGACACCTTGACTGGGAGCTGGGAGCTCCATGAAGGGATGTCAAACCACGTCTGCATGGCCATGCAGAAGAGCTAGGCTGCACTGTGGAGCTCTGACCCAGGATGCTATACACTTCCCTCCCCACCCCACCTCAGCCACAAAGGGGATGAAAGGCACTCCACCACCATCTGCAGGGAGCGTGAAGGAGCAGGGCAGATGGACTCCTTAGCTGGACTCTCTCAGAGCAAGTACTTGAGGAGCCTCTCTCCAGGGAATGTGGTTTCCTGGAACCTCTCCATTCAAGAAATGAAGACACGTGAAGCCCCACCCCGTTACACCTGCTGATCATCAATGCTGGCGGCAGGTGGGCCGCAGGGCTGTCTCACCTTCCCAAACTTGTGTTCATCCCAGACAGCCCAGGTTGCCCTAATTCCCAAGAGCATGGTCATTGGATTTAGACCAGTACTGTACATAAGGAAGTGTCTTTGCTGTTCTTTTAAAAATAGTTTCTTTCTTTGACAGTGTAGTGGGGGTGGGGTTCTATGCCATGGCACACATATGGAAGAGGAACAACACACACCGAGACATGTGAGACAGCCTTGTGGGGTTGATTCTCTCCTTCTACTTGTATATGTGATCCAGGAGTCAAACTCGGGTCTTCAGGCCTACATCAAGAGGTGCCAAGTACCTTTACCATCTCAACAGCCCGCCTTCACTGTTCTTACAGTAGGATGTGCAGGGCACATAAGACACCCATGCCAAGGGCCCACAGGATGCCAGGTGTAGGCCAAAATGTCACCTTCACTAGAATCCCTTGCTCTTGGTCCCAGGCCAACCACACTTCTAGGCATTGGCAAGTGTCCGGTGATGTGGTAACACTGAACATCTGGGGTGTGGGAACACGGGTATCCCTATAGTGAGAAAATAAAATGTGACCATAGAATGTTGAGGCCCACACAGTTGAAGAAGAAATCCAATATGGAGTCATAAACCACCCACAGTTTCTAGCCTCAGACCTCCCTATGCCCTCAGGTCTCAGAGGGACTTTGAGCCCTGCAGTACCCTACCCAGCTGGCTCCCGGACTGGTTCCCTAGCAGGGACTAAAGCTCAATAATTAGGTGACAAACCTCATTTGTCAGGAGGCAATCCGCAGTCATAATCAGGCCAGGCTCCATGGGAACATGACTGGAAATTGTTGCTGACAGTGATGTTATTTCATGAGAGTACCACCCATCCATTCGTACGTGTTTCTAGAAAGATCCTGACATGCTACCCTGCTGATTGCCTGACCCACTCTCTAACTGGCCAACTGATCAACCAACAAACTAAGCAACCTCAAACCCATCCCTAAATTACAATCTGTCCCCCACAAACAGACGCCCACACAGAGAGAGCAGGAGCCCCTTCAAACTGAGCATCAACAACACAGAACAGCAGCTTTCTGAGGATGTGGCTACACTCGCCTTGCTGAGCCAGACTCTGGGCCTGCCTGACTCTGTGGCTAACCCTTTCCTAGGATGTTTGGGAGCTATAAAGGCAGGCAGCTCCCAAATCCCCAGGACCAGCCAATCACCACAAAACACCAAATCTTAAAACTCCTCTGAGCTGAAAAGGTAACAGAGGGTGGCCTGTCAAAAAGACAGACATGTCCTAGAAGAGGACCAGAGAGTCCTGAACACAGCATAGGGAGGACAAGAAGGGTGAGGGGTAGCCGGACCAGCCAAAAAAGCGACTGCTACCATAAAGGCTGACCAGCACAACCCTGAAGAACCATCTGCTTGTCAGTTCATCTGCTAAAAGCCTTGTCCCTCCCTTTGGGAACTTTCTAGTTCTACACCCTCTTCAACTGGAGCAGAGGTACCAGCCCAGGTGAATTAATGGAAAGCCCCGATGCTGTCTTGAATAGGAACATAGTCCCAAATAGACCAATCAGGATATCCTGGTCTTGGTAGCACTAATTGGTGCATAAATAGGCATGTGCCCCATCATGTTGGGTTAATCACAGTCTCCTGAGGACCTGTTTCCTTGGAGAACTTATACGTTATGTTTCCTTAGTTACTTTTGCTAAGCAAAAGGAATGAATGACCCATGAAGGGAATCTGGCAAAAACTGAGGTCACACAGAGTCTTAAAAAAACATTCCACTGGAAGGTCTGGGACCTTTCCTGAATCCTCTTTTGCCAAAGGTCAAGATATGCTGGATTTTGTCCCACATACTTAGGGAGTCATGATTAGTATTCACTAATAAAGTTTCTGGCCCAGGTAGCTCTGATAACAGGGCACCATCAGAGCATCAGGACGTGTCCATCTCAAGACCCACAAGGTACTTCCCTGCTCTCCTTGCCCAAGCCCAGCTCACCCTCAAAGTAAGCACAAAGGTGTCCCTGTTGGAGGAACGACACAGCTTGTCCTGTTCCTTTATTGTTTTGTCCAGTGTCGCCTTCCTCCTGTTCCTCCTTCTCCTCTTCCTCTTCTCTATTCTATCATCCGTTCTTGGAACTCTAAAACCAGGTACACGTCATCCTGGCATGCCACAGTGTCTGATGAATGGTGCCTGCTGGTGGATCTGCCATTCCCTGGGGAAGCACCTCCTAGCATAGCAGATTCTGCATCACAAAGCTCACATAAGTAGCCTGGCCAGTTTCTGTGTCCATCTCCATCTCATTGATGAGGAGAGTGAAGCTTAAGACTTTAGGCAAAGAACTCAAGGTTAAAAGCTGATCTATGGGGGCTAGAGAAGTGGCTTGGTCACTTAGAGCACTTGCTGCTCTTGCAGAGGACCTGGCTTTGGTTCCCAGCACTTACATGTGGTTCTCAACCGCCTGTAACTCCACTTCCTAGGAATCCAACTCCTCCTGACTTCCAAAGGCAGCACTAAGCATGCAGGTGGTGCACAGGTGTACACACAGACGAAACACAAATAAATAAATAAATCTTAACTTTTTAAAATTGAACTGGCAGTGGTGGCTCATACTTTTAATCCCAGCAGTCGGAAGGCAGAAGCAGGCAGATTTCTGAGTTCGAAGCCAGCCTAGTCTACAGAACAAGTTCCAGGACAGACCGGACTACACAGCAAACCCTGTCTTGAAGAGAAAAGAAAGCTGATATGTGGCGATACTGAAGGTTTCAAAGGATTGCCTCTCGTCTCCTAATTCTGGGAGAGCTGGAAACAAGCTTGATGCGCTTGTCATACCCTGCACACCCACATCCAACTCTGTGCCTGGCCCAGATGCATCACCAGTGAGTCCTTCAGAAGAGACCAATACCCTTGTCAACCATACCTAGACATCTTCTAGGAGCCTCTGGGAGTCTAGAGTAGAATTTCACAGAGGAGTCCTTTGGGATGCTTAAATGTGAAGACCAGAAAGAAGCTGCATTAGGTTAGAAAAGCTAGGCCAGACATGAGGGGCTCACAGGGGAAGGCTGAGGTAGACCTGCGCCTGCCCTTTGGGAGTAGGTGCGGTGATTACTGTACCATTTCAGCCATGCTAATTAACTTGCTGCTCCCAGGGGATCACGCCTGCTGCGCTGGTGGCTGAGCCAGGGAGCAAAACTACACACACACGGTGCCGATCAGGGAAGAAAGCCGGGTCCTTCGCTCCTGCTGGAGAGGACACTTGAGGATGGCCTCCTTGAGCAAGCCGATGGGCAGTAAGGAGGCCAACTGAACCCTGATGGAGAGCCCACAGAACGGAAGAGAGTAAGTGGAAGCAGAAAGCCTTGCATCAGAGACCAAGAGACAACATCAGGAAGGCGGTGATCTGAGGAGAATGCGAACTTATGTAGAATTGCCAAAAACCTATCAGGAAACTCCCAAAAGGTTACAAGGTTACAACGCCCTTGGCCTTGGCCTGGCAGTCAACTCAGATACTCAGTCCTCCATGCAACCCACATTGATTGAGCGCCTGCTGTGTGCCTGGCACAGGGGTGGAGAAAGAAGACCCTAAGGCAGTAATCCCTGACTTCCTAAAGTACCCCAGGGATGACGGTGGGAAAGCAGGGCAAGGACAGTGATGTTGAAGGGTGACAAGAAATAGGATAGAATTTAACAGAGGTCTGCCTGGAGACTGGCCAGAGGAGAGTGAGCAGTAAAGATATGAATGGACAACACCCAGAAACACCTGGTGTGTGTGGGGGGGTGTCCTAGAGAGGCCTGTGAAGCACGGGGTGGAAACTAAAGAAAGAACACAGTGCTGATCTCGGCGAACCAGGAAGTCCCCAAAGGATGGCAGTGACACCCCACTACAGACAGGAGGGATGGCTGCAGGGGCAGAGAGAGGCAGGGGAGCACAAGCAAAGGAAACCCCTGCTGATCACATGCCTAGGACCTGTAACAAGAGTGCAAGCCTAGTGTGTACTTGGAAAGAGTGCAGGCAAAAAGCCAGCCTTCACCCTCTCCCTGGGAGCGCACCTCTGGGGCTAATGGCGGGAAAGACATTACTGTTCTCTAGACCTTGGGAAAAGTCATGGACTCGTGAAACTATCTGTATGTAGAATTTGGATAAAACCACAGAAGAAGGGATAGAGGGAGAGATAGAAAGAAGGGAGAGGAAGAGGAGGAGGGAGAGGAAGAGGAGGAGGAGGAGGAAGAGGAGGACAGGGTGGATGGGGAGGATGGGGAGGACAGGGAGGAGGTTCTCCCTGTTTGGAGGTGTCTAGGCAGTAACAGGAGTGAAAACCTAGGGAGGCTACCTGGCAGGGACAAGCCTGGAGGAAAGACTAGAAGTGGCTGAGAAGGGGAGGGAGGAGAGTCAGCACTCCACCTCCAGGGAGCCCACCCAACTCTGTCCTCCGAGCTGAGGACCAGAAGCGGCCTCCTGCTCCTTGACCCTGAAAATCTACTGTGTACTTCCAGCAGATAAGCCCAGGACCACCAATCCAATTCTGATTCCCAAAGAACAGACAGGCCTCAGACTCAGCAAGCCCCGTTGTACACACACACACACATACACACACACACACACACACACACACACACACACACACACACACTCCTGTCTTATTTCCTGTGGGACACTCACTTCCTGGCCTTTTCCTATGTGCTATTTTCCTACCCCAACTGCTGCCCCATCCTGTCCCTGGCAAAGTCCTACTAATCCGCTAGGCCTCCGTTCCTGCTCTAGGGACTGTCCCTGGGCCCCTAGACCCACCCTCCCATGCAATCCCCTTAAACACAAGGGGAAGACTAGCAACAGAAAATCCTACTGCCAGTCCTGGGAGCCAACTGCCGCAGACACGCTTCTGCCATCCACTAAACAAGACAGAATGATGACAGTAGATGCCAGAAGAAGGACATGACCCTGTGCCCACAGTGCCCACAGTGCCTCCCGTGAGCACGCCAATGCCGGCTCTGCTGTGGTCCCACACATGTCCATCCTGCAGCCTGAGCATCAGCCCCTCTCAGTTTCCTCCAAGGCTGTGCCTCTCCTCACCAGATGGAAATGCCAGACAGACACATGGTAAGAAGCTGTGTGTGGTGAAACCTCACTCATAGTCTGCAATCTGGGGTCCCTTGTCGCATGCTCAGCATCTGTGGAGATGCTGCCCCGGCAATGGGTGGCAGGTGGAGGCAGGCCCAGCCCCACTCCCTACCCCTCCCTGCTCATGAAGAGACCGTAGCTTAGAGGTTTTGGGTGAGGGGTCTACAGATTTCCGAGCTGAGTTCTTTCCCCAAAGAGCCTTGATTTAGAAGACTAAGTCACAGAGTCTGCCATGGGGAGTCTTCGATACAAAGCCACAATAGGGTCCAACTTCAGGACATTAATTCTAGTTCTGACATGAGATGAAAGGAGGCCTTGTCACACAGAGGTCAGTATGATCTTTTCAACATTGCCCACCCCTGCATATTCCTGAGAACCCGGGAAAAGTCTGTTCTTTCCCCCATAGCACTGATAAAACCTTAACCAGCAAGGGCTCTAGACTAAGAAGAGGATCAAGAAATGAGTGCTGGAGAAGGGGAAGGCTGATTGGTCCCCACACTGGACGGCATGTTCTCCAGAAATGGGTCGTATAAGTCCTCTGCAATGTCACAGTCAGCAAAAGTAACGAGATTGGATAAGCAACTCTCAAAGCTACACACCAGCAACACTGGTCAGCAGCATGGGCTGCCTCAACCCAAAGCCAGTGGCTAAGGACTAAGACAATGAAAATGGAGATTTTCCCCTATCTTCCTCACCAACACAGAGAGAGAGAGAGAGAGAGACAGACACAGAGAGACAGAGACAGACAGAGAGACAGAGTCACAGAGAGACAGAAAGAGACAGAGAGAGAGAGAGAGACAAAGACACAGAGAGACAGAGACAAACAGAGTCAGAGAGAGTGACAGAGAAGAAAGAGAGAGAGAGAGAGAGAGAGAGAGAGAGAGAGAGAGAGAGAGAGAGAGGGAGAGACCTTGCCTACCAGCCACTAGGAGTCTTTTCTGTAGACTCAGGTGACCTGAGTAGGACAGCCCCGCCTAGAAAAGAGAAAAGGAGTCTCCAGAGAGACTGCAACCCTCAGGATGGCCTGTGGTGCAGCAGGCAGGAAGTAGAGACATGGATCTGATGCTCAGCCAGGGCAGACCAGGCTCCCAGGAGAGAGGAGAGGGTGACCTGAGAGAGGCCAAGGCCAACCTCCAGGAAGCCTTGGGGAACTCACGCAGCTTCCCTACCCAGTGGCATCCTGGGGGGAGGTGATGCACCCCCCTCTGCATTTTACTAGTGTAATTGGCAGTGGGAAAACCCCAGGCATCCTGCCCAGCAGCCAATCCTGTGGCCATTGACAACTGGAAAGCCTTGTCTGTGACTCACAAGCATTTGTTCCTCTACAAAGTATGAGTCCTCTAAGAATAAAGACTAGCTTTCCTAGAAATGTCCAGGTTCAGGGCAAAGGCTGCTATAGAGTCTCAGAAAGTGGATGAATGGATGAATAAACAAGTTATCTTTCTTGGGTTATTTATTGTTTGTTTGCTTATTGTTTTCATTTTGGGTTTTTTTGATTTTATGGGGGTTTTTTGGTGTTTGATATGGTTTGGACTTTTGAGACAGGGTTTCTCTGTAGCTTTAGAGCCTGTCTTGGAACTCGCTCTGTAGACCAGGCTGGTCTCAAACTCCCAGAGATCCACCTGCCTCTGCCTCTCGAGTGCTGGGAGGTGCCGCCAGCTTTGTTTTGTTTTTGAGACAGTCTTACTATGTTGCTAACCTGGAACTCACTATGTACATGAGGAGGCTTCACTTCCTGCAGCCCTTACCTTTCTCTTTCCTTTTGTTCCAGTGTTACAAAGGGGGAGAGGGATGCGTGTATATGTGTATGTGCACATATGTATGTGGGTTCACATGTGGGTGAGAGTGCGCATGGGTGCACACACATGGAGAGGCCCAAGGTTGCTGTCAGGGATCATCCTCAGTCATTTCTCTGCCTTCCTCACTGAGGCAAGGATTTTTGGTCAAACCTAGAGCTAACAGATGAGGGTAGCCTTGCAAGCCAGCTTGCTCTGGCTACCTCCCATCTCTGCCTCCTGAGGCTGGAATTACAGGCAGCTGCCGTGTCCACTATGTCTGTCGGTGGGCATGCTTCCGTGGAGGCACACTCTGGTTCGTGGGCTTGGGCAGCAGTTCTCATCCACTGAGCCAGCTCCCCGGCCCTGAACTCCCCGCTAGCATTATTACTAAAGGACCACGAAAGGACTCACCTTTGGTCCCATGGATGGGCCAGATATCACCACGGCGCTTCAAATCCCGTCCTAAAGAGCAGATGCTCAGCAAACTCCAGATCCCCAAGCTGGAGCTCCTTCAGACACTTCTGCCTTCTTTGAACATAATTGAACCTCCCAGTGCTCAGCTTAAGCTGTGGCTCATCTTCTGCATTTCTATATATAAAATAAATCATCTCACAAAAATTCTGTATCTACAGTGTATAGAACAAAGGAAGATTTCAAAGCCCATTAACTCACAGAGATAGTGTGTTACTGGGAGAATATGGGCTGTGTAATTAAAACAATTCAAATCCGATTACAAGGAGACAGTGGGCTTTGCTGCCTGCCACCATCCCACTAAAGGAAAGAAAACCAGTATCTTGCAGGTTTTTAAAATTTCTATAAAGTTGTGAATTAGAACACACTTTGCCACTCATCCATATCGCTGAGAAGATGAGAAGAGGCCCTCCTTGAAGAGAAGGCACTTTACAGAACTCCGGTGGGTGTGTTTGGCGGCTAAGGCCCTTAGAGTAAAGGCCACATGACCCAAATGTGAGGGCATCCTCTGGAAATCCCAATCTCAGAGTGACCAATGTCTAGCACCCACATCTTCTACTGAGCCACAGAGCCCTCTCTCTGCTGAGGGAGAACCGTCAAGGAAGGGAGAAAGACCAAATGACGGTCGACAGTCCAGACAGGGACAGAGACTTTGCTCTGCACGTAGAACAAACCTGTGCATTTCACTCTGAAATGGGGGCGGATCTGCGGCTGTGATATAGGAGACGTGAAGGCCTCACAGCAACAGGGAGCCAGGGAACAGTGCCATGTGACCAGCCCTACCCTCGGCACCCTGACTCTCGAGCGGGAAACATGGTCCCTGACTGACTGGTCCTACCCACTGCCAGCAACAGTCAGGAAGCTCTTCAGACAACAGGTCGGCTGTCCAAGCCTGTTCCATCCGGGCGTGTGTACAGCAGGCTCCTGCCTCGGCTTCAGGTACTCAGACAAGTGTCAAATCCAGGCGTCACCTGGAGAGCCTGACGGAGTCCCTTGTCGGAGGCCACTACCATCTCCACAGAAGGCATAGTATAGAGACTCTGAGAGCACCCCAATAGGTAGAGAAGAGGCGGGGCCGGGGTTAGCTCACTCTCTTGACTAGCTTCGCTGTTGGCGCCATATCCTGCTCTGTGGCTGCAGTGCACAGGGAAGAAAACCAGGAGAACTCGGCCCTGGTCACTACTAGATATGTCACATCCCTAAGAGTGGAATCTGCAGGCTGGAAGCTGCCTCTCAGTCCCTGCCCTCTTACCTGTCAGAGGAGACCCCACCTCTTTCCCCGCCCATTGCCACTTTCTTTCTGTGTTGACTCAATCTGTTTTACGTGGGGCAAGGCCTCCCCTACAGTAAGGCAGCCTGTCCTGTTACTACCGTAGTCCACTGTCTTGGGCTGCTCAGCAGCCCTGGAAGTACCCTCAGGATCATAAGCACAAGCAGAGGCAAGACCTAGTCTTTGGGCTCCTCTTTAAGGCGCGGAATCCGCAGGGAGCATCCAGAATGAACCCGTTCAGGGGAGAGAGCAGAGGGAGGAAAGTCACCCAGATGGGGAGGCTGAAGGCAGGGCCCAAAGCAAGGCCTGCAGCTGCAGTATGAAATAAGAGACCCGTATGTGAGGCCAAGACCCCAGTGTCCTGTCCGGAAAACAGATCTGCACTTCACATGCGCTTCATGATTCAAGGCAGACCCTGGCATACGGGAGTCCCCCAAGGAGACCAGATACTGGAGAGCATTCGGATCATCCACTGTTAGAGCTGGGATTCAGAGATGGTAGGTAACCACCCCCCCATACAGGGATCTTTCAGATTGGGGCTCTCAGGTGAGCACCCAGGCCTGTCCCCACAACCCCACGGCTCAGCTGACTGTGCCCCAAACGACCCTTACAATGCCTCCTGGGCCACATGCTAGCTACCACAGTGTCTCTGCTCCAAAGGTCATCCTTACCTGTCCACCTCCAGCCTCTCAGCATCTCTGTGTCCCTAACTGCCAGTCCTGCCTATCCTAAAAGAGGTTTTGTGACAGCACATCTGGGTCCCCTAGAGCCCACTAGAAGACACATCTGCCAGGCGAATCCCAGGACTCTTCATCTGCTCCCCTTTAACTTGGCATGGCCTGTGCCCAGTGCCAGTCCGAGAAAGACCACACTGCGCACCACTGCAGGCAAGGTCACGCTGTTGCTCCTGGGCCCCACCAGCACGTCTTTTCCTTGGATGCTCTGCCAGGCTCTGCTGTAATCCTCTTATGCTCAATCCAGGGACGGGAGCGGTACCCAAGGCTGGACAGTAAGAAGAGCATTGCACACCTCCAACACTCGAACTGATTTGGAAAGAACTGACTACTCCCTCGCCATACGAACAGCAATCGTAAGACCCTGAGGAGGTTTATGGCAATAATCCCCCATAATCCCCTTCCTCCCATGAAGAGAGACCTCCCATGAGAGCTTGGCAGGCTGAGCTGGGTAGACAGCAGCCTGCAGCAGCCAGGATGATGTCTAGAAGGAAGCCCATCCAGGGGATAGCATGGGCAAGAGTGGGAAGATGAATACGTTTTGAGACCCTGAATCCATCTATGCCAGAAGATCACAGTCTCTGGCCTCCATCATTACATAACCCAATAAACATCCCTCCTTGCCTGGCCAGTCTGAGGGCTCCTGATACCTGCAACGCAAGGATGATTAAAAGGGTATTTTCAGATCCCTGTCCGATTACATGGAATAAAAGGAGTGGGAGAGGGGAATCCTCAGATCGTCAGGAGCATGAGAGGCGTAAACACTCCACCAGCCTAGCATGCCATGGCTTAGCTACCTACTCCCACAATCCTGATAGACCCTCAACAACATGTCACCAATTAGGCTCCCTTGGGAATGGTGCTTCTGGGGCAGTGGCCTGCCATACGCAATCATTACTGAGTTATTAGCACATCCGCAGGTGTTCGGTAAGCTCACCTGGTCCCACAAACACACAAATGCATGTATGCAGGCCCATGTTTGTAAGCATTAGAGACAGAGCCACATAGCAAGGCAACAGACACACAGTCCATCTCTGCAGATGCCAGTTTGTAGAGCCCTGAGTCCTGGGTGTGGAGGTCATGGCGCTGGTGCTCAGAGGCAACAAAGGCACTTGGAAGGAGTTGATGGTCACCCAAGTGAAATATGACAGAGAGGATGGTGCAGTGTCAATGATGCAGCTCTAGCCCTGGCAGAAGGAGAAACTTCCTGCAGAGTGGCAGATGCAGGGTCCAGTGTCCAGGTGGGTAGAGTCAGGGAACAGCAAGAAACAAACAGGAGGGGGAACCCTCCTCCATTGCTGGTGGGAGTGCAAGCTTGTACAGGCACTTTGAAAATCAGTATGCCGGTTCTCAGAAAAAAAGAAATCAATCTACCTCAAGACCCAGCAATATACCATTCTTGGGCATATACCTAAAGGATGCCCAATCATAACCACGAGGACATTTGCTCAACTATGTTCATAGCTGGTGCAGGAGAATTGTCTGTATTCTGTCAATCATGCATTTTAATAAAACGCTGATTGGCCAGGCAGGAAGTATAGGTGGGCCAACCAGACAGGAAGTAGAGGCGGGGCAATGAGAATAGGAGAAGGCTAGGGAGGAGGAAGCTCCCTCCGCCATTCCTGCCCAGATCACCGAAGGAGCAACATGTGAGCTGACAGCTGGAAAAGGTACCAAGCCATATGGCTAACATAGATCAGAATAATGGGTTAAGATAAGTCATAAGAACTAATAAGTAGCCTGACCTAATGGGCCAATCAGTTTATAACCTAATGTAGACTCCGTGTGATTTTCTTTGGAACTTGCCGGCTGTGGGATACCAGGCGGGACTGAAACCCCAACAAGCAGGCCCCTCATGTTACACATAGCAGCAACCTAGATGCCCCTCAACTGAAGAATGGGTAAGGAACATGTGGTACATTTACACAATGGAGTACTACTCAGTGGTAAAAAAATGACATCTTGAAATTTGCAGGCAAATGAACGGAACTAGAAAAAACCATCCTAGGTGATGTAACCTGGACCCAGAAAGACAAATATAATATGGACTCACTCATAAGCGGATATTAGACATAAAGCAAAAGATAACCAGCCTGTAGTCCACAACTATATAACAAAGAGGACCCTAAGAGAGACATACATGGATCTGCCTAGGAAGGAGAAAATAATAAGATCTCCTGAGTAAATTAGGAGTGTGGGGGCAGAGGGGAGGGTGGAAGGGAAGAGAGGAAGAAGGAATGGAAGTGGAGAAAAAAAAAAGAAAAAGAAAGAAACAAATTGGACACTCAATTGGGGACAGACCACTTGGCCTTAAATGCCAAGCACAGGTGCTATGCTAAAATTGCCAGAGCAACAAGGCCTAGTCAGACATGGGTGTCAGGAAGCTGTCTGGGAATATGGGCATGTCCATGCCAACAGTGTTTCATAAGGGAGGGCACACTGCCCCCAGTACCTAGGAACACTCTATGGTACCCATCATACCACAGACCTCCCTGTCTTCTCTATAATGGTGCTAATGTCTCGGCTGGAGCTAAGCAGATTATCACGCCCCAGCTGTGCTCAGGCAGGTTTCTCCAGGGAGAGGACTGATCACGGAACACCTCTACGTCTGCTCCCCAGGAGGTCCCAGTCTCTGGTTTCCCAGAGGCCAAGGGGAGAGTGGCACTGGTAGCTGAGTTTACCTTTGAGTGGGAACACAGCTCATCAGATCCTGGAGCACCCAGTGAGGGAGACTCTGGTGGGAACTTGTGGCCAGTGACTCACCGTACTCTCAGCTTCCAGGCTGACTGGACCCAGAAATACAATTGCTCTCCCCCACCCCAGCCTAAGCTCTGTCTCCTCACCTAAGAGGAATGGGCAGAACAGTGCAAGCCACATGTCACATGTAGAGGCTGAAGTTTCTTGACTTAGGGGACTCCAAAGTCCACCAAAAGGTTACGAGGCTGGAGAGAAGAACAAAGTCCATCTCCTGGCACACAGGCCCACACGGCAGTACCCTCCCTGCCTATACACACAGTGTACTTGGACCATGAACCTTCTCACTCCCATCGCTGAAGGTCAGGGGCATCACCGTGGTGCTGTGCTCTTTCTGTGGGACCTCATGAAGCTCCAGGATCAGCCATCAGCTGCTGCCAGAGCTGGGAAAGACAAAAGCAGCTCCCATAGTTTCTCTCCCCCCTCAGATCTGGACTGAAGGGCCTAGACAAATGGACCTTAGACTGCAGGTGTCTGAGACCGCAAGCTTCCAGGCTGCACGAGTGGTATGCCACAGGTCCCCAAGCGGTTCTGAGAATCATGGCAGACACTGGCAGAGGCTGTAGTGAGCACATGTCTACGTGACCAGTCACCCACTCCGGAACCTTCACTGAGCACCCAACCAGGAATCTTGGGATACTCAGCACTAAATGAAACAGACAGTTCTCCAATGCTCTTCACAACTAAATTAATAACTTAATCAGGGGGAAGAGCATGGGACAGAGAATTTCCTGTAGTGTAGTGGCATTTCGCTTGTATTTTAATACATAAGACTTGCCCGAGGATCAGAAAAGTAAAACAGTCACACTGGCCAGCCTTATATCCCAGTAGCCACAATGACACGCACCTTTAATCCCTGTAGTCACACAAGTTGTCATAGAAACTGGGCAGTGCATGGCTTTAATCCCAGTGGTGCACACCTTTAATCTCAGCGCTATAGAGGATTATCAAACAGGAGGAAACATCTCTCAGGCACAGTCACATTCTGAGATTCCTGGAGGCAGGATCGCCATTTCAGACTGAGGTTGAGGTAAGAGCCAGTGGCTGGCTGCTTTGCTTTTTCTGACCTTTAGGTTGAACCCCAATTTCTCTGTCTGAGTTTTTATTAATCGCGCTTCAATTCCCTATCCCCATACTTGGAGGCCCACACTTGAAGAGCCAAGAGGAGCCTCTTCAGAGAGGTAAGAGTTACTGCATAGCTAAAGTCTGATGAAGTGTCCATCAGTGAAGATGTTGTAATCACTGCATATGCAAAGATCCTGGGTAAATGCATGCTTGACCTGTCGGGTGGACAGGAAAAGGTCAATGTGGCCACGGTCAAGAACTGTGACAAGGGAGAAAACAGCAAAGTCAGTCTTGGCCACAGTATTTAAAGGTGTGCTGGCCCCAGGAAAGGGTCTGTATTTTATTCTTACGACAGTGAGAAACCCTTGAAAGGTTTCCGTGGGAGAGGTGAGCAGACTGATGTTCAGATAGTGTAGCTGCTACATGGACACTGGGCTAAAGGGAAGGGCAGAGAGTGTGAGCACTGGGGAAATGAGCTCAGGGATCCAGGCTAGGGGGAGAGCTGTGGTGAAAATGAGAGAGAGTGGGGCAAAGCAGGGGCTGGGGAGGGACAGCAGGAGATGGGGAGGGACAGCAGGAGATGGGGAGGGACAGCAGGAGATGGGGAGGGACAGCAGGAGATGGGGAGGGACAACAGGGTATGGGGAGGGAGAGCAGGAGATGGGGAGGGACAACCCAGAAGGAGATGCTAACAGGGACAAGTAGGTCAAGCCATGGCTCCAAGCCTTTGTTCTCTGTGTTATGCTCTGTGTTGCACAAGCAGCTCTGGGCATGATATGTAAATAGACACCTCCACCCTTCAGCAGCACATGTCAAGAGCCCGTGATGGAACAAGTGCCACCCAGCTGTCTAAGTTGCTTTTCTACTGCTATGATAAATATCATGACCAGAGTGACTTAGGAAAAAAAGACATTTAATTTGGGGCTCATAGCTCCAGAGAGTTAGATAGAGTCCATGACCCATGATGGCAGGCAGCAAGGCATCAGGCCAGGAGGGAGGGTGTTGAAGCTGTAGCTGAGAGCTTATATCTTGCTCCAAAAGCAGGAGACAGAGAGAGCTAAGTAGGAACAGCATGAGTTTTTGAAACTGCAAAGTCGCTCTATCCCAGCGGCATACCTCCTCCAACAAGACCACACCTCCTAATCCTTCCCAAACAGTTCCACCAACTGCGGACCAAATATTCAAATATATGAGCCTATGGGTGCCATTCTCATTCCAACCACACTAGTCCACTGCCCACCATATCCTTTTCCATGGTAACATTTTGGATAGGCTCCAAGTGCTACTTAGAAATGTCCATGAGGTTCTGCAATGAAAAAAAAAAGAGATTGAGGTCCCAGGCTTTGCATAATCATACCGTGTGATTCCATGGACTACACATGGGAGCACAGACACAGTGCACAGACTCCACTGGCTGCAACATCACTCCTGGTGTGTTTCAAACTCTTACTGGTGCAACCCTGTAGTCCATGGTGCTGCTGTCAGTGGCCCAGTGTCAAACCACAGTGGCAGGGCCTGGACACGGCCTGCAGAGCGTTGTCATTCCCTTGGTCAGTGAAGGCAACAGAGGCTTCCTTCAGGGTGAGCTTGAAGTTTGAAGGAGAGCCAGTGCTCTGAGGGCAAGGGTGAGGTTGGCCAATGTTGAAACTAACTGGGCTCTTAAGTAGTCAGCATACAATCCACACTTAGAGCTAAGTAGGCAACTGCAAACACACCCCAGGTGGGGATGTTCAGCACAACCCGCTTCCTTAAAAAGTCCCAGGACCTGAAAACTAGAGACTCAGTCACAGTTGCAGCAGGGGGTGACAATGAAAACCAGCACCCATCTGGTTTTAGGCTTCATCATTGTCACTAGAGTGTCCCCAAAGCCAGGGATCATCTCATCCCTCTGCAGAGGTCAGGTGACGTTAGGAGGGCAGTTACTATGACTGGCCATTCCTTGCTGACAGAAATAAACCAGTTCCCTGTTCATTTGGTTCTTAAGACAACCTATTGGTCAAGGTACCGCAATCCCCATTTCATAGGCAAAAGCTGCGGCTTGGCAAGTTAAGTCCCTTGACGAGGCACATCAGGACTGTGCTCTAAGAGGGACATTGACAAATAGCACGTCAACAAAAGATATACGCAGGTAGTACTAGCCATGCTCCAGGGTCTGAGCCAGGAAAACCTGAAAAGATCATAGAAACAGCCATTAGGTGCTCAAAAGCTGTGGCAAAAAGACGACCTCAGCATAAACCTGGGTAGAAAACGTGCATCGCCCATCCCTGGGGCCCCCAGACCATCCACTCCAAAGATGTTCTGTGCCAAATGTCTCATTGGAGAGATTCAGGCACCGAGGCCCTGGGAGGGCAGGGATGGCTGTGGTGGCTGTCACGGCATGCCACAGACTGCATGTTTCAAGCAGAGCAAATGTTCCCTCGCAACTCTGGAGGCTCAAAGCCCAAGATCGTGCCAGCATAATATGTCCTGAGAGGGCCCTTCTCCTGGGTGGTCGATAGCCACTTCTCTCCGGATCCTTACAAAACTCTCGACTCGAGCGCCTCCTCTTGCAAGGTACCACGGGACACACCCAGCCCAGAGCCCAGGCCCGTCTCAGATCTGGGTTCAGGGCTCAGAGAGGCTCCAGCATACAACCTTGTCCAGCTAGACAGAAGAAAGTGTGTGACCCCAGGCCAGGAAGAGCCTAAGGGTCAGCCTCCGCAATGAGCAGGAGTCCATCACAGGAGCCAGGCCAGGGAGAAGGAGCTCTCTTCCCAGATGCTGACCGTGAGGCCCAGAGAGGGAAGCGACCTTTACAAGGCCAGCAAGTCAACTGGTCTAAATTGGTATTCTGAGCTTTTATTGCTCTGACAAAACACGTGGCGTAACGAGCTGAGGGAGGAAAGATTTTTTATTTTGGTCTATTGTTTTTAAGATCTCAGTCTATGGTCACTTGGCTCTGCTTCTCCTGGGGCCATGCATGGTATGCTGAAGCATGCTGGAAGGCACTGTGTGGAAGAGCTGAGCGGCTCATTTCTAGGCAGGCAAGAGGCGGAGAAACAGAGTTGGAACAAAACCTGTAACCGCAATGGCCCATCTCTCCTTCTCACCCCCTCCCATGGACACCATACTACTGCGGCTTCATCCATACTTAAGATCACAGCTCTTAGTATTCAGTCATTCCCAGAAGATCATACACTGACAACCAAGCACCACGTAGGAGCCTGGCGGGGGTGAGGGAGTTCAGATACAAGGCTTAACATTCAAGATTCAGATCCAAACCCACCACAGTCCACCAAACAGACATGTATCTGCCTACAGTCAGCTCCTACAGAGCTGGGACCGCCAGGCCCATAGCAGCCACTCTGCACTCTGAGCAAGCGTGGCTACAGTAAGATTAAAATATCAAGCAATGATAGACCACAAGAGCCCAGAGCCCAGGCCTGCACAGATGGCTCCAAACTGCCTGCATATAAGCCATGTTGCCAGCACTGACCTCCCTCCCTATTCTCCTGGGATACCCAAGCTACAAGACTCAGCCACCAGATATGGGGCAGAGGCTGCGGCCCACAAAGACAGTACAGTGTAAGGGCTAGGGCTGATCTGGGGACCTCGACAGCAGTCTTCCTTTCTCTACCCGGCGGCTGCCCAGTGTCTGGCCCCTAGCATAGGCTTTCAGTACATTTCCTACCACCCTATAGCTGGCCTCTGCACCATCACCCCACTGGCCATGTGGAAAACACAGAGCCATGGCTGAGCATGGAGGGCAGCCTCAATCCACCTGAAGGAGTGCTACCTGTCAGCTTCCAGGCTGCTATCTCTTCTTGGATTGCACAGAAGAGCCAGGCAGAGCACAGCTGTGAACAGGTGCAGGGCAGGTGGCGCTGCCTCTGCAGGCGCTGGCTGCCAGGGTGGGCTCTGGCAAAGACAATGTGAAAGCAGCACACTGGAAAGGCAGGATGGCCACGGTCAGTGTCCCTGATGCCAGCAGGGATCATGGCAGGCTTCACCCTAGGAACCTGCCCCACCCACAGCCCACAAACATATAAAACGACTTGGAGATCACTCCCAGTCACAAGACTGTGCTTCAAGACACGGGGAAAGTGCTGGGTCTTCCCACAGCCTATGAAATGAGAGATCGTTTAGAGACGGAAGAGGAGACCCAGAGAATGGGACACTGACAAGCTGTCAGAGTGGCCAGCACTCCCAGAGAAAGGGCTGTCACCGGGCAGCAGCAGGTTAATGTTAGAAGCCAATCTGGCAGAATCTAGAATCACTTGGGAGATGGGCCTCTGGGCATGCCTGTGAGGGACTGATTTGATTTTGTTAATTGATGTGGGGAAATCCTTTTTAGTCGTTGGTGGGACTTGTGCTATATAACCGAGTGAGCCAGCCAGCATGCATTTG
This sequence comes from Myodes glareolus, assembly GCF_982192425.1. NCBI lineage: Eukaryota > Metazoa > Chordata > Mammalia > Rodentia > Cricetidae > Myodes > Myodes glareolus. Next base: position 36,245,052 of record NC_142030.1, on the reverse strand, counting down.
CTGCTCTCTTCTGACAGTACAGCCACGTGACCAGCTCCCTCAAGCTCCTGTCACTGTGGTCTCCCCACCATGACAGACTGTAAAGTGTAAGCCAGAACAACCCTTTCCCTATAAGTTGACTTTGTCAATATTATATCATAGCACAGGAAAAGAAGGGACAGGCCCAAGGGCTGAGATTGTAGAAAGCCCAGTACAGGCGTGTTACTGATGGTGGCCCCATCGGTGGCCAGGCCTGGAGCAGGATCATTTGTGTGTGTGTGTGTTTTGTTTTGTTTTATTGTTATATAAAACTCTGCAGTTATTATATTCATATGCCTTGAGGAATGATTCAATATATCTAATCACACAAGGCATTACCCAAACATGTTTATACGAGAACACTTAGCCTTCCGTGAGAATACAACGGGACACCATTAACTATACTCTCTGTCCTGGCTGCCAGAGCTCTTGAACCTACTCTTCTTATTCAACTGGAATTATGTCTCTTTACTTCAGCATCTCTCCATCTCCTCCAACAGCCTCTCACAAGCATGGCCCTGGCTAGAAAATTCAAAAGAAGTTGCATCTAGGTATTGGATTAAGTTGGACTAGAAATGTTTAGAAGCAACACAGACCCAACATTTTAACTTTTCAGTCAACTATTTTCTAGAGAGCTGAGTTGGCCAGCTTCGTGATGTGACAAAAAGCCTGGTGTAAACAGTCTAGAAGGAGTAGCATTTGCTAGGGTCCGCAGCTGACATAAAATGTCTAGAAAAAGTAGGGTTTGCTAGGGTCCGCAGTTGACATAAACAGTCTAGATGGAGTAGGGTTTGCTAGGGTCCGCAGTTGACGTAAACAGTCTAGAAGGAGTAGGGTTGGCTAGGGTCCGCAGTTGACGTAAACAGTCTAGAAGGAGTAGGGTTTGCTAGGGTCCGCAGTTGACGTAAACAGTCTAGAAGGAGTAGGGTTGGCTAGGGTCCGCAGATGGCCTGTTGCTTTCCGGGCTGGAGTGAGGCAGTGCATCAGGCTAAGAGCACATGGTGAAGCTAAGAGCACATGTCTCACCTCCTGGACATGAAGTGAAAAAGGGAGAAAGAAAGGAGAAACCAGTTTTCTCTTTGAGAGCACACTCTCAAGCACTGAAGATATCCCACTTGACCCCACTTCTTGCAGGTTCCACGGGCCCCAGAAGCACTAGGCCTACGGAGGGCATTTCCTGTGCAAACTGTGAACAGGGGTGAAGGACTAAGAGGAAAGACAACAGTGCTGAAGGAACAAAGTCTGGGTCCCGACCTGGCGACTACAAGATTATTAACTGTCTCTCTGCCCTGCCTGTTCCTGCAGGATGTGACTTAGAGTACTAAGTGACAGTCATAAAGGCCTCCAAAAAAATCCTGGAGAAACGGCCCCAGTGTCACTGTGTGAGCTGGAGGATGTCCGCACACATGTGGACTCAACAGTTGAGAGGCTGCATGGAGAGCCTAGCTAGACTGCGGCCTCCGACTCCGTACCAGTCATGACCCCCTCTGACCAGCTGTCGGGTAAGACCCACACGGCAAGGGAGAAAACATGGGGAGATGGTTGGGGCACACACAGAGCCTATAAGATTTAGAAAGGGTATGGACTCATGTGCATGCACTTACATATGCATGCTCACATGTATGTATGCATGTATGTATGTGCCCATGCAATGTAATGTTCCCAGGGATCATTGGAGAATAACCCTGAAGCCTGGGAGAAAAGCCTTGGAGGAATCCAGGGAGGGGATTACATGGTTTCTGGTACCTAGCCAGACTCTAACGAGGAATCTTATGCACCTGCCGTCTTGGCACACATTTTCAGGGTTGAAGCATCACTGGAAACAGTGCTGGGGGGACAGAAAAAGCATATCTCTCTCTCTCTCTTTCTCTCTCTCTCTCTCTCTCTCTCTCTCTCTCTCTCTCTCTCTCTCTCTCTCTCTCTCTCTAGGCCCAGGGCACCAAAGCAAGACTGAGCACAGCAAGGGCTTTAAGTAGGCATAGTGGAAGACGGGAGCTGGAGGGTGAGCCTCTGAGAAAGAGACTCCCTGGATAGAAAGGGGGCGGGGGGCGTGCCTAGTCAGTCCAACAGAAGCTTCCTTCGCGCACTTCCTTAAGTACAAGCAGCTTCTCCCAGGCCCAGAAGGGGAGCCCCCATGTCATCCCAGCGCACAGGGGAATATGTAGAGGCCCCACAGGCCCACATTGTGATGCCTACAGAACACCTCTGTGGAATGAAACTCCAGGCACGCATCCCAAGCCAGGCAAGCCAGTCTAGGTGGCACTAGAGACACGGCGAGAAGGCAGCAAGCACTGCAGAAACCCGACGAGATGGCAAGAAAGCAGAGAGCGACAACACACTCGGGACACAACAGGCACCCAGAGACATCCGTGTGCTCGTCACCAGAACTGGGGCTGTGCTGGCTATGAGGCACAGGAGCAGATAGACTAGCGATAGAGTTGAGCTTTCAAATCAGCTAACCTTAAAATAGGGATGTCACTCTTGATATCCCTGGAGGAGAGAGATGGAATCAGACGATATTACGTGAAAAGGACCGGGCTCACTACTGTGAGCTTTGGAGAAAAATCTTGGGGCACAGAGCTAAGAATGAAACAGCACCAGGGACATGGAAAGGCAAGGACACAATTCTGTCCCAGGGTAACCAGAAGGTACCATCCTTGCCAACACCTGGGCCTTAGCCCGATAAGTTCATGTCACTCTCGGGACCTGCAGAGTTATCAAATGATAAATGTGTGCTGCTTTAACCAACTAAACACGGGGTGAAAACAGTTTCTCTTCCGAGAGAAGATGAACACAGCTGAGTATTGCAATGGTGGCAGTGGCCTAGGCACACCTCTCTGAAGGCATGAACGTCACGCTCACTCAGAGCCCCTGGCAAAGTCTTCAGTATCTTGGAGAAGATGCCCTCAGGGATGCCAGGATGTGGCCTCAGTGAACCCCGCAATTCTGAGCAGAAGTAAGAGAGGAAGCAGTGGTCAGCAAAGAGGCCCACTAGCAGGACACACCACCAGTGTGGCAAAGTGATGGTCAGGGCACCGAGGAGGAAGGCGAAGGGGTAAGCTTGCCAGACCTTCAGAAATGGCTATCTACAAGTTTCTGTATCTTTTTAAATCATTCTTTCATTCTGTCAACAGTAATCTATACCTAGAACATTTTAGCTTTTTTGGGTTTTTTTTTAATGTGGTATTAAGCATTGGGCTCAGGGCCTTCCACGTAGGTGAGTACCCCACCACATCCCCACTCTTGACTTTGTCTTCCCCCACCACCCCCTCTTCTCTTTTGAAACAAGCAAGGTCTCACGTAGCCCAGGCTGGCACTGAAGTCGCTTTGTAGCTGAGGATAAACTTGAACTTCCAATCCTCCTGCCCCTACCTCCCAAGTGCTCATAGTAAGGGTGGGCATCACCACACCTGGTTTGTGTGGTGCTGAGGGTCAAACCCAGGGCTCTGGGTCTACAAGGCAAGCACTCTAGCAACTGGGCTGCGCCCCCAGCCCCTTTACCTTGTCTTTTTCTTGTGCTTCTGGTAACTAAGAATATCGTCTCACATAGTTTCCTTTCCTCTACCTCTCCCTTAAACTGTTATCTTTCCTTGATGTGACAGATACAGCTACAGCGTATCCAACGTCTCGCATCTTTTCCTCACAGTAAAAGATAACTCTGTAAAAGAAGACTCGGGTGCAGCCCGTTCTTTTAGGCATTTACATAATCTTCTGCTGAGCAGGCACAGAAAAACAGTGTGACTTTTCCAACAACTTAGTATCTTTTCTCCTGTTTGTCTTGTGGAGTGGGTTAACGCAAAACCACCCACCAAAGACTCTTCAACACTTTAGAGCCTTAACTGTCCCACGCTGTTGTTTATTAATTTTGGAGCTTCATAAAGCACATACCCTACATACTATCCTAAGACAGTGCTTGTAAGGGGTTTGTAGGATCATTCCGATGAGATCATAGGTATAAATCTTACAGCCAGCACATCCATCCAAGGAGAGTTTCTTGTTTTCTTCAGAAATACTTAAGGCTGCATATCTTCACATAAATAGTACCATTTGGTTTTTTTTTTTTTAAAGAAAATGCATGTCAGCACATGCAGGCACTAGAAGGAATGTTTACAATTAGTTCATGGAGGTTTCAGAAAACGTCAATAGTAAGGAGCATGAAACACAATGAGAGCCCTCATCATTCATAAATACAAAGGAAAGAGAAAAGACTAGAAGGAAATAATGCAGTGGGATTCAGGAGGATTCCGCGCTGCTTCTTGCTGTTCTCCACACCTTCCACATTTTATATAATAAGCATGCATTGGCCTCTTTCTTTTTCACATTTTAAAAGTAATCCATGTTCATGTGGCCATGCATTCCTTTTATAACTGGGGGGTTAGTAAAAGCTGAAAATGAAAAGGTCATTTAGGGTCCTCTCTCAAGGAATTCGCTAGCTTAAAAAACTATGTCGTTGAAAATATCAACAGCCTTAAGAGATGCTGAGGAAAAGCCAGCCATAGCTGGGTCAGAGAACAGGGAGGGAATTAGTGTTTACTGAACACCAACCTCGGGCCTTATACAGGCAATTTATACACGTCTCATCTCATTTAATCCTCTCAATAATCCCAGGAGGCAGAGACTACAATTATTCCCTTTTAACAGATCTAGAAACAGAAGCTCGGCACAAGGCCAAGGCTCCCCCAGGTCATGCGGTGAGCAAGGCAAGCTCTCATCTTTGAGCTCCAGCAATCAGGCCCCCATCCCTGGGTCGGAGAGCTGCCTCTCAAATTAAAACAAGGCAGCATTGCTCCAATCCCAGATCCCTTGGGACACACTGGGCACCTGTGATAAAGACTGAGTCCCAGCATGCCCTTGTTCTCCGTGCAGTGAGTGTCCAAGCTATGGAGAAAAGGCTGGAGTAGCCACCCAGCCAGACCCAGCAATTACCCCATAGAAAAGCAAGAAAGGGGACCCAATGAACTGAATGCTTGCTCCACAAGCATTAGGCAAAGGGGAAAAGGCTGCTAAGCAAAGCTCAGCTTTTCCCAAGGCCTCCACCGATAGCTCCTTCTTTTTCTTGTAGGCACCCAGGAGCTATCCAAGGCCATGAGATGGATAACAAGATAGATTTCAGCCTATGCCACTCCCAAGGTTGAAAGTGCATGCCAGTTTTAACCAGCATGTACCAGCCCAGCAACAGTACCCGTCCAGTGTTTCCATATGGAGAAACCGCGGACCCTCACCATCTCACTCCCTCATTCCAGATGTGCAGGAATACTTCCATACCCTTCTGAGACTGCCAACTTCCATCCCTGGAGACAGAGACATTTTTCCAGTTACACAAATAAAGTAAGTAACAACGATTTAAAAGGGGGGGTGGGTCTGAACCAGTAAAAGGCCCTGGCTAGAGCCTTTATTGACAGGACAAAGTTGTATTTGGGGCTTGAAGGTCCAATGGCACATAGCTATGCTTTATTTATTCTCCAAATTGTTCCATTGGTTAATAAGTTAAAAACCAAATGTGACAGCCAAGTGTGGTGATGGAGTAAGGGTCACCTATAGGCCCAGCATTCAAGAGGCTGAAATAGGAGGGCAGCCTGAGCTACACAGCAAAGCCCTGCCCCAAGAGCATCCAATTTTACACTCAAGTGCAGACTGGGGTCTTCTCTTTACTAAATAGATACATGCAGAAATCTAGAGTTTTTCCCGCCAACAAGGCATCAATCAACCGAAGCTGTGTTACAGCTGCCCCTTGACATGAAGATGACCTCTCCTGGGGGCAGTTCACCCACGTGTGTGCATCCTGCCTCAGGGTAGAACCCACAGAAGACCAGCCTCTTCAGTCCCTGGGGTGCGTCTGGTGGAGATGGCTGTGCTTCACTCAGGGGCACGATGAAAGAGCAAAGGGCAACTTGCACTTTTGTTTACAGCAGAGAGAGAGTTGTCAGCAGCAACAGCCATAGTAGGGGTACTCCTGCCTGATAAGGGCCACAGAAAAGCACACAAAAGAAGCCTGAGGTCAGAGGGCATCTGGAGACAGATGGTGGGTGGGATGAGGTCACACACAAGAAGGACAGGGACTCCCCCATGCCTCTAATTCAGGGGACTTAAGATAACAGACATCTACCAATACCCGAAGCAGCAGCTCTCACTGTTGTATGTGTGTGGGTGTTTTGCCTGCACATATGTAAGTGCAGGAACCAGTAGAGGCCAGAAGGGGGCGTCGGATACCCCTGGAACTGAGTTACAGGCAGTTGTGAGCTACTATATGGATGTCGGGAATCAAATCAGGGTCCTCTTCAAGAGCGGGAAGTGTTACTGACCACGGAACCACATCATCAGCCCCAGCAGCTTTCGGAATAAACAGCACCAGTCACCATGACCACCACCATAGATCAGCACTTGGGACTGGAAATGTGAACAATTAAAACATCCTTCATCCTTTGAGCCTTACAATCAGGCAGTCCTCACAATCCTTTGAGGGACAATCAGGCAGTCCCTCCCCAATCGCTGACCACCTTTCCATCCTTTGCTGCACCTACAGCCAGGAGGCCCTCAAAGCCCTCCAGGCTACAGTCAGTTCCCAGCACTAGCTATAGCCTGCATCCATCACCGACTCACCTCATTTTTGAAGGTACCTGGAGACTGGTAGACAGTATGTAACTCCAAGGTGACAGGAAGACCCTAGGCCCAGCAAGTCCAAGGAGAGACCAACAGCAGAGTTCTCAGTCACCCCACCCCCTCCCTACCCCACAACCCTGCCAGTTCTGGGAAGAAGTCCCTGCATGCTGCGCTTCCAGCTGTACCCTTGTGTCCTCAGTACTTCAGGGCACTGGCCCCACAGCGGAGCCCTGCTTGTGGTAAACAAGACAAAGAGGAAGGGAAAAGAGCGTGGCTGAGCAGATGTAAGGTCCTTGACCAGGAATCAACAGCACGAGAGAAGGGACACTTCCAGAGCAGCCAGCCAAGGAGGAGTGGAGGGAACGCACAAGGAGGAAGAGGCAGAGGAAGCTGCTGTCACTAATGCATCCGAAGAAATCAGACAAGAGACGCCAGCCAATGCTGAAAGCAGCAGCCCCCATTGTCTTATGGGTATGTGTGCTTTGCCTGCACGGAGCTAAGAACTCTCCACGAGTGCAGGTACCAGAGAAAGCTGGCAAAGGGTGATGGTCTCACTGGCTGCCCACCTGTTGCCCCTGCCTCGGAGTCTCAGCAAGAGGACTGCAGGGAAACACAGCTGCCGCGGCCAGCCTGCTAAGATTTTTCCTGTCATCAGACCTAGCCGAGCTCCTCTCTTTTCCTGAGCAAACAGCGCCCACCTCCGGTCCAGGCAGCAACGCCTCCCTAGGCCCGCAACGCGGCCCGGCAAAGAAACCGGCTGCTTCACACACAGTGGAGCGAGGCAGAGAGGAGGGAAACCGAGGGCCCGCAGGGCAGAAGCTCCGAGGCCCCACAGGGTGTGCAACCGCGCCAGCCAGGCTGTGAGACAGACGGCTTACAGGACGAGCTCCGTGAGCCGAGATCCTGTAGGCTGCAGGCCATGAGAGGCTTCTGGGGAGGTGCACGCGACACAGGCACGAAGACACACCCACCCACAAACACGCGAGAAACAAAGCCGACCCTGAGCCACGAGCCTGATCAGCGGCTCACACGCGCGCGCATTCACCCGCACAGTTCTGCCAAGAGACCCGCTTGCAGTAAGTACATAGAGGCTTTTCGCTTGCCCTGACAGTACGGAGCCGCCCTACCTTGCTAGGACATGCTGGGAGGACACGCCACCTTGCCTGGCATAGCAGCAGACCGACCAGGCGCCTTGGAGATTCTGCACAACCAACTGGGTAGCAATCCTGCCTGGACCCATTGCTACTCGGCCTCACTGGCTGCAGCCCAGTGACTCATGCATGGGCTCAGTGGCCACTCACCTTCCTGCACTGCCTGGAACGGGTTATTGGCCTCGATGACCTTGATGGAGTAAGTGATCTTCTCACTCTGCAGGATGTCATCATTGAGGCTCAGGTCTGATACAGCCAACTGGAACACCCTGTCGTCCTTGGCTGCGTTCTCCTCGAAGATGGCACCTGAGGGAGAAGAAGGGTGAAGACCAGGACTGAAGAGGAACCCTTCCCACCTTACTTCTGCCCTGGGGTGGGAGTATTGCCTGGACCATTAGGTACCAAGTGGTGGGAGGATTGAGCTAGAATGTTTAAAATGTTTTTTTGAGCCAGGTTCTCCTTCCGTAGCCCAAACTGGACTTGAGTTCACGGTGATCCTCCTGCCTCAGCCTTCCCAAGTAGTGTGATCACAGGCATGCACCATCTGTCTCAGTTCAGGATTCTGTTTTGATTGGGTAATTTAAAGACCTCCCTCGGTAACCCAAACAGGATATGCTCCCCTCTCCACATCGAACACGTGCACACAGTTAACATGAGTTACACCTGCAAATCCTTCAAGCTACCACCAGGTCACGTGTCCTTCATAACCAAAGCATCACATGTCCCAGTCATGCCCCACACAGAAGATGTGGCATGGTGAGGTAGCCTACCTGACATGGTCCCCTAAATCCCATCCCAGGAGCCAAAGTGAATTCTCCAAGAGGAACCGTCCCCAGACCAATCCCTGTGTGAAGTGACGCTCCTTTTTCCTTTGCATTCCCTGATGAATGCAGAAGTGAGACTGTGGTCCACAGTTTGCTCTCCTGCACCAAGGGTTTTTCCCTTTAGGCATACACAAGGAATTGATAACCAGTATCTTGGATGGGCGAGATGGTGCATGTGTCTCTGCTCTGGTCTCTCACTTCCTCTTCCTGTATGTCTGGAGGGGTGGGGCTGTATCCTATACCCCTAAACATTCTGATCTAGCAGTGTTGAGAGTCCCAGAAGAAACCACTCTTAAACAGTCGGTCATTCTAGAAGCAAGGACGGCTCCTCCAGAGCTCAGGCCGACCTGAGCTTTCACTGACCCTGCCCTTACAGTGGAGATCAGTTGGATCTGATCTGGGATCCCCACCCCAGCCCTTTTGCCAAGCGCCTAGGGTCGCCAAGGTCCTATTGCTTGGCTAATTGCTCTGGAGCTGAGAGCTGGGTAGAAGGGCTCAGCTCCTGGATTCCTCACTACACCGGAGCCGCAATGCTGACCGCGAGACCCACGCCGACTCCTGGGCGGGAAGCAGGTTTGGATCCTGGCCCGGCCCCGGGAGGGGAGCGCTGCAGCCCTTGGAGTAGGGACTTGGTTCCTCATCACCTCTTTCTGCCCCGCAGTAACATCAGCCACGTTTTCTCACACCTCCCAACCCCCAGTTTTGTCCCTGTTCGCTGGTCTTTCCCAACTTCCGGAAAGGCGACTGCAGAGGGGCTCCCCCAAAGCTACCGCTGTCAGTCCCCCAACAGTGCCCAACTTCTTGAGACCCCAGTCATTCTGCTCCTAACTCCCACCACTACCCTTCCTCTGATCGCCCCTTCCTTTGCTTTTCATCTCCTTTCTCTCCATCTATCTCTTCCTGCTCAGCGCCCCCAACCCCACGGCCCACGCTCCTTCCCTCCACCCCACCACCCAGACTGTATGCTGGCCCCAAGACTTAGACCAGGAAGAAACTCTGAAACTGTCCAGGATTGAGCTGCAGTTGTCACAACCAGAAACACACAAACACACACACACACACACACACACTCACACCGAGAGCTACAACAGACACACCGAGGAAATAGGCAAGCACTGTGTCCACTCTAACAGGCTGGCAGAACGCGGTAGTCGCACTAACACACTCTCGGATGGCCCCACACACCCCAACGCCCTCTCACAGTGACACCAACACCGTGCCAGGTACACACACACTGGCACGTTGACAGCACCCATCCACAGTCACACATGGTTCCGCGTTGGCCTCTTTGATCTTGCTCTGCCAACTTAGCTAGCCCCCAGCTCTGTCCGCCCCTGGTCCCAAAGCTCAGGCTGTGCCTCAGGGCCCAGCCTGCCGACGGTCCCGTTAGGCGCACGCATCTCGACAAGCGTCTATCCCCGGGTTCCCCGCTGCCGCGGCCCTAAGTGGCAGCAGAGGCCGCGGGGCCCCGCGCACTGGCAGGAGCCCCAGGGAGCAGCGAGGTGCCCGCAGGAGCGCCGAGCGGCAGGAGCACAGCTCCTCCGCGGGGCGGCGCGGGCCTTCAGGGAACCACCGCCTGCCGAGCCCTTCGGCCCGGGGAACCGACAAGTTTGGACGCCGCGCATCAACGTCTCTATTGGGGGGTCCCCGCCCAGCCTCGGCCCGTCCGCCCTCCGAGCTCACCGATGTGGATGATGGAGTCGGCCCGCACCGTAACGCACTGGCATATCCAGGGAAGAAGCCACAGCGTCAGCGCTTCCATGTCCCCCGGGCGCGCGGCTCATCCGCCCGGGCCCGGGGCGAGGCCGAGGGCAACGCGGAGCGGGGAGGCGCGGGTCCCGGTGCAGTCCCGGGCCGCTCCCCGGGAGAGCCGAGCCCGCCCGTGCGTCTTCCCCCGCGCTCCCGTCCCTGCGCCCTGCGCCCGCCCCAGCCCAGCCCAGCCCAGCCCAGTGCTCTCGGGCTCCCGCGCCGGCTCCGGTTGCGGTTGCGGCGGCGCTCGCAGCCCGAGCCCAGGCCGGCGCGGCGGGGGCGGCCCGCGGCTGTGGCGGCGGCGCTTCCAGCGGCTCGAGCGGCTCTGGGGGCGGCAGAGGCAGAGGCGGCGGCGGCGGCCCGGCCCGAGCGGCGGCTCTGGGCTGGCTGTGTGTCTGAGCCCAGGCAAGGAGCGAACTGCGGAGGACGCCCCCTCCCCTCCCCCTCCCCCTCGGCGGCGCTCCCCCTCCCCTCCCGCCCGCCTCCCTCCCCTCCGCCCTCCTCTCCACCACGTGACTGCGGAGCCTTAGCCTCGCCGCGCGCGGCTCGCTCGCTCGTTGCTTGGAGGGGGCGCCCGGTGCTCCGCGCTCTCCGCCGGGGGATGCTCCGAGGCCGGTACCGCGGTGGGGACCTGGCCCGTCTGCGGGGAGAAGAGGCTTGGTCGTACGGGCCTGGTCTTAGGGTTCGCGAGAGAAACGGAGGAGGCACGGCCACTGATTGCCCTCGGGGAGGTGGGGGTCTCAGAGCTCTCTGGCGATGGGAGACTTCAGCCGAGTCTGCAGTGGCCGGAACGGACAGGCGCTCTCGGAACCGGACCCTCGACTTTGGTAGTCTGCAGATAGACCACAAGGCCCGGGGCACTGAGCCAGGCACCAGGATGCTAGCGGGCTGGTGGCGGGCTCGAACCCTAGCTGTCCGTGCAGACTTCGGCGGACATCCATCCCCCCCCCCCCCGCCCCCGGGGCGGTGCACTGCGCTGGGAGTCGAGCAGGAGGCTCGGACTCTGAAGCCCAATTCATGGCCGGAAACCGGCACAGCCGTGACCGTGGCGCCTGGACGTGAGGAGCCTTCCAAGCGGACGGCGCACTCAGACAGCGACCCTGCACGAAGCCTTCTAGGGCGAGCCCGGGCGGAGAGCCCGCTGCCAGCCGCGGAAGCAAAGCCGGACTCCCACCGCCTCCGAGTGCCCTGCCTCTGGGCGAACCTCCATATAAGGGGTGAAACTGCTAAGGGATCGAGCCAGGGAGGGGGATCGAGCTAGCCGGGCTCACAACCCTCTCCCCAGGTTCTAGTTGGACTGAGCTCCACTTAACACACCCAAGATTTCAGGGAGACATTTGAGCCCCTCAGGATTCTGATTCCCTCGGAAACTGGGTGCAGCCGAGCCTGGCAGAACTGGGCTCCAGGATAAGCGCTGGGTTCGAGGGACCAAGACAGACTCGGCTGCAGCCTTGTTTAGAGCTCCCAGCACCATGGGAAAGATAGATACCCACATGGGCCATAAAAAGATTTGGAGAGGACTGCAGAGGAGCTTCAGGCCTGGGCCCTGACCTAGCCTGAAAGTAAAGGTAGCTGTGCCTTCCGGGAGGAGATGACAGTTCGGTTGGAGAGGCTTGCTAGTGAGCCAAAACAGGAAGAGAAGAAAGAATTTGTGTGGGGAGTGTACATTTGTGTGAGTGTCAAGCTGCCAGCCACTGAGTTGTCGCCGACAAATTCTGCTTTAAAGGGGTTGGGCCAGGATGCTGTTCAAAAGGGCCAGGAGGGTGCTGGACGCTGTTAGGCAGTACCTCAGCAGAAGAGAGGGGAAATGGGACTGCAGGAACAGCAAGCAACACTGTTCTGTGATGAGGGGGCCTGGTGGGCAAGAAGAGAGAAGTGACCACCACAGCTGCAGGTGGGAGTGTGGGATGCCCGGCCGAATGTGGTTCCACACAACTGAGTTCTTCAGGCAACAAGCCTTGGGACCCGGAGGTGGGAGGGGGCTTGCCCATCCCACTGATCCAAAATCCCCTTGTCTCCAGTTTCCAGTCCTGCAAAGTACCAGCATTCCCTGGCTGAAAGGCTGTAAGAAAGTGGGAATTAAAGTCTCATCGGCTTCAGTATTTAGCAGTTTAGTTCCTGTGGGGACCAACTCCATGGTGGTAAGTGTGGCATAGTCACCCCTTAGAGTCTTCAAAGGTCAAAAGCCACCAGATCAGGAACAGCCCCAATCATCTCCGTGTTCCAACCACGGCAGTGTGCAAGCAGGGTGAGCATGGGGTACACCCACACGGGTGTTATCCTTGTGTATTTTGTGTGGGATGAGTTGTAGGAGCAGCCCGTCTCCGTCTTCTTCTTGAGTTATTCCTCACTATACAAAGGTCTATTCATGGAAATCAAGAGTGAGCGGATCAGTCCTTCCTTGTAGCTCGGGACCTGCCTTTGGGGACGTGTTCTTCAGTGATGCTGATTCTAGCTACATTTATATAACACGTGTCCCGTGAAGACCTGTGCTCAGCCCTCCTTTCCTTCCTAGGAGGTAGAATTTTATACACATGGAGACTGAAGAAGATGGCAGCCATCAGGTCTGTCCACTAAAGTACTGCTGGGAGCCCGCAGTTTGCCACCAGAGCTGCGGGTGAAATGCACAGGCAAAGAGGGAGGCCACAGGTGTCTACTTGGAAGCCACAACCATTGTGATGGTCACTATAGAAACATAAATTTCTCCTTTGTCCATTACCACTCTCTCATTCCAGCCCATAGCTGGACTTAAAAAAGGAAACCTGAAATCCTGGCCCTCCCTGTGGCCTGTCACCCTGGCTTAGGCCGGAGGAGCTGCCTGCCCAAGTAGAACCACCACTGACCAGACCCAACCCAGGTGGCTTCCTAACCATGCTCTCTCCCAGGGAGCTGCCCAGACTACCAGTGATCCTTCCTAACCTGCATCTCTCTCCTAGCACAGCACAGCTGGCTGGAACTTGCTGTAGCAGGCCAGCCAGACTTGCCGGAAGGGTGCAGCTGGCAGAGACCCCTGCCAACCCAAGGAATCTACAGGTTTAGATATGGGCACCCTGCTCCGTTTTGTGTGCAGGAAAGAGGCGAGGAAGAGACCCAAGTCAAGCCATGTTGGGGTCAGCCGGCATCTAGGAAAGAGTGCTATCCCACAGGCTCCAAGGAACCTGCTCACCGGTAGGACCTGAGCCCGGGAGATCAAGTACCTCCATACCCAGTTTTCTGCTGTTGCTTTGTTTTTATTTATGTTTGTTTTTTGTTGAGGCAGGCTTTACCCTTGCAGCTTAGACCACCCTTAAATTTGAGATCCTCCTGCTTCAGCCCCCAAGATGAGATTCTAGGTGTAAGCGGGATACTGGGGTATACCTCAGACTTTTTTTTTTTTTGAGACACTTATTGCTTATTTCCTCCCTTGCCTCGGTAGCTGCCTGGCACATCTGTTGAATGACAATGATCCAACCCTGCTTTGTCTCCTTTACCCTTCTTGCCAACCTCTCAGCAACATTTAGTGCTGTGTTTATTTGGTCTTCTTTTCTAAGACTGTAACTTTTTGTTTGTTTTCCCTCTTGGTCGTTCTCTTGAGTTTTTGCTTTCAAATTTCCCAGGCCAGCAATCTCTGGTCTTGCTTACTCTATGGTTTGAAGATTCATTGATTTAGTCTTTGCCTTTATGGAGGAGAAGAATTTCAGTGAAGAAAGTGCAGCTGAGGATAACCTCCCCATGGCAGGATTCTGAGCCACCAGGGCGGGACCCGCTGGGCTGGCTTCTGCCTGCACCTCTGAAACCCTTTAGAAGGCCCTGTCAATAATACAGGCTTCTCCGCAGCTGGCAGACCAGGTGGGGAAGGGCTTCATCTTGTTGGAGTCACATGCCATGGGCCAATGAGGAGAAAGAAGATCATACTATGTGTGAGCAAACCCAGACAGGAGCACCTCTTCTTTGTAAGGATACCTCCCTCTGGCCCATTACACAGTCGCCAACCTGGAGCACAGGACAAGAGACTGTGATTAGAACCAACCAGTCCAAAAGGTTACCTGGGGGTGGGAGGGAATGCCTCCTTCAGGAAAAGCAGGCTAGAACCCCAGATCACTAACCAGAAAGGGTGCACTGGACAGAAGGGCAGCAGGCTCACACCGCCACTCAGTCCATCTAGGGTTCCCACAAAAGCACTCTGGGACCTCCTCATCCTCTGGACCCCAGGGAGATCCTTCCCTTCCTTGAGGCTTTCCAAATGTCTGATGAAGAACAGTGGAGTTTGCACAGTGCTGTGTCAAGTTGGAAGGAACAATCACAAAACAGTAAGGCTTGGGCCCCCAGACACACCCTTCTGAGCTGTCATCTCAGCCTGAGCCCTCTGGAACAACAGCATTTGCTTTTTTCCAAATCAGAGGCTCTACAGTCTATAGGCTTGGGTCATCTCCAGAGCAGGCTCAGGCTCCTGGAGTCTCCTGCTGCCATTCAGACCTTTGAGGTCACAGTCCCAGGGGCAGTCTAAACCTAAAGACTGGCTTATCCCCTCCTGATTATTTTGCTGGCTCTCCAGCTTCCCAGTAACAATGCTTAGCACAGCTTCCCCGCTCTTCCACCAGCCCTGAATCTGCAACTCTGCCCTTTTTTAAACTTTGGGGCCACCTTCCACACAGGTGGTTGGCAGAATTACCTGGCAGAAACCTGAACCCTAGCCTGTTTGTCTTCTTCAGATCAAAAGTCAGACCCCAACACCCGCATCAGGCATGACCAGGCCAACCCAAGACAGAGAATGCCCCAGAGCTCAGCCCTTCCCACTGCTGCCCAGGCCTCCTCTTATGAGACTCTAAGGATCTGTGCACTCTGACCAGACCATGACTAAAGTCCAGGGTGTCAATGTGTGTTCTAGACAGGAAGGGAAGAGGGGTTAGGAAAAGAAGAGCAAGGGATAGAGTCCAAATTGGAGGGCACTAGGGTGGAAGTTGCCAGAATGGTGATGGTGAGAAATGGAGAAGCCAGACACACTCCCTCCTAGATTCACCTCTACAGAGCAGACACCCTGGGAGGCCTGGTGACTGCAAAGACATAGCTTGGTGTCCTCAGTGGGCATCTTAGGAAGGGCAAAGGACCACTGATCTCTAAAAGAGTCCAAACAGGGTCCAGAGAGATGGTTCAGTGACAAGAATGCCACTGTTCATCCCGAAGCCCCAAGGTCACGTTCAACTGCTTACACCTAGCTAAACTGAACTCTAAGCTATCTGGTGCCCTCTTCTGACCTCCGTGTGCATCTGCATGCATGTAGTACACACACATTGAGTAAAAAATACAAACTTTTTTTCAAAGAGTCCTGGGGCAGAGGGAGGGGGAGAGGGCCTTTATCACCCTTGCTACCGGGAATCTCATGATAATCCTGACTCTGTTCAGGATGCTGTCTGTCAATCATATGTCCTCTGCTGTCCCCAGAGATGGGCTGCCTATGTCCACACATAAAATAGGACCTTGGAGATCAGATGACCGTAGTCCGGTCACAGTGCAAATCTCAGATACAGCTAACAATTACAGGAGTGCACCTACCTCCCACAACCTGTCAGGTGTAGCCCAGCAAATGACCCCAGCCCAAGCCAGCAGTGCCTAAGATCTGTGCCCCAGCATTTCCAAGTGATAAATATACTTTTATCAGCCACATAGATTCCTGGATCACCCTCCAGCTGGACACAGCCCTGAACAAATCTGAGGCAATGGTACACATACCCATTTCCAGGGCAAGTTCTGTCCAATGAAACTGAGAATTGTGGTTGATTTTCTCTGTCTTGATGTCTGAGGGGTGGGGGGGGGGGGGGGTAAAGCCTTCAGGGATTACTCCTGGAGGCTCATCTTGAAACAAGAGTTCCTTCCGGTAAAGCATGAAGATAGCATCTGTCTTGAGCCACCACTGATGTCCTGGGCAACCTCAGGCAAAGTCCTGTCGAGAGATTTATTCAAAAACTAGAAATGATCCCAGGGTTTGGGAATGGGGTCGAGGAGAAGAGGTAAAGGGGTCTGGGTGGGGGCACAGAATCTTCAATGTGCCTGACCCTCGATAATCCAGGCCTGCTCATTGAGGTCCTCATGCCTCTCAGTGTAGGATGGAGGGAGGGTGAGGTCAGAAGCCCTCAGGTTGCACACTTGGTGGCCAGCTTCTTGTTTTGTTTGGTTGTTTACTTTGAGAGACAGGGGTCTTCCTTTGTAGTCCTAGCTGACCCCAAACTCCGCAGTTTGGGGATTATAGTGCACATCCTATGCCCCGGGCCCAGAGCCCAGAGCTCAGTAAGCAGCTTCAGGGTCAGGATATGTTAGGATGAAGGGAAATAAGCAAAAGCACCCTCAGAGGTTGGGCATAGGGCTTACCACTGAAGGCACCCACAGCACAGATACTGGGTTGATTCCTACCAGAGATCCACATGAGACCTTGTCAGAACAGGGTTCCTATGCCCACTCTACAGATGAGATCTCTGTAGCTGACCGCAGGAAGTTCCTGGATGGAGTAAGCTGAAATCTGCCTTACCCTAACGCTTGGGATGTGTGTCTACATCCTGATTTGGAGGGAAAGAAACGTTTGCAAGTTTAAATATCTCAACAGAAGGAGATTGGTGTGGGAGAATTATCTGTATTCTGTCAATCATATTTTAATAAAACGCTGATTGGCCAGGCAGGAAGTATAGGCAGGAAAGCCAGACAGGAAGTAGGGGTGGAGCAAAGAGACTGGGAGTATTCTGGAAGCAGAAGCTCTCTCTCAGGCACTCCTGCACAGACCACCGAAGAGACAACATGTAAGCTGTCACACTGAGAAAGGTACTGAGCCCATGTGGCTAAAATAGATAAGGATAATGGGGTAATATATGTTATAAGAGCTAATAAGTAGCCTGACCAAATGGGCCAATCAGTTTATAACCTTATGGAGTCTTGTGCGTGATTTTTCCTTGGGACTTGCTGGCTTGTTGGGGTACTGGGTGGGACAGAAACCCCAACAAGCCAGCCCTCATACTACAGGAGATTGTCCTGGATTGTCCAAATGTCTGCTACACACAATCATAAGTGTCTTTTTCAAAAAAATATTTGTGTATGTATGTATGTATGTATGTATGTATGCATTTATTTATTATGTATACAATATTCTGTCTGTGTGTATGCCCGTAGGCCAGAAGAGGGCACCAGACCCAATTACAGATGGTTGTGAGCCACCATGTGGTTGCTGGGAATTGAACTCAGGACCCTTGGAAGAACAGGCAATGCTCCTAACCTCTGAGCTGTTGGGAGCCACCTGGAGGCACAGGTGGTCCTGCAGTTTGGAGGTATACCTGGCTTAGCCATGTGGGGCTGAGCACCCTTGCCTGCACCCTTGCCTGCACATGCTCAGACCAGCAGAATGGCATTAACCAATCAGGACAGCGTTCAAGCCTCTCCACCGTTTAAAAGCAGCTGCCTCGGGACTCTGCTTGCTCTCTCTAAGCTTTCTCTTGTCCCTGCTCTATCTTCCCTTCCCCCAATTTTCCTCAATCAAAGGGCTCCGAATAAAGACGTGACCAGGGAAGGAATTCTCGTTTTTGGTGGCGTTCATTCCTGCTGGTCAGGATGCGCGCCGCACTGAGCCATCTCTCCGGCCTCATATGTGTCTTTTTAAGGCAGAGGGAGACTATATAGACAGAAGCCAGTATCACTTTGGAGGCAAAGATCGGAATGATACACCCATAAGCCAAAAAATTCTAGTAGCCACCAGAAGCAAGAACAAAACCTGATTGCTCAGGGCCTCTGCGGAGGAGGAGAGGTGGCCATGCTGACTTCACTCAGCTTCCCAACCAACAAAGTGGAAAAAATGTGTCAAGTTTGGATATTTAACAACAAAGTTACCTTAAATGAACAAAATGAAGCCACTAAGGCCCAAACCTTGAGCAGCTAGTGTGGTGCGTAGGGCCCAGGCCTGGGGACAAATGCTAGCTCCCGAGAAAACTCACCCCATTAGTCCCGGCTGCAGAAGCCACAAGCACCAGCCACATGAGCACACTTACGGAGATCAGAAAACAGATCTCAAGGCAGGGAGCATCTCTTGATAGGTATTAGATCCCTGGCTGCTGGGTCTCCCCACCACTGCCAATGCAATAGACCAACTCAGACCGAATCAGTAAATCCAGTTTGATGATCAGAGTAAAGCAACTCAGGCAGGAGAGGAATCACATGGCAAATATGGCTCCCAGGTCTTAGCCTATAGCCTGTAGGCGTGGTCTTGAGCAGTCCCAGGGAGGGGTGACTTTTTGGCAGGCTTTCTCAGGGGTGGGGTTTGGAGTGGGAGGGTGAGATCAGAGCGTGGAATGGAGCCCCTAGCTGGAGATCCCCAACATCCCAACCTTTTTAGGTGTATATGGACTATGGTGGGGCTTCCACCTAAACATCTCCCAGGGAGGAACCCCATTGGACCTACACCACTTGCCCTGAGCCTTGGGGGTGGGGGACAAGGACAAGAGAGACAGGAGTCAGAAGAAGAAATCCCTGGACCTGGCCACCAGGTGACAAGTGTGTCTGAGATCAGCTACAGACCATTTACCTTGTTTCCCAAAGCCATGTAAGCAAGCCACTCCACCGTACTTCTCTCCAAACAGAAAAACCTTTTCGCTTTCTATTCAGAAAAAGCCTGTTTCAGTGTCGGCTTTGGTTTAGAACATGTGGAAAAGAACACCCCCTGTAGCCCATAACACCATAGCCAGGGTCTTATTTCATCCAGGGGTGGCCCTGTGGTCTTTCTGAGCCAGGATTTCATAGACAAAGCTCGCCCATGAAGAATAAAAGATGGGCACTTGAGGGATGAATGAATGTCTTTATACTGATTTCTCTCTTCTCCCTACCTGGAATGTAGACAGGATCTTGAAAGACATTGGTCATGTCCACACATGGATGACCCTGAGCTAGCCCAGCCGCTTGCTGTTACAGAGTCCCAGCTCTGGAGTCCCGTTGAGCTTCCTCATGCATTAGCTACCATACAGACATTTCAGTTGTAAGCGACCACTGACCTTCACTGATGCCACCAACTGGTGACTTCATGATTCTTCCATCTTGATTTTGTTGTTGTAGTTGCTGTTGTTATTGTTGTTTTATTGAAGGTTGGCTGGTTTGGATTTAGGGTTTGGGGGGGTTGTTTGTCTGTTTTAGTCTTATTATATATCCCAAGATGGTTTCTGATATGCCCAAATCCGTGAGTCCCCACAAAAACCAACAAAGGAGACCGAGTCCCATATGTAAAAGCAAAGAGCCTTTAATTTAATCAAGTTTGCAAACTTGGTCTCTCCACATGTCCAACATATTGGAATATCCGGAGAGCCACAAGCTCAATTAGAATTGGGTTTTTATAGTAGTAAAGGTGGGGGTAAGGGATCTCTGAGGTTCAGGACCCCTAATTGGCTGACATTTGTCTAGAGGTGTCCTGGTGAGGTGCACTGTTAGGTGATCCTTTCCTTTGAATGGTTTGCTCTTGGGTGGTGGTCGGGTAATCTCAGTTTGTGGTGTTTTCCTGCTACCAAGTATTGCTTCAGGATAAACTACTGAGACTCAGGCCTCTTATTTAAATTTATCCATGGCCAGAGTCCCAGGTGATCATGGTTAGATGTAAAGAACTTTCTTTGGATGACCTGTCCAGCCTTAGCTTTCATGGCTGACCCCCACATTTCCCCCTTCACAAGCAATGATGACAGGACCCAACCTTGGGTTTGCCTCTGGGTTTAAGGAGGCATGGAATTACTTATATTAATAAATCTATTAATTGACAATTCTGGACCTAGTATATTAACAGACACTATAGGTAGCTATTTTGCCCCCCATGCCAGGGAGTTTTCCTTTGTCTCAGCCTTTTAACCCACTTTGGGCAAGGGGGGATTGGATGACGTGTTTGTTTGTGCAACTGCTTCAAGCTGACAATGGGGCATTGTTATCCAAGCCCACATAGGTTAAAAAGGCTATCCAAAGGTGGGGAGGGACATTTAGGCAATGGGGCACTCATCAGACTCCATTGAAGGAACAGGGAGTGTTCATATCAGCTGGACTGGTCCACATCAGCTTTCATGAAGTCCAGGGCTCGCCACCATTCAGAGCAGGTTGTAGTCAGCAACTGATGCTTAGACGCGTCTGCCAGCCAAGTGGAAACCTATTGAGATAAGCTTAAACTAGGAACAGAAGTTAAAATTTATTTACCTAAAGAAAAACTCATATTGTGGAGAAAGAGCAGACAACAGGCATCTGTAAACAGAAAGAATAGTTTCAAACTTAGGATCCTCCTGTCTCAGCCTCCCACATGCTGGGCTTACAGGACTGCCCCACCATGGCAAGTAACCTGTCCTTTCTTGTGTTCATGGATAGAAAAATTAGTGTTACTTCCTGAACTTCAGGTTGTTTAACTCTTTTTCGCTTTTTTATTGCTCAACCTCCCATTTATAGGAACTCCCACGGCAGAGCCCTCGCCTGGCACACACAAGACCCAGCACCACAACAGACCATAAACCCTTCCCTTGTTTCTAGTACCCGGAGCAGTAGCTGCCCCATCCGGGAGGCCGTGGAATATGCTAAATCAATCAATTAGCTTTTAAATACAGTTTTCCTGGAAACACGATTTTTAATAGCTGATCATATTACGTCCCATGGGATTGAGCATACTTGATCTAACTGGTCACTTGTCATTGGACAATTTTTTCACAGTTTTCAGCATTATAAACAACACCACTGTAAGATACTTATATATGTATATGAGTATTTTCTGCTCTTATGCAATTGTTTCTTAGGATAAATGCCCAGAATTGGAATTATTCAGTATATACATATTTAAACATTTATTATGAAATATTTAAATATTTTAACATATAATAGCAAAAGTGCCCTCCAAAGCTGTTTCTTAAGCCAATATACACTCACGCACACAGTTACGAAAGCATCGTCTCCACCCCGTCTCCACCCCGTCCCCAAATCTAGATATTATTCATTTCCTTTTTAATTCTGGTTAAGTGAGCATGTACATCTCAGGACTGACGTGAAGCACCTTTTCTGCTCAGTCGGAACACGAAGGACTCTGCCGGTTTTTGGGTCTGTGGCCGTTCCCCTTGAGGAAGTTCCCGGTACCTGTCTTCCGCGGCAGGAAGGGATGTGCCACAGGTGGCAATGGTGAAGTCCCTTGGCCAACGTTCAGTCCCCTCAGGAAGTCAGTTCCCCGCAGGAATGACAGCGTGTGGGTCCAAGGCTGCCTAGGACAAGAACCCTAGGGGTCCAGAAGATTTCAGGACCCTAATCGCTTATAAAGGCATCCTTCAAGGAAGCTGCGCCATTCCCCTGGTCACCTGTACTGGGTGGAACAGACACACCTCTTAGTGTTAGGTCCAGAGCTTAGAGGTGGGAGGGACTTTGGGTAGGTACAGAGGGAAAGAGGAGGAAGCAGGCAGGGTGGAGGGCAGCTGATGCCAGGCTCTAAGAGACCTAGAAGACATAGACATACTTCTGGGATGCCCCAGCGGGGATGAATAAAAAGATCAGGGAGACTTCCAGGAGAAAGACACCACATAAGCATAGGATGCGCCCCGCTGAAATGAGGGGTTCTTTAGGACTGCAAGGCAGGCTTGACCTCAAATGGAAATGAGCATCCTCTGAGGACAGCCTTAGCGGAGACTCGGTAGCCCGTGGGGGAGAACGTGATGGAGCACCAGACACCGAAAAGGCCCAGTCAGAATGGAGACAGTGGTCTCCGGCTCCCGAGCCTACCAGACCTTCCATGACTGCAGTAGGTAATAGTACAGGGAACACACTGAAGCCGTCGCCTGCTCTAGCCCAAGCTGGACCAACTGGGCCGCCCAGAGGCAGACGTGATACAATGCTGCCCTCTGCTGTCCACTGCTGGAAATGCAGGTCTTTGAGCTACACGAAAAAGAGACGACTCGTCTTGGCGACACTGGATCATTGTTTTTAATGAAAATAACACCACTAAGCTGTAAAACCTGAGAGTTAAAACAGTGATGGGCAGCCACGATATCCCCAGTGATGAAATAGTGGCACTCAAAACCATCAACTGCAGTTGAAGGTCCTCTCTATAGGAAGGAACGCATGCTATCAACGTGACCAAGTATCCACCGGTGAAGTCATACCCCTAGAGGAGAAACTACTACTGCCATTTTCCTAACTCAGTGTAGCTTTTAACTGTATTCTAAATATTTACCCTTAAACCCACAGATAAGAGTAACTCTCCTCATCAAAGAGGCTAGCACAGAGATCCACAGTTTGTCCAATTGTAGGGAACAAAGGATGTGGAGTACAATTGTACCATGTGTGTGGCTCAGCACCATTCGTCACTGTGGAGTACCTAAAATGAGCTGGGTTTATTGGCCAATGTCTGTAACCCGAGCACTCAGGAGGCTGAGGCAGAAGAATCGTGAGTTCAAAGACGGTCCATAGATTAAAACTGTGTTGTATTTAGTGCCTGTGCTGCCTACTAGAAGTCAAACACTTCAGCGTGTGCTCAAAGGCCACCATTCCTTTACGTCGCCCTAACCCAACCCACCTTCAGAGACCCATAGCTGTGGCCCTGGAACTCCTGGTCGGTGGGAAATTCATAACTGGACACACCAGAGTGAAACCGGTGAAAACCAAAGACTTGAAGAAAGAGTGTCTTGGAGAGACACAAACACACACAGAAGCAGCAGACAGTGAAATGTCAGCTTCAGGAAACCAAAAGAACTCCAGATGGAGGGGGAAATACCTTCCAAGAATGAGGAAGAAATAAAAATCTTTTTCAGGGAAACAAAAGCTTAGAGTTGATTTAGAAGTAAATATTCACTAAAGGAAATGCTAAAGGAGGTATTTCAGGCAGAAAGAACATGATCCTAGATGAAGGGACCATTGCATAACGGGAGCATCTGTGCAGGGAAAAAAATCTCGGAATGGAAAAGCGAGGTGATCCATAGCGTGGGCCAGCAGTGGGGAGAACACTGATTAACTGCAGAGGTTGGGAAACTGGGAGTGCAGAGGTTTATTGGGGAGAGGGGTTAAAATAGGATCTTGATATTGATATGGCCTCAAACTTGAGATCATCCTGTACCCGTCTGTTGAATACAGGCACAGACTACCATGTCTGGCTAGTATACAGATTCTAACTTTAAGGGAATTAAGATAGATACAGAGAATGGCAGAATAACTTCTGAGAGAGATTGTATGCTAAAACACTATATAGTTAAATCCAAGGAATTGAGACAAAAAGATACCTAGGCCATACTGGCAAATAGACAAACAAAAATAGTATTTTTTTTTTTTTAATACGGGTATGTGGTTAGGGCTGGAGAGCTGGTTCTGCAGTTAAGGGCGCTTGTTGCTCTTGCAAACGACCCATGTTTGTTTCTCAGCCCTCACAAGGTGGCTCACAACCAATTGCAACTCCGGGTCCAGTCTACCTGATACACTCTTCTAACCTCCAGGGGCAGCAGACACCCATGTGGTACACAAACAAACATGTAGGCAAAACACTTAAAGTTAGGAGCTGGAAAGACGGCTCGGGGTTAAGAGTGCTGATCCTGCAGAGAACCTAGGTGTAGATGCCAGCACTCATATGGTGGCTCACAACCACCTATAAGTCCAGTTTCACACGCCCTCTTCTGGCCTCCACGGGCTCCCGCACACACATGGTGCCTATGCACACACTCAGATGCGATCACACTTGCACATAAAGTAAATATTTAAAATCAATAAATCTAAAAAAGATTTAGAACACCAGAGCATGAGTGAGCATCTGAAATATCAGAGAAGTAAAAATGCTTAAGTGACCAGCAACAGTGAATAAGACAGTTTCTTAATACAGGTTGCTTTCCCAAACCAAATCTCTTTAAGATAAAGATGGAGAGGCCCTTTCTGCTTCCTGACTCCCGGCTACCTCAGACTCCCACGATAATATAATAATATAATATAATTATAATCTCGTCACACTCAAACTACAAATATGTCTTCCCACCTGGTGCTTCTTGTGAAACTTGTTCACAATGACAAGGTAGAGCACCAAGACATAAGATAGGTACTGAGAAGCGGCATCCTTCTGACATCCTGGCCACACAGCCACTCATGGCCCTTAAGTCACACCAGGAATGTAGAAGAATTGAAAGCTTCAGGTTAGAAAAATCCTTAAGATGCCACGAGCCAGATAGGCTGTCTGATGGGAGCTTGGAAAACCAGAAGGCTGACAAAACTCTACAAGCAAAGACCGTGATCATGAGGTTCAAGGGAGAGCAAGACTTTATTGGAAACAGACTGGGGTCCGTCCATACTAATCTAGCTGTATTCTGCTCCTCTCCTGAGGACTGAGACTGAACAGTTTTAAGTTTTAATTATGGATATGTATTCGTATCTGAGTGTAGGTTCATGCCTAGAGACCAGGTCCCTTGGAGCTGAAATTAGCCACCCAACATGGGTCATCTGTAAGAGCAGTTCATACTCTTTACTGCAGAATCCATCACTCTGGTCCCAAATTATAAAACAATGGAGTCATTTTTGGGAAAAAAAATCAGGACAGAATAACATTGATGTTGTGTTGTGGTTACTGTCTTTACCTGGATGTATAGTAAGAGAGAACAGAAAGTAGGGCAGAAAGTCCTGAGAGTGTGCAGTTTGCTTAGATGCTTGAGGGTTTAAGATGACCATGGACCTTAAGGAGCAGAAGTGCAATGTTATGGTTTTAAAGTGATGTGTTTGCAAAACTCAAGTCCAAGTGGATCAAAGACCTCACTATACAACCAGATATACTGAATCTGATAGAAGAGAAAGTGGGAACAGCCTTGAAGACATTGTCACCGGAGATGGCTTTCTGAACGGAACACCAACAGTGCAAGCACTAAGTTCTACAATTAATAAATAGGACTTCATGAAACTGAAAATCTTCTATAAGGGAAAGGATATCATCAATAGGACAAAGTGGAAACCTACAGGATGGGAAAATAATTTTACCAACTCCATACCGACTGACTTATACCTGGGCTGGTGGACTACTTGTAATCCTGGCCACCTGGCTAGCTTATGCCCAAAACAATGACATGGAGATCTGTATTAATTAAGTTACTGCCTGGCCCATTATCTCTAGCCTCTTATTTGCTAACTCTCACTTCTTGCTTTAACCTATATCTAATAATCTGTGTAGAATCATGAGTCTGTGGCTTACCAGGAAAGATTCAGCATGTCTGACTCTGGCGACTTCATGGCAGCTCTCTCTGCCTGCCTTTTTTCTCCCACAATTCTGTTCTGTCTACTCCACCCACCTAAGGGCTGCCCTATCAAAAGGCCAAGGCAGCTTCTTTATTCAACCAATGAAATCAACACAAATACAGAAGGACCTCCTACACCAAGATGGCTTAAATTGGGGGGTCTTTGGGGTGTGGTATGAAAACCTAGTGCAACAGAGACTTCCTGGAATTTATGAGGATGACCCTAGTGAGGACTCCTAATAAAGGAGGATATGGAGTCTGAACTGGCTGCCTTTTGTAGCCAGGCAAGTTCTCCATTGGTGGGATTGGACTGTATTCAGGTGAGTTGTTGACCAAGGGGATCCCATGGAGATCCCTCAAACAACTCAGGCTGATGCTAGAACAGAGGGTTGTTCTCCAAAACCTGACATGGAGACCCACTGCTGAGAACAACATCCACACAGCTCATTGAACATAAAGAAGCCAAGCAGGTACCTGCATGGAGCCTTCACCCCTACATTCTAGTCTCTTTGGTATGGGGAGGTACTCTGCAGGCTAGTGAAAGAGAAACCTTTGACCTACAGTCTGTCCTGCCTACGAAATGTTCTTGGGCAATGGTGATACAGAATTTGGAGTGGCCAATCAATGACTGGTCTAAATTGAGGCCCACTCCACAAGAGGGATCCCATACCTTACACTGCCTGCATGGCCAGGAACCAGAGACTGCATATCCAAGAGACCCAGAGTAGAATCAAACGCGATTGACCAAAGCATCAATAAAATTATTCCTGATGATATTCTACTAAACTCATAGATCAGTGCCCTGTTTAGTTGCCATCAGAAAGGCGTCCCCCAGCAGCAGATGGGAGCGGGCACAGAGACCCACAGCCAGACTCTGTGCCAAAGAAAGAGTCTATATTGAAGGTCTCCATTGAGTCCCTCCCCTCAAGAGATCTGGGAACCCCAACAAGAGGGTAGAAGTCAGAGGGGATGGAGGACACCAGGAAAACCTGACCCACGGAATCAACTAAACAGGGCTCCCAGGGGCCTGCATGGGTCTACACCAGATCCGCTGCATATATGTGATTACGGTTAGATTGGTGTTTTTGCGAAGCTCCTCCCAGTGAGCGGGTATATCTCTGACTCTTTTGCCTGCTCTTGGGACTCTTTTCCTCTGCCTGGGTTGCTTTGTCCAACCTCACTATAAGGACATTCCCATTGTCTTAGTGTATCCTGTTTTGTCCTGTTTGGCTGTCTCTTGGAGGTGTGCTGTCTTCTGAAGGGAAACAGAGGGAAAGTGGGTCTGGGGGAGAGAGGTGGTCAGGAGAAGAGTGGAGGGAGGGGGAACTGTGGTTGGTATGTATTGTGTGAGAGAATAATCTATTTTCAATTTTTTCTAAAAAGCGATGTGTTTTGAGATTGCAATGGTGTAGTGGTTCAAATGAGAAATGTCTCCTACAGGCTAGCGTTTGTGATCACTTGGTGTCCTCTTGTGGGTGTTATTTGGGTGGTTATGGAACATTTAAGACTTGCAGGAAGTTTGTCTTTGAGAGTCACATCCTTGATCCACTTTCAGTTTGCTCTCTCTGCTCTCTCGACGTCCTTGAAGATGTATTCTCTCAGCTTCCCGGTTAACACAGCAGAACACTGTGCAGCCATGAAATGAACAAGTTAAAACTGCAGAAAACACAGGGCTGAAATAAGACAGAAAACAAAACTTAGAATGTGGCTCAAAAGAAAGTAAGTTATTTTTTTCTCTGTACCCGGGCCTGGATTGAACCCATGGTTTGGAGTATGCTTGGCGTAATTATAGACTAAACTATTCCTCCAGCCCTCGAGAACAGTGAAACAGCAGCCCAGACAGCTTAGGCATGGATTTAGGGGGTAAAACTGTGTAATGTGGGTTTTGCTGTGGTTGTTTGCTTTTGCTTTTTGAAACAATCTGAAAAAACAAATCAGAGCCAGATGGTGGCGGCACATTCCTATAATCCCAGCACTCAGGAGACAGACAGGTGGATATCTGAGTTCAAGGCCAGGCGAGGCTACAGAGAGAGTTCCAGCATAGCCAGGACCCTGACCCCAAGAAAACAAAAAAGAAAAATATAACCAGTGTCACTGTAAGGCCCAAACTGGTCTTGAATTGTCACGCCCATGAGCTGGGACTCCAGCTGTCACAACAGTGTCTTTATAAAATTTGGATGGGTCTTGGTGTTGAGTGTGATAATAGTAGAGCTTTGGTTTGGTTTGGTTTATAAGTTAATCTTGCTATGTAACCAATGAAGTCCTTAAATATTCTGTGTAGCCAAGGCTGGCCTCAGATTTGAAAATCTCCTACTGTAGCCTACCACGTACTGAGAGTATAAGCAGGTACCACACCCTTGAGGCTAAAAATGCTTTTTAAATGACATCAAAGCAAGCTGGTACAACCCCTTTGGATGTCAGTGTGGCGATTTCTCAGAAAAATTAGGAAATAACCTTCCTCAAAACTCAGTAATACCACTTTTGGGTATATATCCAAAGGATGCTCAATTGTGCCACAAGGACATGTGCTCAACTACGTTCATAGCAGCTTTGTTTATCATAGCCAGAACCTGGAAACAATCTAAATGCCCCTTAACCAAAGAATGAATAAGGAAAATGTGGTACATTTACACAATGGAGTACTACACAGCAGAAAAAATAACATTTTGAATTTTGCAGGAAAATGGATGGAGCTAGAAAACATTATTTTGAGTGAGGTAACCCAGACACAAAAAGACAATTATCACATGTGCTCACTCATAGGTGGTTTTTAAATATAAAGCAAAGAAAACCAGCCTGCAAACCACAATTCCAGAGAATTTAGACAACAACGAGGACACTAGGAGAGACTTACATAGATCTAATCTACATGGGAAGTAGAAAAAGTCAAGATCTCCTGAGTAAATTGGGAGCATGGGGACCTTGGGAGAGGGTTGAAGGGGGAGGAGAAAGACAGGGAGGGGAACAGAGAAAAATGTAGAGCTCAATAAAAATCAATAAATAAAAAGATAAAAATAAATAAATGTTGTCAAAGAAGTCAGAAAAGACATCCATCGCAGGTAGGCAGGATCGGGATTGAAGGGAGTGCTATGTTGATACTGTCCTCTTTGAGGGTGAACCTGGTGATGGCTGCATAAGTGCCCATTATACATCTTCATAAAATTGGATGTTTGCTTCACATGGTTTTGACAAAAGCATGACAGTTCAAGTTTAAGAAAGGGAACATTGCCAGGCAGTAGTGGCACACACCTTTAATCCCAGCACTTGGGAGGCAGAGGCAGGAAGATCTCTGTACATTCTAGGCTAACCTAGTCTACAACGTGAGCTCCAGGACAGACAGCTAGGACTATTACACAGAGAAACCCTTGTAGTGACATTTCATTTGTATTTAATAAAGCTTGCCTGAAGATCAGAGAGTAAAACAGCACCAGCGGTTAGCCTTACAGACCAGACAATGCTAACAAACTTCTAATCCCAGTAGCCACACTAGTTGCCATAGAAACTGGGCAGTGCATGTTTTTAATCCCAGACCTAGAGAGGAGTATAAAACGGGAGGAGGCAGCTCTCAGACTCTCATTCTGAGATTCCTGGAGGCAGGATCACCCTTTTGGATTGAGGTAGAGGTAAGAGCCAGTGGCTGGTTGTTTTGCTTTTCAGACCTTCAGGTTGAACCCCAATTTCTACCTCTGAGTTTTTATTAATCATGCTTCAAACCCTGTCTTGAAATTTTTTTAAAAAAAAAAAAGGAAAAAAGAATCACTTCCTTTAGCTGCTATCTCGACACATCTGCATGCCCTGCCTCTGCCTCTGCCTCAGTTTCCATGGGCAGCACACACATGTTCCCGGAAAGGGAAGCTCCTCCCCATTGGACCCTCCTCCCGCAGTTCTCAGCATCTGTATCAATTGAATCTGCACCCCCAGCTCCCTCCAACTACTCCGCATGCTCCCTCTCTGGCAGGAGTGTCCAACCTGAGCCCGTGCGCCCTAGGATAACCATGAATGTGGCCCAACACAACAGGTGTAAACTTACTTAAGATGTATATTTTTGTTTCTCATTACACTCAGTTGCACAGTTCTCAAGGGTGACTTCCATGGAGGACAAAGCTGTGACACAGGCCTGCAAGTGTTTAGCGGCTAACGGTTTGTCCAGGCCTACTACATACAAGCCTTCCCTCTCTAGTGAGGAGTTCATGCCCCCCTTCATTGTTCTATCAGGATCCCCAACAACCACCACATGACTAAATCCAAGGCTATCTGTTCATCCTTCTCTGACCCTGGAAGGCAGCTGGCCACCCACTCCTCTAGCCTGGTGTGTAGCGCAGTCCCATAATGCCAGCACTAAGTAGACAGAGGCAGGAGGATCACAGTGGAATACAGCCTAGACTACAAAGAGACCCTTCCTCAAAACAAAGCAAAAAACCCTCTGTGGTTGACTTTGGGGACGCCACTTAAACTGACCCCCTGACGGCCCAGGCTTAGTCCCCACCACACACACTTTCCTGAACACCACTCCTCTGCCAGCTTCCATCACAGTTACGATGCCACCACAACCTCCATGGCACTCCAGTCCTGACATATAGCCCAGGCCTCAGCAAACACTGGTCTCCTATGTCTAAACAATGCCTGCCCAGCACGACCAACGGGAAGGTCAGACGATTACAAACCTGCTTCTCTGCCTTCTCCAGTTCAGGCAAGTCCATCCTCTCTGGGGTGTCAAACACCTGAGAGCCGCACAGCTGTACCGCCTGGCAGTCCACGCCCGTCTCCTAGCAACACGTGCGTTTGGAAGGATGGTGCCTGTGAGTGCTGGCTAGCCTGGTGGTTTGCTGGAGGAGGAGGGGGCCCGCTTGTTCATTCCCCGCCGCCCGGCTAGCTTAGTTCCAGGCCAGCCATGAGTACACAGGAGGACCGTCTCTCGGTTGCAGATGAGATGGTCAAATGTGTCTGCCTCCTGTCCCTGTTTGCAGTGTACACACTCAGAGGAGACACCCCTGCCTGTCACTGTCCCCTGTGAAAGCTGCAGCTAGCATTGTGGTTGAGACTCCGGATTCCAGTTTGTCCTCTCGGCGCCACCGCCAGATATGGTCACTTTCTACACACTTCCTCTTCTGTGAAATGGGAATACTACGACAGAATTATATGCCATCTTCAGCGATTCGTGATCTGATTAGGGAAAGCTGCAAGGCGTCAGCATCCGCGGTTTATTTCATTAACTAGATTTTATGATTTACTTTTTTAGGTGCTAGGCACTAACCCTTGGATATACTAGACAAATGCTCCACCGCTGAGCTACAAAGCCCGCCCTCGGATTTTGAAGACCACTTTGTAACCGGCCTGGTCTCTGCTTAGGGCCTGCCCCCTGAGCCGCCCTAGTCTCTTTTAGAGTAGTTCCCTTTTCTCACGCCAGGTGGAGCCATCGCACTGACAACACAGGCGCATCTCTGTAGGAGGGAGATGCTCCTCTCTGACAGGCGAAGTCAGCGCTTTGAGGTCTGGCTCAGCCAGAACGACTAAAACCACCGGGAACTTTGCGAACCTACTATTGAGCCCCGGATACAGGACTTGATGGGCCACTGCACGCGCAGGGTCCAGCTTCCCTAATGGTTCCGGTTACAAACGTTTAGACTTTCTGGACCAGGAGAGAGCCGGGTAAGAGCTAGGCCATGGGGAAAAGGATAGGGTTGTAATTTTAGAGGTCAGGCTCAGGAAGGGGCGGGCACAGAAACCGATGGCCCTGCGGTTGGAGCAAAACGCTAAGTCCCAAACTGTCGGAGAAAGGGCGAGACCCGGTGAAACAGCCAAGTCAGGGACTGTGGTGCTTATTCGGGTCCCTGTTGGCCTCAGCACACTGGACGCCAGGTGGAGAAGACCAAATCTACACTGTAAAGGCGCCCAGAAAAATTAGAAGGGGAACGAGTGTGAACAGTTACAGCAGGTAGTTAGATTTCGTCCTATTTGGGGGCACTAAGCTTCGTGGATGTGTTGAGATCCTGGGAAAGCTTCGAGAAGAGGGAAAGGAGAGGCCCGGGAACAGGTTCCTGAGGGTCAGAGGATGCCCTGAGCAGGAAGGAGAAGCGGCTTCCCGTGGCCTGTGCCCTCCTTATACCAGTGTGGTGTGTAGGAGTCAGGGAGTCAGGGCCTCAAAGATGGGCATCACCTAGAAGGGGAAAAATAAATGCATCAAAGGGACAAACTTCACTGTCCATGGGCCCAGGTTGAGGGCAGAGGCAGAGGAAATGGCTCACTGAGGGCTGGAGAAGGGGACCAGACCCATGCCTGTGAATCAGCAGGGAGTGAATGAGCCAGCCCTGATCTCTCTACTTCTCTCTCCAACAGAAGATTTATGGAACAGCATATCAAACCTGGTGTGAGGAATTTTTGCCTTAAAGCATCTCTACCTGGGGCTGGAGAGATGGCTTTGCAGTTAAGACCCTTACTTGTTTTACCAGAGGACCCAGGTTCAATTTCTAACACCCACATGGCCGCTCCCAGTCGGCTCTAACTCCAGGTCCAGGGAATCTAATGCCCTCTTCTGACTTCCGTGGACACTACTTGCACATGGTACACAGACATGGTGCACATGAAGGCAAAATACCACCAAATAAAAATACGTAACAGGAAAATAAAGGTGCTTTACCTGAGCTTTACAAGAGAAGAGTCAGGTTGTTTAATTGAACTTTACTAACCCAGAATAGCACCCACGTCCACAAACAGCTGGGATTGCCCTTATCACATGTTGCTTTCAACAATTATCACAGGTGATAAGTGACTTTCAACTTAGCTGTTTTCAGCCCAGACACAGCCCACACCACACACATCCCACATGCACACACACCACACATACACATCCCATATGCACACACACCACATACACACATCCCACATGCACACACACCCCACACCACACACATCCCACATGCACACACACCACACATACACATCCCATATGCACACACACCACATACACACATCCCACATGCACACACCCCCCACACCACACACATCCCACATGTACACATACCACACGCACACACACCACACACATCCCACATGCACACACACACACACATGCACACACACCCCACATATGCACACACATCTAACACAAACATTATTCTGGATTAGGGACATGAAAGGGTCGTGATGAAGAAATAGGACAGCTGTTTAAAATCGTGACTGTAGTCCCTCTTAGCTTGTAAAATGTTGACTACGTGGGGAACCCAAAGCATAATAAGATTGATTATTTTGTTTTCTTAAAGGCAAGTCAAATTTAAACGAGCTGCTGAGAACACAGTATGTAAACAGATTGAATACACAGTTTTAAATGGTCTCAAAGTATATAATTAACTTGGTTACAAGCTTGGGTAAAAGTTCAATGTTAAAGGCAGGTTCCAAGAGGCGTTTACCAGAAGTCATTTCTACACGGTTCCTGATATTTTCCTAATAAATATTTTACAGCTTTGCTTCCCATCTGGAAACTACTCTTTAGTCCTCCCGAAAATGTCCTCAGAGCCGCTGCTCCGGCCGCAGGCTAATGGCTTGAGTTGGAGCATTACCCTCAAGTTTAGTGTTATGTACTTTCTGATACCCGCTGGTATTTCTTTTTTGATGCCAATGTTAATTGGAAATATGCTTTTTAGCTTTTATTAGCAGCTACATGGGTGCCATGCTATCGACTCTTTGGGTGGGGTTTGTTGAGTAGTCTGTGATGAATCTTTGTGTTTCATGTGACTTACAAATCATATTTCTATTTGTAAATCATACTTAAATTTTTAATATGCTCATTTTAGCAAAATTAAATTTTAAGCAGGATTTCTTCCTGCCACGCGGTAGAAAGATTCAAGAGGAACTTAACTCCAGGCCGCGTGGTCATCTCCCACATTTACACACTAGCGTGGTCCCTTCGCTTTACACCTCCCCAGTCCACTGCTATCGTTTGTACCACAGCTCTTACTGTTCACTCGATGACTGTTTGGACTTATCGGGATGCTGGCTCGTTTCTACCCATCTTACTCGCTTTTCCTTTCTGGACTTAACTGGCTTCTCTATCTTGAGTCTACCCTACTGTGTTCTCAGGAAGGCCCTTGGAGGAACCAACTCTCAGCCATCATTCCTTATGAGACGATATTTTCTCTTCATCCTTACCCCTGGGCAAGGATGACATTAAGCTGGGTCACTTCCAGGTTCAAACCTAGGCACTCTGAAGGCATCCCTGCCCTTCTCCATCTCTGTCTCCCAGAATAACCTATTCTAACTCTTCTTCATTTACTTCATTTGCTTGCCGTTTGTCTGAGACAGAGGCTCAAGTAACTAGGCTGACCTCAAACTCCTTGACCTCGAACTCCTGTTCCCCTGCCTCTGCCTTCCAGCTGCTGAGGTTACAGCATGCACTGCCACACCCAGTGTGGCCTTCATCTCCTGATTCTCTTGGCCTTATTTCAGGTACTGACCTGACAAGCACATACAACCTCCTTGGAATGTAGTCTTCTGTTTGCTTGAATCAAGTCGCTGTCCTCTACGTGTAGCTTTCTGTCCCCCAACCTCCCACCCCGTTCTGGTCAGCTTTCCTTCTGTCTTTAATATTCTGAAGGGCATCCCCGTGCTCAGTGCCATGGTTTGGGTTTGGTGTGTCCTCCGCGGGTCTACAAGTCCGGGGCTGGTCTTTGGTGTGATGGTGATGTCCAGAGCTTTGAAGTTCGGGGTCTGTGGAAGACCATGAGGCCACCACAGAGGTACTTCCTGAGAGGCTCCTGTTTGTCACAGGACTTGGTGCTCCAGAGACAGTGAGTACTTAAGCCAGCTTAGCTGCTAAACCCTCCCTGCTCCGTCTCACCCGTGACCTCTTCATGCACTGCCGCTACCGTGACGGCCGCTACCGTGACACCGTCTGCCATGAGCCCTTCACTAGAACCCAGCAGAATGTAGAGTATAACAGATATCTCTTGAGCCTCCAGAACAGCGAACTAAGCAAATCCCTTCTCTTTAACTATCACTCAACCTTGGGTATTTTGTTATAGCTACACAGACTGAACTACATCATCTTTGTAACCCACTGAATATCCACATAGGAACCACTTTTAAAGAGTTCCTTGGGCTAGAGATATGGCTCAGTGGTTAAGAGCACTGGCTGCTCTTCCAGAGGTCCTGAGTTCAGTTCCCAGCAGTCACATGGTGGCTCTCAACCATCTGTAATGATATCTGGTGCCCTCTTCTGGCGTGCAGGCATACATGGAGGCAGAATGTTGTATACACAATAAATAAATGAATCTTAAAAAAAAAGATTTCCTCTTGACTATACCTTCCATTTTCTCATCTTAAAATTTCAATAAAAGTTAGAATCTTCTTCTATCCTATATGCTTCTTGTTGATGTTATTCAATTTCTTATTTTCCATCTCTCTCTATGGGATCTAATTCACAAATGTTCTCTTCTCTCTTTGGGGGGAGGGGGCAGAGTGGGGCTTGAGACAGGGTCTCACTCTGGAACCTTAGTTGGCCTAGAACATGCTATGTTGAGCAGGCTGGCCTGGAACTCAGCGATCTACCTCCCACGTGTTGGTATTACAGGTTTGTACTACCCTGCTTGACTTTAAAAACACTATATTAATCAACTATTTAATCATATGTTGAAGTTCTAATTTCAATGGTATGATGTTTTAGTTTCACTATTTTTATTCTCCTGGTTTGTTTTCTAATTTTCCTGGGTTTGTTTTTGTTCTTGAGAGAGCCTTATATATTCAAGGCTGGCCTCCAAGTTGATATATAACCAAATGACCTTGTACTCCTGATCCATCTGTCTCCAGCTCATGGGTGCTAAGATTACAGGCACGAGCCACTCTCTTGGGTTTATCTGGTGCTGTTGCAAAGTAATTCCACCAGAGAATACACGGATACTCTCAAAGCCAGTTAGAAAATCTGCATTGCCAGCCAGCAGCTAGGGAAGCTTGGCCAAATCAAGCAGCCTCAAGACCCACTGGTTCTGTCTTTTATGTACAGAACCTTATCCTGGTCGGCACACTTCAGTCAGCAAGAACAGTTAGTGAGAAGCAAAACTACAGAAGCTTTAAATCTTGGTTAGTGTGTTCAGGGACTTTCCCAGATCCTGGAGCTATGGACTACTCTTTGATGGGTTAGGTCTGTTTCCATCTGACTGATGTTGGGGCCTCCATGTTGGGATCTAAGGTAAGAATGGTGCCTCTAACATGGTGTCTGTGGTGCTAAGGTCTCAGGGCCTGCTGCATTCCCCGCTGCTTCCATGAGCTTGAACCAAATCATGAACTCATCTTGCGACAAGGAATTATATTGTCCTCTCAGCACTAATAATTTAACAGAATTTATTTTTATATAATTAAGTACACACTTGAGAAAGCATGGCCTATAGTGAAGTCTAGGAGCAAAAGGTTTAATGGCCCAACCACGGCTGAAGCAGAGCAGTTAACCAGGGGGAACAAAACAAGGTTTGGTACCAGTTATCAGATTTTTATGTCCCCATTGAGGTTATTTTTGGCCAAACTTTTTTCTAATTATCCCTGACTGGTTGTCACAGAAGAAACAAGTTTCTCCTGGTGCCATACAGAGGCCTCCTTGTTTCCCGAAGAGGTCCGGAACTCTTCAATTCTGAAGCCCAACCTCTGCTGCAGAGTATGCCTGCTGGGCCTCCAGATGGTAATAGTTTTTTGTTTTTTTTTTTTATAACATAGGTTAATGTTTACTTGAGCACTGAGGGTTTTTTTTTTTTTGAAACTATTAATCTCCCATAATTAGGACTGAAGTCACACCTGTAGCAGAGCCCACAGGACCCTGTCCCCACAGCTAGAGACAGTTGGCCTCACCAGGGAAGCCCAGAATCTAGATTGAGGTGTGCCCTGTTAGTTTTCTCTCTGATAGAGGAGCACGCATGGTACAACATGCATGAGGATGCGAATGGGCGGGGTCTCCGTTAGTGTCAACAGCTCAGAAGATGGACATTTGGTTAAGCCAGTAGTACCAGCCAGCCAGGTAGTCTCTGGGGTCTGGAAGTACACCTGAACGCCATTCCCGGGGTTAACCTGCTGTGTAAGGCTACAGGAATCCGCACAGGGGACTCTCTAGAGAGCCTAGGGAGTATCTGGATGACATTAGGCAAGCACCCTACCCTTGGAGGTCCCCCAGGATGACCTGCGGTTGGTCTCATTTACAGCTGTTAGGATTGGAAGTGGAGCTTATTGTTTGGAGTCCGGCACAGCCAGCAGTGCTGACCAGTGTTGGGCCAAGAATGGTTCAGGAACTGAGAGACTCCTTCCAGCTTCCTGAACACCGAGGGATTGGTTTCTGCTGCTTCCTTGACTTTTATCCTCTTAGTTGTCAAAAGAATTCTTGGAAAAACTGGAGTTGGAGGGCATTCCACCTTTAGGGGGCTCATATTCTGGAGGTACCAAGATGGGTCAGTTTGGGATGTTGTGCCAGATAACCCTAGACAAGAGGGGAGGGTAAATAGTAAATAAACCGTCTGGGTCTGGACCTTTCATAGGTAACTTGACTCTTCAGGTTTTATCAGTTAGCCAGTAATGACTTCCGATTTCCTGCTAGGTGCTAACCTTTGTAAATATGGGATTGCATTGCGTTTACATTTGCATAGCAAAATCCCAGGAGGGATCGGTTTTGTAACCCCACTGAGCACAGTGGTATTTTCCCAGCTCTTGGCAGTTCAGGGGGCTGTCAGCAGGACAGATACAGTATTAGGTAGATAAGAGTTTTGTCATTAGTAGATCCACTGTTATGATCTGCTGGCCTGGTCTGTCACCTTTGTACCCTGTCCCTTTAAGAGACAAGTCCCGCCCTCTGCCAACCCCTCCCGTGGGCCTTTCTGGTCTCTCTCTATATCCCCCCCCCCACATACACACACACACACACACACACACACACACACACACACATCTCTCTCTTCTTCCCCCTTCTCCCCTTCCCCCTTTCCTTTTCCCTCCATAACCCACTAAATAAACTAACTTTCTTTGCACAGCATGCCCATCTGTCTCTCTCCGCTGCCGCTCCCCGTGGGACCGGCTGCCCCGCCCACCCCCACCTGCCTGGGACCCTAGAGGCCTCAGTAGTGGGACCGGCCGCCCCTCGTGGCCCGCTGCTGCCCCCAGGGAACAGCATAGCTTTTATCTAAACCCTCACACCCACAATCCCAGGAGCATTCTCGTTTGTGTGGCCTCTAGGTGTAATATTTTACAGAGTCCACCTGAAGGCCTGTTGAGTCTCAGTCGACAGATTAACTCTAAGTTCCCCAGTTTCTGTTTTACATTTTTATACCCAGGGTCTTGGCTTATGGGGTTTATGGGCCTTTTCTATGTGGAGACAAAGAAGGTGAAATAGGACAACCATAATCATAGGGCCCGTGTCAGTCTCAGCCTTAGACCAGAGGACCTGGTGGTGACCCATCTGTCTTGGTGTTCTGTAGCCTCCTTTAGCTGGACATGGTGGGTTCATGGGGTGACACTGCTGTAGGGGTGCTGGGGACCACAAGGTATGAGCTTTTCTATAGTGGCTCCAGGTTCCGGGTCAGGATTCTCTTTACCCACACAGGGTTGCAAAACTGGAACTTGTGGGCATGCTCATACATGGACAAGGGCATGGCGCCTTGGATCGTCTGATGAATAGCCCTCCAGGCTTGTTGCAGGGCCTGTAAGGACTAGAGGGAACAGTTAGTAATTTCTGCCTCATGAACAATTTTAGCTTGTGGCAGGGATGGGGGAGGGGCTCCCAACCATAATTTCAAATGGGGTGAAACCCTCACAACATGGAGTAAAGCTAGCCCCTAGAAGTGTAAATGGTAGGAGGTTGGCCTAAGTTTTGTTGGTCTTAAAGACATGTTCAGTTACTTTTTTTAAGGTCTTACATATCTTTTTTATGTCCTGAGCTCTGCAACCTATGGACACAATGTAGTTTTCAACGAGTATTTAGGACCTTTGTCAAACTTTGGGAAACTGGCCAAAGACCAGGTCGCTGACAGACCCCAGGGAGAGAGGTGACTCAGATCTGGGAATGAACTCTTGGAGGACTTTCTTGGTATTACTCAGGCTGTCCCCGCTTGGATGGGACAGGCTCTGTAAAGCACAATGTCTGTCCTACACTCTACCGTACTATGCCTGTAACGTCCGTGCCCCCACAAGATGGTATGCAAGCCGGGAACTAAGCTGGAGACTTAAAAACACACAGACAGACAGACAGACAGACAGATAGAGAGACTCGAGCACGGGTCATCCTTGATACAAGAATGCCAAGTTTATTGTGCTCAGTGGAAGCTTATTTAGGGCTCTGGCCACGCCCCAGCTCTCAGGATCTTTCAACTGCAGACTCATCAGAACCCACTCCGGCCAGGCGTGGTGATGCAATTCTTTAATCCCAGCACTCAGGAGGCAGAGGCAGGCGGATCTCTGTGAGTTTGAGGTCAGCCTGGTCTATAAGAGCTAGCTCCAGGACAGGCTCCAAAGCTACAGAGAAGCTCTGTCTTGAAAAAACCAAAAACAAAAGCAAAAAAAAAAATCCACTCCACCATCAGGGTTTTATGCTAAGAGCAGCTTCAGGCTGCTCAGAGCAGGGGAAAACAAGTTGTTTACAAGAAATTCAGGGTCTGGGGGCCCACAGCCCCCAACAGCTCTCAACAGGCTTCCACCCATCCAGAGATGATCTCTATGAAAATAAACTGTAGTAGAAGAGTCACTTGTTTGTCTGTATTAATCACATCATTGCTTGGCCCATTAGCTCTAGGTTCTTATTGGCTAACGCTTACGTCTTAATTTAATCCATTTCTATGAATCTGTGTATCGCCATGAGGCTGTGGCTTACTGGGTAAAGTTCCTGCATCTGCCTCAGTAGGGGCTACATGACTTCTCCCTGACTCTGCCTTCTTTCTCCCAGTATTCGATTTAGTTTTCCCCCACCTAGCTCTGTTCTACCCTGCTCTGCTATAGGCTCAGAGCAGTTTCTTTATTAGCCAATGGTATTCACAACATACAGAGGGGAATCCACATCGACTAGCGAATACTTACACCCGAGAACCGTGAGTTCTCTTTCTGTAGAGTGCACTTTTCACTGTTCTCTCAGACGCAGTTTCCCTTGGGGGCTTTTTCTTTCCCTTTGGGGTTTACATGTGTCCAAGTAGCACAGCTGGACACAACGTCTTTGGCGAGACTGGGGAATGTAACATCTGGGCCTGAGAAACAGCAGTGTGGATGTCCCCAGGTGGGTGATCTAATAGGGTTTGGGGACTATTCATCTTCTGGACGTAGCAGGGAGTCTGAATCTCCCATCTGGCAAGAGCCACCGTTTGTGTCCTGCTTGACATCTTCCATTCTGTCCTTTGGTGTCTCTCTGGCAGCTTTGGCAGTTCAGGTTTGGGCAAGGTAACCAAAATCTGGAGAGGCCCCACGGTTCAAGAATTGCCTTATGGGGCTGGAGAGATGGCTCGGAGGGTAAGAGCACTGGCTGCTCTTCCAAAGGGCCCGAGTTCAATTCCCAGCAACCACAAGGTGGCTCACAACCATCTGTAAGGAGACTTGGTACCTTCCTTGCTAGCAGCACATTGTATGCTTAATAAATAAGTAAATAAGTAAGTAAGTAAATAAATAAATAAAATAAAAAAGAACTGCCTTATGGCTGGCCAAATCTGCTGCCCTCCTCTCTTGGGCCTCAGGGAAAACCTCTTTTGATGCCCTTTGTGATGAACAATGGCAGCCGTATGGCCTCTAGATGGGTCAGGATTTATGTTTTGCTTTTTTAGTTTTCTTTTCAGCTGAGGTGAGGGGAGGGCCATACGTATACAGACTGTGTACACAGCGATGACTTTACCCTTCCCCCAGTGAGGACCTGACTTGACACCAGGAGGTCAGCCCCGCGTGCTGACATGCCTTGGCTGAGACTGGGACCACACTGTCCTGTCCAAGGCGATAACTCTGACCCCAGCATGCCAAATTCCGTTCCAATCAGTATGCAGTACCTCTTCTGCTTCTCGTAGCCAGACATCCGTTAGATCAGGTCTGATAGGCTGGATCTCAGCAGTCACCTCAGGCAATCATGGAGAGACTCTGTTGGGTTACCTTCTGGCGGCAGGCTGGCTGGGTCCATGACTGAAGTTTTACCAAGTCAGGTATGGAGATGGTCTAGGAGCAGTGTTTGGTAATGGGTTATTTGAGCACTAGACATTCACTCCTCTGGGGTCCCCCTTAGGAGGGCCTCTACAGAGAGCAGGGTGGCAAGGAACAGTTTTCTGACCCATAATCTATTTGCCAGCTTTTTTGGTTTTTTTTTTTTTTTTCAAGACAGGATTTCTCTGTAGCTTTGGAGCCTGTCTTGGAACTAGCTCTTGTAGACTGGGCTGGCCTCGAACTCACAGAGATCCGCCTGCCTCTGCCTCCTGAGTGCTGGGATTAAAGGTGTGCGCCACCACCGCCTGCCTTTGTCAGCTTTTTTTATTATTATTACTAACATGGCTATAGTGGCAGCTGCCCAAAAATAAGGTAGCCAGCCAGCAGAAAGAGGATTTGGTCTTTCGGATTGGTACATCAGTGGCCTCTTCCAGGGTTCCAGTGTCTGGGCAAAGACCCAGCTGTGATACTGCAGACCTCACTCATGGATACAAGTGGAGGCATCTGGGAGAACTGGGGCTGGGGCAGAGATGGAAGCTTCTTCAAGGCCTCTGAGCTACCTGGAGTCAGTACCCTGTGGTCCCCTGTGGTCCCCTGTAGTGACTTGGATGG
This sequence comes from Myodes glareolus, assembly GCF_982192425.1. Taxonomy (NCBI): domain Eukaryota; kingdom Metazoa; phylum Chordata; class Mammalia; order Rodentia; family Cricetidae; genus Myodes; species Myodes glareolus. The sequence goes on along the minus strand of NC_142030.1, from coordinate 36,203,775 downwards.
TCATCTGGTGAGATGCATGAACTGGTCTGAGGGGCTCTGTCAGAACTGAGTGGGCTGCTCTTATGTTGATCAAGAATTTACCAAATTTGCCTCCTACTTTTAATCTTACCCCGGACTCCTGGCGGCTCTGTGGTTCAGAGCCTTGACCCTGACGTTTCTCACCTAAATGAAGGACGGGTGTCCTCATCCCTCTCCCAATTTGGGCATTCGTTTTCTAGGGTCCTTTTCGCTTGCAAGAAGGGCACCAGTTCTTCTCTGGCCTCTTTGTTTCCCAGCATTCCTGGCTTCAGCCTCTAAGATCTCCTGTGAGTCTCGCTGAGGGCTGATGCTACTGCCTGCTCAGGTCAATCTTATTTTGTTTTTCTTTTACAGAGTCACAATTATTATAAGCTTTTTGACCAATCTCTAAAATTATTCACACCCTCAAACTATTTCAACTTTTGAAGTTTTTTTCTAACATCTGGGGCTAACTGCATAGCAAAAGTGATGTCAGTTACTCGCTGATTTTCTGGTATGGTATGTTTGGGTCTGTGGGGGCGGTGAGGACCCAGTATGTCTCCCAGAGGCGCTTCGGGAACCCAGTGAGTGATTCTTGGGGCCTGAAGTAGAAAAAAACCACACACCCCCAGCACAACAGTGAGAACCACTCCCCCTCATCAACCATGCTGAGCCATGAGGGAGGATGTCAGCTTCCTCCAGCAGGACACTTGGATTCCTCTATGCTAACTGGCCAATCCAAAAGGATTTGGTCCAGTGAGAGGACATAGGTCTTAAGTCAACGGGGTGGGCCTTGCGCCAGAGAAAGTCACTGGTCGATGTAAGAAAGTTGGTTGGGGCGGCCAGGGTCTGTAGTCACCACACTGCAAAAGACCTGAGCTGCCTGGAGGTCCAGAGATTTGTCCTTGGGTCTTCCGACCCCAGAGAAGAACCAACCTAATTCACAGAGGGTCCAGAGTTTCCCCAGAGAGATGGAGACCATGCCAGTCCTCCTGCACAAAACCTTCCTTGAAATATTTTAGCAAATATTCTAGTGGTGTCTTGGGACTGCTCACTCCCTCTACCAGGGCGGCTCCTGATGAACCAACCTGCCTCCATCATGGGCCTCCATCATGGGCTATCTTTTTTTTTTTTTTAGAAAGTAATTTTATTAAATTATAAAAGTTTCCATTTCCGCCCCTCCTCCCAACACCCTCCCACTCCCCCCACTCCCTCTCCTCCTCCCTCTTCATCCCTAAGAACAGTCAGGGTTTCCTGCCCTGTGGGAAGTTCAAGTTCCTCCCCCCTCCCTCCAGGTCCAGGAAGGTGAGTATCCAAACAGACTGGATCCCCAAAATCCAGTATATGCAGAGGAAACAAGTCCCAGTGTCATTGGCAATGGCTTTTCAGAAAGACTCCAGGCCAGCCACATTCAGAGAATCCGGCCACATTCAGAGAATCTGGTTGGATCACGACCTCGTTCAATCCCAGTCCAACGGGCCTTGGTGAACGCTCATTAGATCAGTCCCCTTGTATCAGTGGGTGATCACATCCCTCGCAGTCCTGATTTACTTTTTCATTTTCTTCCTCCTTCTGCTCCTCATTTGGACCTTGGGGGGCTCAGTTCGGTGCTCCAATGTGGGTCTCCGTCTGTATCGCCATCCATCGTCGGATGAAGGTTCCCTCTGGTCTTGCCTTCTTTGCTCACGTTCTCTTTCCTTCTGCTTCTCGTTTGGACCTAGGGAGTTAAGTCCAGTGTTCCGATGTGGGGCTCTGTCTCTATCTCCATCCATCGCCAGATGAAGGATCTATGGTGATAAGCAAAATATTCATCAGTATGGTTATGGGCCAAGGCCGGTTCAGGCACCCTCTCCTCTGTCCAGAGAACAATCTTGGGATCTCTCTTTGGACCTGGGATCCCATATATAATCAAGTCTCCTGTAAACCCTAAAATGACTCCCTTAGTTGAAATATATTCTTCCCTGATCCCATATTCATCCTTCCTCCCTCCCCCCCATCCCAGTCCACCGAGCTTTCCCCATTCCTCCCCTACTCCCTTCTCTCTAACCCTCTCCCCTTCCAACAACCCTCCCACCCCCCCACAGCATGGGCTATCTTATAGTAAAGACAAACTAGGTTCACTTCTGGTTATGATTAGGCCTGTTTCTCAAGGACTGAGCTATGTCCCACCTGTACTGCCTGTTCCAGGAAACTGCAGCTGTGCCTTTGTTTCAAGAGGTTATAATAATGACCACTTATTGTTACGAATACTTTGTTATGACCACCTTGCAACCATGTCTTTGCTTCACAAAAGGTCGTGATGATCAACTTGTTATGCTTCTGTTCTGTTTCTCTAAACACCTGAATTAAGATTAAAAGCCTTATCTTCTCCATATCCAATGCTGACTGACCTCTGAACCCTGCCTTAGAGGAAGGTACCCCATGTACACAAACAAAAGAGCTTGGGCCCATGGTCTTTCTCCTCAGATCTTTGGGATTAACACTACCTTTCCTCCAACCAACATAACTGACAAACACACATGGAGAGGTACACAGACAGGCAACGATAAAGACAACCGGAGGTAGCCACCGCACCAAGTTAAACCAGGGAACCCAGTGACTTCACATCTCTGTCACTATGGTCTCAGGTAGCAGCGCAGGCCACTCAGATCAGTATGACCCCAGTGGCAGCATGCCTCCCCACCCCTCAATCCAGTATGGTCCAAGGAGGCGGACCATCCAGATGGGACAGACCCCCGGCTGCCGCAGAGCCATGGAGCCAGACATGGTCCTGGCAGCAGCACAGGCCTGGACATCACATGACCTCAGGTGGCTGTGCAGGCCACACACGTCGGCCTCACCACCATTGTACCTCCAGTTGGGCTCCTCTCCACAGTCCCTGAACTGCTCCCCTCCGCATTCTCTCCATTCTCCCCATAACAAGCTTACTTGCCCATCATAGAGGCACCCAGAGGCAGGCCAGGCCTGTGGCCTCCAGCTGGCTGTCTTGTATAATGTTTTAAGGAAAATGCTGCGGACCTCTGAGTGGCTGCAGTGGCAGAAACACTGCATGCAGGTCCCCAAGCACTGGCAGCGGGTCCCAAGAGCAGCCAGTCCCAGGCAGGATGGCGCAGTTCCCCAAATGGCTGCAGTGGATCATGAGGAGCAACAAGTCCCACGAGGAGAGACAGATCAATGGTCAGGCTATGAGACCACGCCACAGGTCTCCAATGCGTGGGCATGCCATGTAGAGTGAGGTTGAATATTTATTTAGTGGGTTATGGAAGGGAAGGGGAGAAGGGAGAAGAGCAGAGGGAGGAGAGAGAGAGAGAGAGAGAGAGAGAGAGAGAGAGAGAGAGAGAGAAGAGAAGAGAAGAGAAGAGAAGAGAAGAGAAGAGAAGAAAAGAGAAGAGAAACATAAGGGGGAAGGGGAGAAGTGGGGAGAGACGGAAGCTGCCTCTATGAAAGGGACACAAAGGAAGGAACTCAGGCTGGAAGCTGAAGGTCAGCTTGCCTTGGTGGACAGACAGGGAGGGAGTGGGTGTGGCTAAAGGGACAGAGCAGACCATTACACCTTGTTTTTGTTTTGAATCAGAAAAGAACATGAACGTTTTCACATGCATTTTCAGGCAGGCCCCATAGAGGTAATCATACCAAACTCTCTTAAATATAATTTCTTTCATTTTCCCCAAGGTACAAAGACGACAATTATCACCTTAATTAAAATAAAATGCCTGATCCTCACCACACTTCCTCTGTTTTATTTTCTTCATCACAATTATCAGTATCTGATACTAATGAGAGTCCTTAAGGTTTCTGGTTTGTTTAGTCCTGTTTTTTTTTTTTTAACTACTGTATCCTTGATTGCTAACGCATCCCTTATATTTTATTTAGACACTTTTGCGCCCTTTCCATAGGACACTGGGTTACTGGCTTTGTTTTACCAGCTCTTCTCTGGAGCCTGCAATAGTGGAGGGAGAAGGCCATGTTCATAGCCGGAAAAGTGATTTCTAAGGCTCGGAGTTCTGTCTGTGAATTCTTTGAGCTTTTATACCCCTGTGAGAATGAGTGCTAATTGTCACCCAGACAGAACCTAGTCTCATTTGGGAGATGGGCCTCTGCGCATGATTGTAGGAAGTGCCTTGTTTGCATTAACTGAGGCGAGAAGAACTGTCCGCTAAGAAAGGGAGTTAGCTGCAAGCAAGCCTTTGTTACACTCTGTTCCTGAATGCCCTGTGACCAGCTCCCTTGAGGTGCTGCTACTGCGACTTTCCCTCAGTGATAGACCGTAACCTGGAACTGTAAGTCCAAATAGATCCCTTCTCCCTCAACTTGCTTTCGTTAGGCATTTTTAAAAGTTTTTTATTTATTTTTTTATGTATATGGGGTATTTTGACATCTGGGTGCAGTACCGGAAGAGGCCAGAAGAGGGCGTGTAGACCCTGGAACTGGCATTAGACTGCGAACCACCACGGTGGTGAGATGGACCTGGGTATGCTGCAGGAGTAGCTGGTGCTCTTAAGTGCCCAGTCATCTCTCCAGCCTCTTGTTAAGGCGTCAGATCACAGTAACAGGAAAAGAAATTAAGACATTCATCCATTCCTCAGAGAGGAAATAGACTTCAGGAAGACACTGTTTCCCAAAAGATCAAAAGTCTTCTGTCCCGGCAGGATGGTGTCTCTCTGTGTAGTTTGCTATTGTTATTGTTGTTGTTTGGGAGGGGAGTCGTTTGTTTGTTCCGTTGTTCTGTATAGTTCTTTGTATAACTTGAATTCTCTCCTTTCAGGAACACATCAGGAAGCAGTCAGGAGGAATCTGCATATGTTCTTTTTCCAGCTTTTCAAAAAGATTTTAGTTGCACATTTTGGCAGAGTGCTGCTTAGCCAGCAGCATCCTCTTTCTCACCAAATGCCCACTTTCTTTGTCGACCCCCCACCAAGTTCCACAGTTCAGATCATTACCTCCTTCCTCATCGAGTTATGAGTAGACTCTATGGGTTTTGTTCTCTTGTTGATCTTAGGAGATCTTGAGACTACAGAGGGTTAATCTTGTTCCTCCATAAGCCAGGAATACTCCACAGCTTTATGGGAGCCTGTACAGTCCCTTGAAGGGAGCACTGTGGGACTCCGCCGCCCCCCCCCTCCCCCCCCCCCCCGCCAGGTACAACAGCCAGCGATTTGCTTCTGTGCCTGCACGGTATGGGCCTTTCTGTTACTGCAATAAAATGCCTGAGACAACATGAAAAGAGAAATGGTTTGTTTTGAGAGGTTTCAGTCTGTGGTCAGCTGGTCCATTGTTTTGGGCTCTGGAGTGAGATAGTACATGAGGATGGGTGCACAAGAGGGTGGGCGCACATCCTGGGACAAGATGGGTGCCCTGAGAAGTAAACCGCAGAGCTCAACGAACCCATGCAAGGGTTTATTAAGGAAGGGCAGGGATAAGGAGAAGGGAATGCGGTGGACCAGCAGTCACAGAGACTCCTCAATCCTGCTGCGGGACTGGGCATTGGCTCGGGTCGCCTTCTGAGAGTGCAGGCCGTCCTCCCAGATGCGTGGGCAGATCCAGAGGGGCGGCGACAGTTCTGGTGTACGTCTTCTGTGCCCCTGGCATGCATCTGTACCGCTGGTGCGCGTCTGGTCCTGACACCGCAGGACCACCAGTGTGTGTCTGCTGTGCTGCTGGTGTGCATCCCACTGCACTGTTGGTGATCATCCCCCTGCACTGTCAGTGTGCATCCTGCTGCACTGTTGGCGATCATCCTGCAGCACTGTTGGTGTGCATCCCGCTACACTGTTGGTGATCATCCTGCAGCACTGTTGGTGTGCATCCCGCTACACTGTTGGTGTGCATCCCGCAGCACTGTCTGTGTTCATCCTGCAGCACTGTAGGTGATCATCCTGCAGCACTGTTGGTGTGCATCCCATTGCACTGTTGGTGATCATCCTGCAGCACTGTTGGTGTGCATCCCGCAGCACTGTTGGTGTGCATCCCGCAGCACTGTTGGTGTGCATCCCGCTACACTGTTGGTGATCATCCTGCAGCACTGTTGGTGTGCATCCCGCTACACTGTTGGTGATCATCCTGCAGCACTGTTGGTGTGCATCCCGCTACACTGTTGGTGTGCATCCCGCAGCACTGTTGGTGTGCATCCTGCAGCACTGTTGGCGTGCATCCCACTGCACTGTTGGTGTGCATCCTGCAGCACTGTTGGCGTGCATCCCACTGCACTGTTGGTGTGCATCCTGCTGCCGTGCTTCCAGCTGTCATTAAAAATTGCTAGCTACTCTGAACACGTGGCGGCCCAACGCGCAGCCTCAACAGTGCACAAGGCAGCTCCGGTGGGGACAACAGGGAGCGGAGGGTCACCAGGTGTCCAGCTTCAATGCACAGAGACTGGGGCAGAGGCAGGGAGGGGGGCACTGCACAGGCCACCACTGTTAGCCGGAGCAGGAAGGGGCCAGTGCAATGCGGGAATCCTAACAATCTCTTCAACCTTGACTCTATAAAAATGAAGAGCTGGGGCTGGAGAAATAGCTCAACAGTTTGGTTCCTAGCATCTCTGTCAGGTGAGTGCCAGGGATCCAACTCCCTCTTCTGTACTCCAGGGACACGTGCGAGCATGTGCATGAACACACACACACACACACACACACACACGCTCGCACGCACGCAAACACATGCGCGCGCGCACACACACACACACACACACACACTGAAAACTATAAAAACAAATCTTTTCTTGAAAAGCCCTAATATTCTCTTTGGGGCAGGTTTCCCATCACAGCATGCTTTGAGTAAGAAGTCCAAAGGCCCTTGTTATCCAACAGCTTAGTGGAACCCTTTTCTTCTAACCAGACTGTGCTCAAGTGCTGGTCTTTGACATCTGTCTTATCCCTCTGAATTTGACAGTAGGAAGCTGGCACCAGCAGTAGGAAGCAGCAGGCAGCGCCCTCTAGAGGTGTCAACCAGGCCTTGCATGATGGGATTCCTACTTCTGTGTTACTGCTCAAGTGCAAGACTAGAACCGGATTCCTTCACCTTTGGCAGAAGCAGACATTGCAGGATTTCTTGGCCTTTGACTGGCCACTGTTATAGCTCCCAGTCCTTGAAAGACTGAGGCCCTTTGCCCTACAGGTCTTCTCCTTCCTCGGGATTGTTGGCCACCGGTTCACGAGACTGGAGGGAAGAGAAGCTGGGAAATGGATTAATAAAAATGCTGCAGGATCCACGGCGGTGGCAGGCAGCAGAAACGCTGCAGATCCCCAAGCGGTGGCAGCAGGCCATGTGGCAGCAGGCAGCGGGCCCTGAGAGCAGCCAGTCCCAGGCAGAGACGGCTGTCCCCAAGCAGTAACTGGTCCAGAACAGGGAGACACGTGGCGGCAGGCAAGAGACAGAGACCTGGATAGGCATGCCATGCAGAGTGAGGCTGGATATTTATTTAGTGGTTATGAAAGGGAGGGGAGACGGGGGGTGGGGAACACACACAAAAAAGCTGCCTCTTCCGAGAGGGAGACAGAAAAAGAGAGAACCCAGGCTGGAAGCTGAAGATCAGCCTGTCTCAGCGGATGGGGGGAGAGAGTGGGCGTGGCTAGTCTCTTAAAGAGACAGAACAATCATTACAGATACAATGGAGATTACTGTTAGGAATATTTCCTAATGCGAGCTCTCTGCCAATGCAAATTCCCAAACAAGCCAAATCAAAACAAGCCAAATTAAAAGATGTCCAGGTTTAATGGGAGTTCTGCGCTCTGGGAAGCCGCGCACATGAACCAAACGCAAAACGAAACGCTACCACCTGGAGGAAGAAAAGGAGACCATGTGTTCCTCTTTTGGGAGCTCATTTAAATACCCTGGGCCTTGGAGTCAGGACCTGGCCTGCTGGGATTTGGAGTCCAGAGTGCTGACTCTCCGGGTCAGGGGACTAGGATAGATGAGAGGGGCTGGGGCCTAAGCTCCCAGCTTAACAATAACTCCCCAGGAAATGGCTTCAATGAGACAACTAGACTTTATTCCAGAGCATATGTATATATATATGGTTTGGGGAAGGTAACTGGGGAATCACCTAATTTGCATTAAAGTCTTAGCTACCATGTGGGCAACAGGGAGAAAGCTTCCAGTAGAAAACTATGCCAAGGGTCATGCTAGAGATAAATCAGGCGTCTAGGCCTAGAGACAGCTTTCAGATAAGGTCAGTCCTCAGGACCTAGAGACAGCCTCCAGATAAGGGCAGGCAGAGAGCGGGAAGTCCTGGCTTGGGACGGAGTCTCTTCTGTTGCACAGCTTGGAGAAGGCTGCCGAGCCACGGTAGACAGCAATCTTTGACCAACATGGCCAGCAAGGCCTCCCTACATTTCCCTGAAGTTTTGAAAGTTCTCTGAAAGTTCACCAGTGACCAGGGCTTATAGCTTCTCTTTTCTGGCTCTTTAGATCCATCCATCTATCGATATTCAGCCTCACTTGCAGATTCTTTCCAGTGATCCTGCCCCGGCCCTTCTCTTAAACCGTTCAGCTACCTCTTCTTCAGCTTTCAAGCAGTGGGCTGCCTTGCTGCTTTTGTGGCTTGACTAGCCAACTGCTCAGCTGCTTCTGCTTCTGCTGTTTCACGGCCACCTCTGCATTGTGCCACGCTGCTCATTCTTTCCTGTTACTGTCTCAATCCACGCTTCTGCAAGTGGGCAAGAAAGGACCACTCAAGAGAAGGCCCTTATTGTAGCCCTACAGTCACAACACCAGGAAAGGCCGCATAGCAGGAGGGAGGCTCTCTCCCATCTGACTCACCAAGTAGACTCAAGAGCCTGTTTATTTATACAGTTAGAGAAGTGGTTGTTTTCACCAATCAGAACAAAGTTCGCATGCAAACGAAGGTTACATTTGTACCAATCAGCGCAGCTCCCTCCTTGAGTAGTACTCTCTGCAGCGCCTCTGCTGGTCAACCCGGGAAGTGCTTCACCTCTCACGTGGGTTGGGGCTGGTTGTAGGGTCATTTAGAGCTCACTGAAGTTTGTCATTGCAAAAAACGCGGCATAGAGGGAATCAGTAGTGACTGGGGCAGCATCTCCAGAAGCCAAAGCAATCAACTGCAACTGTTGTATATTTTCCGTGGAGAATTCAGGAGGACCAGCAGCTTTAGGGTAACTCAGCCAGCTGTTGGGCAATTCTTTGGCTCAGGGACAGCCAAGGTAACAAGAGAGGAGAGCCCAACAGCTGCCAATTAGGGCGCTCAAGTAACCCATTCTCCAATGTCTTTGCATATTTCCAGGAAAATAAGCATCAGGAATGTTTAAAATCTGAAAACGAAGAAATTATCATTGACATGGTGATTTGAGCAGATTTTAACAGTGCTCTAAGGGTGCTTAACACACAGAGGTGGGCCCACAGCTTCTCAGCCCCACCTTCACAGTTTGCCCTGAGAAAGCCTCTCGACTCACAGCGAACAAACACGGCTTGACACAACTCACACAATAAGCAAGAAACCAGCAGGCAGAGGTGGGAAGAATGGATTTTGTGGACGGGCTGGAGAGAAGCAAAACAGAAAAACCGGCCGCCTCTTGAGTTGGTTTGTCTACGTGACAAATGCTTTTTGAATTTGTGCCACGTACAAACGACTCTTCAGCCACAAACTGACCCTCCTCTTCATATGGACTCAGATTCCTATTGCACTTGCCTCAGCCCCTCCTCCTCTCCTCTGTGGGCCTCTTCTGACTCGGAAGTGTAGGAAAACACGTGGACTCAATCAATCATGTTGTCTGTAAATCTATCTAGCTTGGCATCTGTCTGGCTCACTTATGGCTGTGCAACAAAGCACACCAAAACTTGGTGGCTTAAAAACAATAGTCCTTTTGTCACTCGTGATTCTGTGGGTCAACGATCTGCGTGGGGCTCAGTGGGCATGGCGTGTCCTACACGTGAGCTCATCTAGATTATTGGCTCAATAAGGCCTGCTGGATCCAACAGGCCTCCCTCCCTAGGTGGGCCCCATAACGCCTGCTGTCTACCCATTACACCTCAGCTTTCCAGTGGAAGAGGAAAGATGAATCCAACCTGGTATGTGTGTTGTATGAATGTGTATATGTGTATACATACATGTGTACATGTGTGTGTGTTGTGTACATATACATGTATATGTTTGTATCTGTATGTGTGTATGTGTATGTGTGTTATACGTGTATACACATGTATGTGTGTATACATGTATGTATATATGTGTATTGTGTGTATGTTGAAGGAGCAGAACAAACTCCATTTTGAGAAAGAGCTCCATTTTAGACAGAACCTAACTAAGTGGGGGGGGGGGTGGTGAATGCAGCCTAGCAAAAGTCATAACATTCCCAAGAAACTGTACCAGGCTTGGTCAAAGTGACCCCACCAGGGCATCCAAGCAACTTCTGCTCGCTTCAAACGTCCCTGTAAGTATCTGATTAGTTGCTATTTTGAATTTTTTTATCCGCTGACAGTCACTGTTTTGAAATTCCATTATACCCCAACCAACAAATTCAAAAGTTGTATACTTTTACCCAATCCCAAAATGCCAAGGCCTGTACCACCATGCTTACAATTTTCCCTTGAAAATACCCTTACCCTGAAGCCTCGGGGTTGTTCTCCCATACCCGGTGTATCAGAGTCACTGATTATATTCTGAGTTAGCTAACTTGTAACCAATAACACCCAGTGTGTTAGCATCAGATGCCAGCTCTGTGGTGGTCTTGTTTGGGGGTCCTGTAACAGACGCTGGCACAACAGTGTGTGTATATGTATGTGAGTGTATGCATGTGTGTATGTATGTATATATATATACAGTGTATGTATACACTGGAGATAAAGCCTAGACTTTGGGCCTACCAAGCACATGCTCTGAGTTATGTCTGCAGCCTGGGACCTCATTAGAACACTGCCAGGTCACTAGAATTGGTTTAGTACATTCCTTCTTTTCTCATTGAGTGCTTATAAGGCTTTTAGATAGTGGCTGCCTGTGCAGTGATATTTTCTTTGTGATCTAACAAATAGAGTTTGCCTGAAGATCAAAGTACAGAACTAAGCCACTAGTTAGTCACAGAAGCCAGACAGTGGTAGCACACACCTTTAATACTAGAACTCGGGAGGCAGAGGCAGATGAGCTCTGTGAGTTCAAGGTCGCCCTGAACTACACTATATTGATCCAGTCTCAAAGAGAAAAGCAGAACCAAGTGGTGGTGGTTCACACCTTTAGTCACAGTACATGGGAGTCAAAGGCCTTTAATCTCAGCTCTAAGGAGGTGGAGACAGGAAGAGAGTCTGAGACGCAGCCTGAGGATTCACAGAGACAGGATCGCCCCTTCAGTATGAGGATTCGGTAGAGGTCAAAGGTCTCTCTAGTGGCTGCTTCTCTGATCTTCAACACTAACCCCTGTATCTGACTCTGGGTTTTTATTATTAAGAACAATTAGAATATGTGCTGTATGCCTGGGCCTCTCAAGCAAATCATTTGCTAACAAGGTGCGGGGCTTTGCATCAACATCAGGGTCGTCTTTGTCTGCAAAGTCATCCTTAAGAAAATGAATGGGTATTTTGTTCATGTTTTGGTCAGGGGACTAAATCGATCTAAAAACAGTTGATTTTTTTTTTTCTAGTAAGAAAAAAATCTGTGGCTCAGAAGCACAGTGTATGCTTAGAACTGTAAGGTTCAGGGTTCCATCCCTGATAGAAGGGAAGGGTAGGTGAGGGAACAGAGAGCAGGGGAAGACAGGTGAGAGGAAGGGGGAGCTAAGGAGCGGGGAGGTATACTTCACCTTGGGAAAACCCAGGGAAGACAAATAAATCAGTTGCTTTCTTGACTCGTTCCTCCCCCACTGCTAGCTTCTTCCCAGATTTTCTGTTTATCCGTCAGCAGTCTTCAGCAGTCTAAGACTTCCACACAAACACAGGTGAAGCCAAACAGAAATGAAGGTCAAAGAGCACCCCTGCAGTACAGAACAGTCTCTGTGTCGGCTGGTTAGCTTGGAAATACCCACAATGCCCAGCGGGCATCCTGTGTGCCTTAGAGTTGGCAGCTGACAGACACAAGGAGCAAGCGTGGTTACAGCCCGGGCTTGGAGGACTGGGGATGGCAGTGAAGCCTTCATTAGCTATTGTCTGCTAGCTGTGACCCTTGACCTCTCCAGGTTTCCAGTCCCACAGCTGCAAAAGAGGGACACACTCGCAGGCTCTGAGCAGGATGGGCGTGGCATGGCCCCACAGACTGTCAGTCGCAGCCCCCTTTTCATCAGCTGAACCAAGCTCTGCTGGACTGCCCTCTCCTAGAGTTGCCCTTGGGAGACCCTGCACCCCTGTCACTCACCTCAAGCCAGTGGCATCACTGATGAGTCATTTTGCCAGGGGCACACATAGCAAGCACCAGCATTAACGACATCACATTTATCTATTGTGCCTGAAAGGCCAATGTGCTACAGTACACAGAGCTCTAAATTCCCCAGCAGTCCATAGTAAGCCCATGTGCTTTCATTCTGTGTTGCCTTGAAAATTCAGGTAAGGAGCAGCTCGTTCACACTTTATGGACTCTCAAGCGTAGATCTGGATCCCTAGAACTGATGCTCAAACACTTCTGGAAGGACCTAAAAACCAAACCAGACTCAGTGATGCAAATCTGTAATCCCAGCACTTGGGATATTCAGGCTGCAAGATCATGACTTCAAAGTCAGCCTGGTCTCCATAGAGAGTTCAAGGCCAACCTGGGCTCTAGCGAAGGCTGTGCCAGGTACATTACAAGAACTAATGTAGTGTTAGCAATCTACTTGGAACTCTCCCCTGTAATGTGAGCCAAGGATGAGAGACAGCATCACGTAGTAGTGGGATTGGAAAATAGCCGGGGCTTCGCTGGGAGCCTTGTGCTCCTCCATTCTAGCTTTCCTTCTGCGTAGTTTCATTGTGTCGCCATAACACCTAAAAATAAATGGCTTTACTATGAATCTGGGTGTGCTATTTCTGTCTGGACATGCGGTAGCTCATGCTTGCCATTCGAGCGCTGTTCAGTGAGCCAAAGACTACGTACAGGATGTGGTTTGACCAAGTTGTGTATATATAGCAAGTGATCAGGACAAGTGAGCTATTTTTATGAAAGTTGCTTAAGTTTTCATCCCAGATGACAGCCGTATAAGATGGCTACTGGACAAGTAGTGTGCATTCCTGCAGGATTCAGTACAAGCCGCTGCATTTTCTGCAGGATGCCACGCAACTATCTGCAGACCGACAGCTGTAACCCCGCAAGTTTATCTTCTGCTATCTCAGTTTAGTCACCAAATACCGTCTGAAGCCTCACGTGGCCAGTCATGCAAAAGTCCATGCTCAAATAGTTCAGAAACCCGTTCACGGTCTAAAGGTTCAACTCAGGATGTGGGTTCCACCCCAATGGCAGCCATCACTGCGGAGAGTAAATGTCTAAACCTAACCTTCAGAGTTTTTTTTTTTTTTTTAATTGTGACTGTTCATTTAGATGGTGATGTTACAATACCAGGATGGCCCTCAGGACTAGACGCATGCTATGCAAACTTCCTAACACTGATATGTAGTCCCATCTGCCCTTTGACTTTCTTTTCTTTTTCTTTTAGTTTTAAGACAGAGTCTTAATAGAGTCTTAGGTTGGTCTTGAACTTACTCTATAGTATAAACAAGCTCTGGACTTGCCTCAGTCTCCTGGGGAGCTAGGATCACAGTTTCACATCACCAGGGATGGCTATGAACTTCAGTTTTATGTGTGTCGAAGCAACATATGTGTCAGGGCTGGTGCCACAAGTGTATAATGAACCCCAGCACCAGAAGACTAAGGTGGGAAGATCAGGAGTTTTAGGCCAGCCTGGACTACATAGCAAGACTCTGTCTCAAAAAACAATTGTTTACCTTCAAAAGCCAAAAGTTTGACAATGAAGAGTCAGGCATCGTGGTGCACATTTGTAATCCCAGCACTTGAAAAGTAGAGGAAGGAGAGTCAGGAGTTCAAGGTCAGCCTCTGCTATATAATAAGTTGGAGGCAAACCCAACCCTCCTGAGCCCTCTGTCAAGAAAAGAAGGGGACAAAAGGAACAAGATTTTCAATGAAAAGGTCCTCAGCAGTGCCCACCTGGGTCTTACAGCTCTCTCTTCTAGATTTCTAAATATTATGCTTACCCTGATTTTCCTAGGTTTTCCACTGTCCAGCTTAGAAGACTATTTTCATGGCGCCATTGTTCAGCATTCACACTCTTTCAGCTGTGCAAATATTACCCAATAAGTCACATCGATTTTCTTGTGCAATTTTTTACCTGTAAGTTAATAATTTGCTTAGTTTTCTAACTATCTCTAGCTCACCATGAAGGTCAGCCTGACTTGCAAATTGCTTCTCAGTCAGTCACACCCTTGGGGTGTCCTTTCGGGGTTTGTTTTCCTTGACTACAATCCTTCTAGAGTGCTAATGCTTCAAATTACTGCTTCCTTGGGACTTCATTTTATGTATGTATGTGTGTATGTATGTATGTATGTATGTGTATATATGTGTGTCAGGGTTTCACCAGTTTGTCCAGTATGGCCCTAAATTCACAATCCTCCTGAATCAGTCTCCCAAGTGCTGACATTCTAGGCCTGCATCATTACACCCAGCTCCCTGGAACCTTCCAAGGGCTTTTCCTTGCTAAGATGAATTAGAATTTATTTTAGCATCTGGTCAAATAAAGAAAAAGCTATTTTAAGCTACTCTTGTAGGATGTTGAGTATTGAACATGAACAAACCGGTTTCCTGCTGTCGACAAACTGGAGGGGGCAACCCATGACACAAGAAGAAATTAATACTGTAGGAAGAAGAACTGGGCATCTAATACTGTAGGAATACTGTAGGAAGAAGAACTGGACTGGGCATCAGACAGCTATGGGTTTGATCCTGGTTCTTTCTGCCCCTGTTTGACTCTAACTGGGCTCACCCAATCTTGAATGCAAAGACGGTAAGAGCAACCAAAAAAGGAAACTTACTTGCAGCAGCAGAAGACCACATAGGGCTCATTTCCAAGTCAGCATCTCTCCCAAAAGATGGTGCAGAAGACCAGGTTGGGTGGAGAATTCACATTAGTATGGTATTATAATGATCTAAATTGCTTAGGGCTTCTTAAGCTTTCTCTGATCATGACCTCTTTACACCTGAGAATCGTTTTTATTACCTTTATTTATTATGTATGTGCACATGTATGCACAGGGCATGGCATGCATGTCGAGGTCCCATGACAAGTTGAGGGTATCAGTCTCTTCTCCCACCTTAGGGTCAGAAATAGAACTCAGTTTACCAAGCCTGACCACAAGCACTTTACCCACTGAACCATCTCACCAGCCAAACACATTTGTGTCTCAGTTTTATTTGACGTTGGATGAACAGTCATATAAAAAATGGTATACGAATCATTTGCTGGTAATAGCTCATGTTTTTTTCTTTCAATTCCATGATACATGTATAATTTTACCATTTAGTAAAGACAAAAGAGAACGTGTATCTAAATGAGGTGCGTGTGCTTATTTTTATATAAAGAATTTACACTGAAGGATGTGGATCATCTATCGACTCCAATTTTTATTTTACAGTCATCTGTGCTGGTGTCACTTTGTATAAAATGGCAGAAGTGCGTCCACCACCATTTCAGAAATTACTGGAAATTCTCTAATCACAAACCAAACTTCATTGGACAGTGTGCGAGGGGGAGTGGGGGTAGTGGTACAGGTGTGCCTCAGAGGTCAGAAAGCAGCTTAGTAGTCAGAGTTCTCTGCTTCCACCTTTACTTGAGTTTCAAACAGCAAACTCAAGTTGTTGAACTAACTGTCCTGCTGGTCTCCCCTTGGAAAAATGTTTAATTCAAATCAGCCACTCAAAAAGTAGGGGGTTTTTTGTTGTTTTGCTTTGGTTGTTTTGAGACGGTATCTCCTAAAACCTAGGCCAACCTTGAACTTCTTATCCTTCTACCTCTACTTCCCAAGTGTTAGCTATCTAGGATTATAGGTGTAAATATATCACCATACCCAATTTTATGTGGTGCTGGGATTGAGCTCAGGCCATTCTTGTTAGGCAAACACTCTCCTGAGCCATATCCTCAGCCCTCAAACTGCAATTTTTAAAACCGAGCATTCTGACATATCACAATTCAATGATATACTAATTTGATGATGTGCTGAAAATGATGGAAAATAGGAAAAGCATTTGTTTATGTACTGCTTCAATAAGAGGAGAAAACATTATATAATACAAGCACTGCAATTCATATCTTACAAAACACAAAAAACAGTATGAGCTGAGGTGTTTCAGGCAGGTGTTTTGGTTTGGTTTGGTTTTGCAGGGCTTTTTGTTGTTTTTGTTTGTTGTTTGGTTTTGGCATTGCATTCATGAAGCATGACCTATGCAAAGTGCATGTTGTGTAATCACAACTAAGACTGCAGTAAAGTCAACAGATAGGACACTGGCTAGTCAGAAACACCTAACTTGACATAGAGTGACAGGAACGATCAGGTCCCAGTGTCCCAGGGAAAGTCCCTTTGGAAGAATGTGTCCTCCCTTTCCTGGTTAAGTATCACCTTACCACCATCCATCTGTAACTTTTGATCCGTGTCAGTGAGGAGCCTGTCTCTGAAACAGCCATTCAGGGGAAATCCCCTATTTACCACTTTCTGTGCATACATGATAGGTGTGCCTATGTGTAAAATTATAGAAGTATAACTCAAGCCAGAGCAGAGCATCCAAAGTGATGTAACAATCTAATTGTCAATCGGGGTAAAAATCCACCAAGTTCCTGATCCTTGTATCAGCTCCACCCCCATACCTCAACTCCCAAGAAACACCTTGGAAGGATGTTAGCAGTTCTTTAAAGGGGAAAGGCATCAGCGCCTTCCCCCATAAGCACCCATGCTCAACCCTGAGGTCCTGCTGGCAGCTAGCAGCCTCAAGAAGCATGCCCTGTCCCTCCTTCCCAGATGTTTGCTGGAGTAGAAGAGAGCACTAGGCACATTGTCAGGCACTTGGTGTCCCTCCAAATCCAACAGCTGAATTCAAGTCAGGCTTTTATTCTCTGGGTTATTTCCATTCATAAGTTCACCACATCCTAGAAGAAACTAGGAAGCAAACCAGTAAAAGAATTTTTTTTGTTTGTTTGACCAAAGTGAGGAGACACAGACTCCCTGGTTGTACCCACTTCCTTAGCAGGGTTACAGTCTCATGGACAGGCTGAAGCAAAGGTTCAGCCTGGGGTTACACACTGTTAAGTTGTCAGAACTGTGTGAAGCCCCTTCCCAGGAGGAAGGTCTCTTCTCTGATGTGATTAATCTTTTTCTTCTAGTATGAGAACCAGAGTCTCCTGTGTGGAAAGGCAAGGTAGAGAATACTGAATATGTCTGAAACACTCTACCAGGCTGATTGATTAGAATGCCCATGATTGTGAAGAGGTGGAATGTTACAGGCAGGAGCCAAACTATCTTGAGATATCTTAATTCCCCAAATAGTCATTTAAATCCTACGAGTGTGTTCGTGTGTGCATGTGTGTGAGCTAATGTCCTTATGACCATTAGGTAAATTCTTGGGCAATGTAAGAGCCCTAGCTTCCACCAACTCAAATGATAAGAATGTCTTAACACCTGCAACCTACAGACTTCCCCCATTTTGCTGTACCCACCTACCTCATGTGTTTCCACCAGTGTATTTTTCACATGTCTTGATGGCCAACAAGATGGCTCAGGGAGTAAAGGTGCCTGCCACTCAAGCCTTACAACTGAAGTTAGATGTCTAGAGCCCATGTAAGGAAGTCAGATGCACACATCTGTAACCCAGCACTCCTGTGATATGGGAGGCAAAAACAGGAGACTCACAGCTAGCCCAAAGCTCAGTGCAGCAAAACAAATGGAGGGGCAGTTAGTATGAAGTGACCTTATGTTCTAATTTTGAAATCAATTTTTGTTAGATATTAGAGCATATGCTTAGAATATCTTTGTCTTTCTTTTTATTCTGAAGTTACAGCTGTCTCTGAAGGTCAGGTGCATTTCTTGGGACTAAAAAACAGAAGAATCCTGTTTAACTCAATCTAGCATTCCATCTCTTGTCATTGTTAATTTTTTACCATTCAGTATTTTCCTATCCTCATTTGCTTAACTATTATTCATGCATTTTACTTTTTTTCCTCAGTGACATGTTTATCTTTCTCTTCAGTCTGAAGGATTACTACAAGTATCTTCTGTATTACTTCTGCTTAGTGGTCATGAATTCCTTTAGTCAACTTTTATCATAAAAAGCTTTTCTTCTTCAGTTATGATAGTTTTGCTGGATATAGCTGTGTGGTTGACAGGTATGTGCTCTAGAGTTTGAAATACATCATTCCAAGCCCTTCTGGCTTTCAAATCTTCTCGAGAGGTCAGGTGTTATTCTCATGGGTCTATCTTTACATTTGACTTGGTGCTTTTCTAAGGTTTCAATACCTTGTGTACTTAGTGTTTTCACTATGACATGGCAGGATGGTGTTATAAATGCTTTCTATACCTGAACAGGCATTTTAAACTTGAAAAAACTTAAAGAAAATTATATTATTGAAAATGTTTTCCATATCTTCAGCATGTCTTCATTTTTTTTCTAGGTCCAGGATTTTTGGACGTGGTCTTTTTATAGTGTCCTATATATCTTATTGCATTTTACCTTAGTCTGAACATTTCATCTATCTTGAATTCTATCCCTAGCATCCAGTCCTACTTTTGGTCCATTCTGTTGGTGACTTTCTGAAACCTTTCAACCTAGCACTTTCCAGTTCCAGTGGAACTAGCTCTACATTGACTTATTTTGTAATGCCTATCAACTTATTTCAGTCAGTCAATTGTATTCTTCCAGTTATTTGCTGTAGAATATTATTTTAAGGTGTGTTACTTTTGTTTATACTGCATCCGTTTAACTGTGAAGCTGAGTTACTCTGCCTGTCTAAAACACCTGATAGTCGTCTAATAAAGAGCAGAACAAGCAATATCGAGATAGGAGAGAGGAATAGGAGGGGCTGGAAGGCAGAGAGGATAAATATGAGAAATCTGGGAGAAAAGATAGGGAAACCAGAAAGGAAAGGGGAGGGCTCCAATGGCCTGCCACCCAGCTACACAGCCAGACATTGAGTAAGAAGGAAAGTAAAGGTAAACAGAAACAGAGACAGAAAAAAAGTCCCAAGGGCACAGATTCAACTCAATGCCCAGCAAAATTCTTCACAGACCTCAAAAGAACAGTACTCAACTTCACATGGAAAAGCAAAAAATCCAGGATAGCCAAAACAATCCTGTACAATAAAAGAACGTCTGGAGGCATCACAATCCCTGACTTCAAACTCTACTACAGAACTACAGTACTGAAAACAGCCTGGTATTGGCATAAGAACATACAGGAGGACCAATGGAACTGAATAGAAGACCCGGATATCAATCCACACATCTTCAAACATCCGATTTTTGACAAAAAAAAAAAAAAGCAAAAAATATCAAATGGAAAAAAAGAAAGTATATGTAACAAGTGATGCTGGCATAACTGGATATCAACATGTAGAAGAATGAAAATAGACCCATATCTATCACCATGCACAAAACTCAAGTCCAAATGTATCAAAGACCTCAACATAAAGCCAGCCACACTGAACCTTATAGAAGAGAAAGTGAGAAATACACTTGAATGCATTGGCACAGGGAACCACTTCCTAAATATAACCCCAGCAGCACAGACACTGAGAGAAACAATAAATGGAACCTCCTGAAACTGAAAAGAGCTATTATACAGGGAAACCCTGTGTGTGTGTGGGGGGGGGGGGCACAATTTCCTTAAAGGAAGGGAGCAGACCAGAATAGAGAAAGAAATGAAACAAGAACTGACAGATTCCAAGCTCGAAGGAAAACGATACTAAATATATGGAGACTAGACTCAGCTCCTGAGCAACAGGATAGGAAATATTTTTTAAAATGCATCTTCCTGAAACTGAAAAGCTTCTGTAAAGCAAAGGACACAGTCAACAAGACAAAACGACAGCCTACATACAGAATGGAGAAAGATCTTCACTAACCCCTCATCAGACAGAGGTCTCATCTCCAAAATATACAAAGAACTCAAGAAATTGGACACCAAAAGAACACATAATCCAATAAAAAAAAATGTAATACAGACCTAAACAGTGAACTCTCAACAGAGGAATCTAAAATGGCTGAAAGACACTTAAGGAAATGTTCAACATCCTCAGTCATCAGAGAAATGCAAATCAAAACAACTCTGGGATTCCATCTAATGGCCAAAATCAAAAACACTGATGACAACTTATGCTGGAGAAGTTGAGGGGAAAAGGGAACACTTCTGCATTGCTGGTGGGAATGCAAGCTGTTACAACCCCTTTGGATATCAGTGTGGTGATTTCTCAGAAAATTAGGAAAAAACCTTCCTCAAGACCCAGTAATACCACTTTTGGGTATATATCCAAAGGATGCCCAATCATGCCATAAGGACATGTGCTCAACTATGTTCACAGCAGCTTTGTTTATCATAGCCAGAACCTGGAAACAATCTAAATGCCCCTCGACAAAAGAATGGATAAGGAAAATGAACGGAGTACTACACAGCAGAAAAAAAATAATGACAGCTTGAATTTTGCAGGAAAATGGATGGAGCAAGAAAACATTATTTTGAGTGAGGTAACCCAGACACAGAAAGACAATTATCACATGTATTCATTCATTTGTGGTTTATAAACATAAAGCAAAGAAAGCCAACCCACAAATCATAATCCCAGAGAATTTAGACAACAACGCAGACACTAAGAGAGATTTACATAGATCTAGTCCACATGGGAAGTAGGAAAAGACAAGATCTCCTGAGTAAATTGGAAGCATGGAAACCTTGGGGAAGAACTGAAAGGGGGAGGGGAGAAGCAGAGAGGGGAGCAGAGAAAAATGGAGAGCTCAATAAAAATCAATAATAATAAAAAAAAAGTCCCAAGGCCAAAGATAGATGGGATAATTTAAGATAATTTGACGAGAAACAAACCAAGTTAAGGCTGGGTGTTTATAAGCAGTAATAAGCTGTGATTTATTTGGGAGGTAGGTGTTGCCCCCCCCCCAAAAAAAAAGCCTAAAGAGTAATCAACAAATTTGTGCACCTTCTTTTGACTTCATTCTGATTCTTTGTCTAGGATCTCTTCTCTCACTGGATGACATTTCTGTGGGACTAGTAACTTTTGGATTATGTTGCCTTGGTTTTTCCATGTTTGCTTCTGTCATAATGCATACAAAAGCACCTTTTTGTTTTTTGAGAGGGTCACATATAGCCATCTTGCTAAACACCTCTGACACTTGCCTCTTCTGCCTCCACCTCCCAAATGCCGTGATTATACATGTATACCGTGAACCCTGGCCTCATCTTGTCACTTGTCAGTTTTCAATTTAAAGCTTATTGCTAACTTTTTTTAACATTTTACTCTTTTGAATATCCATAGGCCCTATGTTTCATCTTCCATTCCTGATAAATGGTAGGTTTTTGTTTAGTACTAAGGGCTTAACTTCAAAACAAAAAACTGGTTTAAAAAATTTTATATTTTTATTATACTGACTTCTGATTTTTTTCTTAAAACTTACTTTGTGTTTTAATTATTTCATCTTTTTCATTTCAGGTTTATTACATGATAGCCTTTAACTACTGCTTTAGATGTGGGGAAAAAGACCTCTGATATTTTTATTGGCCAGATCTTTTCTTACTATGATTTTTCACTGTCTGACCCATATGTCACACTGAAGTGTATTGATATCTGAATATTGGTTTTAAGTTTTTGACTGCTGATTTACAGGTATATTCTCTAAGATTTTAGTCATCTGAAATACATCAAAACCTGTTTCATGAGCCCTCAGACTATCTTGGCAAAATTTCATGTGCAATAGAAAAATCATGTCCAATGTAATGTTGCATGAATAGTAGATTAAGGTAATTCATCCACTCAGACTTCCTGTAGCTTCATACTTAATTACATACTTATTGAGACATGTAATTGTCCAAGAAGGCCTTTTAATCCCCACGGCCTGAGTATCTAGGATTCTAATTATGTGTGGCAGCAACTAGCTAATATTTAAAAGCAAACAAACAAAATTAAAACAATCCGACTGGAGAGATGGCTCAGCGGTGAAGAGCTCTAGCTGCTTTCAGTGGTCCTGGGTTCCATTCCCAGCAACCACATGATGATTCACGGCCATCTAAAACGGGATCTAATACTCTCTTCTGGCATGCAGGCAAATATATATAAAATACATAATCTAAAAATCTATTAATTGCTGAAGCTACCCGTGTTTTCATTAACATAAAAGTTCTGTAGTATTAGAGGTACATAGTTTTCTTTTGATTATGTACCATATCTCATGACTACAATATGCTCTTGGAGAAATAAAACACCATCTGCCTTAAAGTATACCTTATATCCACACTTCACTAACATTTTACAGTGTATTTTTTTTAACATCCATGTTGTATTTAAATTCAGTCTTTTGGGTGTTCAGTTTCACCGTCTCTACCTTGGACTAGAGTGTTTGTATACCTTCAGTTAATACAATTAATGATAAACGTTTATTGGACATCATTGGCATATTCCTCTTGCACGGAAGAAACATTTGTTTTTGTTCTTGTATGTCTTGTTTTTCATTTACTTGTGAGCCAGAGCATAATTGACTAGCCAATTCACTTATTCCATCAAGTGTGTCCTAGAGACTGAACTTGTGCTAGAGGGCATGGAGAAAAGCACCTTTACCCAGTGAGCCACCTCATGGTCCTGTTTTGTATTTCTTGCTAATTTTTGCTGTTTTTCCTTCTCTGCTTTCTGTTGTACCACTTTGATTACACTACAAACTCAAACTGTACCTGCTGGTTTGCTGGCTGCTCTAAGGATTGTGATGAGCATCTTCACCAGACTACTTCAGCATATTAAACCAACAAATCCTGCAGTGCTTTTCCATCTACTATTCCTTTGTTGTTCAATCTCACAATCTCTGCCTTTAACTGAGTGTTTAGAGTGTCTACACTTAATTTTCATTACCACTAGATTTTGTGGACATCTTCGACTTACTAACCCTCTGTATTATGATTTTAGTCAGCAAGCTGATTCTTAAGAAAACGTAGTATCTAGGTAGAATAAAAATGTGGTTTTCTATTTCTGCTCCTTAAACCAGTACACGACATTCTGAGTATTCAAACTGCACATATACAGAGGTTAAGACAGAGAAATAGAGCTTTCACCAAAACATTCAAGAAAATTTATTCAAATTCTGTGCTCAATGGCATTCTACAAGAAGTTACTTAGTTATCTATCTACCGGAAAGCCACCAAGAGTGAGTTGTTCAAACATCTTTGGATCATTCTAATTTAAGAAAAAAAAAAAACTGAAACA
Organism: Myodes glareolus; assembly: GCF_982192425.1. Taxonomy (NCBI): domain Eukaryota; kingdom Metazoa; phylum Chordata; class Mammalia; order Rodentia; family Cricetidae; genus Myodes; species Myodes glareolus. The sequence continues at coordinate 36,180,406 of NC_142030.1, read as the reverse complement.
TTTTAGGGAGCCCTAAAGTCTGTTCAATTTCCCCCTGCTTTATGACACTTAGTAGAGGTGAACAAAAGCAAGTGTGGAAATAGCATGTGGGGAGTCCCGTGACGTGAGGCCCCAGCAGCACACGTGTCCTTCATAGACACAAGCATTTGAGTTCACCTCCAGAACGTTCTTTACTTTCTGACAGTGAACACAGTGAAATGAGAAAAAACCTGCCACTTACTAAACATTAACTCTGGAACAGAATAGTAATGTTTCCCATACATCTCATCTTCACAATCAGGAGGCAGGTACTCCCACTTTTCAATTTTCAATTACGGAAACTGAATAAATGACAGCTTCAAAAACTTGCTCAAAGTTAGCAGCAAGGTATCTGGAGCACTGGCCGAGCCGTCACTATGCCTCTGGCTAGAGATCTTTTACACCCTTCCTTAGAAGACAAAAAGAAAAAACATAAGAAGAAACGGCGGGTTCAGAGCCCAAATTCTTACTTCATGGATGTGAAATGTCCAGGCTGATACAAGATTACTACAGTTTTCAGCCATGCTCAGACAGTGGTTCTTTGTGTAGGTTGTTCAACAGTGTTGTTTCAGCCCACAGGAGGAAAAGCCAGGCTCACAGAAGGCTGTTCATTTAGAAGAAAGCAACACTAATCATCTATACAAGTTCCTGAGTTTGAGTTTTTCACAGAAAGCCTTATCAAGTTTAGTGACTCTACCAAGACAATGTAACTGTGTTTGATTTTATAAAGAATACAACAGTGATCTCCTATTTTGGTGTCAGTTTTTCAATAAAGTTTTAATTATAGACAAGTTCAAAAAAAAAAAAAGTTAGCAAGTACCAGAGTTGGGAATCAAATTCCACATGTGTGATTTAGGTCTTTACAAGTCCAGAACCTGCAGAGACCACTCTCCATTCTTATACATTGTCATGTGTGTGTGTGTGTGTGTGTGTGTGTGTGTGTAAATGGGGAGAGTGCATGGGAAATTTAGGGTAAATCTTGAAATCTTTTGTAACAAGCAAGGAAAGGTTGAGGAATCTAGTTTTACACATGAAAATATTAAGGGATGAAAAAAAAAGTTAAAAAGCTAAAAAAAAAAGTCTATAAAGTCTCAAAAGCAAAGAAATTTGCAGTCATGTTAAAAAAAAACTAAAAGATTTAAAGCAATATAATAGGTATGCTAAGGACTTAACTATGCACTCAGAAAACCACCACCCCTAACCAGCCCAAAGTATTAAGTGTTTTACTTCCATTCAGATCAGTACTTAGAAGTACGTAATAAAATATCTAAGAAAAACTGGACACTTATGCTCAACTGACAGTGTAGGCCTTATCAAGTTTCTGTGACTTCTTCCTCCAAAACAGGTCAATAGACTTATGTTAAAGACAACATGTGTATTTAAAGTAGCAATTTTATTTGAGTTAAAATTATTTACAAAAACCCAAAGACATACTTCATGAAACTGGTACAAACTATTTTTTTTCCTGCCGTTGGCTTTTGCTCCAAAGATCACAGCTGAGAAATACTGTATAAAATAAAAATAGGATTGGATTCAGAAAAGTATCCTACTGTTCTAATATCCAACTGGTAGTATTTACAGAAATATTTACAATGGAAAAAAGGTTACCTTAAAACTTTAGTTAATTTGCAAGTCAGCCTCAAGTACCCTAAAATGAGAGTTCTCCGAGGGTTAAAGACACACAAATGCACTGCAGGTGGTCAGGTGGTATCCTCCTCACAACCCACCCCACCAGGACCTGCATCTCTATCAGTGCTTGACAATTAGTTATTATTTTTAAAACAAAACAAAACAAAAACCTGTTAAACACTGAGGTAAATCAATTATCAAATGATTACCAGTGTAACAGAAAAAATGTAATTCGCCCTGATTGATCTCACCCACGTGTTTACTGTTCCTTACTATCTGCCACAATCAAAAATCTGTTCCCAAATCCAATGATTAATAAATATCACTGTATTTTAAAACAATTAAAAATATCTAAGTAGATCTGTGGACATCATTTAGCAGTACGCTGCTTTAAGAAACAGTCTGCTAAATTAGTTTGGTGTTCAGGGCAAACACAGTCTCAATCTTTCCCACATTACACTGGCAAACTGTGTTCTTAAACGGTGATGGGGAGAGGGTCGGGTGGGCAGAAGAAGAAAACAATTTGCCTAGAGTCAGTTACTTCCTTATAGATTTCCCAACAATCTGCATTATCAAAAATAGGAAGACAATAGAAGGCAGCCACTGCATTTAAAAAACATTACAGCTGGCACTGATACAAGAGCCCCGGTTTGTTACTTTATACAAGGAAATAACAAAGTCTAAAATGAGTCAAAATTAGACTTTTAGCTATTTTCCCCAATACACACCAAACTAATATTTTTATGGCTTCAAGTTTTACAAATCCAATGAAGAAACATGATGTAACTATATGAAAAGTAATTAAAAGTATTAATGAAACATCTCTGGAAAGCCTTGCTCAGGCCAATCAATGAAAAAGAGGGAAAAAACCACAACCAGTGGTCTGAACAAAACAAAGCAAAATCTATAAAATTAAACCTATAAACCATGTTCTGTGTGTTCCACAACTGCTTTTTAAACAACTGTTCTATGAACAAAGAATCTGAATAAAAAAGGGTCTTCTCTACACCAGCAATTTTAAGGCTTTGCGCTTATGCAATTGATCCTGTCACTCTATAGAAGAATATACACGCTATCTGGAAAAACGAATTCCACATTGGTGTTTTAGCTTCCTTATATTTACTGTACTGAACATTAGAAAATATATCTAGAGAACTTCCCTCAAAACGTAACAATGTTTCAAGAGCCTCTCTAGCATTAAGTGTAAACTACCCTGGGTTTGTCTATTTTTGCTTAATCCTGTAACAGGGCACATTATCTTATATAATATAATATTCCCCAAACTGCTACTTGTTTTCTTGTGCCTATAGCTATGACACGTTATGGTATGATATTGAATATGGTCATGGTCTCAGAAGTGAAAAATAGTTCAACACCCAAACCTAATCAAGAATAAAAAAATATACTATTAATCCCTTGTGTCTTTGGATTCCATCTAATTTTAAATATAGACAGTAGTTCAGGGAACAACAACAAAAAAAATTCACAAAATTATTAAAAGCTTTATTTACGATTGGAATCATTCAACAAAAAGCAAAAGCAAATGAGCCTGAAAAAGGAACTAAGCTGTTGTCTAGAATGTCCTCAGAACATTCAATACCTCAGTAGCTAAGCTGCCTTTGCACCTGACTGGCATGACAACAGTGGCTCAACATACACAGCAGTTGCACTAACAGCAGCACAAGTTTTCCCCTTTAAACCTTGCCCAAAATAAAGCAAGGCAACTAGGGGAGGGTATAGACTCTGCCAAGTAAGTGTATTTAAATACTGCATGGGATTGTTACAGCCTGAACCTTTTCCCTCATTTTTGATAGCTGCAGATTGATGTAGTAACTGTCATTTAGCAAATGCAGAATGCATGATGAAGAAATCGGGTGGTCATAAAAATCCAAACACGAATGATACTGATGAATGTTCTTGGTATATCTTCAAGGACTTCTTTCATGACTTTTCTTTGTCTAAGGATAGCTCCAGCATTACCAAGCACCTGAAGCAAAGGTAAAGCAGCTAGCAATGTTCCAAATACTCGATCACTCTAGAGATAGACTTCTGGCCTGTTGTTCCAACAGCACACTAAAAGGGGAAAGAAGGAAATGATGGTTATAATAACATACATTAGATTAGCCAGGTCCCACTATTAACACCTATTAATTTTAGTACTTGAAAGGCTGAACAGGAGGAGGATTGTTGGCTGGGAATACAGTGTAAGATTTTTGTCAGAAAAAAAAATAATAATAATAAAAACTCATATAAACTGCAATACACAATAGATGTTACTTACAGTAAGATTCATGAAGCTTAAGAATTTTTTAAGCATCTCTGTCATTATGGAGAAATCTCCTTCGGGAAGGTATTCCCTCACTGTAGTTACATTGATCTGAGGAAAAAGATAAAAACCAGTCAGTCAGTTAGCAGAAAAAGATACTATAACCCACTCAATGCTGTTGGCCTGCTATATATCTTGTGGTAAACATCTGAAAGAACCTGAGAACTCCTGGGTTACTCCCATTCCACACTCAATTAACTATGTGCAAGAACATTCGGGTTCATCTCCCCACTCTATACCACCCCACCCACAGGAAGAAAGGGTAAAAGGGCAAACTAACAAAAGCTACAAAGGAATATCTGTGAATATTTATTTTTGGAAATGCAAAGAGAAATATCTGAAATAAACTGAACCGTCAAATGTGTAAACAGATTATAGCCACAGAGCTGTTTATAAAACAGATCTACAAAGATAAATTAGAAGAATTAACTATTCTTTATATACATCGTTTGTGATAAATTATGGGCCAGTTCCCGGAGAGGTGTTTCCCTTGGTTATTAGCAAAAAGCTAAAATAAATATAAACAATCCTGTAAGAGGAAACTATTACATATTCTAATTTAAAACTTCCATTTCATTGTTTAAAAATGCTTAATTTAGCTCAATAGTGGGAGCTCAGCAGCAGGAGGCAGAGGCAGGCAGATCTCTGAGTTTAAACTCTTAAACAGAGACTACAGAGAAGGCTCAGCAGTTAAAAACACTGTCTGTTTTTCCAGAAAACCTGGGCTTCACTCCCAGCACCCATACAGTGGCTCATAATTGTCTGTAACTCCAGTTCCACTGATCTGGCCTCCAAGCACCAGGCACATATATGATGCATAGACATATATGTAGACTGTGCTGGTTAGTTTTCCATCAACTTGCCACAAACTAGAGTCATCTTGAAAGAGAAAACAGCAATTGAGAATTGCTTCCAGCAGACTGACCGGTAGACAAGTCTATGGGGTATTTTCTTGAATGATGACTGATAGGGCAGGGCCCAACCCAAGCATGGGCAGCATCACCCCTAGTCAGGTGGTCTTGAGTTGTTTAAGAAAGAAAACTGAGCAAGCCAGTAAGCAGCATTCCTTTATGGCTTCTGCCGATTTCCCTTCATGGAGAACTGTAAGCTGTAAGATGAAATATACCCTTTCATCCCCAAGTTATTTTGGTCATGGTGTTTTACAATAGAAAGAAAACTACAATACAGGTGAAATATTCATCCACATAAAAAAATATTTTTTAAAATATTTATTTATTTATTATGTATACAATACTCTGTGTGTATATCTGCAGGCCAGAAGAGGGCACCAGACCTCATTACAGATGGTTGTGAGCCACCATGTGGTTGCCGGGAATTGAACTCAGGACCTTTAGAAGAGCAGGCAATGCTCTTAACCACTGAGCCATCTCTCCAGCCCCATAAAAAAAATATTTTAAAGTAAAAAACACAAATAGTATCAATCACTACATTTAAACAGCCTCCAAAATGGCTGTGGCAACTCTGAAGGATTGTTCAATAAAAAGTATACCTCTAAAATAATAAATAGCTCCTATGATGGGGATGAAAGCCCTTCATTAGTTCAAATCCTTCTTTACCGACGCACTATAGAACTAAACATTTATAGTGGTTATGGGAAGGACAGTTACAACATTTATAGTACTAGCAGTACAAAAGGAACACAGCACGGACTATTTGAAAAACTTAATAGCTGGGAGCTGGAGAGGTGGCTCAGAGTCTAAGAGCACTGGCAGCTCTTCCAGAGGTCCTGAGTTCAATTCCCAGCAACCACGTAGTGGCTCACAACCATCTGGCATGAGATCTGGTGTCCTTTTCTGGAATGGAGGTGTACACGCAGGAGCACTGTATGCTTAAGAAATAAAGTTAAAAACAAAAAAAAAATTAATAACTATCCAAGACGGAGGCGGGGTTTGGTAACTGAAGAGCCAGGTTTAAAAAGTAGTGGGCTTTTAAAGTAGTAAGCAAATCCATCATTCCATTGCTGTTGACAAACCAAAGACAGAAGTTAGACGATTAGCAAGAGCTCTGAAAAAAATCTAGATCTTGTGGCACTGTGCAAGAGTCAAAAGAATGGAAAGGGGCAAGAACAGCCAAGAGCAGTGAGGAGACTCACCACTGCCAAGTACCAGGTGCAAAATGGTAGTCAGAGTGGTCAACAGAAAATGAGACCAGACTTTATTGGGCTTCTTGATTATGGGGGCCACAGAACACAGGCAGTTCTTACTGTACACGACTGCTTGTTTGCTTTATCTCTTCTACTTCCACAATGGGAAAAGCCAATTCACTTCATATTAATGGTAGCATCTTGTTTTTTAATTATAAAAATCACCAAGGAAACATATATACATATACAATCACATCAGTGGTTCTAAGAATACACAATATTGTCTACAAATTCAGAACCTTCTTTTTAGGAACAAGAAAGTTATTGACACCCATAATGATGGCCACGTATCAGACTAACAGAACTTCGAGATCTACTATTCAATACAGTTATTACAATACTGTCCTAATATGTTTTATCATGGCAACTGGAAAAGAAATTAAGGTAACTATGAGCTTTCACTTTATCCACCTGTGTCACATATTTCAAATGGAACACTCATAATGACTCCAAGATCGAATTGACAAGGTATTTTTATTGTTCATATTTCTATTTCCAATGACAACAAACCTCCACTTCTGTGAAACAGCCTAATTATATAGACACTTGTATTTCTCATAGGTAACTCCTGATCCACTAATAGTAACCCCATTTTCCTAGTCTGAAATAGGTTCAGATGGAAGCATGTGGCCCAATGTTCAACCAGAGAGATGCTATGAAGTCTAAGAATAATCTCTTAAAAAGAAAATGAGGAGGAGGAGGTTCTGTTAGATATTATTACACTAAATGGGACATTTGGTATGGTCACCTTTTCGCCCCCTGCCCCCCAAAATAGGGTTTCTCTGTAACTTTGGAACCTGTTCTGGAACTCACTCTATAGACCAGGCTGGCCTAGAACTCAGAGATCCACCTGCCTCTGCCTCCCAAGTGCTGGGATTAATGGCATGTGCCACCACTGTCCAGCTAGGAATGGTCATCTTATGGCCATGGCAAGTGTTTTCTACACACTTAAAAATATTTTATTTTTATTTAGCCAAGTGGTGGTGGCTGGCGTACACCTTTAATCATAGCACCCAAGTTGCAGAAGTAGACAGATTTCTGTGAGGCCAGTCTGGTCTACAGAGCAAGTGAGTACCAGGACAGCTAAAGCTGTTCCACTGTTCCATAGAGAAACCGTGTCTCAAAAAATAAAACAAAATTTATTTTGATGATTTTTAATTAGGTATATTATGTGTTCATGTGGGTTTGTGCAGAGTACAGGTGCTAGAGGAGGTCAGAGGTGTTAGAGACCTTGGAGGTGGACTGTTAAGACACCTCACATAGGTGCTAAGAACTAAATTTCCAGTCCTCTGAAAAGCAGCAAGTGCTCTTAACACCTGAGCCACCTCTTTTAACCAAGAAAAAGGACAACAAAACATGTGTGGGAGAAGTTACCCCTCCTGAGTCACTAAAATGGGCCAAATCTGACTTGGCCAGCTGAGCCCAGGTTTTACACTAGTCCTTCTTTTACTTCAACTACAGCAGGGACTCATTTATCCATACCCAGAACTCTGCTATCTCTAATGCATTCTTAGTTCAGAATGTAAGCTTCAATAAATATTTTAAAGCCTTTAACATCCCACATAATTTTAACTTCTAGTATGTAAACCTTCCTTTTTTATGACATTAAGAGCATTCCCATTAGGTTGGTTTCCTTGTTTGTTTGTTTGTTTTATGTCTGTTTTGAGGTTCTAAGCCCAGGCTGGCCTCAAACTCACTACTTAGAATGATCTTTACCTTCTTGATCCTCCTGCCTTCATCTCCCAAGTACTGGGATTGCAGGCATACACTGCCATGACCAGTTTAGGTAGCACTAGGGACTACATCAGGGCTTCATGTATACTAAGCAAGCACTTTAGTAACTGAGCTTTATCTTGAGCCCACTAGCTTGCTTTTTAATATCTTAAAGAGTTCCACTCTGATAGGAATATATCAGTTTTTAAAAGAGCAACAAGACTCTATCTCAAATCTTACTATGAAAGCCTGTATTAGAAAGGAAATAAAGATGTTCATTGTATTAAAAATAATTTAAGGGAAACCACTAGAAAGTTAGACATATCCTTGGCATTTTCTTTCATGGGGAATTAAATAAAATTGTTTAAATAAACTTATGATCAGCCAAAACATCTTCTGAAATAAAAAGTATGTATGAACGGGGAAACTTTTTTCAAGTAAATAAATGCATCAGGTAATGGCATGAAGCTGTTAAAAACAATCTTTTAAAGATACATAAAACATTTCTGAACTATTTACTTACAGGACTTTCCTGGCAGAGACACCCAAGAAGCAGGGCTGTGTAGGAGGCCACGATGCAATCCTCCATGTGTTTGCCAGCATGTTGAAGGGCTGAGAACAGTTGAACAAGGAATTTTAATCACTGTACCAACTTCAACTACTGTTATCACCTTAAAAGCTACTATATGAACTTAGTACCCCAAATTAATAATAACTAACTCAAAATGAATAGGGACCCAAATATAAGAAATAAACTCTAACAAACTTAAGGACACAACTAACAAAGTGGAAGTACGCAATCATTTATCTCGTAAGATGTTCAGGATATATAAAGAATTCTTTCAATTTAATAGCAACAAGACCTGACTAAAAACTAGGCAAGAGAACTAATACACTATTTCTTCAAAGACACAAAAAGACCATAAACATTCCAAATAATGTCTTTAGACAGCTGCAAATGAATCAAAAACTTTTCCATCAACCAAAATAGCTAAGAACAACTTCAAGATAATCTTTTGAAGGTATAAATAACCTTGAACCCTCATAAAATGCCCCCAATACATCTAATTGAAATAAGTTTCTTAAAGTAAAAAAAAAAAATTGTATGATGATTCTTTTTACATGAAATGCCTGAAATAGGTAAATCATTGGAGAGACTAAGTAGATCGACTGTTGCCAGTGGCTAGAGGAGGAGGAAATGGAGATGTTTGACTGCCAAATGATATACAGTTACTTTAGGGCTAAAGAAAACATATTCAATATTACATAATTGGAATGAATACACAATTCTGTAAACATACTAAGCTATTGCATTACTCACTTTAAAAGAGTAATATTACAGTACATGAGTTATATCTCAATAAGCAGTTCTTTTTTAACAAGACTCTAAAACAAAATTATTATCATAATATGCACAAAACTATCAAGACTTATCTGGATTGACCCGCAAGCCTCCAAGTAAGAGACAAATCCTAGTAGCTAAGTTTCTTGGAAGCAAAATTTTCTTAAGAGTATCAGAATTTAGGGGAGGAGTAGCCTAATAGAAAGAGAAGAGGCTCAGCATAAGTCTCCTAAGTAGAAAATGTTGGACATACTACATTTCAAAACCTTAGCTGGGAGGTAGTGGTACACGCCTTTAATCCCAGTGTGCAGAAGGCAGAGGAAGGGTAATCTCTAAGGTCATCCTGGTCTACAGACAGTCCCAGGACAGCCAGGGTTACTCAGAGAAACCCTGTCTGGAAAGACGAAACAATAATAAAAAACAAAACCTTAGGGGCACAGTTACAAATAGCTATTTTGCAGAATTTGTATATAAAGCAAGTATCATAATTCCTGGAAATAGTAGATAGTTAACAAATAATTCATTAGTAAAAACAGTGCCTCTGGCTTGGTATATATTCCTCTTCTTTACCTAGTAAATTCTGAGAACTTTGTAAATTTTGACAAAATACCTCAGTTTAAGGTAAGGCTGAAAAAAAGAAATATGAGAAATCCATCCCCTCCCCCTTAGATATATAGTCTCATATAACCAATGATGGTCTGCAACTCATGTTCCTTTGGTCTCAGCCTATCAAGGGCTGGAATTACAGATGTGCACTATCATGGCCAGTTCAGCTGCTACTCTTTAGAGAGTAAAGGAGGGAAGGATCAAGAAAGAAAGGTGACCAAACTCCCAATGAGAACACCATGCTCATTGATCGGAAGAATTATTCTAAGTAATGAAATACCAAAGCTTAACTAGACATACTATAAAGACATTGTTAAATTATAACACTATGTGAATCAAAATGGTTCGAAGAAGAACAATATTCTCATTGTGAAAATACTACTACTCAAGATAAACATGCCTTTATTGAGGTCAAGTTCTTCGTCATCCTCCTCCTTCTTATGTTTTTCCTCTGTACCATCAGTCTTTTCAGTTGACACCCACTGTATTTCTCCACTTGTTTCTTGCCATTCTCCACTCTTATCATGCTGAGTGGTGGGAGCATCTTTGATCAACTCATCCGTTTTACTCTCTGCCAACTGGGCTGCACGCTCTCGTTCAAGAAATAGCTAATAAGAATTGTTTTTGAAAATCATTAAAAAGGCATCAGTAAATTAGTCAATCTTAAGGTCAGCACTAAATACATATGAGTAATACTACATGATTTCAAATGATTGTATTTATAAACACACACCAAATATAAAGAAGTGGGAGGGAACTGCGAGGCACTGGAGAAAAAAGAGGGACGGAAAATCTTAAAAAATTAATCAAGTACCAACATGTACATATTCTAATATTTTGCTCTAAATAAGAATATCTTATTTTTAAAAAAGCTTGTTCTATATTTTACCAAAAGACAAAACTAAAGTATAAATGCTGCTGAAATCTAAGTAATCTAGTTTATGTAATCTAGTTCCAATAATGAAACTCAATAATTGTCCTTAATCTAGGGAATTCTACCTAAAAATTTTAAAAAAACTACCATTTTTTTTAAATTAAAAGAAAAATCAACAAACCTATGCATATTAGATAAATTAGCCAGCAGGAAAGACAATAATTAACTACACTAGGAAAAGCAACATGACTTCTTTAAAAGAAATTAAAAGACTTAAACAATTAGAAAATATAAACGGTCCCAGGAAGAACTAGATCTTAAGCATTATTGGCATTTCTATCATTGAAAGTATGTAAGGCAGACTATTAGTAGTTTACTATTTATTATGTATTTCATACAGTCAAGAGAAGTCACCAAATTCCTTGCCTTTAATTACTCTATTTTCCTTTTGTTGTTATTGTATTGAACACAAAAAGCACTTAATATACCCACTCACACCATTTAAGAACTACCACAGGTTACTAATGAAAATTACCTAAATATCAAATACTAAACAGACCTTAAAAGATGTGTTAAATAAACAGACTCTGAATACAACATGCGTAAGATAATGACCTAGAAAAACGTAAGAGCAGTTCTCAAAACCAGTCCAAGAACCCCAGAGGTCCTAGGGACCATGTCAGGAATCTGGAAGCTGAAGACTGAAGAGGTCAGCTGACTTTTCATTTTATGAGTGGACAGAATTTACCTAATATGCAATTGTGTTGTCACTGCTTCTCACCTGTACTAATGCCTGAACGGCATGAACTTGTCCAGCTAGCCTTAAACTCTGATCTCCTTCTCCACTAGAGAAGGAGGAATCGAAAGAACAGGATGTTTCCATGTTGACAAGGCAGTGTCGATTCCGGGCACTATACTCCACCAAATTTATCAGTAGACCCAATCCCTATAATATATTAAAAAATAAAAAATAAAATTATTACAAACAAGAACTTAATGAATATATATATATATATATATATATATATATATATATAAGCTTTTATTGTCAAATAAAATGTTAAACAGAATTCTTTCATTTGCAAACCTGTTAAAAAAAAAACACTGTGTAAGACACTGCTCTTTACAAAGAAAGATTCTTTCACCTGGTTTGGGTGGGCAGCAGAAGAACTGTTTAGATGCTTTCTATAGTCTAGGCTGGCCTTGGCCTTGACTCATAGCCCTCTTCTTACTCCACCATCCAAAGTGCTAGGGTTATAGACACAAGCCACACTTAGCTCCTCAGTTATTAACCACCATTTTCAGTTTAAACCTCTATTTTTATGAAGGAGGTTTCATTTATTTATTAAGAATACAGTATTCTGCCTGCATGTACACCTGCAGGCCAGAAAAAGACACCAAATCTCATCACATGTTGTAAGCAACCATGTGATTGCTGGGAATTGAACTCAGGACCTCTGGAAGAGAAGTCAGTACTCTTAACCTATAAGCCATCTCTCTCCAGCCCTATGAAGGAAGTTTTGTAAAACAGAAATATATGGAGAAGTATGTTCATGAGGATCCATCAAAAAACCCAGAATCTCAGAACCTCTGGAAGAGTAGTCAGTGCTCTGAGTCATCTCTCTAACCCAGCCCAGAATATATTAAACAACTGATTACTTTTTTTTTGAGACAAGGTTTTCCTGTAGCTTTGGAGCCTGTCCTGGAACTAACTCTTGTAGACCATGCTGTTTTAGAACTCATACAGATATACCTGCCTCTGCCTCCTGAGTGCTGGAATTAAAGGCGTGCACCAACACCGAACAGCAAACTGATTCTTAATCCAAACTAAAACAAAGGCTCCTCGTCTAAAGATAAGATAAAATACCAAGTGGCACTTCAACTCACCAGCACCCGAATATCAAATCTCTGCTCCTGAGGTAGGTACTGTGGGACCTGGAGGACACAGCTCATCGCTGTGCCTATGAGGCCATCTTGTTCTCCTGTCTTCGTGCTGCCCCACTCTGAAATAAACATACAAACAAAAACTTTCCTTATGACACCAATAACCACATTTAAAAGGCTTTTCTTTGTTGGTTTTAGTTTTCTTTTCCCGAGTTTTACTGTGTAATACTAAGCAGCCCACGTTGGCCTCTATCTCATGGCACACCTCTTGCCTTAGCCTCCCCCAAAGCTAGGATTACAGGTATGCACACCATACCCAGTTATTAAAATAAGTATTAATTTTGCTGGGCAGTGGTGGCGCACACCTTTAATCCCAGCACTTGGGAGGCAGAGGCAGGCAGATCACTGTGAGTTCGAGGTCAGCCTGGTCTACAAGAAAGAGCTAGTTCCAGGACAGGCTCTAAAACTACAGCGAAACCCTGTCTCGAAAAATTTTTTAAAAAAAGTATTAATTTTAAATTGTATTTCACTCCTTTACTGAAATATGTGGTTTTAATATTTCAAGGTTTATTTACTAGGCAGTTCTAAAAGAAACAATTCCTAAAAGTAGCTTATGACTATGGAAGTAAGTCAATTATATAATGGAATATTGTAAATTATTACATCAAATACAGAATAGCTTATTTCCATGTGCAATATATAATTTTTCAATAAGAAAATATTACTTACCATTATCATTAGTTAAATTGAGCAACACCCCAATGATAGCCCTCATGCAGTCCTCCACTGCTTTGCCCACATGGTTAGTTACATTCTGGTAAGGCAGAGGTTTACTGTCTGCTATGCATATGCTGTTCTCAGCGCGGTTATACTGCTGGATCAGTTCTTCACAATGCTGTAATGCTCTTAAGAGAAAATAAAATGCATACTATAAACAGTCAAGGTTTTTTGGTTTTGTTGTTTTTCTATTTTGGAATTTATGTTACCATACGCCAGATAATCTCACTAATTGTTAAATTTTGATAAACTTTCTAAAGAAAATGAAAAGTTCATTCCATGATGAGCACGATGGTTCAGGTCTATAGTCCCCATACAGAGGGGGTTGACGCAGAAGGATTGCTTCAGTCCAGGAGTGAGATCCCGTTTCAAATCAAACAACTACCACCACCACCACAACAAGAAAATCTCACAAGAAAAAACTCCTGTTACTTGCAGGAGCTGTCATATTTTATTCCTATCTCAAACACAAAATACTTCACAATGCACACTCACCCCACCCCCACAAAAGCCTTTAAGAAACAATGACAGGCCTGTCTCAGTTTTACTCAAAGAATGTTTTAGCAAGTAGAGCATCATATATGAAATAAACTACTCAGTGAAGATAAGTATTATTAAATGCTTGATATACATTAAGGCAAATCATTAGTTTTAATTGTAGATTATTCAAATTAACAGGTCTCCTGGCAGATATACCTAGTAAATCCCGAGACTGGACACATACTAACAAGGACACGTAATATGTATACAGGTCTATTTCTAAAGACTATCTGTAATTTGTATTTGTTATTATTACTATGTGTGTATGATGTGTATGGGGGTGAAGGTATCACATCACTCATGTGAGGATCAACTTTGTGGAGTCAATGTGCTCCTTCCACCTCTGCATGGGTTCTGCGCATTAAACAAAGATCAAGTCTATACTCCCAAGCACCTTTACGTGCTGAGTCATCCACTCCAGCCACCCAAAGCCTCTTTAAACCATCAAATCCATTAGTTGTTTTCCCCCAAGTCTGACATATATTAAATAAGCTGATTTTGTCAATTTAATTTTTCAAGAATTGCATACCATACAAAGCCCTTAAAGAAAAATGTAGCATATTTAATCTATTCCTGGTTCCTTCTTAATACATGATTTCTAATATTCTACAATTCTTGGTTAGGAAGATGTTCTTATAAGGTCAAACCCAAATAACTTGTTCTTCTGATGTTTGAGGATATTGACAGAATTTCCCTGTTGTCATTAGTAGCTCAACTGTCTGTCTTAGTATTACTGAGAATCTATGATGGTTTCCAGGTAAGTGCTACTTCCCATTTAATTCTGACTTTCATCATCTCTTCTAAAGATGAAAATCCTACACAAGAGATGAAGTCTGTCATACTAAACATTTCCTTACAAAGGCAATTCTCAGAGATTAGTCCCTTTTGGGGGCGGGGGAGTTCAAGACAGGGTTTCTCTGTAGCTTTGGAGTCTGTCCTGGAACTCACTCGGTAGACCAGGCTGGCCTCACAGTCAGAGATCTGTCTGTCTCTGCTTCCCAGGTGCTGGGATTAAAGGCATGTACCACCACTACCCAGCAGAAAGGTCTTTTAAAATCAGAAATATAATTTTTGTTAATCAAAACAAACAAACAAAAGCAAACAAAACAGCGACTTGGACTGAATGATAAGAGTACTTGCCTGGTATATGTGAAAGTATAGGTTCAATCCCTGCTATTACACAACAACAAACCCATCAACAAAGCACAACTACCAAATAAAATGGAATCAGAAAAAGATTTAACTTTCAAGAAAATTCCTTGGTAAGGAAGAATCACATGTATTAAGGATAATAATGTCCTATAAAACTCATAAAACAGGCTATGAAAATGATACAAGATAGTATTCAAGCTGAGGTTACCACACCATTCTGACCACATTTCTCTCCAATTAAGAGGTTAAAACAGCTACACTGGACCATTCACATTCAAACATTTGTACTTTTCATAAGGAAATTCACAAAGAAAATAAAGGGTCATATAGAATTGCAATTTAAGATTAATTTTTCAAAGCAGAGACCCAGAGAAAGTTAAATCCCAGTGGCATAATGCTTGCTAAGATCAAGGCCAGAGAACTAGGGCAGAGATGGCAAAAACTAGGACAGCGATACCAACAAGCTGCTGTAATAAGACAGAACCAGGACTAGAGACACAGAAGCACTGAGGTGACAGCACTAGCCTAATTGTGATGAAGGGTAGACAAGGAAAGATGATACAAAAAGATCTGGAAAATGAAATATAAATAAAAGGCAGAAATGGTGTTACAATCCACTTCGAACAAAAGGACTAACATATTTATGATTCACTATATGCTAAGCAATGTTCTAGTAGGCCTTACAAATAGAACTTGACTCATTAACACATATTGTACATATACCTTTAAATGTCTTATCAAGCATTTGTTATATAGATATATATGATATACCTTGGGAAAATATATCTATGACATATGTTAAGATATATTTACCTGATTGTGAAAACTACACTAGTAGCTAGGTACAATTCTTCCTTCCCCATAAGAACTTGCAACAACACAATGACTTGTCCAGAATTATAGCTAACATGAAGGAGCTGAAATTCTCACCAAAACTCAAGAATCTGTACTACTAACTTTTGCTCGACAATGTACATATTCACAAATCTAACAGACAACACATTTTAAGGAGGAATAGAATACAACTTTATTTCCTTTGTTAATAAGAGCGTTTATAAAAACTTACTTAGCTGATGAAATAATGAGTTGTGAATCTTTATATGCGATCAAGTAGCTTTGATTCTCTGGATTATGCACTGTTACCTAAAAGGAAAGGATATAAAAAGACTGTGACAACCCACAATTTTCATTTACATAAATAACACCACACTTTATCTGATGCCTTAAAATATATAAAGATGAAATCGATTTTGGCATCTAAGCATGCAACTACTCTAGTTTTGACCCACAGAGTTGTAATTAAAGGTGGGGCTGCAAAACCAACATAGAAATTTCTCAATGTACCAACAACCAAAAACGAATTAAAAGCCAAATGCAGAATAAATCCAAAGCGTTTCTAGAAATATTCACCCATGGCTTATTTCATGAATTCACTTGGCTTTAACATGAGCATTTTGCATCATGCCTATTGTCATGCCACAAACTAACAAATGCTTCTCAAACACTTAAGAAACAATTATGTTTTATGCTACAAATTACAATATACACAAAAATTTCTGGCCTTATACAGAGTCATTTGCTTAAACATAACAAAAAATTTTAATGGTATACTAGTTTGATATACACCAAGGAAACCATTCTTAAAATGTATGATGCTCACTTACTGACAATTGGTTGTGAAAAGAGCCCTTGCAACTTTAATTCAGAGAAACAAAGGTACAACTCCAGGGTATATAAAACATCAGGTGGTTATAAGTACATATAATCACAATTAGAAATAATTCCCTCATACAGTTGTTCATACTTACACTCTCTAAAACTCGTAAACATCTCTCTGCTCCCCATAAAGAGGCTACTAGTTTCTCTTCATCCTCATCTCTACTTAAATGATCCACACACTCTTTTACTAGGCAAGAAGAAATGGACAAGTTAGTATATAAAACTTCAATAATTATTCCTTTGCTAACATCAAAATTCACCCACACGCATGCTATGAATATGCTGGAATGTGAACATCATTTTATGCTTGATACTAAGTGCAGTGGTTTTAATGACAATGGCTCTCATAGACTCAAATATTTGGATGCTTGGTCTTTAGGAAGAATTAGGAGGTCTGGGCTTGTCAGAGAAGGTCTATGCTAATGAGGGGCTTTGAGGTTTCAAAAAACCTCAGGCCACTTCCAGCTAGTTCCTCTCTCCCTCCCCTTCTCTACTCAGTACTTATATATATATCTAGATGTGAACTCTAGCTACTCCTCCAGCCCCACATCTACCTGCCTTCATGTTCCCTGCTATGATGGTCATGGTCTTACCCTCTTAAACTGTAAGCCCTCAATAAACTCCTTCTTTTATAAGTTGCCTTCATTACGGTGTCTTCTCTTTGTTGTTGTTTTCGTGAGATTTAGATTTCTCCTGTGTAGCGCTGGCTATCCTAGAACAGGCTCCACAGAACAGACTAGTCTTAAACTCAGAGATCCACCCGCCTCTGCCACCCAAGTGTTGGTACTTAACACGTGTGCCACTGTGTGTATGTGTGTGTATTGTATACAGACCTTTATCTACAATATGATCCAGACCACCCAGAAGTCGGAGCTCTTCTTTAAACCAATCACCTGCTCTCTTGGAAGTGAGGGACAGCAATGTCTCCATAGCTAAATGACCAGTCTAAAAAAAATCAAAAATAATTAATGAATACTGAGGTGATATTGCTTGCTTTTAAGGAAAAAAATTTATTAAAAAGTAATCTAGTTCTTGTTAGTTTCAATATACAATGTCAGAATAGAGGCTCAAATGTGGCATTTTGAATTAAATGATCTATTCTTTACTATAAATAAATATATTGTATTAACCAAAAAGGATGTATAATATACATTTCAAGGAGAAGTATGGGAATGTCGGTGACCCTAAATGTTCAACTTCAACAGCCTGAAGGTACAAAGTGGTAACAAACAATTTTGGTTTATACTTTTTCTGATTATAGTAAACATGAGCATTTTCCACGGATTTATCAGTGAACCATTTTATTCCTCAAGTTCTCTGCTCACTACTTTTATTTTCCTACAAAGTCTTATCGTACTATGTCTTAAACTGTATTCTTTAGGACTATTTAGCAGCTAGAAAATTCCATGTAGTCAAAACACTATATATTCAAAACCACCACTACATGGTACAACAAATAAGAATCACATTTACTGCTAGGTTAGCATTTTTCTTTGTGAATCTATGGTTTTAAAGCCTAAAGTTACCTTCCAACAGAGTAGTCTAGTTCTTGGTGTAATAAAGGAAGTTTAGCCTAAAAGAAGTAATCAGCAGGATGGGAGGCAGCGATCTAGTTACTGTTCAGCATGCTAACCCCTGGCAACATACCAATCAACTACTCATTTAAAAAAAAAATAAAGAGTCTGGAGAACAATTGGCAAAGACCAGTAAGACTTTTTTGTACAGACACCAACCTGAACCTGAACCTGAACTTACATACTTCAAAAGGGAAAACTTTTCACCTTGGCATGTATTATATTTAAAACTGAATATATACATTATGTACAAAATAAAACAAGACTTACCAATGAGAATCTTAGTATTACCAATTTAGAAAGAGCTAAATACTTTTAAAATTTCTTCAGAAAGAAAATTTATCCTAGGGTAAATACAGAATTAGAATCCAATACAACAAAATCATTGAATTGTGTTCATTTCTCATTCTAGGTTCTCCAAGAAATAATTTAATGACCAAATTTATTAGTTTATGAATCTTAACAATGATGCCAAGGCCTAATGCTATAATCCTTAAGTACAGTATAAAAAAATTTGTATTAATAAAAACTATTTATTTTAGGTTATATATAGCACATGATTAAGCTACTATTCAAATAGTCTATAGTTTTAAGCATTTTTATTTGAAAACTAAAACAATCATCTAAAGCAAAATTACTAATAAGACTTCTGTTAACTGTTTGCATTCAGTTATCTACTGTTTAAATCTCTATTACTACTGTTATCTTATGCCTTATCAACAAAACATATATATATATATATATATATATATATAAAAGATAAATTTTTTTAATTTTATGAGCTCTTTGGGGGGGGGGCAGTGAAGACAGGGCTTCAAGCTGGCTTTGAACTCAGAGATCCACCTGCCTCTGCCTCTCAGGTGCCAGGATAAAAGTGTGCATCATCATACCTGGCTATAAATTTTATTATTTTAAAAAAATTAATCAAAAACCTTTAAAATAGTCAGGCAATGGTGGTGCATGCCATTAATCCCAGCACTCAGGAGGCAGAGGCAGGTGGATCTCTGAGTTCAAGGCCAGTCTGGTCTACAAAGGGAGTTCCAGGACAGGGTGGTGGTTACACATAGAAATCCTGTCTCAAAACAGAAACAAAAAAACAAACCCCACTTTGAAATATACAAAAACAGGGGGCTGGAGAAATGACTCAGAGCTTAAGAGCACTGACTGCTCTTCCAGAGGTCTGGAGTTCAATTCCTAGCAACCACATGGTGGCTCAGAGCCATCTGGAATGATATCTGGTGCTCTCTTCTGGCACGCAAGCATACATGGAAGGAATGTTGTATACATAATAAATAAATAAATCTTTAAAAAAAATACAAAAACATCACACAAGAAAATTAAGCCAGATCCAAACTGGTGTAGGAGGTTCTTCTGTATTTGTGTTGCTTTCATTGGTCAAATAAAGAAACTGCCTTTGCTTTTTTATAGGGCAGTACTTAGATAGGCAGGAAGACAGAACTGAATTCTGGGAAGAAGAAAGCAGAAACAGGCAGACGCCATGGTTAGACCAGATGAACGCTGGTTAGACTCATGCCGGTAAGCCACAGTCAAGTGGCAATACACATTAATGGAGATGGGTTAAACTAATATGTGAGAGTTAGCCAATAAGAGACTAGAGATAATGGGCTAGGCAGTGTTTAAATGAATACAATTTCTGTGTGGTTATTTTGGGAGTTAAGCTAGCCTGGTGGCAGGACGCAACCAGCTTCCTCTTACTACACAAACAATATAACAAACATAACCAGTGTTTGCA
Source organism: Myodes glareolus (assembly GCF_982192425.1). Classification (NCBI taxonomy): domain Eukaryota; kingdom Metazoa; phylum Chordata; class Mammalia; order Rodentia; family Cricetidae; genus Myodes; species Myodes glareolus. The sequence goes on along the minus strand of NC_142030.1, from coordinate 36,160,335 downwards.
ACTATTCTTTAAATAATTAAAGCAACTTTTTTGTTGTTTGGGTTTTTCAAGACAGTTTCTCTGTAGCTTTGGAGGCTGTCCTGGAACTAGCTCTTGTAGACCCACCTGCCTCTGCCTCCCAAGTGCTGGGATTAAAGGTGTGCACCACCACTACCCGGCTTTAAACAAAGCAACTTTTAAGCCTACTGTACAATTTAAAAACTACATTTACGAACATAGGTGACACTGAGTTGAAGGATCAAAGGCACCCTAACATAGTCCTGTTTTCTGGTTTCAACTATGTAAATTATTTAAAATAGTGTGAGCATTTTTAATGCTGATATTTATTTACCTAACAAACCAAACGAAAGGTCAAATTCATTTTTTATAAAATTATCATTTAACAGCAAATATTTCAAACTAAAATGCTGAATGGAAGACAAAAAAGATCAGCAAACAAAAATTATAGGTTCAATTTAAATTAATTTTTCCTCGCTTGTTTTGGCAGTACATATACTAAAATTGGAACAATACAGAGAAGATTAGCATGGCCTTTGTGCAAGGATGACATGCAAATTCATGAAGTGTTTCATATTTTCTTTTATCCAAACAATTAAAATGAGAAGAAATAATAAAAAAATAATTTTTCTTTTATGACTAAATAAAATTCCACATCTCTATATAGGCCACATTTTTATTTATTCATCTGTTCTTGGCGATCTAGGCTAGGTCTATCTCTTGGCTATCAACAGTGCAGCAGTAGACAGACACACAAGTATTTCTGTGGTTGACTGAGAGTTGTACCTCTCAGTGTTGAGAGTGTTCCATTAAAACAAAGAATGGAAGAAAATACCATGATGAAGCCCATACTTTGAATATAAATTTAATAATTACTCTTAAAAATTGGAAGTAAAATTGTGGAGTGAATAAAAATTACTGGTTTTAAATGTATAATACTGTCCTACTTCCAAACCAAACTATAGGCAATACAAAGACTGCAGTGATTTTCCACTTCTGAGTTTTGAACCTAACCTGTGTTTAAAATTGGCTGGCTTTCCTCTATTTGCTTACCTTTTCCAGAACCCACGAACCCCTTAGTGAGTATAGTATAATTAAACAGACAGTCTTCGGTCACTGAGGCTAGCATAAGAGTCTAAATTTTTCCAGCAAATGTTGCAGTCCTTTCAGTTAAGTACACAATAGAAAAAAGAAGTTTTATCTTATAAAATCAAGTTGCACAACAATTATCTTTTCTCCTCTCTTCAAAACCACAGGTCAATTATCTTACTGGTCTTGTACCCATTAGACTATCATCATCTATTGAGGAATTGTGCTCAGAATAAAGGTACAAACTGTCCATAACCCTACAGTGAGTAGGGACATTGCTCCATAAAGGGCACGTGACTAGGGAATTTCCCCTATTACCTTCTAGAAACCCTGAGATAGTCTAGAATAAGCAAATGTTTGCTTACAAATCCTTTACAAATCCTCCTAATTCTGATTTCTGAAATGGAGAAAATAAAAATTCCAGTTGCAAATTAACAGCTTAAATGCAGAGGAAAGGAAAAAAGATTAGGCAAAATGTAACAAGACAAACAGCTAAAATTTACTAGCAAAATCAAAACCAAGAAAGGCTCAAATACAGATAAGCTAGTTTAGTGAGTCCAGGAGCATGCTGGCTAATATAATGGCAACTTGACACAAGCTACAGCTATCTGAGAGGGAATTTCAATTAAGAAAATGCCTCCGTAAGATCTGGTTGTAGGGCATTTTCTTAATTAGTGACCGATGGGGGGAGGCCCAGTCCACTGTGACAGTCCTGGGCTCTATAAGAAAGCAGGCCTAGGAGGCCAGTAAGCAGCATCTCTCCATGGCCTCTGCAGTAGCTCTTACCTCCAGGTTCCTGCTGTGACTTCCCTCAGTGATGCACCTGTAAGTCTAAGCTGAAATAAACCTTTCCTCCCCAATTTGCTTTGGTGTTTCATCACAGCAATAACCCTAATTAGGACAGGAAATGATGTTCAGAGCTAAACCTTAATAGCCACTGTGACTAATCAGACTTTCTGAGCATAATCTTTATTTGTTATAGGAAGAAACAACCTACCGTTATATTTTCTAGATCAAGATGCTTATTGTGCACAGTTTCACAGAGTCTTCGGATTTTTTCTTTGATCTTGTTCATGTCTTTTTCATTCAGTAGCTTAGCTGAAGAAGCATCTTGTTCCAGTTCCAAGAGTCGAATCATGAGATCTAGGCTGGCCCTATCAAGATCCATGTTCAAACGATCTCTACTCAATATGTACATGAGAGCAGCTGTACAGAGGGACAAATTCTTCAACAGATCCCAAAAGAGAAATAATCATGAGAGCAATTACTAACAATTTTAGAAACCAAGGCTATTACTAACATTTGAAAGTTAAAATGTCTAAAATTCCTACTCTTTGATTCACTGTTCTTCCAAAATATCCTAGGAAAATAAATCTATTTGATAAATAGAACTCTGATTAAAAACTGTTTTCTTCAGAAGGGCAGTGGTGTTGGCAGACGCCTTTAATTCCAGCACTCGGGAAGCAGAGGCACATGGATCTCTGAGAGTTTAAGGCCAGCCTGGTCTACAGATTGAATTCTAGGACAGGTAGGACTGGAACATAGAGAAACCCTGTCTTGAAAACCCAAAAAAAGAAAGGGGGGGAGGGTTTCCCTCCCCATCATCCTTCTCTAATGATTCAACTTCTCTATGTTCAACTATAATATAAAATCAACTACCCATTTCTTTGGGGAGCTTATAGAACATTTTTATGTATTATACAATATATATCTTTAATGTTCTTTGCAACATAAAGACATGTCAATTTTTGGTTCAAATATAGTAAAAAAATGTGTTTATAATTCATATCGAAACACATTTTTCCCTCTGTAGAATACAGACAACTGAGCTTACAACAATATACAGGGGGCTGAAATAAATTTAATTAGGGGGGCTGACAAGATAACTCAGCAGTCAAGGGCAAGCACAAACTGTTCTCCCAGGGTACCTGAGCTCTATTCCCAGCACACATACGGTAGTGATAGTTCATCCACTATGGTCTGTAACTTTAGTTCTAGGGAATCCAATGCTATCTTCTGGCCTCTGCAAGCACCAGGCATACACATACAAGCAAGGAAATAATTTTTTTTTAAAGGAAACAAATGTAACTGGACTAATTTCTTTTCTAAATATTTTATTCCAGTAACTTATTCTTTTAAATACAGTCTTATAATGTAGTTCTAATTGGTCTGGAATTCACTAAAGAGACTGGAGACCCACTTGTCTTTGCCTCCTGAGTACAGGGGTCAAATACAAGTGCCACCAGGCCTGAAAAGTCTTTGTCAGTTTTAGTACTGTATTTTGAGACATGGTCTCATCATGTAGCCTGGAACTCACGTGTAAAACCAGGTAGATCAGGGTAGCCTTGAACACACAGGGTTAAGCCTGATTCTGCCTCCCAAATGCTAGGATTAAAGTTGTTTTATTATTTTTATTTTGTTTTGTGATAGGATCTCATATAACCCAGGCTGGCCCTGAACTCATTATATAGGGGAGGATAACCTTGAACTTTTGGTCTTCCTTAAATGCCAAGGTTACAGGCCTGCATAATATCTATTTTTTTGCAGTGCTAGGGGTCAAACCCAGTGCCTCATGTTTCCTAAGCAAGGACACTAGCAACTGAGCTACATACCTCGCACCTAGTAAATAAAGCATCAAAAAAAAAAAATGTTCTTCAAATACTCAGGGTAGTATGTTTTAGATTAACATTAACAAAGTCAGTCTTTGGTAGACAAATGCCCTAAGAATACATGGATAGAAACCAAACTCAGATCCTTTACGAAACATCTCTTCAGGTCTCTTGATTTAAATGTTTACAAAGCATTTTTGGAAATTTGGATGCCACAGTAAAGACCTGAGACTCATGAAGAAAAGAATGTCTTTGGGCTATGCCTAACCGGATAATAAAGCAAACTATGCACTTCTTGTCTTTCTGTCCTCATTAGTCTGTGTCCAGTACAACCTGGGTACAGAGGAATGTTCTCACACTTTAATTACATTACTTTTGGTTTTAGAAAAACCACTATTAATTTTGTGTCACTCAATTTGTATTTATAAAGTAATTTTCTTTCATACAAGGCCACCTCAATATATCACTGCTAAGTTTGGTAATGACGATTTTGATGACACTGGAACTAACTTTGGTTAGGTAAGCTTTATTATTTATTCCTTTTTACAACAAAGCTATTCTCCAGATCTAACAATGAACCAAATATTTTAAAATCATGGCAATATTTCAAAACCCCTTTTCATACCATTAATATCAAACAGTATTAAAAGATTCTTCTGAATAGAGGAAATAAGTTTTATAGCATAAAATATTCAGCACAGTATGTTAATTAACAGATGAGATTTTTAATAATATAAACCTTTATATTACAAATAAAACAAAAACATTTTTAAGAAAAATGTCTCCAGAAAATACGATTTAAGAAGCAAAAACATATAGCTATAATCTCTACTTATCAAGCAAATAAATTCAATTTTTAATTCACTTATATGGATATCCAGTGAAGGTATTTTCTGATATAGTGAAAGACTATAATTTTTTACTAATAGCTCTCAACCTCAAACACTTAAAATACCTGGTGGTGCTGGGAATCATCCAAGGTTTTAAAGACCATTGCAACCATCCCATGTGCTCTCAGGTGCATTCGGAAACTGGGCATGGCACATTTAGTAGCTAAGCTAATAACACTAGAAGGAAACAGACTATGTTAGAACAGCTAAAAATTGCTAGGACATTAGCTGTGGTTTGCATAATTCCAAACAAGCAAATGAGAAGGAAGCAGGTTTAAAGTAGACAACACAAAATATAAAAAAACATGGCAAACCAAAATTTTAAAATATGTGACAAGGTTTAGAGTGTGACTGAGCACACTACCTTTATAAACATGAACAGCATGATATCTGTAGTGTATTCCTCAAGTCACTACAACCATTGAAATTGTAAAATTCTAGTTATCTTTCATAATACCACTATTATAGAAAAACTAGAAGTGATTACATTTGATAGGATATATTTCAACTGACTATAGAAAATACAAATCAAGTCAAGGTGTACAATCTATTATCATACATAAAAGATGACTCAAGTCTCTGCTCAAATCAATCTATCACTTGAAGTCTGAAATTTTGAGATAATTTTAAAAAACAAAACCTCAGATTCCTTAGTATACTTTTAGTCTTTTAGCATCTGGAAACTAAAGCCTATACTATATTTAAAAAGGGAACATTTAACATATCACTGATTATCAACACACAATTTTTTAAATGCCTAGCTTTACTAACAAATTTAAAGCCACGTAGGTGAAAAAAATTAATGACATAGCATACACAAAAATATAATGCAAAATTAAGATCTTACCTAAGGCAACGTGTGTTTAGAGGCTGAGTACTCTTTAAGCCACTTAACAAGTATTCAATGTCATCAGTGAACTCTTGATTTTCACCAAATTCCACCACATCATTGAAGTGCTTCACGTGCTGAACAACAGTATATAACTGCCAAGAAAAAATAAGCCCACCTCTTTTTTAACTATAAACTAGAATATTTAAATCTATAGGCTTACTGTATTTAATAAAAAAAAAAGCCTATACATTCATTTGATGTCCACAAAAATGTTTTTAAATCACCAGTACTAGTAGGTCAAGGTACGTTTGTGGTTCAAAACTCTGACTATCAGTGTAGTGATATCTGTTTAAGACAAAAGGCTATATGTTACACATAGAAATCTATCCACGTGCAGTAAAACTGTATATGGCCGCTTACTTCTTTGTCTTCTTTTCTGCATTTCAGTGCAGTAACTATATCTTGGTAGGGCTGAGTAGGTATTGTCACAGTTTTTATCACTTTGAGTGGTGGTGCAGGAGCCTTAAAAACTCCATCATCTTTTTGATTTGGTTCCTTTGAAGACAGCCTCACCTATTGATAAAGGTATTAAATTAGTTGTTCTAAGCAAATATTTTAAAAGGTAACATCTTGTCTATGTGACAATTTTAGCTTTTAAAAAGTAAATGAAATTTTTTCTTTTTTTTCCCAAAGGGAGAAGAGGGAGGCTGCTGAAAGGTCCTAAAAGGTAATTTAATTTAAATTCCATGCAATACTAAGACTTAAATGCTTCACACACAAAAGAACCACTTGAGAAATACTTCTAGCTTTTTTAAACTTCACATTTAACATCATCTGTTGCTTCCAGGACTGTTAAAAAAAAAATAAAGAACCACAATTGCATGCATAAGTAGCATTGATAAGCAGTTAGACAGAGATCCAGAAAAACTATGGCAAAAGAATCATAAAAGCAAAGGAAACTAAAAGCAATATAAATCAAAAATACTATACGATGGTGACAACATAATCAATTTAAAGAAAAACCTATACTATGCTTTAGAAATATTTCTATTCTTGGAACTGAGGGTGAATATTTGTGTATGCATTGAGGGCCTTATTTAAAACTCTATCCCCAAATTTTTGTTAATGTTGTAATTCATTCCTTTGATAACTCCAGATGATGAAGGCTTCACTATTATTAAGCTAAGAGTCTTAATGTATAATACTACAAATCCCTTTCTTGAAAATACATTTTTTCAAGGAATGAGGGGTCCTCACTATGTACATGTAGGCCTTCAATTTGAGATCTGAGCCTCTTGGTTGCCTTTTGGGTATGTCACTAACCTAGGCAAGAATATTTTACAAAAATTTCAATTTGGAAAATATTAATGCAATGTAATATCATCTCTATGAAAAGCAAATTAAGATATGAAAGTCACTTAAAGATATACAAAGATTCAGGTAAAACATAAAGATAAAATAATTATTAAAAAAAACAGAGGCACCAAACTTTTTTTTAAAAATCCACTTTTTGTAGAATATAGCTTTTGGGGAAGGAGCTAGACTGGGTCTTGCTATGTAGCTCTTGTTGGCAATGAACTTGTGATGATTCTCCTACCTTCTTCCAACTGCTGGAATTAGAGGTCTGGGCTATCATGCCTAGCTTTATTTTAAGTTCTGAGGACCAAGAGGTTGGGGACAATGCTTATTTGGTAAAGTGCCTGTCATGCAGGCATAAAGACCTGAGTTTGGATCCTCGGTATATGTGCATAAAAATACATAAACCAATAACTGATACAGCAGCAAAGCAGAAACACCATAGCAGCAGTTTAGGGTGAAGATCAGTAGACCCTTGAAGCTCACTAGTCTAGCGGTACTAGCCAAATTCAATGAGACCCTTTCTCAAAAAATTAGGAAAAGAGGGCCAGTGAGATTACTTAGCATGTTAAAGGTATTTAACAAGCAAGTCTGACAACCTGAGCTTGATTCCCAGAACCCACATGACAGAGGACTCTTACAAGTTGTACACACACAGGTACACACATCCACACAAATACATGCATAATACCACACACGCAAAGGACCCATACTAATACTTCATATAAGGAGTAATTTTTCTTAAACCCTAAATATTATAAATTCTATGAAACATCAGTCATAATTAAATGCTTTGCTTTAGTTTTTTCTTGTTGTTCTATTTCTAAAATGGGGTCTCAGTATGAAGCCTAGCTTGACCCTGAACTCCTCCTACAAAGTTTTAATTTGTAAGGCTTTTCAATTATAACCTTGAAAGAACAAAAATTAAGATAGTAACTATCTAGATTAACTTATAAATTGTTTTAAGAGAGAAAAATAAAAAGCTTTACTTACTGTGACACTCTGAGGTTTTACTACCGGTGGTCCAGGCAGTTCTTCTGAGTCTGGGTGATTCCAATGCCTGGCATTATATACAGCTTTTGTAGGTGACTAGTGAAATAAGAAAAAGATCAACTGCTTCCATCTCACTTTGTATCCCTTACAAAAAGGTGTCAATTTATACAGAATAACTGAAGTGCATAAACATACATCTTAGACCAAAAAAGATGTTTTTGTCAGCCTATGTCAGACATAATCACTTTGGTATTTAGCATAAAATTGGCAACTGCTCTTCTGTGCAACCAATCAACCATAAGAAGAAAGCATGTGAAACTCTAACAAGCACATAGATTATACAGAGATTGTCTAAGAAGAATATAAAGCACAAAGAGCTAGTTTGTGCTTCATCTACTCTGTGTACATGGATCGGGTCATTGTGTGAGTTCATAAATTACTTAGAAATAAGAAATGAGATATCACTTAATGCAAATCTACTTCCTAAAAGTAATAGGAATAGGAAATATTGGCAAAGTACTTTATTGGGGATGAAGAAATAGCTCACTGAATACAAGTTCTAGCAGTGCCAGAATGACAACTGGAGTTAAGTTTATGGAACCCACATAAAAAGCTGCATGTGGGAAGCATGCATCTGGAGTCCTAGCACTTCTATGATAAGACAGAACTGCCCAGAAAAGCATTGGAACCAGTTAGCCTAGAGCATGTGGCACTGCAGTAGCAGGAAAAAGATCTGTTTCAATAAGGTAGAAGGCAAGAACCAACTCAGAAGTTGTCCCCATGACATCCACAAATGCACCTTAGTATGTATGTGCCTACACTCTCACACATATTAACATACAGGAAAGATAGGTAAATGAATGTTTTTTAAAGTAAATGTTTTGAAAGTCTAGTATTTAATATATTTAATTCAACATGCTAATGAGCAAAACTTTTTCCTCATACTAGTCATTCTTGCTACATAATTTTCTAACAATAGAAATTGAGCAGTTTGTGATAGGCAGAAATAAGTTCCATACTCATTTCAGTGAAACCACTAGAGCCACTAGATTGAAAACTGATCAGATTTTATAAAGGGAGCTGTGTACTACCTCAAAGATACAATAGAGTCTAAAGAAGTTCAGGTAATTAACAATTGTGAATTCTGTAGCAAAAATATACAAAATATTGAATGTTTCATAAAGATATGAATTGTCCTGAATACAGGTCACTGTGCTGCTCAATTTATTTAAAATGAGGAAAGTCTCTCAATTTTAACAGTCTGAATTTCAGAACCATGAATAACGAACCAGTAAATGCAAACCCATAAGATTAAATCTATATTCTATATTTTAATATTTAAAATATTATATTTTAATATACATTTAATATATTATAAATTTAATATTTAAAATCTATATTTTACCTTCAATCTGACACCAATTTTTGTCGTTGCAAACCTCAAATTTCTGATCTGACTAGTGATTGTTTATGATTGCAATCTTTCTATGTTTTACTGTAACACACACAAAATAAAGAGTATTTGTACAAAAATCTACTTCAAGAATGGTCAAATATTCCTGTTCCCGTTACTCTTATGAACTAGATTTTTATAAAGTAATTATTCATAATGATATCTAAAGAAATTATGAACTCATGTAATGACTTGATCAGATTTTCTGGGTCACATGTGCACAATGTGGCTTTAATATCAATTCTAAAAACTAGTCCTCTGCTCATGTTCATCTTAGACAACCACTATACAATCTGTGTACCTGCTAATTATTAAATAGTTGATTCAAGCAACCTCTAAAATACCTCAAGTACACTCAAGACCCAAGCTATGATTACAGGCTTTGGTATAAATCTGTGTCCTGGGTTGGAAGGGTGGCTGGCAGAGCACCTGCCCAGCATGCACAAGGCCCCTTGTTCCATATCTAGCATTGTAATAAAGTCAGAAACATAGAAAAGTGCTTCAAAATGCAAACATCCTACTGATTTTGGTTTGTTTTTAAATTCTTTTGTTTATTTTGTGAGAATTGGTGTTTTGCCTGCTTGTAGATCTGGGTACCACAATTGTGAGTTACAGAGAGTTGTGAGCTGCCTTCTGGGTGCTGGGAATTGAACCCTGGTTTTTTGAGGAGCAGTTAGTGTTCTTACCCACTAAGCTATATATCTTTCCAGGCCCAAATTCTATTTCTTTTAAAAATGCACTGACTCTAGCAAATAATTTTAGGGGTAAGAAAAGGGCTAGTTCTCCATAGAACAAAACAGGGTAATGCAAGGTTCTTAACTAAAACACTGTAAGAGCAGGCAAAACACTAATTACTATATTAAGCACTAAATATTACCAATAGATATTTAATGCTGGCCTATACTAGCACCTTCAAATAAATAAACAAACAAACAAATAGAAGAAGGAGGGAAGGTGGGAGGGAGTAGTTTATCAACTATACAGGGACTCAACCAACAAAAGGAAAGCTGGCATTGAAACATTCTATAGTAACAATTTGGAAAAACCAGGCAGTGGTGGCACACACCTTTAATTCCAGCACTGGAGGCAGGCAGATCACTGAGTTTGAGACCAGCCTGGTCTACAGAGTCAGTTCCAGAGCAGCCAAAGTTGTTATACAGAGAAACCCTGTCTTGAAAAACCAGATTATTTATATATAGATAAATGTGATGGCTGCTATTATCAACTTGGAAAGATCTAGGATCACCAGGAAAGCAAGCCTCTATGCATGTCTATCTACAGGGAGTTATGCAATTAGAGGTGAAAAGACCACCTTGAATATGAGCAGCACAATTAAAAGGGCTGGGGTTGAGGACTACATAAAAAGGAGGGTGAGCTGAGCATGGCACTAACCATCTCTGCTTCCTGAATGGGTATGCAGTGTGGCCAGCTGCCTGCTGCCAGGACTTCCCCATCATGATGGATTGATTGATTATACCTTCAAAGTTGCTTCTTGTTGGGGATTTTCTCACAATGAGAAAAGTCTCTAATACACTAATACATTTAGCATACAATTTGACGAGTCCATAATTTTAAAGATTTTGATGTTTACCACTTTAATGTAAAGTAGTATAAAGAAAAATCTTATCAGAACTTTCCCTTGACATTTATTTCCAGATCTTACAGTTATAAGGCTTTACAATTTTTAGATTTATGTGTATGTATTAATGTTTTGCCTAGGGCCCATGGAGGGCAGAAGAGGGCATCAGATGTCATGAAACTGGATGGCCATCATGAAACTATTAAGCCATCATCTCTCTGACCAATTAATTACAAGGCTTATTAAAGAGAAAGACAGCTACTAAAATTACATGTACTTAAATAACATACAGGTGATAGGGAAGGAGGGAGGTTAGGAGAAAGGAAAGAACACTAAATTGATCCTGAGCTCAAAAGGGCATTCGAAAAATGATACAAGAAAAGCCAGGGGACAGTGTGGCACACGCTTTTAATCTCAGCACTCAGGAGGCAGAGGCAGATGGATCTCTGTGAGTTCGAGGCCAGCCTGAGCTACAAGAGCTAGTTCCAGGACAGACTCCAAAAACTACAAAGAAACCCTGGCTCAAAAAAAAAAGTTACAAGAGTACTACTTGCTCAAATGTGAATGGTGTATATAAACAATGTATCATCTGATGTCACATTCTAATTTTACATAATAAAAGTGACTTGCAGAATAACTAAAAATGGGTCTTAAAAAGAACAGCTACAGAGCATTAGCTTTTCATGAAAAATAAAAATCACGAATATCAAGTAAAAATTTAGGCAAGTCTTAATTAGATCATTCATACTGTACAACCAAGGTTATTGTTATTCTCTTCTTTTTTTCAAATTCTAAAAGCAGATACACAGCACATTTATCAATTTTTTAAAATTATTGTTTTTATTGAGCTATATTTTTCTTTGCTCCCCTCCCTTCCTGTCTTCTCCCATGATTCCCACCCTCCGAATTTACTCAGGAGATCTTGTCTTTTTCTATTTCCCATGTAGATTAGATTCATGTATGTCTCTTTTAGGGTCCTCTTGGTTATCTAAATTCTCTGGGATTGTGAATTGTAGGCTGGCTTTTCCTTGCTTTATGTCTAAAAGCCACTTATGAGTGAGAACACATTATCAGATTTCATAACTTTACTCTTTGTTAGACAATTTATGGCTTCTGTTTGCTCTGCAATCTAAAGAGAAGAAAACTTAGAACAAACAGTGAAGAGTTCTCCTATGAATATGCTAACATTCTAAAGATCTGAAACCAGGTAGTCATGTTTCAGACAGTGTTCTTACAACATCCTATATTCGTTCTTGGTTAGTTCTCCAGGAGTATAAGCAATAAACAAAAATTTTACATGCAATAATTAACTACACTTCAGGAAAAACTAACCCAACAACTAACCCATATATTTATACATGAGTGACAGTTTCAATGAAAATATAAATAAAACTTTTTTTGATGACAATGTCAATAGTGTGATTTAACACACAGTTTCACTGAGTTACAATTATAAATTATAAGAAAGTAAAGTTGAGGGGTTGGAGAGATGCCTCAGCAGTTAAGAGAATTGGCTGTTCTTCCAAAGGACCTGAGTTTAATTCCCAACACCCACATGGCAGCTCACAACTGTCTGTTATTCCAGTTCCAGGGGATCCAACACACAGATATACACATGAAGGCAAAACACCAATGCACATAAAATTAAATTGTTTACAAAAGAAGAAAGTAGAGTTCATTCCTGAAGAGCAAAGAATAAGAGTATTCTGCTATTTTCTATTGTGTTGACTTCTAAAAGTGTTGGGGGGGTGTCACCATTTTATAGCATGATTTTTATTTTAATAAGACTAAATTCATGAGTTCTAAATAATACTATAGTAAAGACAAAAGCAGAAACTATACTTCACCCAGATTTATCCACTAAGACTTTATGAACACAGCAATATATTCCCACCAGTAATTCAATCAGCATGAGTCCTTTTAAGAAATGTTCAAAGTACTGCACTATATGACTGTGTCTGTCTGGGTATAATGCCTTAGTAGCAAAGAAAAGAGAAAGAGAAGAGAAGAAGAAAAACATAAAGTCAACACATTAGAGGATGTCTAATAAACAGAAACTAGGGAATCAAAGAAAAACTTGTGGGGGGCGGGCTGAAGAGATGGCTCAAGGGTAAAAATCTTACTGGCTTCTCTTCCTAAAAACCCAGGTTTGATTCCTAGCAACCACACAACAGCTCCCAGCAGTCTGCCAACTCCAGTTCTAGAAGATCCCAGGCCCTCTTCTAGCCTCAATAGGAACTAGGCTTGCACACAGTACACAGACTTACATACAGGCAAAACAACCGTACACATAAAATATAAATTTTAAAAAATGGTTTTAAAGTAGTTTAAATATAAACACTCAACATATGAAAGAATGCAAGTAAAGTAAAAAATTTAAAAAAGGCAATCTAAAGCCAAGTTCTTACATTATTACTACTTGGAAGAATTAGCAAATGCTAAATGATTTCCAGAGTTTACTAAGCAAAATAAGCAAAGTACAAAAGAATTTCTCTTATAACCCAGGCAAAGTGACACCCATCCTTTACCCTGCACTCTGAGGCAGAAGTTGGCAGATCTCCAATGTGGGATACCCTTCTGCATGCTGTGAATATGTCTTATTACCATTGGTAAATAAAGAAGGTGATTTGGTTAATAGCCATGCAGAACAGAGTCAGGTAGGAAATCCAAGAAAAAAAGGAAGAGAGAAAGCAGAATCAGGGAGATGCCAACAGTTGCTGGGGAAGCAAGATGTGAGGTAACAAGCCATCACCCTTGCAGTAAAATATGGAATAGAAATGGGTTACTTTTAAGTTGTAAGAGCTAGTTAATAATAAACATGAGCTAGTAGGCCAAACAGTTTGTAATAAATATTAAGCCTCTGAGTGGTTATTCAGGAACTAGCAGGAAGGAGAGGAGAAACCTTCAGTTACAAATGGCACCAAATGCCGGGCTTTAGAATTTCCATAGGGCCAGACAAAGTTTAAAAACAAAAAGTTCTGAATGCACAGAAATGGAGCTTCACTGAGCTTCCAAGTCTCACAGTCTCATGTCAGCAACAGTACAGAGATGCATCTCCCAATGGCTGGCTGCAAGATGGAGCCGGATGCCAGCCACCATGAGCTAAACAGTGTGACAGGTTTCCACAGTCTCACACAGGCCTCTGGTTAGAGAGAGGCGCACTGTGTGGCAGATTTAGCTGCTGCTACCAGGGATGCTACACGGAGAAACCCATCTCAAAAAACAAAACAAAACAAAAATACTTCTCCACAGACAGCAGGAAGCAGTTTGGAGAAAACAATGTCCACATTCCCTAGAGTTTTGGGGGGTTTGGGGTGCTTTTTGGTTATTTAGTAAGTTATGAATGTTTGTTATATTTAGGGGAATACAGGATAAAAAGACAACTATTAATCGCAGATATTTTGCATTGATATGAATTTTGGTATAGTGATACAAAATTTAAGGTTAATTTTGTTACACTATATATTTTTCTATTCTTTTCTTTTTTTCTCTTTTCTTCCTTTCTTTTTATGTCCTGGAACTAGTTCTTGTAGACCAGGCCGGCCTTGAACTCACAGGGATTCACCTGCCTCTGTCTCCCAAGTGTTGGGATTAAAGGAGTGCCACTACCACCCGGCATTTTTCTATTCTTGTTTAAAGGATTTTTGTATATTGATACAAATTTAAGGTCAATTTTATGATACTACATGTATATTTGTACTCTTGGTTAAGGTATAATGTTTATGTAGCTCATTTAAAAATATAATGTATCGTTAAGAAATGCAAATTAATAGTCATTTATAATAGTCAAACTTGTAGTCATGTTAGCTTTCTAGATATGCAGGCATATTTCAGATGGATAGGTCATCTTCAAACACTTCAAAGACATACAGAATAATGCATCTAAAATGTCTTAAGAACTTAGACTTTTCTATACAGTGAGACACATCTGCTTCCGGAAGCACTAATTACTTCAAAAGGATGATGGGCATTGAAGAAACTCCTATGAAGTTTGCTTCCAATGTGGGAAGGCTAGTCATTTGGGTTAAAAAATTGTTCTGCCTGGACTGCTTGACTGCATGCTGTATGAAATGGACATGCATGACCCACAAAAACAGTCCTTCAGGGTTCCTGCTTCCTGAGTCTGCCAGATATTCTGCAGGGCACAGAGGAAAGTGACAGACAAATTTTGCCAAAATAAGCAGGAGAGTCCTTCAAATTTTCTGCTTCGCTGAGAAATCTGCCAGATACTCTAGGCCTGTAGGCTGAATATGGATGCCCCAAGATTACAGAAGAATTTTGGGTGACTGTCCAGGCAGCTAGATGTCTCTGTCATTTCTAGTTTTGAAAGTAACTTACAAAATACTTCCTATTTACTTAGGTAATATTATATCCTTCTGGGATCTTTGATGGAGTTGAAGATTAAATAGTTAGGATTATAGTTTCCCTTAGTTATAATAAAAGATAAATTAGATATGAAACTTTAGACTCACAAAGATAGGATAGATGAGACTATTTTAATTTTGCCAAATACAAACAGACAAAATATTATAACTGTGATTCTTGCTTGATACCTGTTTTGTTATATATAATTTTACTATGTTCATGTTAAAACCTTTCTTTTTAACTAGACAGAAAAGGGGAGATGATGTGGGATGACTCTCTGTATTCTGTGAATGCTTTATCACTGTTGGTTGGTAAAGAAGTTTCTTTGGCCAATGGCAAGGTAGAATATAGCTAGGCAGGAAATCCAAGCAGAGACAGAGGGAGAAAGGAGGCAGAGTCATAGAGATGCCAGCAGCAGCCAGGGAAGCAAGATATAAGAAAACAAGCCAGAGTCTTGTGGCAAGATATAGAATAATAAAAATAGGTTAATTTAAGTTATAAGAGTTAGTTAATAATAAGCCAGAGGTAATAGGTCAAACAGTTTGTAATTAATATTAAGCCTCTGATTGGTTATTCAAGAACTGACAGGTGGGAGAGAAACCTCTACTTAGAGATCTCTATGAGCTCAAAACCAGTATGGTCTAGATAGCAAACACAAGACTACCTAGTAAGACCCTGTCTCTAAAACAAACCACCACAAACAAACAAAAAGCCCATATAAGCAGGATGTGGTAGCATGAGTCTATAATGTGAGCTCAAGAGATTGAGGTAGGAGGGTTTGGGGGATACACAAGGTTTCAGTTAAGCCTAGGACACAATCAGTAAGACCCTTTCTTAAAACAAACAAACAAAAAACAAAAAAAAGCTTAAAACAAACAAAAACTAAATTTTATTTTTCAGTAAAAAGTTAGTAAGAAAGCACATGGTTGTTTTTATAAAAAGGAAAACAGAAATAAAAGCAGGCTCCCTACAAGTGTTGAGGAGGATCGGACAAATCTCAAATGAAGTGATATGTTATAGAATATTATTTAAGGTGTGTTGCTTTTGTTTATTTTCCATTTGTTTAACTCTTGTGAAGCTGTGATTCTTTGCCTGTCTAAAACACCTGATGGTCTAACAAAGACCTGAACCACCAAGAGCAAAGCAAGAGAAAGGATAGGCAGGGCTGGCAGACAGAGAGTTTAAACAGAAGGAGAAATCTGGAAGAAAGGAAAGAGCAAGACAGAACAAGGAAGGGAGGAATCAGGAGCCAGACACCCACGGAGTAAGAGTGAAAGCAAGAATTATAGAAGAGGAAGGTAAAAGCCCAGAGGCAAAAGGTAGATACAATAATTTAAGATAAGGAAAGCTGGCTAGAAAGGCCTGGCATTTATAAGAATAAGCCTCAGTGTATGATTTATTTGGGAGTTCAGCAGCAGGCCCCCACAAAAAGCCAAAAGAATAAAACAACCAACTACAGTGACTCGTAACTAAATTTACTATATGTGTGTGTGTATGTATATGTGTATATATATGTATGTATATATGTATACATTTATTTTACTTTTGGAAAAATGTTAATGTTCTATATACCATTCAATAAGAATGGAAAGAGCGTGCAGGTAAAAGACTAAAATCTAAAGAAAACCAGAACCAAGAAACCTACTCATA
Organism: Myodes glareolus; assembly: GCF_982192425.1. Taxonomy (NCBI): domain Eukaryota; kingdom Metazoa; phylum Chordata; class Mammalia; order Rodentia; family Cricetidae; genus Myodes; species Myodes glareolus. The sequence goes on along the minus strand of NC_142030.1, from coordinate 36,143,522 downwards.
TTTCAAATAAATGAGGAAAAACATACCAAGTGACCATGAGGCAAGCAGACAAAACTAACCTCAAGAAATACATGAAAATATCAATCAACTTTACACCTTTGATCTTAGTGGGCAAGGTAAACAAATTCTGAACAACTTTTGTCTGTGTGCAGTGTTGTGCCTGGGTCTGCAAGCCTGCAGAGAATACAAACCAATGTTACATTTTGAGATAGGGTCTTTGAATGAACCTGGAACTCACCAATTGACTACACTGGATGGTAAATGAATTCCTGGGATCCACCCAACTCCTAACTCCACAATGCTAGGGTTATAGGCACTACCATGAATATATTTTTAACATGGGTGCTGGGAATCTAAAACCTCATCCTTATAGTTGCCCAGAATGTATTTACCCATTGAGCAATCACCTCAATCCCAAACCCTGAGTATCTTAAAGGATTTACTGCAGTAAAATAAGCAAATAGCTTTTTTAGAACTGTTGTTACAAATTGCTTATGCTAGATGATTTATTTTACAAGGTGTTAATGCTCGCTGACAACAAAAGGCATGAAAAAATTGTGGGGATAGGTTGATACTGAAGATATCTGTGTGAACTCAAGACGTGTATGAAGAATCTACATGAGTGTCTATATGTTATTGTATATAAGCATGTTTCCTACCTCTGTCAAAAGAGCCAAAAATTAATGAGAGCATACCTAGTGCACAAAATTTAGTCTCTGGGGGTTCTCTTGAACTAATTTCCAGTACCAGACCTTAGCAGATAGTGCAAGATGAAACTGTATTATTCAGAAAGTGAGGAATTTCTCCAGAAAGACAGAAACATGTCATAGGGACCAAACAGCCAGCACCTGGTACCCTGGAAGCTCTAAGAGGGTCATGGAACTGGAGTCGCAGGTAGCTGTGAGCTTCCATGTGGGTGTTGCAAAAGAAAATTTCTGAAAGAGCAGCCAGTGTTCTTCACTGCTGAGCCATCACTCTGAAGAGGCCTCATTTTTTTTAATTTTAAAAAAACTTGAACTAGGGCTGGAGAGATGCCCCAGCATTTGAAGTCACTGGCTGCAATTTCAAAAGACTTGTATTCCATTCTGAGCACCCACATGGTGGTTCATAGCCACCTATAACTCCAATTCCAGAGGCCTTCCTTTGGCCTCTGTAGGTACCAGGCATGTACAAAAATGCCTTTATATGCCTGTAGGCAAAACACTCATTTACTTTTCTAAAACAGCACCCGAATGAAGGAAAACTAAGAGTAGTAGTACTTTAGTAGCATTTAAAATAAAACATTAAAGAAAAAGGGGTTTATATAGAAAAAATATTTTTTCTTCATTACTTACATATTTTTACTCCATTATTTACATAGATCAACAACTAAGAATGCTTAGTTTGATATTCAAAAGGTATTTCTATAAGAGAAAGATAATGATAAAACTATTTAAAATTTCAGTCTGGAAAAACATTCCAGCAAACATTAAAAGACATTCTTTTTATTTCGTCTGGCATGCCTGATCAGCTAGCACTGAGATCATACACTGAATAAAGAAACAAGGAAGAAAAGCCAAAAGAACTGACCTTCTTCCACTCTTAAGAGTCAACCAGAACCAATTTGATTCTTATTAAACTACTCTGAATTGTCAAGCTACCAATTATAAATAGATGGCCATGACTTTTAATTTTTTTTTTTTTTTTGACAGGGTTTCTCTGTGTAGTCCTGGCAGTCCTGAAACTCATTCCATGGACTGGCCAGTCTCGAATTCATAACTCTGCTTCTTGAGTGCAGGGATTAAAGGCATGTGCCTCCATACCTGAACGGCTTGTAACTTTATACTCTGCAAGCATTTCCCACCATCACACCAGTTCCAGTCTATCTTTAATTCAGGCTTCATATGCATTAACATCTCAGGTTTCTAGTTTTTAGAAATCACCACCACCTACGTGTCTGAATCCTAAAATGGTAGGTAAATCCCAAACACAGGACAAAAGCAACACTCAGTAAATACACTGGACACACACACACACACACACACACACACACACACACACACACAGAAGGAAGGAAAGAAAAAAAAGCTGTTTTGAGAAAGTGAGTTCTAACTGCTAAAACCAGCACTGTGTGAAGAAACATTTGTTCTTGGGTGGGATGTGGGAGGAGTTGTCCTTTAAAATCTCTTCAGTTAACAGTATTCTGTTTTTAAATTGAGAACTTATATAAATTAATTTCAGCAAACAAAAAAGAATCTATAAAATATAAAGCTATATACAACTCTAAAATTGCAGGCTCATACAATTGCAATTTTCTAATATAAATTAATATGTACTTGTGATTTATAATGAAAAGTAAATTTTAATCCAATTGCCCAGAAGCTAACTATCTAGTGTCATATTGAATGACAGAAGGAAAGAAAAATTTAAGTCCAAAATGTTCCTTAGAAAGTCAGACCAAAGATAGGGCCAGATGGGCCTGGTATTAAACTACAGAGAAACACTGAAAAGTAGTGGTAGAAATATTTGAAAATTGAAACAACTGATCTTATATTATAGTTTTAAAAATGCAGAAGCAGTCTTAATTGTAAACAAGATGACCTCAACATCCCAGGAAAAAATGCAACTTTCCAAGCACAAGGTGATTCTGGCTGATTATAAAAACACTGCCCTAAAAGCGGACAGGAGTAAGGAAGAGCTGAATTTAAAGTGGGCATAGCAAGCAGAAGAAATAAATGATCTCTGTGACAGCTGCAAGTAAGGGAGTTGGGGAAATGGTAGCCAGAAATCAGAAACTGGTTAACATTTCATGAACAAAAAGGACCAGAATTTCCAATGATCACCAATAAGACCTAACCAAGGTTAAATACAGTTATGTTCAAATTCAATTCCTAAAGCTCCTTTATTTTTCTAACTAGCAAATGATTCTTTGTTTTCTGTTTTAGTTTATTTTTTTAACATGCGTATGAGTGTTTTGCATCCATGTATGTATATACATCACATACATGTCTGGAGCCTGCAGAGGTCAAAAGAGAGCTTCAGATGCTGAACTAATGCTATGAACTATATCATGTGGGTGCTGGAGATCAAACCTGGGTCCTCTGGAAGAGCAAGATTGCTCTTAACCACCATGCCAATTCTCAAGTCCAGCAAATGACTTTTCAAAGCCATTACTTCAACCAGTTTTTTAACCAGTTTTCTTTACCCTTCTTGTTTTTCTGTAGCATGTAACCTCCCAAGCAACCCTCGATCCTAATATAACAAGTCCTTCCTACACTCCTGGTAAGGCAAAAACTGCAATAATGATGAACTTAATAAAATTAATGTGGGGCTGGAGAAGATGGGTCAGCAGTTGAGAGCACTTGCAGAGGACCTGGGTTTGGTTCCCAGCAACCACATGGTGGTTCACAGTCATCTATAACTCCAATATGAAATCTGACAAACTCTACTGACCTTAGAGAACCAGGCATACACATTGGTACACACACATGCATGCACGCATATTTAAACACAAAATAAGTATCTAAAAATGGTTCATTTTGTAAAGAAAGTTAATGTTTCTAATATGAGAAGGTGGAGAAAAGGAAAATCTTGGCTAGCTTATGTCTGTATCACTAAGGTGAGATGACTTGTGTGTACTGTTGACAAATATTAGGACTGAATAAATGATTAAGCATACTAAAGATAATGACAATCTGATTTCTCACTGTAAACAAAGAGAAGTAAAATACATAAGCATGAAGGGCAGAATAAACCTGGTGTTGGGCCAGAAGTGAAAGTACCAGCATGAACTCTAGGTTCTACAAAACTAGATATGCAATCATTTGTAAAAACACAACATGAGAGGTAGAGATATGTAAGTCAGAAGTAAAGGAGGATTGTCTGGGATGTGCAAGGTCCTCCGTACGAGGCATTAGGTTTAAGTCCATAGTCTTTAACAACAAAAAGAGTGCACAATTTTTACATGTTTCATAGCTCTGTGTACTTAACAGGGTTTCAAAGCAATGAGAACACAGTATCTCCTCTAGCATTCCTACCAAAAACATGGCAACTAAACTGAATCGGAGGAAGCACTAGACAAATACAAGTTGAAGCCATTCTACAACTGCCGAGAACATTTCCCACATCCACTCACACCCCCTTCTCTCTAGAAGGGGTATCTGAAAGATAATCTACATAAAATTTACTTGAAAAAATTGGTTTTCTATTAATCCTAATTACTCATTCAAAAGGAGGAAGTATTTCTTTAAATTTCTTCAGGGAATAAAATATTAGAAATACTATGTTACGACAAGGTTTTCTTTCAAGTGTGATGAATCCATACCCTCTTTCTTTCTTTCTTTCTTTTTTTTTTTTTGGTTTTTCAAGACAGGGTTTCTCTTTGTAGACCAGACTGGCCTTGAACTCATAGATCCACCTACCTCTGCCTCCCAAGTGCTGGGATTAAGGGCTTCCATCAACAATACACACCTTTCAATCCCATAGCTTCTTAAGTTTAAAAAAAAAAATCAGCAGTAATTTTCTTAATTTTTGTGACACTATAATACCGTGTCCATACAGCCGCAAATAGGTCTGCTACCGACTTGTTTTTCATGACCTGATTTACTTTAGGGCAGATAAATTACTCCAAAATCAGGTCAAGTGCATGTACACTATTAACTTTTTAAGTTGTGTGAATAGCAAAGCAAATCTCTCAATATTAAATTTAAAGCTAAATTTAAAAACTGAACACAAGGTTGCAGTGTAGAGTGCTTGCCTAAAACGTATGAAGCCTTGAGTCAGATCACTAACACTGCAAAAGAAAAACAATATCAAAAATTAAATATAAATAAGAAAGAAATAAAGAGAGAGAGGAGGGAAATTCCAATTATATGGTCCCAACTGGCCTTTGGAGACTCTTTGGAGACTGACTAGCCTTGAGCAAACAGAGATCCACTCGCCTGTCTCTGCTGGAATTAAAGGCCTGTGATACTCTGCCTGGCTTTTAAAAAAATTTCAGACAGTGTAGAGGACCGCAACCACATTCGCCATTCCAAGATGGCGCTGACATCCGGTTCCACTGCGCGGTGAACAGGATAACGCGCATGTGCTGGCAAATTTCCAACGCTGTAGTCCCTGCCTCTCCCGAGGCGTCATCTGGGATGATGGGCAGCTGACCAATCTGAGAGTGACACGTCCGAGGCGGGGACTGTTTCCTATATAAGGGCTGGGTTCGCCTCACTCTGGGTCTCCGCCATGTCGGCTTATGCTCTCGCTCTCAAGATGCATTAAAAGGCTGTTCTGCAGAAGGATCCTACGTGCCCTGCGTCGTTCTTGCTGGCGAGACAGTAGCGCGGGACAAGACAGGGTCTCTGCTATGTAGCCCTGGCTGGCTTCAAACTCCCCACAAGTTTCCTGTCTCGGCTCCCTAGGTGTTAATTATTACAGGTGTGTGCTGCCACGCCCAGTTTCTGACCAGTCACCCTCAGTAAAATACTAAGGGCAAAAAGAACTGCAAAGTTTAAAAATCACTACTTAATGTTCCCAGTAATTATCATTAGTAACAGTATAATATGGTCATTATGTGTGCACAGGATGCTACAGCTAGCCAAATACAAAATTCTGTCACATCAGGGTTCCCAAAGTGACTCAGTGGGTAAAAACATTTACTATGCACATCTGATTCCAGAGATCAGATTCCAGAACTGATTCCAGAGGTCTGCCTTCTGATCTCCATACAAGCACTATGGCATGTAAGTGGCCTCTCCCTCAAACCACTAATAATAATAAAAAATAATTTTTAAATTATGTTATGCTAAATTTAAAGTAAAGTTATCCATATAAACTTATAAATTATTTTCCTGGCTGTCCAATGGCAGTGCCTATCAGCAATGAACATAGTTAACACTTAGGTAGTCTAAGTATTTATGCTGTATGAAAAAAAACTAAGAGTCCTGAGAGAAATGAGAGAAATGAATTATTTAACTTAATTTAGTTTAATTCTTTAAAGTACACAATGAATCTCAGTCACTTTACTGTGCAGAAAACAAAATGCTCAAAGATGTTGGGTTTATATAAAAGGAAAAAAAGAGCTAGAAACAGTTCCCAATAGTAAAATCTAAAATAACTAGGGCATATGAAGAAAAGTCAAAACCTATCATATTATATTTAACAAGTTTTTTAAAACATTTATTATACATATTTAAGGAATACAAAATGTTTTGATAAAAAAATTTAATGTATCCAAACCTTCCATAATTATTTTTTTGCAGTGTGGTTAAGACGGTCTAAAATCTACTCATTTAGCAAATTTCTAATAAACAATATTAACTATATTTCTGTTATATATTGACTTAAGATTTACTAATTCTACTTCACTGTACCCTTTACACCCACATCTCTATCTCCTTTGCCTCTGTACCATTACCTATTTCTTGACATTTTGCTTCTTTTAGATTTGTCAGAAAAGTGGTGTCATGCATGACTTACTTTACTATGAACAATACTAGTAAGTAACAATTATTTAATGTGTCAATGAGGAGAGACTATTACACTATACTAAGTGCAGATGAAACAATTTGAAAATTTTCACCAGTCAGCAACTGTTAGTGTAACAAAAGATGGTGATAGGGTTTGTGATGGTTTAAGAATGGTATCAACAGTTTCATACACTTGGACATGTAAGTTACCAGGAAAACAGTTTAGGAAGAATTAGGAAAAATGGCCTTGTGGAGTAGGTATGACCTTAGAAAAGGTGTTATGACTGGAGTGAGCTTTGAAAATTCAAGTTTGTGTGTGTCTCCCTCTCTTCTCCCTCCCCCTTTTTTAAGCCTGCAACTTGTGGATCAGATATGAGATCTTAGCTTCCACAGCATCATTCCTGCCCACCTGCTGCTACCCTCCCAGCCACAATGATAATGAACTAACTCTTGAAACTGTAAGCAAGTTCCCAGTTCAATACTTCTTTCGGCAAATTGTCTTAGTCAAGGTGTCTCTTCACAGCAATAAACGGTAACTAAGACAATGTTCAATACTAGATGCAAACGAGTTAAAAGATACAATGCAGAATAAGATATTCACAAAATGTCAGAGGGAGGGAAAAGGGAGGCGGGGAGGAGGTAGAAATTTTTAATAAATAACTAAATACATAAAAAAACAAAAAAATATAAAGCTAGTGCAATAGGCTTATTGTGCTGCAACGGTTTGATAAACATGACTGCATCTCTAGGTATGGGGGAAACATGAAATTGCTATCTTAAAAGTTTGGAAGAGGTGAAAATTTTTAATAATAATAATAAAATAATAAAACCTGAAAAAAAACCCAAAATGTCAGAAAAGACCTAATTAAATTATAAAAGGAAAAAAATGTGTCTTTGTTTTGACCAAAGCTAATGATCCCAACTTTTGTTAGTTGTTTAAACAATATTAAAGGCCAAGAATGCATATACAGGGCCCTAGATTCAATCCCCCATACTGTGGAAAAGTAGGTGGAGGTATAATTGAAGATAGATTAAAAGTGGAATAACCAGAAAATATACAGCTTCAAATGCAAACAAACACAATTATTATCAAGCAAGGTTTGCAAAATGAAAAAAAAAGTTTAACCTAAATCTAATCCAGGATATAGATTTATTAATTTACAGATTCCTAAGCCAATAGTGAAGCAAATTAAATATCAAGGAGATTATAGAGAACTTCTAAATATAGAACAGCCCTAAAGACAAATATCACAGTCACCTAATAAGTGAAAGGGATTATTTTAAATAAGAATCTATTTAAATAAGGTATACTTAAGAACCAAGTTGATAAAAGGCTCTAGTTGGAAAGTGTGGGGAAGGGAATTAAAAGACATTCTGAGAACTTCTGATAAAAACAGAATATGAATTAGACATTTACATGAGATTGTATGACCTCAGCTAATATTACACATTCTAATCTAAGTCCATCCATTTTCCTGCAAATTTTTATTACATTTTTCTTTACAGCTGAATAGTATTCCACTTTACACACACACACACACACACACATACACCCCAAACATCCATTCATCTTTTGATGGACAACCAGGCTTCTTTCAAATCCTTTGCTACAGTAAATAAAACAGAATATGGGATACAAATATCTGCATAGCAGGATATGCAGTACTTTGTGTATGTGCAGGAGTGAGACAAGTAGGTCATACAGTGGTTCTACTTTTAATTTTTTGAGAAATCTACCAAACTACAACTAAACATTAAAAAAAATTAACCCTCAATTTAAAAAAAGGAAGACTCAACTAGACATTTCTCAAAACACAGACAAGTGCAGCTAGGGAAATAGCCATATGAGTGTAACCACCTAAGATCAATTCCAGCACCTACATAAAAGCTGACAGGCAATACATGCTCGTAATCCTAACACTGGAAAAGTAGAGAATGGAGGATTCCTGGGCCTTGCTGGCCAGCAGAAGTTTAGCTGGATCTGAGAACTCCAGGTTGAGTGAGATACTATCTCAAATAAAACAAGGTAGGGAACAACAGAGAAGATACCTAATACAATCTTCAGGCATTCATAGGTACATGCATACACACCCATATGAAAACATACAAATACATGATACACACATACACACACACACACAAAACTAATAAGCATATGCAGAGAGTTTTCTAATTCAGTAGTCATTATAGAAATGAAGATTAAAGCATAACTATTCCATAGCTATTATGGTAACATTTTTTTGAAACAGGATCTCACTATGTATCCTTCGCTGGCCTTCAACTCACTATGTAGATTATGTAGACCAGGCTGGCCTCAAATTCACAAAGATTTGCCAGCCTCTGCCTCTCAGCTGCTGGGATTAAAGGCAAGCACCACCACACCTAGCCTACAAAAGCTTCTAATTAGTAAATGGGGGAAATTGATACAGCCTGCACACTGCTACTAAGAATATAAAATGGAATGCAAAATAGTTTGCTGTTACTGAAAAAGCTGGACAATCGTCTGACTGTAAGAACTGGGGAAAAAAGAGAAAGAGATTCAAAAAGACAGGCTCACAGAAGAATCCCTGACTTTAAAATGTTCAATCTGATGTGTTGTCTGATCCCTCCCCCGTCCCACCGCGCCACGACAACATTTCTTTGTATGTAGTCCTGGCTGTCCTGAAACTTGCTTCATAGACCAGGGCTGGCCTTAAACTCAGAGACCCACCAGCCTCTGTCTCCGTGCGCCACTACCACTTTAGGCTTTAGGAGGTGTGGTTTTGTTGGAGCACGTATGGCCCAGCTGGATAAAGTGTGTCACTGTGCGGGTGGGTTTTGAGGTCTCATATATGTTCAAAACAAGTGCAGTGTCTCAGACCACTTCTTATTACCTGCACAAGATGTATTAACTCTCAGCTACCTCAGCAGCACCATTTCTGCCTATACACTACCATGACTCTCCATGATGAGAATTGACTGAACCCCTGAACTGTAAGTTAGCCCCCAATTAAATTTGTCATAGTGTCTCTTCATAGCAACAGAAACTCTAAGACATGAGCCCACTAATGAAAAATGAATAAAATAATCACCAATAACAGAGCTTTACTTACCCGTTTGGGGCCACTAAAAATCTTTCTGGTATTTTCCTTGGATTTATCTCCTTGTTTATTTATGGGCTTCTTCACACTCTCAGGCACACCAGGCAAGTCCTCTGCAAAATCCAAGTTTTCTGAAATGGTAATCAAAACTAGCTAGCTTTCCAGTATTTCAAGTTATCAGAAAACTTAAGGCCATTTTTTAAACGTAATATTTGGGGTGGGGTGTGAATGAAAGATTCAGAGGAATAATGGTTGAAAAAGTAACCCCCACCCTCTACTTCAAAACCTACCTGTTACACATGTATTCTAGTTTTATTTTGTGTTAAAAGAAAAGCCAGATATTTTCTTTTACTAAGAATGGTCCTTTGTAGGCTGGTCTGGAATTCACTCTACATCCCAAACTGGCTTCAAACTCATGGCAATATCCCTGCTTCAGATTCCCAAATACTGAAATTACAGTCATGCAACACCATGCCTGGCTTAAAATTTTTTCCAAAATAAAATTTGAACTTCACAGATCACAACTGCATGATATATACAGATGCTCGATATATAATTTATACAAACTCATATAAGTATCAAATATTATCTAAGTTTTACATTTTTCTATATTTTAAGTTCATGAAATTATGTTGCCTTAAAACAATACTTGCTGGAAGCCAATTAGGTGGATATAACAGAGCCAGAATCCAAATCCAGGTGGTCTTCCCTCAACGCTGCATGCTTTCAATACCCACTGTAATAATTCCAATGCCCATTTGTAATAGTTGGGGGTATAGAGTGCTCTGATGCAAGATAAGTAACTTTTGGTGTGGCTCTCAAAAGTCAAAGACATTGTTCAAGCTGAGTAAGAGGCTGCTGACTTCTACAAAGATAACCACTTTTAAAATTTTTTAGATTAATTTTATGCATTTGAGTGTTTTGCCTACATGCATGGATGTGAACCACATGCTTGCCTGGGAGCCTGCAGAAATGAAAAGGCATCAGATTCCCCTGTGAACCACAAAATGGGTGCTGGGAATTGAAACCAGGCCCTCTGCAAGAACAACAAACACACTTAACTATTAAGCCATCTCTCCGGTCCCAGAAAGGAATAAATTTTAAAATGCAAAATCTCTGGGTGTGGTGCAACAGGCCTATAATCCCAGCACTTGGGAGCTGAGTCAGGAGGAAAACAAAATAACAAAGATTTCTGGCTAATACAATGCAGTTCAATAACTTATGAGTCTTCACATAAAACTACTAAAGAATTAGATTACTTCCTAAAAGGTTATAAACATTTTCTTCTAACATAGAAGGGAAGACATTTCTCCACTTCAACTTTCGTTTTTAAAGATTTATTTATTAATCATATATACAGTATTCTGTCTGCATGTAAGCTGCAGGCCAGAAGAGAGCACCAGATCTCATTATAGATGGTTGTGGGCCACCATGTGATTACTGGGAATTGAACTCAGGACCTCAGGAAGGGCAGTCAGTGTTCTTAACCTCTGAGCTATCTCTCTAGCCACTCCAACCTCAACTTTTAAAAATGATTACTGGCTCACACATTATATCAAGATTCAATTGCAACTTGGTATTTCTCATCCAAGTGGTCTCTAGTTTTAAAACATTCAATGCCAACTTCATTTCTCAAAGTAAGCCTATTTTTCACATTTCAGAATTAAAGTTGTATTATTCCAAGATGTAAAAACAGATTCTAAACTGCAAATAAGAAAAATTACTTCCTATATAACTGAGCCTAAATGTCAAATAAACTGCAGCAGGACATGAGTGCAGGTACTGCACAGTATTATGTCCCCATCTCAAGTGTCTAGTAAAGCTGCTGCAAACTGCGATCTTCTCCAGAGGCTGATGACAACACTGGATAAACGTTGACTATACTTCTTTGGAGGGTAAAGAGGCTCTAGAAGCTCCTGCTTTAATTCCAGTTTAAAACAAAGGATCAATCTCATCTGGGATGAGAGTGTAACTCAGTGGTAGAGCTATCTCTAGTGTATAAATCACCCCCAACAAAAGAAATAGTAATTCTAATCAAGCAAACTATTTCTAGGTCAGAAAAAAAGCTAAGTAGCAGGTAGTGTCAAATATGATATACTGTATTTAAGAATCTAAACTCACAAATACAATGGAAATTCTAATTCACCACAATTACAAACTTAGCAGGACAAAGATTCTTTTTTGAAACAATTAAAGCAATATAGAAAAGATTTATTCGACTGAAAGGACCAGTAGCTTTCACAAGTTCTTCCTCACTAAACAGTGAATCCTCTACACACAGCCCTTGTCAAATAAAGGCTTAATTATAGCAGAGCTACCTAGTGTATTTGTATCTATCTCTCACTAGAGATTCAACTCCTTAGAGAACCTTATCATTGGGCCTACAATCTAAAGAGAAAAATTTTCATTATTAAAAGAGAATATTTACCTACTACTTTTCAATCTTCTGTTTTGTTTTTCCCAGACAAGATTCCTGTGTAGCCCTGGCTGTCCTGGAACTCACTCTGTACACCAGGTTGGCCTCTAACTCACAGAGAGTCACCTGCCCAGCGTACTTCTCAATCTTATAAAACCACAATTTAAGAGTGTTTCCAAAAAAAAATTTTTTTTTTAGTTTTGTGCTACTTACAAAAGGTTTAATTAATTTCTTTTGAGTATTTCCCTTATTAAAACCATCTGTTACCAGTACAGTTCTAAATGTCCAAAATCTATCCTTATGTCTCCACTACATTTGGATTTTCAAACCTAAACCAAGATGTTTGGTATCTCTGTCCCAAAGACTGAGCAGTTTAAAATTGTCACGTAAATTTACAGGTGCAGGCCCAGGGTTATATTTCAGTGGGAGAACTTGCCTATTATGTGTGAGGCCCTAGTTTGGAACCCAATCTGAAATCAAAAACCTTAAATGCTAGTCACTGATGTAAAACATGTAAGACTCCCAGTCTACCATAAGTTAAGATCTAAAAATTTACATGTAAAATACTATAGCTTTGCATAACGCAATGTACAGGTTCTAAGAAGAAGTTTCTACTAAAGTGTAATATAACACTAAAGCTAGAGAGATGGCTCAGTGGTAAGAGAATTTGCAGCTCTTCCAAAGGATCTGAGTTCGGTTTTGGGCACCAAGGTCACACAGCTTACATCCCTAACTCCAGCTCTAGGATACTTATGTCTCTCTGGTCTCAGAGGGTATTTGCATTCACATGCATATACACACATGTAGGCATACACCTACATATACTGAAAAAAAATTATATATATATATATATAAATATAAACAAACTAATACTAGGAATCTAGGGAAGAATTAAACTTTGATTAAAGCCTAAAAAGAAATCATCTATTAAATACATATTACCCTATTATATACACATCTTACAGTTCTTACCTGCATTATTAGTACTAGGCTGACTATCCTGGGAATTGTCGCTGCTTTCAGGGGGAGGCTGCAGGGAAAGTGACGGAGTTGTTTTAGTTCTTTTTTTGTTTGTCTTTCTTTCCATTTGACAGTCGTCATCATCATCATCTTCACTTTCACTGAGATCGTCAAAGCCAAAATATTTAATTTTGTAATTAGAACTTCCAGAGCCACCTTCATCACCTCCTGTCTCATCATGATCTTCAAAACCAAAAAATTCAAGCTTAACATCCTTTTTGGATTTAGTATTACTAGGTCGAAATCTAGTAGTGGTCTTGGAAGTCGCAATGTCTGCCTTTTTCCTGAGCCGGCCAGCCTCTCCTAAGTCTGCAGGAGTGGATGTCGTGAACTCATCCATACTCCGTTCCATTGTATCCTGGATGGTAACATTACAAACTGACAAGCAAGATGGATGTAAAACAGTGTAATCTCTAGTCCGTCCGACTGTTCCTCTAAAACTGGTCCCACAACTTACACCGCCTTTCTTTGCCTGATTCAGGCCATCTTTACTTGATTCACTGTTTGCTTTGGCTAAAGCCTGACTGGTGCCATCCATTAGCTTATCGAAATTTGATGCTCCCTGTGAGGATTTCGCTTTATTGGCCCTACAGTACGTCCTACAGTTGCTGGGCCTAAGAACACTTTGTATAATATCTTCTTCAATGGCTTCATTTATATTTTCCAATCGGTTTTTTAAATCCTCATCCTTCATCTCCAAAAGAGAATCACTATCCAAATTCATAATACAGTCTTCTGATCTGTTATCTTCAAAATCGTTATCCCACTCATATAAACCAGTTCTTACAGATCCTTTGACTGGGCAACTTTCAGCCGGCGACTCTGACCTTTTCCCAGACTGGACATTCCAAGTATCATTTGTTTCCTTAATTTCATCAGCTTTATATTCAGAAGCCACTGCTGTTTCTGTGTTGGGTTTCTTAGTACTATCTTCAGCATTTTTATGAAAATGGTGACTATTTTTTTCATGTTCTTCACTAAAATTCTCCACTTTATCTACAAAAATAAAAAATGTCACGTTAAAAACATAAATGTCATCAGTTATGCAAATTAACAAAGCACTCTGAATAATCTTGAAATAGCTGCAACAATTTCAAATAGTTAAAAAAAAAAAGGTTTACACATATGACATTTGCTCTCCTACTGTCAGTATATTAGCCTGTCCCAAAACACCCAAGGCACTTAAAACGGTCATGCTAAATTCATAAGAAATTCTAGCATTATTAAGAAGCTGAATCAAGGCCAGGCGGTGGTGGCACAAACTTTTAATCCCAGCACTTGGGAAGCAGAGGCAGGCAGATCTTGGAGTTCAATGTCAGCTTGGTTTACAGAATTCCAGGAAAGCCAATGCTACACTGAGGAAACCCTGTCTCAAGGAGAGGGAGAGGGAGAGGGAGAGAAAGAGAGAGAGAGAGAGAGAGAGAGAGAGAGAGAGAGAGAGAGAGAGATATTATTGTCCTCACTAGGGACAATAAACTATAGTTTTCTTACAATTCAGAAATACCAATCAGTAATCCTAAAAAAAAGAAAAAAGCTAAAAAACAAAAGCTGGTAGCACTTTGGGAGGTCATTATAAGCAAAGTCAAGCCTAAGGTAACTGAAAAGAGCACTGGTAACTGAGTCTAGGGGAGTGACACCAAGATTAAGCTGATCCAGCAGACCTCCTGCAGAAGTCCTATCTTCTCAAGTTTTCCTGAGAGCTTCAACTTCCTCTTGTGTTCAACAGGGAACCATTTGGCTTCTTTATTTCAGAGTACCCAAATGAATGATTAGGATGTTTCTGTTTAGTAAATTTCTGATAAACTCTAACATATATATATATATATATATATATATATATATATATATATATATATGATGTAGCTAAGTTAAACCACCTCATTTTTACTGATTTGTGTATGTGTGGGTACACATGTGTCATAATGCAGTAAGCCATCTTTCCAGGCCTCATCTCATTTTTATAGTTGTATAGTATTCCATTATGGGGACTTTGTGGGGGTTGATGTGGGGTGTCCACCTGTATACGTGCTGTTTTTATTGGTTGATGATTAAAGCTGCATTGACCAATGGCTCAGCAAAGTAAAGCTAAGTAGGAAGTTCAAACAAAGATACAGAGAGAGCAGGCAGAGTGGAGGAGATGCCATGTAGCTGCTGAATGAGTAACATGCTGCACTGGTAAGCCACAGCCTCGTGGCAATCCATAGATTAATAGAAATGGGTGAGTTTAATAGCTAGAGCTAGTCAGGAAGAAGCCTAAGAAATTGGCCAAACAAATGCAACTGGTAAGAAGTCTCAGAGTGGTTATTTCATAAGCACCTTCAGGAACAGGCAGGTGGAGAAAAACCAGTCCAGGGGACCAGTGGGACAGAGACTACTTCTAGCTACATGGGGTGGTTAATGGGGCTGTATTATGTTTTGGTTTTGAGACAGGCTCTCACTATGTAGCACTGGCTGGCCTAGAACTTGCTATACAGATCAGATTAGGCTGGCCTCAAAATCACATAGATCTTCCTGTCTCTACTGGGATTAAAGACATGTGCTATCACACTCAACTTGCTTTTGTTTTTGAGAAAGAGTCTCCCCCCTTTGGAGCCCAAGATAGCCTCAAACTAGTGATCTTCCTGCTTCATGTGCACAATACCTGGCTTCTACTATCTTAATATCTGAAAAATAAAAACTTTCTGTTTTAGGTGTAAACATCCTTTGACTTAAAGAGAGATGAAAATAAATTTTATTAGTTTTTAAAACATTACTACTTTAAGTTTACTGCCCTCATTTATCCTATACTCAAGTGTGTATGTTGTATTTATGCATTTCAGAAGTTGCCTAATGTGATTTAAGAGTAACTGCTGCTAGCCTATCCTTGTAAATTTGTTAGAACAAAAAGTGATACAAGAATTCTGTAAGGAAATACTTTCAGTATTCAATAAAGAAATAGCATTTAGTATCGGTTATTAGCAAACAATCCACATACTATAGCAAAAGCAACAGTGAATTATTACTCTTGTACATAATTTTTTAACTTCTAAAATGCTACATAGCTGGCAAAGCTAGTAACTAAGAAAGAATTCTACATAAGAAAAACTGCCCAAGTTCTCCACAGCAGTATCTTAGCATACCCAAATGCAGGCATATACCTACACATTAATTTAAAACAAGATAGATAGATAGATAGATAGATAGATAGATAGATAGATAGATAGATAGATAGATAGACAGACAGACAGACATAAAAAATATGTATATGCCCTTTCAAAACCACTTTTAGAAATAACTCCCACCACTATACTAATACAGGTAACACGATACTCAATATCTTTACAGAGAACCACGTTCAATTTAACATTTACTTGCAACAAAAGAGCAAAAACAGAAAAGGCAGCTGAACTACACATACACAATGGGAAAGTGTGAGGCTGCTTACAAAACAAGGTATATCTACAAATACTGATCGATAAACATCTTAAAAGTCACCACTTAAATGTACTGAAGACATAATATGCCATATATACACACACACCCCAATATTCTATATCTCACTCTGTTATGTACATGCTGAAACAAGACCTGTGTAACCAAGGCTGGTCTGGAACTAGGTAACCTGGGCTACTTTCAAATTAGAGATTACCCTGCCATACTGTCCTAAATACTGGGATTATAATCATGCTACTACACTCCAAGTGTGTGAATTTTTAGGGTCACATACAGTACATAAATTGATTAGGGGAAAGGCAAGTTGGGGGATAGATCAATGATAGAATGCAATGATGGAATTAGGTTCTAGCACCCAAAAGAGAAATAGAGTATTCATGGAATCTGACTCAGTGAAAGAAGGGCAACTTTTCACTGTCAAGAGAGCATGTGTATATTAATCACTAAAAAAAAACACAGACTAACTACTAATAAACAAGGAGCTGTAAAGAAAGCTAGGTTGTCAGACAGATTGTGTGGCATGTGCTGTACTAGGCCCTGCCCTGGGTTCAGTTTCAAACACTGAATAAACTCAGAGTGGTGCATAGTGTAATTCTAGCACTTGGAGGGGGAAGAGAGAAGCATCAGAAATTCAAGATCATCTTCTGTTACAGAAAGAATTTGAGACCAGTCTGAATTAGACTGTCAAAAAAAAAAAGAGGAAGGGGTAAGAACTCTGGCTACTCTTCCATTCGTC
Source organism: Myodes glareolus (assembly GCF_982192425.1). Lineage (NCBI taxonomy): Eukaryota > Metazoa > Chordata > Mammalia > Rodentia > Cricetidae > Myodes > Myodes glareolus. The sequence continues at coordinate 36,126,401 of NC_142030.1, read as the reverse complement.
CTAGGTTCAATTCCCAGCAACCACAAGGTAGCTCACAACCATCTATATAATGGGATCTAATGCCCTCTTTTGGAATAAAGTCATACATGTAGATAGAGCATTCATATATACATTAATTTTTTAAAATAAAATTAAAAATAAATAAAAAAAAGAAAAGCTTCCTCAGTGAATCAACTTTACATCAAGACTTGAAAGGTCAAGAATATTCTTTTAACCTCTATATAAAATATTCTAATAAAAACAAGATTACAAGTTATTTTAAAGATAATATAATAAATAATGAGGATGGGGGTATAGTTCAATGTATAGTGCTTACTTACAAGGCTCTAGGTTCAATACTTAGCATCAAAAGAAGAAAAAAATAACAACAAAACGGTAAACTAAAAACCATTTCAGCTGGGCGGTGGTGGCGTACACCTTTAATTCCAGCACTCGGGAGGCAGAGGCAGGTGGATCTCTGTGAGTTCGAGACCAGCCTGGTCTACAAGAGCTAGTTCCAGGACTGGCTCCAAAGCTGCAGAGAGACCCTGTCTCAAAAAACCAAAAATAAAAAACAAAAACAAACAAAACAAAACAAAAAACTGGGCATAGTGGCATATCTATAATCCCAGCACTGGGAGCCTAGACTGATCAGCAAGATCTTATATACAATGAGAAGCAGCAGCAGCTGCACAACCACCACTTAGCAGGCTCACAAAACAGCCAAAATTAAATCAACTTCCTATCATTTCCATCAACAAAAAAGCCTTATCCTTAGGCTTACACATAGTTTTACCCATACAGAGCTGCTGCCCCCAGCAGGACAACAGAATTATGTTCAAGCTGGGCTTCCTTTGTCTATGCCCTCTACTGCTCCTCTTAGAGTAGGCCTCTTCTGCGTGGTTCAGGTAACTCCTAATCCATTTGGGTCAGGGTGATAATAGCTTCACTGTAAAGAATCAAGGTTGGGGCCCCTCCTATCTCTTTGTAAATAATTCCTCCTCATATTACCTAATTTGGGCATGGCATCTGTTTCCAGCTGTCCTAGGTCATCTCTTTACCACATATATGAATCTCCTCAATCTTCAGGCCACTACAACTACTCTATGAAATCCTCATTTAGTTAACTTTTGCATCAGCAATCCATTTCGATTCAGTTGACAAATCTTTCATGAAGCCTTCTGCAGCACGTCACCAGCTATACTTCCTTCACAGCTCAGACTGTTTCATATTAGCTTTTTCAGTTTCTTCCTTTTCCTCGCCACACTTTAAGTATAGGAATTTCTTCACAGCTCAATTCCAATACTTAGTGACTTCACATAATTCTGCATTTTCAAATATTTATATACTTAATCTCACATTTATTATTTCTAATCAAGTTACTTATTTAAGCTCAATCCTAGATCTCCCTCTCAAAAGTGATGACTCATGCTTTTAAACTGACTCTACGTTCTAAGAGTATACATGAGGGAGAAAAATGTTCTGTGAAGTACTATAAATATTTATCTCGGGAATGGAGAGATAGTTTAGAGGTTAAAAACACTGGCTGCCCTTCCAGAGGGCCCAAGTTCAATTCCCAGCATTCACATGACAGCTCACAACTGTCAATAATTCCATGCTAGAGGATTTGGCTCCTTCATATGGACATACCTGCAGGCAAAACACCAATGCACATAAAAGATCATGATAACCAGCACAAATAAAAGGCACACCTCCTGAAGAACATTAGGTTTGTAGTTTTTATTTATTACCACACAGCTGGCAGGCTCCTGTATCTGAGAGGAAACTTGCTAGTGGCCTATTGCACTTTTGCTAACTCTTAATTTTGAGAATACTGAGTTTCCTGGGGAGAGGGGGGGAATAAAAGTGTGACTGCATAGGCTGTAACCCTTGCACTTGGGAGGTGGAGGCAGGGAGGAATCATCAGCTATATCTTGAATGGGAGGACAGTCTGTGCTAGTCTCCAGACAGAAATAGACAGAGACAAGATCAAAATCTACCTAATAAACGTAGGCTGGGGATGTGGTAGGATGTACAAGGTCCTGCGGTACAATCGCCAGCAACTACAACAACAAAAACAGCACTTAAAAATCTGTCTCAAAATTTGCACATTGCTGAGTTTTTATTTATATACAACACAAAAAATTAAAATTTATTACCTACAAAAATAAGGTCTACTTTATTCAGTATGTATTTAAAACTCTTATCATATTTTTGCCAAAAAGGAAATTATTTAAATAGAAACAAAGGGGAATTTGCTTCAACATCAAGATAAAACTGATCTTATGACAGCTGTTTTAACTTTAAGATCATATATCAATTATTTATTAAGTTCATTCCTACCAGAATACAGTATCACATAAAAAGAACACTTTGGATGCTTCACAGCTATTCCATCTAATCTATCCAACTTTGCTATCCTGGAACTCACTCTGTAGACTACATTGGCCTCAAACTCACAGAGATATGCCTGCCTCTGCCTCCAGAGTGTAGGACTAAAGGTGTGCGCCATCATCACCCAGCTGTCATCCAACTCCTGAATGATGCTTTATCCTTTATATAATGGGAATTAAGCCAGCTTTACAAGGTTATGACTGCTATATAAGGCTTAGCACAAAACTAAAACTGAAAAAAATAAGAGATTTCTTACCCACTTTTCTTGAAACTTGAGATGTCATGTTTTATACCAAAAAAAAAAATTTACTATCTAAAGGCAAATAACTTCCCTATACTAATTAGGTTAGATTTATCTAACAATCCTCACTAATTTATTCTTTATCCAATAAACAGACAGTATCTCAGATAAGTTTCTAGACCACTTTTTTAAAAAAGTATTTTAAATACGTTCATGTGTGTACCTGCCTGCACGTTGATATATGCACAAGAATGCAGGTGCACTTGGAGGTCAGAGTTGTTGAACCCCTGCAACTGTAGTTACTGGTGAATGTTGGAAAGTCAGGTCTTCTCCAAGAGTCATATGCATTTTTAATCACTGAGCCATCTCTCCAGCCCTGTTTGTAGCCCACTTTAAACTGTCAAGAGTAGAACTATGCACTTCCCTTTCTAAAAATCACCTTTGGTTCTAAAATCAAAGTTCATGTCCTGATAATACCCCTCAACAAGCTCACACATTGACTACAGCTTTAAGCAAATGGAAAAAAAAATGTATTGGCTAAGAAACCAGCCATGCAAATTAAGAGCCCATGCTATAGTTATCTCAATATTTGGCAGAATATGTAGACTGAATCCCAGCTGGCTGGCAAGGAAAGTATGCCAAACAGAAATTAAGTCTCTACATACTTTTTTTTCAAGAGTCCAGACGAACAAAGAGGAAAAATGGAAGTACCCCCACATAAAAAGCAAAAGCAACCTTTTTTAAAAATCCTATGGGGTGCAAAGGGGGAGAGGGGTGAAAAGATGGTTCAGTGGTTAAGAGCACTAGCTACTCTTCCGAAGAATCTGAGTTCAATTCCCAGGGCCCACAAGGCAGCTTACAGCTGTTTCTAATTCCAGTTCCAGAGGGCCCACACCCTTACACATATATTCAGGTAAAACACTAATGCATGTTAAATTAGTATCTTCATAAAGCTGTACTCTGCCTTCTACATGTGCACCCTATCATGTGATTCACAAGGAAGAAACTCAGAAAGTCAGTCAGTCAGTACTGGGGCTGAGATAGCTCAGAAGTACTGTCTGCTCTTCCAGAGGACCCAACTACCACCTGGTGGCTTATAACTGACGAACTCCAGTCCCAGGAGCTCTAACTAACTCCCTATTCTGGTCTCTACAGACACCGCACACATATGGTATATAGGTTACACGTGTAGGTTAAAACACCCATACAAAGATAAATGGTTTTTTGTTTGTTTGAAGGGGGTTGTTTTGAGACAGAGTTTCTTTGGAGAGCACTTGATATCCTGGGACTAGCTATGTAGACCTGGCCTCAAACTCAGAGATCCGCCTGCCTCTGCCTCTGCCTCTGCCTCTGCCTCTGGAATACTGATATGAAAGATGTGGGCCACCTTATTATGCATAGTTCTGGATTCTAAATTATAAATGCTACCAGTTATTGATAGAATGCTTGCCTGCCATGCAAAAAGTCCTGGATTCCATCTCCAACACCATGGAAGCCAGGTATGGTGTCAAATGCCGAATAATCTTGCATTCAGGAAGCAGAGGCTGGAGAATCTGAAGTTCAAGGTCATCTTTGTCCACATAGTGACCTCAAAACCAGCCCAGGATACACAAGAAGATGTTTCAACAAAACAAAAACTCCACAGGGTGAGTGAGATGAGTTAGCTGGTAAAAGTATTTGTCAAGCAAGTCTGAGAGTGATTTGCTGAAACCCATGGTAAGACAGAACTGACTCCAAAAAATTGTCCAACGACCTCCACAGTCCAACCATACTCATACACACGAATTTCTTTAATTAACAAACAAACAAACAAAAAAAAAGAGTATGGGGGGTGGCTCATTTGTTAAGAATAAAGAAAAAATACTACTCCTGCAGAAGATCTGACTGAGTTCAGTTCCCAGAATCCATGTTTGATAGTTCACAAGTTTCTAATGCCTCTGGCACCTGCGCTCATGTGCACATAACAACACACACATATATACACACATTAAAGATAAATCTTTTTTTCTTTTCTTTCTTTCTTTTTTTTGAGAGAAAGTTTCTCTGTGTAACCCTGGCTGTCCTGGAACTCACTTTGTAGATAGCCCAGGCTGGCCTCAAATTTGGAGATATGCCTGCCTCTGCCTCCTGAGTGCTGGGATTAAAGACAAATGCCACCACCAACCAGCTTAAAGAAAAATCTTAAACTGAACATTGAGATACATGTCTTTAACTCCAACACTCACAAAGCAGGGGCCATCTTTGGTCTACACGGCGAGTTCTAGGACAGCCAAGGCTACTGGTCAAAATCAGGTAAAATGATTCTTAATAGACTATCATAGATGTCTTACTTAGAAAGCTGAACTCTAGCTCCTGCTCAAAGTCATTTTAGTGCCACACCTAAGAACTGACTAGTTTTAAAAGCCAAATAAAATCAGAATGTTTTGTTTATAAAATTAAAGATACAGAAAAATTTGCAAATGAAAACAGAACTACTGAATTTATTTGAAAATAAATACACAGTGGAAGGTAGAGAGAGTACTATGTAGGTAAGCTCAGCGGTGGATGACTACCCAGCATGTGCAGAGTTCACAAGAGGAGAAAGATGCCTTGCAAATAAATTGACTAGTGAGTACCTAAGATGCTTTCACTATTCTATTTTTGTGCAACTGGAAATTCTGTGATGTCTTTTTGTTTTTTTTTTTTCAATTAAAGGCTAAAGTATTTTATGAACTCAAAACTTTCCCTGGAGTTCTTAGGCAGTCTGTAATTCTTTCTGCTCTTTCCCTCACCTATTAGGCATCTGTTTAGAAAATGGCAACCATTTTTTTAAATTAATGTACTCACTTTTATTTCGAGCATGAGTATGTGCACATGAGTGTATAAAGGTCAGAAGTCAACTTGGAGTTAGTTCTCTCCTTCCACTATGTGGTTCCCAGAGATCAAATTCAGGTTTTTAGGCATTTCCATCTAGCCATCTCTCTAGCCCAACCACCATTCTGTTTTATCATGACTTCATCTTGAATTTCCTCTTTAAATTAAAGAGGTGTGGGACAATCGTCTATATTCTGTCAATTATATTTTAAATAAATGCTGATTCATCAGTAGCCAGACAGGAAGTAGAGGTGCGTCAATGAAACAGGAGAATTCTGGGAAGGAGGAATCCCATTCCTTTGCAGTCCTGCCCAGACACAGAAGAAGGAAGATGTCACTGCCTCACTGAAAAAGGTACCAAGCCATGTGGCTAACATAGATAAGAATAATGGGTTAATGTAAGTTATAAGAGTTAATAAGAAGCCTGAGCTAATGGGCCAATCAGTTTATGATTAATGTAGACCTCTGTGTGATTTCTTTTGGGACTAAACAGCTGGGGAACTGGGCAGGACAGAAACTTAGTCAACACATAATTTTCAAAAGTACTACTCATTAAAAAATATTTAAAACAATGAATTATAGTATCAAAACTTAATCACATAGTTCTCTACAGGAAAAAAAAAGATGCACTTAATATTACTATTAGAAAAAAACAATAAAACCCTAAGAATGCATAAGCTTTTCTCACTAGTGTGATGTAATTTCACAGCAGAAACTGGTGTGATTGAACAACTATCTCACTGAAAGATAGTACAGAACTTAAACCTTTGCACTTTGAACAAGCTGTTGATAAAACATTTAATAGCTTTCTGAGTGAAAGTAAAGGCACTGACAATAAGACAAACAGATGCAAAAAAAAACCCCCAGAAAATCCTAAAAGTTTAGACAAAGAAGCAATGAAAAGAAAATCTATAAAGCTCAATATATTAACTTCTACATGGTTTGTAAAAATAATTTATCTACACATGTAGGATAGGTTAAGACCACCAAAAAATTAAAAGACTTCCTCAAAGTTTGCTTCTTTCCGTATAGGAGTTGCTAGAGTTTACAGCTTCAGAAAGCCAATAAAAAGAAAAAACTCATACTGTTATAGTTTTCCCTTCACACTAAGTGTGTTTTTGCTTTTTTGTTGTTGGTGGGTTTTTGTTTTTGTTTTTGTTTTTTGAGACAGGGATTCTCTGTAACAGTACTGCACAGAGATTCACATGCCCCTGCCTCCTAACTGATGGGATTAAAGCGTGTACCACCACCACCACCCAGGTAGGTGTGCCTTTGTAATAAAAAAAACAAAGTCAGATTTTTTTTTCTTGAATATGTTTATCTGTATTTTAGTATATATTTTCTTCTCAAAATTCATTATAATGGAACATGAATACAGGATCAATACTAGTACTACAACTTAGCAACACTGGAGTGGGAAGCTATACCAACCCACAGAAAACTGCACTTTCAGTTTCTAGCAAATTCCAACAGTAATTTGGACCTATGTAAAGATTCATCATCACCAAAGGGACATAAGCAATTAATTACCTCCTATGAATGCTCCTACCCCCTTATTAAACATTTATTTTTTTTCTCAACCCTCTGCCACCAAGGCCGTTTCCACCATTGGGTGCCCTATATTCCAAAACAGTATTCTTGGTCTTCCATGGCAACTTTAACAACTTGCCACCTTCCTCTTCCATCTCCAGGCTACCTGCCTCATATGTTAAACAACTAACAGAAATCCACAAGAAATGACGGTAAGAATACCACACACTTCAAAATGAACAGTATTCTCAGAGCCCAGGCCAAATCTGAACAAATAGTAGGGTCAACAATATACTGATAAATCTCATTTGGTGTTTAAGAGCACTGGCTGCTCTTGAAGAGGACCTGGGTTCAATTTCAAGCACACACATGGTGGCTCCCAATTGTCTGTAACTCCCAATTCTAGGGGTTCAGATGCCCTCTTCTGACTTTGGTGGGCAGCAGGAATGCATGTGGTATGCATACATAAATGCTGGCAAAACCATATAAAAAATTTTAAAAAAATTTTAAAAATCTCATTCTGATTTTGCCACTAGCTTATCTTTAAAAAATTTTAAAAGCTAACCTGGAAACAGTTTTAGGCTGCTTTTGTCTTGCTTATTTTATCTTTTTAATGATAATCTAAGCTTAAGAACAATGCTTCAGGAGAAATATGAACAAAGTAACAACCAAATGAGTATTAACCCAGAGATCAAGGGAATGACAACAGCTGGCTCACCAAAGGTGAGAAAAAGTGGGGAAAATGTTAAGCATTTTTAGCATAACTATGCAAGTCACCCTCCATTATACTATTTGATGTGCCTTACACTAAGTCTATCAAATTCATTGTGGATCACAGTACTAGCATTTCTATTTATTTCCTTCAAAATGTGGCCATCACTAAAATTCGTGAAAACGATAGAGACCTAAAGACAATTTTTAACTGTAATAGCCATCCTTAACCTATTGCTGACAGAATGCCTGCACAATTCAAATTATATCATACTTTCACCACATCTTAAATATTCATTTAGTTAACTCCATCTATATCATTCACTAAGTCTCAAACATCTCACAGAAGACTGAAGTAATATTGGCCCAAACACTTAAAAGTTAATCTCAGTTTATGTAACACTCCATGTCTCTATTCAATATTTTTGGAACTACTTTTAAGAGAAAACTCTAATTATCCTCAATGTAACTTACCATCTTGTCATTATCAGTAGCCAACCAATCTATAATAATACAAAACACTATCCAACAAATACAAGGTAAGAAAGACTTCTCAAAATTTACCAAGTAACGAGTCTCTAAGAAGTTATTTGGATTAAAAATTCAACCCAACTGAATTCTTTAAAGTTTTAAAAATCTTTGTAAGGGGGACTGGAGAGATGGCTCAATAGTTAAGAGCACTGGTTACTCTTCCACAGGACCCAGGTTCAATTCCCAGTACCCACATGGCAACTCACAACTGTCTGCAACTCCAGTTCCCTGGGATCTAACACCTTCACACCAATGCATATAAAATAAAGTTAAAATAAATTCCTTTTTAAAAAAATCTTTAATGGCCGGGCAGTGGTGGCGCACGCCTTTAATCCCAGCACTCAGGAGGTAGAGGCAGGCGGATCTCTGTGAGTTTGAGGCCAGCCTGGTCTACAAAAGCTAGTTCCAGGACACGCACCAAAGCTACAGAGAAACCTTGCCTCGAAAAAAAAAAAAAATCTTTTAAGGGGGCTGAGCACAGCTGCCCTTCCAGAGGACCCGGGTTCAGTTTCCAGCACCACGTGACAGCTAACTACAGCAGCTCCTTTTCTAGTCTGTGAGGGCACCAAGCATGCACAGAAAGATATTATTATGCAGGCAAAACATCCATACATATAAAATAAAAATAAATTTAAAAAAAAACCTTACCAATAGCCCCTATTGATCATAAATGAAGGGGAGAAAACAAGTAATAACACACAAGTGTGCATGCGCACACACCTTTTAAGATGCCAGTAACATGTCTTAGCAGGGGTGCTTACCATGCAAGCCTGGCAACCTGAATTTGATCTCTGGAACCCACCGAAACAAGGAAAGAAACAACTATACAAAGTTGTCCTCTAATTTCCAAACACATGCATACACACACAAACAATAAATTAAATTAAAATCTTATTATCACATAATGGTTTATAAATAGCTCTCATGGCTTATAAAGAACATCAAAACTTACCTGAAGTTATTAATTTAGCACAACTACTTTTGTTTCCATGGTCTTCCGAGATTCTATTTGTGTTCTTTTCTTTCCCAATCAAAGTATCCTCCATAAGTAAGCATCTATCAGAAGTAAAACTGTCTTCACCCACCATATGACTAAATTTGCTATTAGCTTCAAGTACAGAAGTGACTTCTTCAAGCTGAGCAGCGTCACTAGATTCTGAGTAAGAGGAGCCCTTACCCTGGGGTAAATTTTTGGAAGAAACAGGTAGAGACTCGTCATCACTATCAAAACCAAAAGGATCTCCAGTATCTTCTTCTTCTACTTTAGGTTTCTTCGGAATTTCTTGGATATCTGGTTTAAAATTGGGCCTCTTCTGCCCTAATTTAGCCATAAATGTCGTCTCTCCCCATTTTGTACTAAGAGTAGTCCGTTTGTTGGAAAAAACTTCATCAAATTTTGAACTGCCATTTCCTCCTTTCCTACTGTAAGTTTTTCCAAATCTGGATGTCATTTTGACACCTGTTTCATATTCCCTGTGGAAAGAAATTTAAGAAAATATAATCACCAATCTCTTAAGTTTTAAGCATTTTATAAAAATAAGATCCTAGGACTTGCTTTTACACTAGTTTAAATGAATAAGTTGAAGAGGCTTGTTTTCCATCCTATACTTCCATCCATCAGGCTTGGTGGTGTTTTGGTTTGTTTTATAATAAGTACATACTCATATGAAACTTAAAGAGTAAAAAAGTTTACTAACCAACTTGTAATGCAGTATCTACAAATCTAACTTAAGACATTTCTCAAGTTCCAAATGAACTATTCTTAATACACAATTTAACCAAAAAATAATAATAATAATCTCAATAGAGTACCCAAATACAAAATCATTAACCACAACATATTAAGTTTTCCAGGATCTAAACGATGTCAATTGACTAATTTTAGTTCTTTGAAATTGTACTGCTCATCATATAAAGGGTCAGAAAACTGCTATTTTCTCATCTACTACAATCTTGTAACTTCTACCTCACCTTAAAGACTCTGATTTTTGGACTAGTGTCATTTGAACTGACTTTTAAAAACGTTCTTTTAGTGGGTCATTTCCCTAAATTCAAGAATTCATTCATCTCATCTTCCTTATCGCTATAGTGCTGCGTTCATTTGCTGAGTGACATTTTTCCATTTTACAAAGACACACAATTTATTATTATAAAAATAGAAATAAACCAGGTGGTGATGGCACATGCCTTTAATCTCCCACTTGGGAGGCAGGCAGACCTCTGAATCTGAGGTCAGCCTGGTCTACAAAGTGAGTTCCAGGATAGCCAGAGCTATACAGAGGAACCCTGTCTCAAAAAATCAAAATAAATAAACAAAAAGAATAAAAAATAAAAAAATAGAAATACATAGCTTTTATTTTCCTATTCAATTTACAAACAAATCAATCTACTTGATTTACCTAAAAATATACTGGAAAAAAATTTTCAAGTGAAGTCAAAGGTCAAACATTTTAAAACTACAAGTTATGGTACTTTTACAGCACAATCAATCCTTATCCATTTCTTAACACTTTGACCTGCAGTTTAAATATCAATTTATCAATTCTGGGGGGTGGTAAGCAATGCTTAAGCTCTTGAAAAATCTTCATTACTTTGAAACTTATGATGGGAATAATATTTAACTTATGCTTTCAAATGTTTTCCATCTACACCTTTAATATTTTTATTAAGTTCTTACAACTTAATGAATCACTATTCAATTCAGTTCAGCAAATATTCATAAAAGACTCACCCCCACCGCACAACTAATGTTTGAAACCAATTCTGATTGTTCAAAATAATAATTTAGTCATCATACACATCTGGGCTAAGAGAAAATTTAGCTTTCCTCAGAGAATTTCCATTTTGTAGTATGGAACACTAACAAGCTTTATTGTCGTTCTTGTTAAACAAAACAAAGTATTGGGCAGCTACCAAAGTCAAGAAAATAAAGTCATGTCTTTAAGCTGTGATCTGCAGTCCTACATTGCTCTATTCCAACAAAACTGGAACGCTTTGGACACACATACATGGCAATCATCTAAAAATGCTGACTAAAGGTCAAACCAAAAATCTAGACTTGATCTCCTCTATGGCAACATCTGAAAATTCTCCGTAAAAACAGTCAAAACCACAAAGCATTCATTCACTGTTCAAAGTTTAAGGTCTGCAAATGAATATTTGATACTGAGTCAAGTGATAAGACAACTGAGAGCGTGTCTCACAAATACACACTGATGTATTATAACATCATTAAATACTGAAGAAATAACATCAGTGGCTTTTTAATATTAAGCACTGGGAAACGTGTAGATGAGGCAAATATGGCTGAGTTACTGTCTACTGAATCCAGTAGAGATGAATACAAGAGAGTTCATTGTACGATTGTTTTTATTGTTTTCTATAACTCCCATTAAAAAAAAAAGTCAGCAGACTCCTGCGATGGCATTATCTAAGCATAGCACATGTACAAATTCCGGAGTGGACATATCTGGCATGACATTTTACACACGTCAGACAAACTACCTTGTTCAGGCTCCAAACTTCACCAACAGTCCTAACTAAATAGCAAAGGAGGGGTCACAACTAAGTGTTTTCCGATCTTTGGGTCTCTGCCCAAAGCCCAGTCGGCTTCTGAGGAAAGGGTGCAGGGATTCAAATTAGGGAAGGGGGGTTCTCACACTTAAATTGCAGAGAAACCTAGCCTCTCTCACGCCCCCAAAGTGCATAAGGGGCTTCCATTAAGCGAGGAACGTGGAAGGGGGAAATGGGAGGAAGCAAGAATTCTCACCTCGGGCGGCGAGTGCGCCCGGGGCTGGAACTCAGACACCCCTCCAGCTGGACGCTCACGCAACTTTTCTCCTCCCAACCCCCACCGCCCAGGAAAGGGATGTCGCTTCGGACGCCCCGGAAGCTTCTGCCACCGAGTCCCCGAAGCAAGGCCTCGGTGACGGCTAGAGGCGGTGGAAAACTACGGAGCAAAGAATTCGGGACTGAAACCAACCGGACCACGTTCGGAACAGAGGAGTCAATCAGCCGGCCGCCCGGAAAAAGAACTCAAACGGGAAATTAAGAGGTGGAAGGGGAAAGAGTTCTTCAGATCGGTCAGTGCCGAACTTCCTTAGGAGCCAGGTGAGCAGCGAGACTCGCACCGCCCCTGCCTCCTCCACCCAGCCCGGCTCACTCCGGGCCTAAGCAGCCGCCCGAGACCTCACTTACCCTCGGCGCCTGGCGGGTGCTTTGGCCTCGGGCCGCCTCCGCCTCCCCCGCTCCCAACGGCCCACGGGCGGGCGCGGGAGCCCCGCGCGGGAGAACAGTGCCGACCGGTGCGCCCGAAGAGGCGAGGGGGTTCTGCTGCCGTCACAGCCAGCGGCTCCGCTTCGGTAAATAGGAAGCCCGGTCGAGGAGGGGGGGAGGAGCGGCGGCTCCGCAACTTCCCTCCCCAGCTTAGGCGCGCCGGCCGGGCAGAGCCTAGGCCTCCCTGACGGCCGCCGCCGGTGCCGAGCCTGCTACGTGCCCCCGCTGGGCCGCCGCCGCCTCCTGCGCCGCCGCCTCCGCCGGTGAATGGTCAGCGCTGGAGTTTGAACAGGGCCCTGAACCATCTCAACGCCATTTGCGCTCCCGGCCCCCACCTCCTTCCTCCAACAGCCGCTCGCTCCGTCACTCCGCTTCCCACAGGCCCCGCGCGGCCACCCGACCCCGCAGCCAATCGTACGGCCGCTTACTCAAACCGCCGCGCAGGCGCCGCGCCCCGCACGCGCCGGCTACTACCATTGGTCGGGCCGCGAAGCCCGACGGGAGTTGTAGTTCTCTCCCGCGAGGTCCTGGTGTCTGGAGCCGGTTCCGGAGCAGAGTTCTGGCTGCGGGCCTGCTGGACCTCACCGGCTCGGGAGCCAGTTCTAGTTCCTGGCCACGCGACGAGACGCAGGTGCGGCGCGGGAAGGCACGAGGCACAGTGCAGGCAGCTGTGTCAATCGTTTCCCCTCCAGGGACCCTCCGGTGTCTGGGGACAGTGGATCGTGCAGCTGCGCCGAGCCTGCTGGGCCACCGCCCGGACCTTGGAGGCGGGGAGCTTGGGGCCGCCCTTGCCTACGCAGGTAATGAGGACCGAAACCAGGAGGAGCCGGGTGCCGGTCTCTTCACGGCCACGATTCCGCTTTAGTCCGGCCGTTCCCCCTACTCGTCCCCACTCCGAACTCTGTCTCCTGTCCCCCACCTGTTAGCAGTGACACCGCACACACACACTTGGGGTGTTGTATGTTACTAAAGAATTATCGTCATCTTTATTGAATGTGCTTACGGTGATGTGGCTTTAAATAAAAAGGCATACTGAAGTGTGGACGGGTAAAATGATCCGATGTTTATTTTGCTTTAGACTGCGCCTGTGAAAACTGGAAAAGGGGAATAAATAAACTGAGGATGTTCTTTGTTGTTGGAATTGCGGGATGTGTACACACACGCTGTCCTACCAATGTTTGTATCTAAAATTGTTCATAATAAAGTTGTTCTTTTGTTTGGTTTATTTGGAGGGGTTGCTTGTTGTTTTTAACTGACTAGTCGGGGCAGGAAGGTAGTGGATGATGGACGGAAGTATTATTTTAAATTTTCCAGTCTACGGAGACTTTTTTCCGTGACAGTGTATTACCTAATTGAGAAATTTGGAGAAGCTTCGTTTTAAGCCTTCCATGGGGAAATAGCTTTCTAAAACTTAGCACAATCAGTTTCCCCTAGGAGAAATGTGTGCGTGAGTCATCAGACTTGGTGTCTGATAGGCAGCTAATGGAGACTCGCCTGAGAAGTTAGAAAACTACTAAATGTATTTAGGGAGAAGACCACCTTTTCTGCCAGATTTACTTTTAAGGTTCTCCCAAGTTTCGAGCCCCCCTCCAATGTAGTCAGGAAACTCCTAGAGGAAAAATAAAAATTTGAGGCTGGGCAGATAAATAAGTGGCAGAGTGCTTCTCCAGCATGGCCTTGGTTAGATCCCCGGCACTCCCTTCTACCAACCTGGGGGGCGGGGGAGGTAAATGTGCCCCAGTAGGAATTTAGGTGGATTTTAAACACACTTGAATTGTTTTCATTTTGATGCCAAGTCCCATAATTTACATTCCTGCATCTGCAGTTTCCCTGATACTGTGTATTTACATTCTCATCCTGGTTTCAGAGTAAGCCACCTGTTCCTTAACTTCCTCTAAGGAACCTGTTAACAGGTCTTGCACTATCTGTGGTATACATATATGACTTATTTGGGTCAATTTTGTCCCTTTTTTTTTTTTTAAATCGGCAGCTTGGGATCTTGTTTTGTCATTTGAAGATGACTGGCAGTGGTGCAGACTGCATTTAGTTTAATTATTTAGATGACATGGTGGTGGGTGCTAATTAAAGGGTAATTATCATCAGAGGCAAAAGGTAAGATCAAACAGCCAGAAGAGGTAGCAAGAGGCAGTTGCAAGATCTTCCTGGAAGAGTTTCTGAGACCAAGGGAAATATCCTTCTGGACTAACCCTGCTGGCGTTGGGCATTTGACAGGCCTTGATGCTAAATAAAACTAAAGTGGAAAGGTTAACTATTTAAAGAAAGGGTCTTTGGCACCCTTTTATGGGGTTTTATGTTCTTGAATTAAATGATAGAACTTAGTTGTGTTGAATTCCTGCTACTGAAAGAATGACCCATAGTCAGGATTTAGGCATGATCTTGTTGGGAAGGGATAATTCCTGTCCCCACCCCAGCTCCAGCCATCAGAATCTGCAAGTTAGTGGGATTCCCCCAGGCAATTGGTTCACACATCAAAGTTTGACAAGCACTGGTTTATAATATAGTCACAACATTTGGCAACAATATAATCCACCGAGTTTGTGTGAGGAAGGGGGAGAGCAAGAGTGTGCACCTATAATGCCAATCCTGAGGCTGAGGCAGGAGCGTTGAGCATGCCAGGTCAGTATGGACTGAGAATGGGGTTTGGCATATATAACTTGGTGGCAGATCACTCACAGGTCATATGCAAGCCCTGGGTTCTATTCCCAGCTCAAAAGAGTAAAGAACCTAATACATAGGAAGAATGAGGCTAGGGATTTTAGAGAACTCGTTTATACCTTAGACTCTTCTCCCTAGTATACAGAAAAGGAAACAGGAAGGCTGGCACTTGCTTAAGATACTGCAACTAACAAGGGAAGATCAACTTTATTGGATGTATATGGATAGTCCTAAATGTAGCAGAGTTACACGTGAAACCAGGTATGGTTGCACATACCTATGGCCCCTGTGCTAAGGAGGCTGAAGAAGAGGGTCATGAGTTTCAGATCAGCCTGGGGTTGGGAAAGTGGGGAAAGAAGTTGTACATGGTTTGGTTTGGTTTTTTGGGACAGGGTCTTGCCTTGTAGCGTTAAAAAAAAAAAAAAAAAAAAAAAAAAAAAAAAAAACCTAAAAACTGCACTTTAATGGGGAATGAGGAAGGATGTCTGGACGGAATGGGTGACTGTGTCAGAAGCGTAGCCCCCTGCGGACTAAATCCGCTGGGGCCTCCAGGATCTGGCTCTGTAGCCCTCGGGCGGCGTCCTCACAGTCCTGAAATGTGGCCACGCGATAGTCCACAGTGCCCAGGGCATAGCAGCCAGAGGACACCAGCAGGTAGGCAGGCAGTGGCCACAGGACTTCCTGGCAAGGGAAAGGTAGCTCCAGGCCCAGAGCTCCCATGGTCAGGGCAGCCCAGGCAGAGCCCAGGAGCACCAGTCCCCAAAGTCACTGGGTTAACTTCGTCATGGTCGCTCTGGGCGTCGCGTTAAGGTCCCCATCAGCGTCCAGAAGTCCTTGCCTTGTAACTCTTGACTGTCCTGGAACTCACTCTGTAAACCAGGCTGGCCTCAAACTCAGAGATCAGCCTGCCTCTGCTTCCCAAGTGATGGGATTAAAGGCGTGCTTCACCACCGGCCAGCAGTTGTACTTGGTTTTTGAAGGGAAATAACGTGCCTGGGTCTGAGGAGGTTAGACGCATGAATACCCAGCTGTGGTGTGTGAGGGCTCTCCACCTTCCTAGCCCTGTATCAGGACTGACAGAGATTGTGCCACATCCTGGGCTTGTCTTGAGGGGAGTTGAGACTCTTCTAGCCCCAAAGACTGTACGACCTTAACCTCTTTAGTTCTGTGGAAGGCAAATGCTTTGTAAGGCATTTGTGGCCATGGTCCTGAGTGCCGCACCAGAAAGTGAATGGATGACGTACAGGCCGGACCTATTTCTTTATTCATTTGTTTGGTTGCTTTTGAGACAGGGTCCTGCAGTACTCAGTATGACCTTCAACTCTTTAACTTTCTGCCTCTACTCCCAAGTCCTGCAATTACAGATGTGTACTGCTACACCGTGTTAATGTTTGTCTCAGAAACAGCTCTTTTCTCCTCCACAGTCCTCACCCCCGATGTCATGTGCTATTCACCTGATCAAAGACCCAGGCATTTCCTTCATCTGATGCCCTTTTTCCCCTCCTATGTCTAAAGGTTTCCCACCACTGTCCTAGTTACATGGCTACAATCCTGGATCTGAACCCAGTCTGTGCCCCTTCATGCTACAGGCTGCCTTTCTGTGTGCTGTTTAGTGAAGGCAAGACCCCCACTACCTGGACTCCCCCTGAGTGGACTTACACTCTCTCCTGTAAAGAAAAGTAGCAGGGCGCCTTTCTTCTGCTGTTCCTGTTCCCTTGTTCTAACTCAGGCATGGGCTGTAGCAGAACTAGCTTTACAAAATAGACCCTCAGTTCTTTTCTGAAAAATGTGTCGTAAAATATAACTTAAAGTTTAGTTTAAGCACTCAGGAGGCAGAGGCAGGCGGGTCTCTGTGAGTTCAAGGCCAGCCTTGTCCACAGAGTGAGTTCCAGGACAGTCAGAACTATTACACAGGGAAACCCTGTCTTGAAAAAAAAAAAAAAAAAGAGTCCAGTACCATGAAACCAGAAGTGAACAACATTTTTTTCCCTTTGTACTAAGATGTGGGGAAAAAATTATAGACTGTACATTTGCATATTGTAGTGGTTGGTTACAAAGCACTACAAGATGTGTACTAGACCCTGCCCCTTTCCTGCTGACAAAGCAGCCCCTCCTCTTTCCTGTCTGCACCCCACTGCTGCGTTCTACCTTCTCCCTCCCCCTATGTGTGGCTTTTCTCAGAGGCCAGGCTGTTTCCATCCATTTAGATGGAATGAATATTTAGGTGTTTAATGAATCTCTCCCAGAGAGAGAGAAAGGAGAAAGAGCTGCTTGGGATTGAGTCAAGGTCCAGCAAATGCGAGGCACGTTCTCTGTCAGCGAGCTTGTACCCCCAGCCCTGAGTAGCCATTTTAAACTGTTGTAGTACCTCACTCTCAAATATCGCTGCCCCATTTTATTTTATGTCTCAAGGATGTCTCTCTCCACATCTAACTCACCCTATTTCACATGTCTTGCATGTTTGTCTTCGCTGGGAAGAGAGGGCAGGAATCTTGTGTCAGCTCTGGTTAGGCTTGGTTTTAGAAGCTCTTGTTTTCTGCTCTTTAGACCCACAGACAGTAGGTACTCATCAAATAGCTCAATAAACAAGCTGCTCCTTGTTTCCGTCTCTTGTGTAGGACTTCGCCTTGAAAGGAAAGTGGCAAGACATTAACGGTAGTGTCAGGTAACTTAGTGGCTCCATAAAGTAGGGTTCCCCATGGAAGGGGGACTGAGCTCTCTAGCGTTACCTTTGGTCCTTGTGGTTTTTCATCATGAGAACAGAGAAGATGAGTACAATCACAGTTCCAATTACCTTGTTTTCCAGGATAATTGGAATATGTTCTCTGGAGATGGTGATATCCCTTGGGGAATAAAATATCCTCTAGGTAGTTTAAAAAAAAAAAAAAAAAAAAAGCAAGGGGGATTGCCTGGCCTGTGTTGTCTAACAAGACTTGGTACCCAGCAACCTCTAAGAGGTCTTGATTTCTGACTTTTGCCTCTGGAAATGGCCTTTCCCTGAGGTCCTCACCGCTAAAGCTGCATGGTACCTTGTCAAAAAAATCTAGATGCTTCCCCATCACTAAGACAACCTCCCAAATCCTTACCATGGCCCAAGGACCCTACATGATGGGCCCCTGACAACCACCAATCCCTCCCACTTTGCCAAGCCTACCTTCTGTCTGCCAGCTTTGAGCTAGCTTTTGCTTCAGGCCTTCGTGCTAACTGTAGCCTCTGCAACTCTCCATGTATGACTCGCTCCTTCACCTCTACTGGCCCTCTGCCAGCATTCTCTAATTCCTGTCGTTTTTCTCCATAATTATCATTGTGTTTTTCTTACATATTAGCTTAGCATGTTTTCTTCCACTACAGCAGAAGGAAGGAAGGGACACACAGACACCATGCCACACACACAGATATAAACATAAATATTTGCTAGCCAAGCACTAGCATTAAATTACTTCAAATTCTGTTCAGCTTCTATAGCTTGACTAACTTGTTTGTCGGTTTGGTCAATCAATAATTGCAAAAGATACATTAAAATCTTTGGCTTGGAATTTTTTTTTTCAGACCATCCTATTAGTTTCGGGTTTGCCTTTATTTTCTGAGGTTATCTTGTTGGACGTAGAAGTTTATGTGTGTTGCACTGGAGCTCCAACCTTCCCTGTGCCGGACAAGCACTCCACCACTGAGCTGACATGCCCAGCCCGGGATCAGGATTTTCACAGCTAGGGGAGTTGGAAGCTTTTGTCATAATTGAAGTGATTGGTAACAAATGTTGCAGGGATTTGTTGTCCGTTTCTGTTGTCACACTTTCTGTAACGTGACTGCCTCTGCAGTTTCTCTGACAATCAAGGCAGGCCCTGTAAGTTCCCCTAGTCAAGAGAAAGGGGCAGAAGTGATACAGTTCACATTGGAGGCTTAAGAAACCTAAAGCGTTCCCTTTGCAAATCTGCTGCCTCTGCCCAGAGAACAGGTCCAGGCTCGCTTGTTATTGGTGAGAAGCCACACGGAAAAGAGCTGAAGTCATCCTGTTCCAGTCAACAGACAGCAGGCCCCAGAGCTGTCCTACAGAGCCACCGAGCTGACCTGCAGCTGTCCTAGGACATGTGTGAGCCCACCTCAGACTAAGAGCTTCCCCACTGACTTGTAGTCTCACGTGTAATAATGACTATTTGTGCTAAGCTAAATTTTAGAGTGGCTTGTTACCTAGCATCAGTGTGATCCGGCTGTGATCTCCCCGTATTTAATTTGAAGTCTCAGCACCCACAGGGCTCTCTGGATTACTCAGGCAGTCTTCAGCTACCTTCAGATCTCTGTGGCAATATTCCCATATTCTTTTCTTAATAAAGCTCTCCAATACTATTTGCTTGCTTCTTTGTTCCACACTAGAATGTCACTATAAAAGTGAGATTCCTGTCCTTTTGATCTCTGCTGTGTCCTCAGCACCCAGCACAAAATTGCATCCCCCTTGTCCAGTGTGGCAGTCACAAGCTGAGTGTTGGATGAGTCCAGTCTACCCTGAGGTGTGCTAGATTTCAAAGGCTTGGTACAAAAAAGTATATAATTATTTAAATTTGCTCCCTGCTTAAATGTTAAAATGATATTTTATGCATTGGGAGAAGCAGAGTGTGCTGTTAAATTTAATTTCACATTTATTCATTTTTTGAGGTATGCTGTCATAAATTTGAGGCCAGCCTGGGCTATTAGAGAAGCTCTGGCAATAGAGGAAAGCAATAAAATGATAGAGCAGAGCCTTAAATGCAACCAGCCAAGTGCAAAAACCTAATCTAAAGACTGAATACTTTATGATTTTAGTGGTATGACATGTGGAAAAGACAAAACTACACGGACAGAATTCTTTAAAAACTCAGGGGTTCGAAGTGAGAGGGCAGAGGCAGGGTGAGTATGTGATGCACAGGAGACTGAGGAGGGTGACATGTTTCTAGAGTGTTGTAACCGTTCACATTTGTCAAAACTGTAGGACTATGTGCCACACAGAGCGACGCTAGTGTTCACTACGGACTTAGTACTGCCTCATTAAAAACAAGCATACCTGGCTGGGCAGTGGTGGCGCACACCTTCAGGCCCAGCACTCAGGAGGCAGAGGCAGGTGGATCTCTGTGAGTTCGAGGCCAGTTTGGTCTACAGAGTGAGTTCCAGGAGAGCCAAGGCTACACTGACAAACCCCATCTCAAAAAACAAACAAACAAACAAACAAAAGCATATCACACTGACTGATTCATAATAGGAGCATTTGGGATGGGGTTAGGAGAGGGAGGTTTGTGGAGACTCTGTATACTAAGTGCTTAATTTTTCTTTGAGTCTAAAACTGTTGTAACTGGGAACATCCTAAGTGAAATATGCAGGGCACAGAAAGGCAAATGCCTCGTGTTCTCATTTCCTAGGGCTGGAGACATGGCTCAATGGTAAGAGGACAGATTGCTCTTGTGAAATCCAATTTCCAGTACCCATGTTGGGGGACTCACAACACCTGTAACTCCAGTTCCAGGGGATCCCAGGCCTCTGACCTCTGTCGGCACCTACACACACACACACACTTAAAAATGATAAACATAAGCCTTTTTTGAAAACCACTTAATTCCTAGAATAGAAAGGGGGCTAAGAGAAGATTGGGTACCAAGTTGATACCTGCAGGTAGATAAAATAAGCTGTGCTCTGAAGAATAATTTGTGGCCATTGTTTACAGTAATTTCTTTATAGAAAGAACTAGAAGAGACAAGATTGAAATTTCCCTGCCTAAGTAAATGTTAGATATTTGAAGAGAGTCGGGAATGTTAATTACCTTTGTTTGATCATTACATATTTCATACATATATCAAATTGTCCCACTGAGCTCTATAAACCTTTTAGATTATTGTGTGTCAAAAAATAAAAGAAGTCTGTGACTAAATATATAACCTTCCTATCTTCTCATGTGACTGATGGCCATGGATCTGAAGAAAATGGTGAAAAAAAATTTGACTGGAAGAAAATAAATAAAACAAATTCAACTCTTCTAAGAAAAGCCTTTTTTTTCCCTTTTGCCTCAACAGGGAGGGTCCTGCTATATAACCCTGGCTGGCCTCAAATTTGCCCTAGTCCTTCTGACTTTGCCTGCTAGGTGCTGGGATTACAGGTATGTGCCACTAACCTGATTAAAAATAGCCCATTTTCTTAAAAAAATGAATTCACCCTTCCTTAGCCCCCAGAAGTCATACATTTGATAAATCACTTCCCTCTGCTTCCAAAACTTTAATGACGTTTGGCTGTGCCCAGAAATAACTCCATATGGTTGCTTGTTACCTTAAACACCTTCACTTCCCTACCACACTCCAGACATAAGATAGTGCTCAGGTATCAAGACGCCATGCCTGGATTTCTGCAGTTCTTTCTGCCCGAAACACCACTCTCCCTCTGCACGCCTTTTCCTAGATCACACAGCATACTCTATGTGAACCAATCATCCTATAGTCTTGCTCCCCATATGGTCTCTATTTTAAAACTCAGGCACACGGCATTACTGTCACGTGTGGCTCTTTCTAAAAGCATTTGGGGAAATGGATATGATAGATCTATGTATGCATAAATCTTGAAAATGTGGAAGAAGGGATTAATAACCTTGAGGTGGTTATATCAGACAAGGCAACTAAATGACCTCCATGCTCTGCTTGGAGCAAGAGCCCAGCAGGGAGGGTGAATCAGCTGACTCCAGATACAGGCCTCTGGGGTATCACCCGGTCCAGAAGTCAATCCACCTCTGCCTGCTTCCCACCTAAGCTAGCAGGCCAGGACCGGACAGTCCGGCAGTGGCACAGTCGTTATGGTTTCCCCCGTGTCACAGTGGGACTTCAGAGAGCCTGTGAGAAAGCCAGCCACTTGCACTGTTCTCAAAAGAGAAGCCCCATTTTGTTGAGTCCTCTTTGCCATCTACAACACAATCGCTGCATTGTCTCGGACACTGTCACCAGCATCTCATCACCGTTTAGGGCTCAGTGTATTACCCTACCATTTCACTAAGGGGGACCTAAAGAAAGCTGTTCCGGATAGCTGACTTTCCCAGGGCAGCAAGGTAACAACTCGGCAAGAGAGCCAGAGTTTTAAACCATGTCAGTCTGTCTCCCGAGATCTGAAACGTGAAGCCTGCTGTCCCAGGCCCTGAGGTTTAAGCCAGAAGGAACCCATCCTTCTGTTACCCTTCCAAGTCACAGGCTTGAGTCTGCACAGAGAAACAAGGGTCAGGGGTTGAGACTTTCCTGCTTGTTTAAGGAGAACGGTCAGAGCCTTGTTAGTCCCTGCAGCCACATGGTAGGAGATAACCAACTGGCGAGTGTTGTCCTCCGACCTCCACACGCACAGTAAAAATTGAAGAGGTCAAGTTGAGTCTGACTTGGAAGCCAGTTTATTTGTAAGCAGCAAGGATAGGGAAACAGACAGTCTACAGCATGTTTCTCAACCTGTGAGTCGTGGCCCCATGGCGCTCCAGCGACTCTTTCATATAGGTCACATGTCAGATATCCTGCATATCATATATTTACGTTACGATTCGTTAACAGTAGCAAAGCTACAGTTCTGAAGTAGCAACAAAAATAATTTTATGGTTGGGGGGTCACCAGGACATAAGGAACTGTATTTAAGGGTCGCATCATTAGGAAGGTTGAGAACCGCTGGTCTTTTACTAAAGCCAGGCTTGAGTTTGAGGCCACAGCCCTCTGTCTTAGTCAATACTGCTGCCCCACCTGGCGTTTTGAGTTCTCCAACAGCGCCAGGACAACTTAGTGCCACCGACTTCCCACCCTCGCCAGTTCTCTCTGTGCCCAGAGCAAAAACAGAAAGGAACTGAGACCCTGAAAGGCTTATGAATATCCCGGTTTGGAGTTTCTTCCAGTGTGAAACTCCAGCCTTCGGGTGGTTAAAAAAAAAAAAAAGCTTTCTCTAGGTTCCCATTTCTTTGCGTGCACCCCCAGCTCAAGTCGTCCTATAAAGTTCCTGAGCCGCTCCCAGGAGAGTGGGAAAGAACTCCGTCCTTTCTGTTACTCACGCCCGCCCTCGTGTATGGGGGTTGACTGCACAAGGTGAAAAATGACCATGCCTCTATTGGGTTTTCCCAGCTTGAGCCAAAACTTTTGAAAGATGAGGGGGTGATTTTGGTTGGAAAATTGAGTGGGCTAGAGAACGCAGACGTTGGAGCATTGTGGGGAGCCTGGAAATGTTCCAGAACCAGGATGAAGCCTGCTCCTGTGCCGCCCTCTCCAGCACCCAGAAACTCAGGGCCCTTGGCGGTCTAGCTGCGAAATTCCGATCCCATATCCAACCAGGAAGTGTGCCCCAATTTATTCTCATCCCGTGAGACAAGTGAGAAACAAGTGTTAGAGCGCTTCTAGAAAACAACCAGACGCGACGTTCGTCTCCTCCTGCAGAGCTAATCTCTTTGAAAGGTTTGGGACAGGGCCTGGCGGAGTGTCAGAGCTCCCAAGGTGTTCCTGGGTACTGTTACCATCGCTAGCAGCTGGGCTGGGCAAAGAATCCGACTTGATAATTTTTGGCAATAACTCGACAAACTATCGAATGTGGACAAAGAAACACATGCCAAAACTGGAGAGGGAGGGAGGGAGGGAAGCGGGGGGCCGCTGTGTGACTTATCTGTTCTCCAAGGCGCTGTGGCTTCAACCCAACTCCGCGCTGGGAGGCGGGACCGCCTATCAGCACCTAGAATAGGCCAGCTACCTGGGCGGGACTTGAATTTGGATCACCCCATCCACCCTCCACCGGCGACCTGCTTTCTATCCTTCTGCGCCGAGGCTGGAGACCAAATGGCCGCCTGTCCCGGCCGGGCTGGTGGCAGGAACCCGTGCAAAGAAGGGTCAGTGGAGTCGGAAAACTTCAACTTTGAAATCAGTGCTCAAAGGAGACATTAAAGCGAGTGGTCTGGGCTATGGGCTCTGCAATAATTTACCCTCATTTGTCTACAAACACCTGCCTTGCTCCTTTAGGTCAACAAATATTTACCGCTTCCTGCCCAAGCCCAAGGCGGTGCGTTCTTTAATCTCACGAAAGCTTTAGCCCGCTTTCTGGAAGACACACGGGGTCGGAGAGAAGAGGGGTGATTCAAAATATTAGCATTTCAAATGAATGCACCCCAGGTTGCCGGAATGGGCGGGGTGGGAGGCCGGGGCTGGGTCGCTTCTCCCCGGGGAATCTGCTTTGCACAAGGGACCTGACCTAGAATTTACAAGAAAAAGGTGCCAAGTAGGGCCTCCTTTGTAGTGCCGATGACCTCGAGGACACTTCCTGGTCAGAGCAGAGGCCTAGCTGCTTTGCTGGGCAGTCTCGGCCTTGGCCAAAGCTGTGAAAGTGGGGCAGTAAGACAAGGCAGGCGCGTCGGTTCAGGACGCTGGCTCCACCAACCAGCTGGAATCCGGAGTCGCCAGGGTCCAGCAAGCCACGGCAAAAGTAGCCCTCCCGCCCCACCCGGGATCTGAACGCCTGACCTGAGGCCATTGAGGCGAGAAGGGCTTAGCAGAGGTGGGGTTCCTCCGTTTGAGAGAAAATGGGAGCCCACTAGCAGTCTCGCAGCGAGCGTTAGGTGGTGGCCTTTGCGAGGTCTCTGCGCTCGCAATAAAGCTGACCCACCCAGCAAGCCCTAGGCCCTGAAGTCAGTGGTCTCTCTCTCTCTCTCCCTCTCTCCCTCTCTCCCTCTCCCTCTTCTTTCCCTCCTCCCTTTCAGCGGGACGGCGGCGGGGGGGCATTGAAGTTCAAAGTTATGGTAATTGCTCCAAGTTTGGCTTTTCTTGAGGGCAGTATCCAGTGCTCCCCGGCTGGCTCCAGCGCTCAAGATATTTTTACTTGAATGGATGAACCTTTTCATTCAGTGCCTTCCCCGCCCGAACTCTGGAGGTGTACCCCTTTAATCTGACTGTATTTAGTTTCTTCCAGAAAGCCCTGGATATTATGCAAAAAGGGGGCGTCATGCTAGGTGATAAGAACAATTATAATGGATCTTCTCTCCACAAGGGCTTTTGGGGCACAAGTGAATAAAGGCCTGGAGACTTAGGACAGAGTTGATAAACTACAAGGTCGGATTCCCTAGGCAGCCTTTGTACTATCTGGAGCTGCCAGAAGACCAAGTGGTGACAGTCTCGACCTTGGGCAAACATACATATAGCTCTATTAACTCTGTGTCTAGAAAAACGTTCAGAGCCTTCCAATTTTGCACTGTTTAAGACTTCACGCGAACTCTATCCAGACCCAGCTTTAAAGAGGCTGGCCTGGCTCATCAAACCAACCTCCTGACTTTATTCTCCTTGAACCTGCCAAGGTGGCCTCGTTGCCATCCCTCAGCAAGCAGTGAAGACGCATTTTTCGCTGGTAGTGAGCTTGTGCACTAGAGTGCTCCTTTGCTCTTCTCATTACTCACCTCTTCCCCTTCAGTCTGCCCCTCTTGCAGCCACAGCAATTCCTGTGCCTTCTGTTGCGTTTTTTCCACTGGTTTGTCTGAGTGCCTGTGACTGACGGGATCTTTTCTGACCCTTTTCTTACTTCATTAGCTCAGGTAACGTTCTCAGAATAGATTGCATCGCACTGAAGATGAGGTGCCCAGATGTGTGAATGGTGAATGGTGTGTGTGTGTGTGTGTGTGTGTGTGTGTGTGTGTGAGAGAGAGAGAGAGAGAGAGAGAGATTTGCTTTCTTTTCATTCTTTTCACCCCCCCCCCCTTTCTTTTCCCTTTTTTTTTTTTTTATTTTATTTTTCAAGACAGGGTTTCTCTGTAGCTTTGGAGCCTGTCCTGGAATTAGCTCTTGTAGACCAGGCTGGCCTCGAACTCACAAAGAGCTGCCTTGTGCGCCACCACGACCCAGCATTCTCCCCTCTCCGCCCCTTTTTCATCCCTCCCCAATCTCTCCTTTTTTTCTATGGGCATTTTGCTTTTTTGGAGACAAACTCCATCTAATAACCCAGGGATTCTCCTGCCTCCACCTCTTGAGTGCCGAAATTATGGGATGCTATCACCACTCCTGACTCAAACATTGCTTTGGATGACAGTGTCGTCAAATATGGCTCAGAAATCTTCAGGTCCTGGAAGGCACTCAGAACAAATCCTCGGGGTCCGTATACTTCACACAGGACAAGCAGCAGGGCTGGAGACTCTTTGGGCTGCCCACACTGAGGGCTCTACTATCTGGTGAGCTGTGTAGATACAAGAACATAGCTCTCGCCTCAACACAAGTAAGAGTTTAGGGCCAAATATGAATAATCTTGACCCTGCAACACAGATTCGGCTTACCCCAAATACTGTTCCGATGTGCTAACCATTTCGCGACCTTTTTAGTTACAGAACAAAAGAAAGTCATGAACTGGCCTAGCAAGATGGCTCAGCAGGTAAAGGCACTTGCTGCCAAGCCTGATGCCCGAGATTTGATCTCATAGGACCCATCTGATGGAAAGGAAGAGTTAACTCTCAAAAGTACTCCCAAGCAGGCACCCTCAGCTATAAATAAATTTTAAAAATTAAAATAATAAACCAGGGTACCTTTCTTTCTTTCTTTTTGCTTTGTTTTTGTTTTTTATTTGTTTTTTTGAGACAGGGTTTCTCTGAAGCTTTGGAGCCTGTCCTGGAACTAGCTCTTGTAGACCAGGGTGACCTCGAACTCACAGAGATCCATCTACCTCTGCCTCCCATGTGCTGGGATTAAAAGTGTGCACCACCACTGCCCAGCACCAGAGTACTTTTCAAATATGTTGGTGGGTATAGCAAATAGTGGGTAACAGCAAAGTGGAAAATCTCTGCTGCTATAGGTTTTAGACATCATCTGATTCTATCCTTAATTTGGGGGTTATTAGAAGGTTATCATCCTTAGTTTGAGGGGGGTTTGTTTGTTTACTTGCTTTTTTATTGGCTATCCAGTTCATAGCTTTTCCAAAGCCACAGAGTGAGACCCTCTTGGCTGGCTACAAGTTGGGAGTTGAGGCTCTAAAGAGCCTGACCTATAAAACAAAGATAACATCCACTGTGCTGACCTTCCAGAACTTTCTTTGTTTCTGAACTGCTCCCAAGGCCTGGCATTTCTTTCAGCTCCTTCACAGTCCTAGTGTCTCCTTTCTTTGTGTATCTGTACCTTTCTTTTTCATTCTTTCTTTTTCTTTCTTCCTTCCTTTCTTTCTTTCTTTCTTTCTTTTTTTTTTTTAGCTTTGAGCATTTAACATACTGTTTCATCAGTGTCTACCTGACCTAGCCTGGTGGTCAGCCTAGTGGTCAGTGACCACCTCTGAAGATCAGGAAGAAAAGGATTAGAGGACCTGCCGTGTGTTTGAGTGACAGAATCTTGCAACATAGTTCAGGTTCACCTTGAACTTGACGATCTTCCTGAGCCAAATGCAGACACTACAGGTGTGAGCCTCTGTGTGACTGTGGATTTATGCAATTGTTTGTTCCTGATGCTGGGAATTCCTTCCAGAACTTTATAGACACATGACATCGCTCTACCACTGCTACAAGTCCAGGCCCTTTTTATTTTACCAAAATGTGAAGGTTTTATCCACCTCTTGGATCTTGCTTTTTCTTTTTCTTTTCTTTTCTTTTCTTTCTTTCTTTCTTTTTTTTTTCTTTTTTTGAGACAGAGTTTCTCTGTGTTGCTTTGGATCCTGTCCTGGAACTAGTTCTTGTAGACAAGGCTGGCCTCGAACTCACAGAGATCTGCCTGCCTCTGCCTCCCGAGTGCTGGGATTAAAAGCGTGTGCCACCACTGCCCTGTGGGATCTTAGTTTTTCATGCGAAATGCATTGTTTACTCTTCTCCTCTCTGTGACAAAACTCCCGACAAAAGTCTTTTGAGGGAGGAAGGGCGTTTGAGTAAAAGTAAATGCCCATGGTTGCACACTGATATCAAGAAATGACTGAACAAATAAATGGGGAATAAAGACAAATTTCCTGTGCAGAAGAATTCCAAATAATTGACATAGATAATGCACCCGCCCCATAGGGTGAACTTAGTGACATCCTCCTGAGACTTCCTGTAGTAAGAGAGGGACCACAGCAAGGAAGCCCTGTGCTCACTTGAGGGCCAGGTGATGATGGAATGAAAAGCCACACGGAGAGAGCTATATACTCTGGATATAGGGATGAGAGGAGGGGCTTTACCTCAGTGATCATATTCCTAAGAATCCACCGGCCCTGCCTACGAATGAAAAAATCAAATTTCCATAGAGGAGCGTTCTACAGAATGCCTATGCTTTCTGATGGATTTTAAGGAGTGCTTAAAATTGCTGTGGTCAGCAAAACAAGGAAAAGTCAGAGAAGCTAAGAGGAACCTAAAGCAGTATATGAGTTCCTCCCTCACTGCAGTGGCCAGATAGCTGACAAAAACAAGTGGGGGAAGGAAGGATTTGTTTATTTGGGGTTACAGTGGGAAGGTACACCCCACTATGGAGGAGAAGGAATGGTGACAAGAACATGAGGTCCTTGGTCCCATTTGCAGCAGCAGAGCTAAGAAAGCTGACAGCCGGAAGCCAGCCTGCTTTCTCCCTCTTTCCTTCCTGTTGTCTCCAGAACCTCAGCCCACAACACAGTATCGCTCACATTCAGAGCGGGGGGGGGGGGGGCTTCCTAAGGCAGTTACATTCATCTAGAAACACCCCTACTGACAATACCCAGAGGTGTGTCTTCAAGGTAAAGCCCAGTCGCTATGACGACGAAGATTAATGATTACACAGGAGGTGTAATGATTAATGTGAAATGTTATTCTGGAGGTAGGGGGAGGAAGAGGTGGGGTGGGGGAACACACCTGTTATCTCAGTCCGTAAGAGGCTTCGAGGCAGATATTCCACATTTGAATTTGAGGTCAGCTTGGGCCATACAGTGAGTTTAGGCCAGTCTTGGCTACGTCGTGAAACCATGGTTGAAATAAAAAATCCAAACCTAACCAAAACAAAACATAAAGAAAGAGAAAAGAAGAAGAGGGAGTAGGGAGATGATGTCCAGGATAGGATCTTGCAACAGGAAAAAGAAAGTAGGTAAAAAAAAAAATTAAGAAAATCTGAGTAAAATATGAACTTGAGATACTGACACTGTCGTTATTGGCTTATTGATCTTTTAAAATGTACGGTAAGCTTATAGTTTAGATATGGAAGGTCCCCAAAAGCCCATGGGTTGGCACTATGAAGAGACCATGAAACCATAAAAAGCAGAACCCAGCCAGGGAGAAGTTTTGCAGTTACTGAGGTGTGTGTGTGTGTGTTTACTCACTTATCTGTTTGCTGGGGAGAGCACAAGCCACAGTTCATGAGTGGAAGTCAGAGTCAAATTCAGGCTCTGCTTCTACTCTGTGGGTCCTGGGGACTGAACTTGGGTTCTCAGACTCGGCAGCAAGCACCTTTACCTGCTGTGTCGCCTCACCGGCCCTGCTTAGAAGTTTCTGTACTACTGTGTCAGTTTTCCTGCAGGCCTAAAAGTATTCTTTAAAAGTGTTACATTTTTGAGATGACGTGTTTTAACAAATGACAAGAAAGGAGATGGGCTAAGTAGGGCGTGGCAGGCTAAAACATCAGCGATCCCCCAGTGCTGTCCCTGTATTTAATATCCCTGTCGGAGAAAGGTTCTCAGGGAAAGAGACGTACCGCCTCTCTTCAAACGACCGGCAGTAAGGATTGCTTTGCTTTCGGCATCCACAGAAGGGCAAACTCACCCATATGGTTTGCAGCCGTGGGAACTGGTCATGAACTAAGCTGGGTTCATCCCTCAGCAGTAGAGGGGTGGAGGGGGCCTGTGGGGAGCTGGAATAGTTTCAGGATCTGCTGAAGGAGACAGCAAATGTTCCTACTCAGCTGACTATAGCCATGGGGAGGAAGGACCCAGGACTACCCATATCTTTCCATATTTCAAAGAAAGAATTCATCTAGGTTTTCATGGGACATCTGATTTTAAAGTGTTGCTAAGTAATTCTAACTTTTTTGAAAGGCTGGCCTGTCTGTAAATAGGGTAGGAAACGAATATGCATACCCTCCATATATATAGGGTATGCATATATATATATATGCTTCATATATATATATGAAGCTTACTATATGAAACACACGTCTGGGCCATATCTAATCTGAGTTATCCTAATCTGATTTACTCAAGCTCAGGACCATCTTGGTTAATTTTTGTATGTTTGTATGCTTTATGGAATACATGTTTATATGTGCTATATATATAATTGCCTCTCTAAAATGTACACAAAATAAATGAAAAGGACCACGCAATTAGGAACCCGAGAAGCACACAACTAATAGTTGCTGGTTACAGAGCTGGAAGGGAAAGTTGTGCGGGATGGAGAAGTTGATTTACGTTTAGAACTTTGGGGTGGGGAATTAGCTCTAGCTGCATGTCTGCACTCCATGGACCAAGGAGCTATTGGGAGAATTTGCCCAGTGGCTAAGAATAGCTCTTCAAAAGCAGGGGGATAACTACAGGACAGATGTGGGTTATGTGTCACTCATTTAGGCAGAGCTAGACAAATGACCCCAGATTCCAGTGACTTGTAACAACAGCCAGGGTTTCTTTCTCTTGTATATCCTTCTTGGGTGATTCTAGGTCTTCTCTAGGGGGAGGTGTACACAAGCAAACTAAGCGAATCCATCTAGGTGTTGCTAGGAAAACAGGCAAGGCAAAGTATCTTGGCTCTTCAAAATCCCTGTTCCCCAGCCCCATCAGATGATATGGAGCACTCATACATTGCGGTGGCCGAAATAAGGATCTCCTGCAGGGAGGGACACGCACTGCCTTCACAGGACATAAGACAGTATAATCCAGGTGGCCTTCTGGTTTCTGATTGTTGGCCTATTTTCCTGGATGAATGTCACTAAAGCTGGCTTGACGAAGTGGGTCAGAATCAAGCTAAACTATCATTTATTACCTGAGGACCAGGCCCATTTCCTAATGGGAGATGAAAGAAACACTCTGGGTCACCAGTGAATAGACTGATTGTTTAGAACCTATGTCCAGCATCTCAGCTAAAATCATCTTCTCCCTCCGGTGCACATTAATCTGGGGAAGGCCCGTGTGCCTATGATTGTTTTGTAGCAGCTTGGCTGAGCCCAGGTATTTGCTTGTGCTCTTCATTTAAATAGCAACAGAAGGAAGAACAAAGTAGCGTGAACCTGAAATCCCAGCACCTAGAGAC
Organism: Myodes glareolus; assembly: GCF_982192425.1. Taxonomy (NCBI): domain Eukaryota; kingdom Metazoa; phylum Chordata; class Mammalia; order Rodentia; family Cricetidae; genus Myodes; species Myodes glareolus. Next base: position 36,095,073 of record NC_142030.1, on the reverse strand, counting down.
TGAGACAGGAGGGTTGTGAGTTCAAGGACAACCTGCACTATATAACAAAACCTGGTCTCAGAGAGACAGAGAGAATAATTTGAGTGATTATTATTCTGTATCCCATAAGTAGCATCATTACACATGAAAGGAAATTTCATTTTATTAGTATGGGTGTTTTAGGCTCTTAGGGCCTAATAATTCTATCATGAAACATAAGCCTGTTTGTATTTCCTTTGAAGAATCAACCCACACCAGGGTCAGGAAATGAACATCAACATTTAATCCTCAATCACCATTCAACTTCTGGCAAATGTTCAACAAGTCCTATTTTGGAAGAGGATCCAGTTCAAAACAGCATACTGCATTTAGTTTTCAGGGCGTGTGTGTGTGTGTGTGTGTGTGTGTGTGTGTGTGTGTGTGCTCCTGAACTGTGGCGCGTGTGTGGAGGTTAGAGGAAACCAGTAGGCGTCAGTCCTTATCCTCACTTTGCTTTAGCTAGGGCCACCTCTGACTCTGGGTCTCTCGCTCTCTATTGACTTATTTTATGTGTACGCCTAAGTTCCTTGTGTGAGTTTATGTGCACCAAGTGTGTGCAGGTTTCCATCACAGTAGCAAGAAATGGCAGTGGGTCCTCCTGGAACTAGAGTTTCACATAGCCTGGGTTGGCCTCAAACTTACCATGCAGTTGAGGATGCCCTTGAACCTCTGATACTCCTGTCTCTGTGTCCTAAGTACTGGGATTGCATGCGTGCACGGCTATCCCGGATTTATTTGGTACTAGGGATCAAAGCCAGGGCTTTAAGCATGCTATTCAAGCTCTCTACCCACTCAGCCATATGCCCAGCCCTTTACAATTTATTCTGGATGACTCAAATTTCCTCAGATTTGGCAAATGGAAGTACCTTCATGCTGGCTCATAGGTGGATTTTTTTTGTTCTGCCTTTGTTCCCTTTCTTCCAATGAGTGGAGTCTCACCATGCTGGCTCCAAGCACTCAGACTCAAGCAATCCTCCAGCTTCAGTGTCCCATGTATCTGGGACTACAGACATACCTTTGTACAAATCTCAAAAGTCCTTAGGATGTGTCCGTCACCTTCTTAGAGAAGGTACTTGCCTTTCTAATGCAAGAAGATATTTTGGGCCTCTTATTACGTATTCCCAGCTCCAACCCTTGAACCCATCATTTCTGTAAGTAGCTTTTGTTCTAGGGGGGTGTATTTGCGGGTGATAAGTATACTCAAGCTATGATCTAAGCACTCATTACTATTAGGATTCTGCTCTTCTCAGGGCCTCTTAGCAAACTGCAATAGTGAATAGCTTACAACACCCAAAGTATGCTGGAAAACACACACACACACACACACACGCGCGCGCGCACACACACACACACACACACCTATATCTTCCTATTTCCATATATTATAAACCTTGAGTTTACTCCTCTATCACAGGGATTATTAATTTTCTCATTTTGCGTACTCATCTCACTCTTCTGGTGAGATGCTGCGAAACATGGTTTCAATTCTTGTTGTTGTATATCCTTTTCCCATTTTTTTAAAGTATTTTTTATAATTATTTATTTATTATTTTATGTGCAATGATGTTTTGTCTGCGGGTACGTCTGTGTGAGAATGACAGAGCCCCTGGAACTGGAGTTACAGACAGATGTGAGCTGTCATATGGGTGCTGGGAATTGAACCCAGATCCTCTGGAAAAGCAGTCAGTGCTCTTAACCACTGAGCCATCTCTCCAACCCCTGTATAGCATTTTATATGTTCTGGAGATTGAACCCAGGGCCTTGACCAAGCTTGGCGCCCATTCTACCACACAACTACATCCCCAGTCCCCAGTTATTCATTTCTCTGTTTTGTTTTGTTTGTTTTGATGCATGTGTCTCCATTGTGGGGTAGTACATGTGTGTGCACTTGCCTGTGCCTATAGAAGACAGGAGACAACCTTAGTTATCATCCTATAGGAGCCTAGCATTTTCTTTTTGAGACAGGGTCTTTTGTTGGCCTAAAGCTCATTTGCCAAGTAGACTGCGCTGCCCGGCAGCAAGCCCAGAGACATTCCTGTTCCTATTTCTCCATAGCTGGCATCACAAACCATGACTGGTTTTATTATTTTAAGCGTTGATTCTGGAGGTTGAATTCAGGTCCTCATTCTTTCAAGGCAAACACGCTACTAACTGAACTCTTACCAGCTACTCCACCTGAATTATTCTTTTTTTTTTTTACCTGAATTATTCTTAATGTGTTTACTCAGAAGTTCAATCCCCTGTGTATAATCCATCATCCAGCACTGCTGTCACGCTGGTGAGAGTTTAGATGTCCTCATCAAATACAGTTGAGATCCAGATCCCATGTCAGTCTATCTGTCCCCCATGAATGCCTTCCTCTTTATCCTTTGGCTCCGAAAGCCCACACCAGGCTACCTCTCCATGTGATGCACTCTGCCGTGGTCTTGAAATAGTCCACAAATTCAATGAGAGTTCTTCCTCCAGCAGGTGCAATCTAATCCCACTCCCCCTCTTCAGCCTGGGTTGGATTTAGTGACTCACTTCCAATGAATAAAATATGATGGAAACGATGCTATCGGCACGCCTAGCTAGATTGCGAAGGAGATAGCCTCCTCTTGGCTCACCCTCTGGGATCACTCACTCCAGGAGGCACCACCCACCCTGCTGTGAGAACACTCAACGCACTTTTGAAGACCACGTGGAAAGAAACCAATTTGCTAGGCCCAGATTCCCAGGGACGACTGAAAAAGAAACAAAAGAGAGTCACCTTGGAAATCGGTCAACAACTTCTATCATAACTTCAGATAATGGCAGCCCTCAAGGCCCATGCACTGTAGAACAGAACAAGCCATCCATGCTAGGCCGTCTTGATTTTCTTTTCTTTTTCTTTTTAAATATATACAATTAAAAATAGATTGATTTTACTTTTGATTACATGCTATGTGTCTGTCCTTCTGTGGGAATCTTCTCAGCTGATGAGCTATCCCTGATGTAGGAGGGTCATCTGTCTATGTGTTACTTTCATTGGTTAATAAAGCTGGCCAGGCGGCAGGAAGTGGCCCGCCATTCCTACAACACATCCCTGTAATCCCCTTTTCTGAATTTTGATTCACAGATGTGTGAGATACTAAAAGGTTGTCGTAAGTGGGGTGGAGGTGGTGCATGCCTTTGATCCCAACACTCAGCAGGCACAGGCAAGAGGATTTCTGGGAGTTCAAGGCCAGCCTGGTCTACAAATCAAGTTTCAAGACAACCAGAGCTGTTAAGTAGAAAAACACTATCTTGGAAAAATAGAACAAAGAGAGACGGGGTGGGGAGAGAGAGAACTAAAAAGTTGTTGTTTGAACCTGTTACATGTTCAGGTAATTTCTTCTGAAACATGAAATAATGAACACACTCTCACTTTCTCGTTCAGGTTATTATTTTCTCAGTGTTTCCCAAAGACTGGTATATTGAGACTTAACACAGTGTCACGGTGTTGGAAATGGCATCTTCTGGGAAGTACTGAGGTTGTGGATCTCCACCCTCATGAGAAAATCAAGGCGATTATAAAAGCATTTGGGGACTGGGCTCCTAATCTCCATGCCATGTGAGGGTGCAGGAAGGGTGCCCTCTAGATACTATCACCTTTATCCTTGGCTTTCTGTAACCCAGAACTATGAGAAACAAATTTCTATACCTAACTCTGCTTCAGGAGTACAGAACAGACTAAACCAAGCTTCGCGTGCCAACTTCTTTGAACACCATCTAGCTCTTCCCAGCTGTGTCCACCCCATGCTAGGACAGTCTGTGAAGATGTCCTCCTCACCCAGCTCCCCCAGGCAGGCTGCCCTACTAACCTAAATGCCCCTTTTAGCCCAGCCTGCTTCCGGATTCCACCCTGTGTCACTGTCCCCTCCCTCTGGTCACACATGCCTTCTTCTTTTCACTGTTCTACTTAACACCTTCAAGTTTGAGTTTTGCAGGGAAGGAAGAGACCAAACAGAAAGAGGAATGAATGGCAGCAGTCAAAGAAACTGGGAGAAGAAAAAGAATGGACGGCCTCATGCCCATCCAACTGGTTCTTTTAATCGCCCAGGAGCGTTCAGAGCAAAGTTGTCATCCACAGTACTTGAACTGCTCATTCCCTAAAAGCTGTTTTTTTGTGACAGTTACTGTGTCTTCTAGAATGTTCCCTTAGTAGAGAGCTCATCAGTGGCAGTTGCAGGCAATGATAAATTTTCTTTTTTATTGCCGCATGCGATAATTTGCAAGCTTCCATCCCCAAATGATTATCATGTTAGTTATATATTGGTGCATAGCAAATTTTCTACCCCATGGGGACTTGGAGGAACTTGTCATCCGTGCCAGGATCTTTTACAAGGTGATGCTCAGGGTATCAGCTGTGACAGTGATCTCATCTGAGCACTTAACTGAGGAAGGAACCATATTCAAGTACAGTTCTTGACAGAATTCATCTGCTTATGAAGTGTTGGTCAAGGATCACTCTCGGGATGTGGAGACTCCGTGGATGGTGGGAATGCAAACTTGTATAGCCATTATGGAAATCAATATGGCTATTTCTCAGAAAATTGGAAATGCTCTACCCAGCTATACCCAAACAATGCTACATCATACCAGAAGGACACTTTCTCAACCATGTTCATTGTGGCTGCATTCCTAACAGCCATAATAGTCCCTCCACAGAAGACTGGATAAACAAAATGTGGTACATTTACACAATGAAACATTACTTGGCTATTAAAAAATGACATGATGAAATGCTCGGACAAATGGATGGAACTAGATAAAAGTCATCCTCAGTGAGGTAACCCAGACCCAGAAAGACAAACCTGGGTAGGCATTTGCTTGTAAGTGAACATTGGCTATTAAAGAAATGATAACCAAGCTACAACTGGTAGACCCAGAGAGGGTATGTAAAGAGGAAGGGCCTAGGGGGGATGCATGGGTCTCTCTGGATCGGGAAAATAGAGTAGATTTTACAGGGGACTGGGGCAGATGGGGACAGAAGCAGAAGTGACCAGGTGGCAGGGGATGGGATGGAGGGAGAGAGTGCGGGGAGAGATGGCTGGAATTGGGGGCCTTTTGTTGGGTGGTATGGAAACCTAATATAGTGGAAACTTCCTGGAATCTATGAAAGTGATCCTAATGAGGACTTCTAGTAATAGAAGATATCAAGTATTAACTGGTCCTCTCTTTCTCTCTCTCTCTCTCTCTCGGTTTTTCGAGACAGCGTTTCTCTGTGTATAGTCCTGGCTGTCTTGAAACTCACTCTGTAGACCTCCAACTCACAGAGATCCGCCTGCTTCTGCCTCCCGAGTGCTGGGATTAAAGGTGTGCGTCACCTGGCCCGGCAGGTCTACAAGAGGTCTACAAGAGCTAGTTCCAGGACAGGCTCCAAAGCTACAGAGAAACCCTGTCTCGAAAAAACCAAAAAGAAAAAAGAAAAAAAGAAAGAAAGAAAAAGAAAAAAAAAGTGTGCGCCACCACTGCCTGGCAACTGGCCATCTCTTACTACCAAGCAAGGCTTAAGTGGTGGGTCTTGGTTGCATTCAGTTAAATTGTTGACCAAGGGGGTCTCATTGAAATCCCCAAACAGCTCAGGCTGATGCTAAAACAAGGGTTTGCTCTCTGCAAACTGATAGTAGGGCCCCATTGCCAAGAGCAACACCCACACAACTCACTGAACATAGAGAAGTTGAGCTGGTGCCTACACGGTACATGGAGCCTTCACACCTAAGCTATATGTCTTTGGTGCAGGAAGGTACTCTACAGACTGCTGAGAGAGAAATGTGGATACCAACCCAGCCGTGAAACCTAATCTGTCCTGCCTGTAAAATATGCTAGGGCAATGGTGGCACAGAACTTGTGGGAGTAGCCAACCAATGTCTGATTTGACTTAAGGCCCACTCCACGAGAAGGAATTCATACCTAACACTACATGTGAAATTACTTGGTGCGAGTGAGAAGGAAACATGGAACATGCAACAAACCTGCTAGAGGGAACATGTACAGGCCTGGGGAAGTCAGTGTGCTGAGAGAGACAGAGAGAGACAAAGAGAAAGACAGAGACACAGAGAGAGAATGAGAGAGAGAGAGACAGCTTTCAGCTTTTAAAGACTGGCAGCGCATGCGCACAGGGGGTTGATGGGACTACGTCATACACAGATGACAGGGCTCACACATGTGCTCAAGGGCTTAGCTGAGTCATACGTGGATGATGCAACCACACCACATGTGGGTCACGTGGAGCCCTTTAACATCCCTGAGGGCCATTAAGGCACTTCCGCCTGAGGGCTTGTTTGTACATGCATGGCCCTAGAACCCGGAAGTGTCAGCCTTATTGTGGCTGAAATCTTAACAGCGTGGGTAACCAAGAACCAAAGACTAGATAGCCCAAAGGGTGGGGGGAGCTGGGCTGTGGTGGTACTTGCCTTTAATTCCAGCACTTAGAAGGCAGAGGCAGGCAGATCTCAGAGTTTGATGCCAGCCTGGTCTACAGAGTGAGTTCCAGAACGGCGAGGGCTACACGGAGAAACCGTGTCTTGAAAAACAAAAACAAACAAAAAAAAAGCAGTGAAGGTGATTCCTAATGATAATCTGCTATACTCAGATCAGTGCCTCCTCCAGCTGTCGTCAGAGAGGCTTCCTCTGGGAGCAAATGGGAGCAGATGCAGAGAGCCACAGACAGATACTATGCGGAGAGAGTCTAAAGTTCATTGTTCAGGGAATCCTGTGGAAGAAGAGGCAAAAATGTAAGAGTCAGAGAGGATTCAGGACACCAGGAGAACATGGCCTCTGAATCACCATATGAGCTCACAGAGACTGAAGCAGCAAGCACTGGTCCTACATGGGTCTGAACCAGGTCTTCTACATATGTGTTGCAACCATTAACTTTAGTGTTTTTACGGGACTCCTGTATGCAAGAACAAGTGCGTCTCTGACTCTTCTGCCGGCCCTTGGGACTCTTTTTCTCCTGTGGATTTGCCATTTCCAACTCTGATATGAAAGTATTTGTTTCATCTTATGTTTTATTTTATCATGTTTGACTTTTTTTTTTGTTTGTTAGGTTTTTGTTTTTGTTTTTCGAGACAGGGTTTCTCTGTAGCTTTGGAGCCTGTCCTGGAACTCACTCTGTAGACCAGGCTGGCCTCGAACTCACAGAGATCCACCTGCCTCTGCCTCCCAAGTGCTGGGATTAAAGGTGTGTGCCACCACTGCCTGGCAAGCCACCTTATTTTGTAACCTGGTCTGGAAGTGATACTTTATCATGTCTGTCCTAGTCAATAGCATGTCATACTAGGTATGAATTACAGAACAACATGAGAACCAAGAGGCAGAGATCTTAAGAGGCACGAAGAAAGCTACCAACATCCACATTACTCTCCACCCTTCCTAGAGGAGATGGTTTCCACCTCAAGGCTTCATATAAACTGCTGTTATATTCAAAGTTCTTGATTGCAAAATTTAAAACTAGCTCTAATTAATGTAAGCAAAAATAGTCTATAAAATAAGGCTTGGAGTTCTAAAAAGTTCTTTTTTAAGATTTGATTTTAAGGGTGGGGGTGGGACAGGCCTTTAAACACAGCACTCAAGAGGCAGAGGCAGGTGGATCTCTGTGAGTTTGAGGCCTGCCTGGTCTACAGAGTGAATTCCAGGACAGCTAAGGCTACATGGAGAAATCTCGTCTCGAAGAACATCAACAACAAAAATGGTTTTGTTATTTCTATTTGTGTGTGTATGCATGTACACACATGCTCATGCACACGTGCCACACATGTATGTGAGTGTGAACCCATGGAAACCAGAAGAGAGTATCAGTTCCCCTGGAACTGAAGTTACAGGAGGCTGTAAACTGCCTAATATCAGTGCTGGGAGCCAAACTCAGGCCCTCTGGCAGGACAGCTGATGTGTTTAACCACGCAAGCACCCTAAAAGTTCCTTCAAAGTTCTTGATATTATCAATACAGCCACTAAATATATATGAGAATTTTTTTTGAAAGAATAAGTCAGAGGATAAATGCATGAATTAATGAACTAGGTCTCTAGTTGATGTTATCTGGTGCCTTACTCCGTTTTAGAAGGAGGTGGTGGTGCACACATTTAATCCCAGCACCTGGAAGGCAGAGGCAGGCGGATCTCTGTGAGCTGGAGGCCTTTACAAAGTGAGTGAGTTCTAGGACAGCCAGGACTGTTTCACAGAGAAACCCTGTCTCAAAAAACCAAACCAAAACAGAACAACAATGACAACAAACAAAATAAAAATAAAAAGAAACCGTTAAGTGCTGGAGACCATCACTATGAAACCGTTTTTAAAAGTAGGACCCTGGGGCAGGGAGACAGCAGAGGCAACGAAGTGCCTGCCTTGTAAGCATGAAGGTCCCAAGTTTCTTAATGTGTGTTTGGTTGTTTGGCCGGTTGGTTAAAAAAATAAAGCCAGACATGCTGGCATACTTTTGATCCTAGGCTGGGAAAATAGAGTCAGGCAGATACTTAGATCTTACCTACTTGGTAAGCTCTATGCCAGAGAGACCTTGTCTCAAAAAACAAACAAACAACAAACAAAAACTAGGTGACTCCTAGGAACGACACATGAAATTGTCCTTTGCCCTCCATATGCTCATGCAAACATGTGCATGCTTGCACACACACACACACACACACACACACACACACACACAACCCTTCTTACTATTTGCCCACACATACACCCTACTTGTCTGCACACACATAAACAGGACTGCTAATCAATTGGAGATTTAATGATGAGATTTTGTTTTTGTTTTTTTAAAGAGAATTAGAGAAGAAAAGTTTCCTAGAAGGTACTGTACACACTGAAGACGTTGGCTCTGTCAGTCCTATGAAGTTGAGAACTCATCAGTTTTAATACTGTGCACACAGCATTGCAGACTTGGTGACTTATGAGATAGCCATCCTGCTATTCTTGGTTCCCGATGATAACTGAGCTCTGCTTGACAGTTCTTACTGGAATCTCCTAGGCAGCTGTCAAACCCCCTAAGGGCTCACTCTGCGGCTGGATCCACAGCCAGAGATTCAGCTGAATCCATGTGGCCACCACATGACACTTAGATTCCATGAATCGGTTTCTCAGGAAGGGAGAGTTTAGCAGAAGCAGCTCTGCCTTTAGGGCCCAGTCTCAGAATCACGTTGCAATGCTCCCCTGCGTTTGGCTAAGAACAAATATAAGGGACAGCCTGTATGCAAGAAAAGGGGGAATTAACTCTCTCTCTCTTTCTCTCTTTCTTTTTCTCTCTTCTCACTATACATTCCAATTCAGGACTGCAATCCTCCTGCCTCAGTTTCCCAAGGGCTAGAATTATAGATGTCCATCACTATACCAGACTTGAATTCCACTCCTTGTGGGTAGAATCTTCAACAATATATGGGCACATTTCGTTGTTTTTTTGCTTTTTTAACTATCATAGTAGTATTGATTTGGTTATTCTATGTAAGTAAAGTCTTCCGGGCAATGGCGATGGCAGCTGTAAATGGGCAAACTTTGTTTTATTGCACTTGGCAAATAATAGGTTATTTACAAATTGAAGATTGCGGCAACTGTGTATTGTGCAAGTCTATGGTGCCATTTTCCCAACAGATCAAGGAGTTAGGCATTTTTCTTTTCACAAGTAATACACTATAGTACAACATCAACAAACCTTTTAAGAGCACGGGGAAAACAAAAAAGCCACGTGACTTGGTTTATGCTTTTTAATCCTGTGCCGTGGGGGTTGAACCCACCATATCTCTGAAGTATGCATGATAAGGAGGACACACACCAACTCCAGAAGAGCCAGGCATGAGAACAGCCTCCGGGCTTGGTGTGGTCCAGGGCATGAAACAGAAAAGCCAATTTCCTAAACCCAGGGTTGGATGGCTCCCAAATGCTCAACTCGCTGGCTGGGAGAGCTCAGAGATGCTGTCTGACCTGACACACACAGGGAAGGATTTAAATGTGGACAGACCTGTTTCCAAGTCTGGTTCTGCTGCCTACCAACCCTTCTGCTTGGATGAGTTACTCCCTATCTCTTGAGGGATCCTATCTGTCAGGGACCTGGCAGAGAGCAGATGACACACTCGATTGGGTAATTGGAGGAGAGTGTAATGTGGAATAAAGGTCCTATTCACACAGGTGGAGGGGAGGTGTAGGGTATCCACCTGGGGAACACGGTGCTGTGGGACTCAGAACTAAGAACAAAAGGGCGGCCGTCTCTCTTGGGCCCATGGGAGCTGAAATGAAGAGGGGCTTTCAGAACCTGGGGACAGAGAGGCTGTTTGAGGACCCACCGTGTGGAAATAGAAGATGTTGGTGGTGCTGGCAGCAGCTGGCTGAGGGAGAAATTCAGGGAGCAAGCTCTGCTTTCCACATGTCACCTCCCCCTGAGGTTCCCTCATTGGCAAAACTCAAGGGAAGGTCACCGAGAGAGCGTCCTGCGGCTGTCTGAGTAACAGCCTCCAGGGAGGGAGGAAAGCCAATCTATCTAGGCGCAGAGAAGATATTCTGAGCAGATTATATACCACACACACACACGTGCACATATGCACAATGACACACAAGCACATACACACAATCACACACATGCACATACACACTCACACTCTCACACAGAGACATACACACACACACACACACACACACACACACACACACATGCTGTAAGGTCCATAAAACTGCTTGGTCCTGAGAAGACAATCAATAAATCTTAGTTCTAACTCCCCATTCAAATCTCTGCTTGGAGAGAGCTATGCAAATGGAAGGAAGGAAATGGCTTCCCAAACAGCATTTAACAAGCTTGGGTTCAATTCCCAGCAGAGGAAAAAAAAATAAAGAAAGAAACCATATCCACATTTGTGGCTTTGCTTTGTCTTTGAGACACAGTCCCCCTGTGTAACCTCGGCTGGCCTGAAATTTGATAGGTAGACCAGGTTGGCCTATGCCTCCCACGTCGCGCAATTAAAAACATGTATGCACTATCACACACAACATCGTTTGGGTTTATGCAAATACCTTTCAGGGACTCCGTCGTTTGCCTACAGGAAAGAAGAAGAAAAGCAAACAGGGACAGTTTTCTGGTGCTAGAGATTGCACCCGGGACCTAGCACATGAGAGCCAAGTGTTCCACCACTGAGCGGCATTCCTAGTCCTATTGGTTGATTAATACATGAGAAAAGAAGAAGATTCAAGGCACTTCTGTCAAAGTACTGTTACAATAAATAATAGTTTTGTTCAAATTTCATAGGTTTGTGCAAGATTCCAACAAGCTGGACAGTGCATTTTCGTCTCCATGACTGGATTTGAACCCAGCGCCTTGCACACGTGAAGCAGGTGGTATAGTACTAAGTGATAGCCTAACCCCAAGGCACCTGGTTTTAAAGATTTGGTTTTACTATTTTTTTTAAATTATGTATATCTAGCCGGGTGGTGGTGGCACATGCCTTTAATCCCAGCACTCGAGAGGCAGAGTCAGGCGGATCATAGAACGGAACATAGAAGAATCACCCGTTCTTGTAATCATCTTTGAAAATATAGGAGAAATTGAAATCTGTTTCTGTGACCCTTTCGCAAGACAAACAGCAAATGCCTGAGGGATTTTCTTTACATACCAAATAAGAAATCAGTTCTGGCTGGGCAGTGGTGGTGCACGCCTTTAATCCCAGGAGGCAGAGGCAGGCGGATCTCTGCGAGTTTGAGGCCAGCCTGGACTACAAGAGCTAGTCCTAGGACAGGCTCCAAAACTACAGAGGAACCCTGTCTCAAAAAAACAAAACAAACAAACAACAACAAAAAAAATCAGTTCTGGGACAAGGGAGATGGTTCAGCTGGTAAAGGCGGTTGCACCATAAGCCTGAGGTCCTGAGTTCTAGCCCCACAACCCACATAAAGGTGGAAGGAAGGTAAGGGCCAACTCCACAGAGGACACTGCATGTGTGGTCACACACATCACACACACACGTGCACATACACATTACATTCAGAGAGAGAGAGAGAGAGAGAGAGAGCAATAACAGAGCAAATAAAGTTTAAAACCTTTTAAATTAGTTCTGCAGTAGACATCAGCTGGTACCTGTGGTCTGTGGTGGTTGGAATGAGAACGGCCCCCATAGGCTCATACTTTCTCATGCTTAGTCCCCAGTCAGTGAACTGTTTGGAAGGAGGTGTGGCCTTGTTGGAGTATCTCAGTGGGTTTTGAGGTCTCAGTAGCTCAAGCCAGGCACAGTTCCTATCTGTCTCTCTGTCTTTCTCTCCCTTTTCCTGCCTGCTGCCTGCTGATCGGGATGTAAGCTCTGAGCTCCTTCTCCAGCACCAGGCCTGTCTGACGCCCCACTCCCCACCATGAGGAGACTGGAGTAACACTCTGAAACTGTAAGAAAATGCTTTCTTCTATAACTGTTGCTTTGGTCATGGTGTCTCTTCACAGCAATAGGACAATAACTAAGACATGGGGCAAGTGAGATGGTTCAGTGGGTAAAGGTGCCGGCACCGTAAGCCTGAGGTCCTGAGTTCTAGCCCCACAACCGACGTAAAGGTGGAAGGAGAGAGCCAACTCCACAGAGGACACTGTGCATGTGTGCCCACACATACATCATATACAGATGTGCACATACACACACACACACACACACGCATGCACGCACACATGCCTGCATACTGATTGGTTAAGTTTAAAATCTTTTAAATCAGATCTACAATGAACACCAGCTGGGTTTCTGTCTTTCATTCAGTTCAGTTCAGCCATAGCTTGAGAGTCAAGTCCCTAAGGGCGTCTCCTCAAACTTCAAACGGCAGGAACAAGGTCAACCTCCAGAACTCCCGATTGCCCATAAATTGGGGTTCCCATGAGCCATTCCTAGGGTTTGATTAATTTGCTAGAGAAGATGATAGAAGACAGAGAAACACATCGACTGTCAACAGTACAGGGTGTTACAAAGGATGCAGATGAAGATGTTCATGGGGTGAGGAAAGGGTGGGAGGCTTGCAAACCCTCTCCAGGCACCCCACCTTTCGAGCACCACCAGAGTCACATTATCTGAAGCCCGTCCTTTACGTTTCCTGTGGCGGCTTCATGGCACAGACACGAGTTGTTAGACCACTGGTTTTTAACCATCATCTGAACTTTCAGTCTCTCCTTTTCTGAAGACTGGGGGTGAGGAGATGGTAAAAGCTGAAAAATCCCAACCTGCTAATCCTGCCTTGGTTTCTGGTAACCAGTCTCCATTCAGAAGCTAGATTATCTGAGGCTGGGGGCCAGAGTAAACTCACTAGCACACGAGAGGATGCCTGATACCTCTGAGATTCCCAGGGTTGTAAGGAGAGAGGATGCTAAGAAAGGCAGGCAAAGACAGACATGAGTTTTCCCACTTCAGGCCATCTGAGGATTTGGAAGAAATTTCAGAATTACTAAAACATTCTGCCTGATGCAAATGAAAACTGATACTGGGCTGTCACCCATCAGCCAACCTCAGGAAGTCTATGCTTCACTTTCATCCTTCCCTTTGGAAATTAGAAATATAAGGACACGAACGGACTTTTTATGAAGAAAATCACCTACAATCTTATATCCTAACACAGCCACTTTTGGAGGGTGACGTTATATGGCTTTTGATCATGTAAGTTGATCTCATTATATAGTTGTAGGTAATTTTCTCTACTTGTGTGTGTTGTTAGTAGTTCTGCATGGTGGAAGAAGGGATCTGATCTCTCTCCTGCCCATCTTATTAGTTATTAGTTGTTAGTTAGTTAGTTAGTTAGTTAGTTGACAGTTGAGACAGAGTCTTGCTGTGTAGCTCAGGCTGGCATGGAACTTACTATACGGCCTTAAATTTAAGGCAATCCTTCTGCCCCAACCTCCCTAATGTTAGGATGACAGGTATGAACCACCATGCCTGGATTGGCTTGTTCATCTTATTTATTGTTATTATTATTATTATTATCATCATCATCATCATCATCATTATAATTGTTGTTTTTCAAGACAAGGTTCCTCTACGCAACCCTGGCTGTCCTTGAACTCTATCTGTAGACCGGACTGACCTCAAATTCATAGAGATCTGCCTGACTCTGCCTTCTGTGTGCTGGGATTAAAGGCGTGTGTCACCACCGCTCAGCTGGTTTGCTCATTTTAAAGGATGGCAACTTAGACCCCTATAGCAACATACGGGTTAACAAGAGAAAAATGTACTTTGTTTGCTTGTTTTGTAGATTGTGGTTTTATGTGACAAGGGAGCCTTCAGACTGAGAACTCAGACACCATGGACTTGAAAATTTCCCCAGTGCTTCGTTCCTCTATATTGTAGCTGTGATTTCCCGAGAGATTTTACTTTGTCAAAGAATAATTCACCTCATTTTAAGCACAAATGATGAGGCAGAATCACTTCACATCTTGAGTATGTACGAGATCAGACATCTGTCTAGCACAGACCATGGCGCAAACTGATAGTTAACTTATCCATACAAATAAAATGTTCTGACCTATGAACGTATCAAATAATGAGACCAATTAATGATGCAATCCTGGACCACATGAAAAGACAGAGACATCCCACGGGGTCACAGAGGCACCCACCAACCCATCCTCAGACCCTTCACACATGCACCATGAGATCTGCGAGGTGATGAACTCCCGACTATACCCCTACCCCACACACCAGGGTTCAGCTCAGCAAGATCCCCCTGCTTGGCCGTTTCTCCAGACCCATCCCAGCCATCCTGAATCTCTCTACCTGGCTAGGAATTAAAACCAGTGTTGTGTCTCAAAACAATTCTGAGAGAGGACTCACCAGCCCCTCATTGGCCTGAGTTTCTGCTCTTGCCTTCAATAAAGCACCTTTGAACCTTGTTGCCATTTTAACCCGTTCATCACCGGCACATGTGTCTATCAGTGTAGGGTAGGTGATGTACAAACTGGAGTTGATGCCAGTGATGAAAAAAGGACCAAAAGAAACGGTGATTGCCAATGGTCGTGTCCAGGAAATGAACTCAGTAGTGGTTGCTGACTTACAGCCAATGACATTGCCACGGTTTATGAATTAAGTAAATTCCAGTGGAAAAATACTAATGTATCTATCTACCTATGTGTTCATTGTAAACTCCCTGGATGAACTATCTATTTTCATGCATGGGGTAGGGGCAGCGGAGTAGAAATATGGCTGAGAAACAACCAAGAGGACATACCCTCTTCGTAATAGACTATGGGAAGGGGTAGGGATGCAGCCAGTCCTGTCTGTTCAGATTTTTGCTGGCCTCTTGGTGCAGCTCTTTCTTCTGCATATGGGCAAGATCCTGGAATGGAGTTTGTGTGGAGGGAGGGGGTGTCTCATGATCGACTATCAAACAAAGTAGGTCAGACAATTTCTTTATGACAAGCTTTCAGACAGACAGGTAGGGGGAAGTTAAAATATTATTTTTAGGTTTCATGGTTGGGTTTGGGAAAAGGACTTCTGATTTCTATGACCTGCCTTGAGGAAAAGGTATTTTAGTTTCTGTAGCTGGCCTCAGGGAGAATGAGAGAAAGGATGAAAGAGAGGAGGACAGCAGAGGGTCAGAGAGAGAGACTTTGTTCCTGAGGACGCTCTCAAGGACTGCACTTTGAAGAACTGTTTTCCAAGCCTTGACAGCTCAGTTCAGGCAGTGCTGGGAATCACCAGTCTATTCGCTGCCCAACCTGCCTTGAGGGACAGGCTATTGTTTATTAGGAGAGCCACTACCTTATATTCATGCTATCCTGTTTAAGTTGTGTGGTTAACATGCACACATGCACACAGAAATCTACTTCTGTGTGCAAGAGAGAGTATTCTCTTCCCTTTCCTCCCTCCTTCTCTTCTTCACCCCTCCCTTCTCCCTTTACACCCCTCCCTCTTCCCCACACAGCTCTCTTTCTGTATCTTATCATATCATATTATATCTTATGTACATTATTTTAAAAGTCCAGCTTCCACATATGAGAGAAAACATGTAGTACTTGTCTTTCTGATATCTTATTTTGACATGATGATATCTAGTCCCATCTATTTCCTTGCAAACAACCTAATTTCTTGTTCTTCACAACTGAATTAAGCTCGATTGTGTAAATATATCACATTTTTTATCCACTCCTCTGTTGATAGGCATCACAATACCTTGGCTATTGAGATGAACAGAAATAAATACGGGCATACAAGCATCTCTGTGTTCTGCTGACCTGTGCTTCTGGTGGTCTCTACCCTAAGTGTGACAGCTGGCTCACATGATAGTTCTAGCTTTGGGTTTTGGGGGTTTGTTTTGCTTATTTGTTTGTTTTTCTTCCATGTTGGTTTCTATGGTGACCACACCATACACTAGCAGTGTATGGGGTTCATTGTCCTACATCTACACTAGAATTTGTTACCTGTTGTTTTCTTATTTTTTTTTCTTTCAGTTTTTCTAGACAGGGTTTCTCTGTGTAACGGTCCTGGCTGTACTGGAACTAGCTCTGTTTGTGTGTTGCTTTCATTGATTAATGAATAAAGAAACTGCCTTGGCCTAGTTGATAGGGCAGATCTTAGGTAGGCAGAGAAGACAGAACTGAATGCTGGGAGGAAGAAAGGCGGAGGAGGAGAGAGACACCATGGAGCCACCAGAGACAGACTGCCAAATCTTTCCTGGTAAATCACTGCCACTTGGCAATACACACAAAAGACTTGGACTTTTAAAAAGTCTTGAGACTGAAAGACTGTGCAGATTATTGATACTGGATTAAATGCATTTTGAATTATGAAATAGGCCGCCGCCTACAGGGCCTAAGGAGTAGAGTTCTTCATTTGAATGAGAAAGACCCCCATAGGTTCATATGCTTGAATACTTGGCCCCCAGCTGGTGGAAGTGAGTCACAGGGGAAGGACTTTGAGGCTTTAAAAGCTTCTCAACATCCCCAGTGAACTCTCTCCTTCCTGTCTGTGGGTCAGGATGTGAGCTCTCCAGCTGTTGCTCCTTGCCATTCCTGCCTCTCTGCTGCCATGCTCCCTGCCATGGGGGTAATGGGCTCTCATCCCTCTGGAACTGTAAGCCCTGGTATATACCCTTTGCCTTAGTCATGGTGTTTTATCACAGCAATATAAAAGTAACTAATACGATATGTAAAAGAATGCCCTTCTCTTTTTCCTTTGTTATTCCTTTAGTACTAGAGATTGAAATTGGGGCTTTATGTGTGCTAGGTAAAACCTGTGACATGGAGTTGTGACTCTTGTCACTTTACATGTTTTTGAGACCATGTCTCCCTAACTTGTCCAGGACATGCTTGAACTTGCAGTCTTTCTGCCTTAGTCTCCCAAGCAGCTGGGATTACAGGCCTTGCACCATCAGGCCCTACCTCTTACTCATTTTTTTTTAATAAAAAAGATTTATTTTATTTTATATGCATGAGTATTTGCCTGCTTGGTGCTCTTGGAGGATGTTAAATCCCCTGGAACTGGAGTTAAGGATGGTTATGTGCCAACATGTGGGTGCAGGGAACTGAGTCCCCTCCGCAGATGCAACCAGTGTGATTAATTACTGAGCTGTTTCTCCAGTCTCCCACCCATTGCTCATTTTTTTAAGCACTTTTATCTACTATATAGATGAACCATGGCTTGTTTAACCAATTGCCAGTAGATTAGAATGTTAATATTAAGAACAATCTTACATGGAAGCAAATAGAAGACCCGGATATGAATCCACACATCTTTTGAACACCTGATCTTTGATAAAGAAGCAAAAAATATCAAATGGAAAAAAGAAAGCATATTTAACAAGTGATGCTGGCATAACTAGGTATCAACATGTAGAAAAATAAAAAATAGACTCATATCTATCACCATACACAAAACTCAAGTCCAAATGGATCAAAGACCTCAACATAAAGCCAACCACACTGAACCTTCGACAAGAGAAAGTGGGAAGTACACGTGAACGCATTGGCACAGGGAACCACTTCCCAAATATAACGCCAGCAGCACAGACACTGAGAGAAACAATTAATAAATGGGACTCCTGAAACTGAAAAGCTTCTGTAAAACAAAGGACACAGTCAATAAGACAAAATGACAGCCTACAGAATGGTAAAAGATCTTCACTAACCCCACATCAGACAGAGGTCTCATCTCTAAAATATGCAAAAAACTCAAAAAATTGGTCACCAAAAGAACACAAAATCCAATTAAAAAAAAAATGGAGTACAGACCTAAACAGAGAACTCTCAACAGAGGAATCTAAAATGGCTGAAAGACATTTAAGGAAATGTTCAACATCCTTAGTCATCAGAGAAATGCAAATCAAAGCAACTCTGAGATTGTAAGAATGGCCAAGATCAGAAACACTGATGACAACTCATGCTGGAGAGGTTGTGGGGTAAAGGGAACACTTCTGCATTGCTGGTGGGAATGTAAGCTGGTACAACCCCTTTGGATGTCATGTGGCAATTTCTCAGAAAATTAGGAAACAACCTTCCTCAAGACTCAGTAATACCACTTTTGGGTATATGTCCAAAGGATGCTCAATTGTGCCACAAGGACATGTGCTCAACTATGTTCATAGCAGCTTTGTTTATCATAGCCAGAACCTGGAAACAATCTAAATGCTGCTTGACGAAGAATGGATAAGAAAAATGTGGTACATTTACACAATGGAGTACTACACAGCAGAAAAAAATAACGACAGCTTGAATTTTGCAGGAAAATAGGTGGAGCTAGAAAACATTATTTTGAGTGAGGTAACCCAGACACAGAAAGACAATTATCACATGTACTCACTCATAGGTGGTTTTTAAACATAAAGCAAAGAAAGCCAGCCTACAAACCACAATCCCAGAGAACTTAGACAACAATGCGGACACTAAGAGAGACTTATAGAGATCTAATCTACATGGGAAGTAGAAAGCAGAAAAAGACAAGATCTCCTGAGTGAATTGGGAGCTTGGGGACCTTGGGGGAGGATTGAAGGTGGAAGGGAAGAGGCAGGGAGGGGAACAGAGAAAAATGTAGAGCTCAATAAATATCAATAAAAAAATTAATAAAAAGGGGGCTGGAGAGATGGCTCAGGGGTTAAGAGCATTGCTTGCTCTTCCAAAGATCCTGAGTTCAGTTCCCAGCAACCACATGGTGGCTCACAACCATCTGTAATGAGGTCTGGTGCCCTCTCTTGGCCTGTGGGCTTACATGTAGAGAGAATATTGTATACATAACGAATAAATAAATATTTTAAAAAATTAATAAAAAAAACCTGACACTTTCAAAAAAAAAGAGAGAGGCATACTTAGATCTAATCTACATGGGAAGTAGAAAGTAGAAAAAAACAAGATCTCCTGAGTAAATTGGGAGAATGGAGACCTTGAGGGAGGGTTCATGGGAGAGGGGAGAGCAGGGAGGGGAGCAGAGAAAGATGTAGAGCTCAATAAATGTCAATAAGAAAAGAAAAAAAAAGAACAATCTTACAATAAATAAATTATATTTTATAATAAAAATATGCAGGGGGCTGGAGAGATGACTCAGAGGTTAAGAGCACTATCTATTCTTCCAGAGGTCATGAGTTCAATTCCCAGCAACCACATGGTGCCTCCCAGGTACCTATAATGAAGATCTTGTGCCTTCTTCTGGCATAAAAAGGCATGCAGAATGCTGTATACAAAATAAATAAATCTTTTAAACAAAAATAAATAAATAAATAATACGCAGTAAATATAGTAATATAGTAAATAATCTTACATTGAGTAAAAAGGTTCAAATTCAGTTTAATAAGAAAAGCACTTCATTTTGCCCATACACAGGAATACTCTGCTATATACATTTTTGGAAGTACAATTGCTGGGTCCAAGAGATCCAAGTGTATGCTTTGTGATTTTTCCCTGTGGGGTGGTATTATTTTGCCCTGGACAAACTATGTGTGAGCATGCTGCTTTCCCACAGCTCTCAGGGTGTGTTGTCAGGGTTTTGAATTTTTGCCAATCTGATAGGTGAGGCCTGTGATCCCAGTGTGGCTTAGATATGCATTTCTTCTGCTGGGAGTGAAACCGGGTATTTTCCTAAGCTCAAGAGCAATTTGTGGGAGCTGGAGAGATGGCTCAACAGTTAAGAGCCCTGGCTGCTCTTCTAGGGGACCCAGGTTCAAGTCCCAGCACACACATGATGGTTTACAGTCACCTGTAATCCTCGTTCTAGAAGATCTGATGCCTTCTTCTGGCCTCTGCGAGTACCAGGCATTGATGTAGACAAACACTCATATACGTAAAATAAAAATAAATTACCTTTTCGTTTTGTTTGAGACAGGATTTCTCTACATTGCTCTGAATGTCCTGAAACTCACTCTGCAGACCAGGTTGGCCTCGAACTCACAGAGACCCACCTGCCTCCGCCTCCCAAGTGCTGGGGTTAAAGGCCTGTGCCACCACCCCAGCAATAAATCACCTTTTTAAAAAGACCAATTTGTCTGCTGCTTCTTCTGAGAACTACGTACCTATTGGTCTCGGACTTCCTGATTTCTAGAGATTTCTCTGTTGTTATAGACATTGCTGTATGTGATATAAGCTACAAATATTTTATTTGTTTGTTTTTCCAGACAGTCTCACTATGTGGCTCTTTCTGTCCTAGAATTCACTCTGTAGACCAGGCTGGCTTTGAACGCAAAGAGATTCACTTGCTTCTGTCTCCCAAGTGCTGGGGTTTAAGGTGTGCACCACTATACCCAGTTTAAATTATAAATATTTAAGTTTGCCAGGTAATGGTGACGCACGCCTTTAATCCCATCACTTGGTAGGCAGAGACAGGTGGACCTCTGTGAGTTCAAGGCCAGCCTCATCTACAGAGCGAGTTCCAAGACGGGCTTCAAAGCTACAGAGAAATTCTGTCTCAAAAAAAGAAATAAAACAAAATAGATAGATAGATAGATGCTTAAATTTAAAGTCTAAAGCTCAGCTTGCTTGATGTATGATTTACATACAATAAAACATTTATTTTGGTTACAGTTTCACACATTTAAACTTTGAATGGTTTAAACATGTGGGATGTGACCCCTTTGGGAGTCAAATGATCCTTTCACAGGGGTCACATATCAGATATCCTGCATATCACATATTACATTACAATTCACAACAATAGCAAAATTACAGCTGTAAGTAGAAATAAAATATGGTTGGGGTCACCACAACATGAGGAACTGTATTTAAGGGTCACAACATTAGGAAGCAGAGAGCCACTGGTTTAGAGAAACACAAACACCCATGTAACTAACTACACCCTTCAAATGGAGACCATTTTGTCACTATGGTGGTTTGAAATGGCCCTCATGGGTTCTCATTTGAATGCTTGGCTCCTAGTTGGTAGAACTGTTAAAGAACAAGGAAGTGTGGCCTTGTTGAAGGAGCTTGTCTCTATGGGTGGGCTTTGAGGCTTTAAAAGTCCCTGCCATTCCCAGTCAGTTCTCTGTGTCTCTCTCTGCCTCATGGCTGCTGTCTCTGTTATGCCCAAATCCATGGGAACCGCACAAAAGCCAACAAAGGAAACCGAGTCCCATATGTAAGAGCAAAGAGCCTTTATTTTAATCAAGTTTGCAAACTTGGTCTCTTCGCAAGTCCAACGTATTGGAATAACTGGAGAGCCCCTAGCTTAATTAGAATAGGGTTTTTATAGAAGTAGAGGTGGGGGTGAGGGATCTCTGAGGTACAGAACCCCTGATTGGCTGACATTTGTCTAGGGGTGTCCTGGTGAGGTGCTCTGGCAGGTGATCCTATCTACAGTGGTTGGAATGTCAGGCATTTCCTTTGAATGGTCTGCTCTTGGGTGGTGGTTGGGTAATCTCAGCTTGTGGTGTTTTCCTGCTACCAGGTATTGCTTCAGGGTAAACTGCAGAGGCCTCTTATTTAAATTTATCGGTGGCCAGAGTCCCAGGTGATAACGGTTGGAAGTAAAAAACTTCCTTCGGAAAAAAAAAATAAATAAATAAATAAAAAAAAAACTTCCTTCGGGTGACCTGCCCAGACTTAGCTTGCCTGGCTGGCCCCCATAGTTTCAAACTGTGAATTCTCAGCTATTGCTCAGGTGCATTCCTGCCTGCTGGTTGCTATGCTCGCTGCCATGATGAAAATAAAGACAATGTCTAATTTTATTTTATTTTTTTTATATGTCACATTACTGACTTTTTTTTATCTTTTTTTTTTTTTTTTAAATGTGCATTGGTGTGAAGGTGTCAGGTCTCCTGGAACTGGATTTTTCAGACAGTTCTGAGCTGCCATGTGGGTGCTGGGATTTGAACCTGGGTCCTCTGGAAGAACAGTCAGTGCTCTTAACCGGTGAGCTATTTCTCCAGCCCCCCAATGTCTAATTTTACATGCATAATAAATATATTCTGTCAAATAGTTTTCTAGCTGTTTTGAACATTTTAGATACAGGAGAATACGGGTGCATCTCCACACTCACAAGTGGTTATTAGTATTTATTTGGTTGCTTTTCCTTTGATTTTAAGACAAGATCTCACCACGTACCCCATGCTGGCCCCCACATAAAAATCCCCCCGTCCTTTGCCCCTCAAGGGATGGGATCGCAGACCTGTTCTACCACAATTACTGTGATCCATTTTAAAGTCAAGATGCCTCAGAGTGAAATGCTCTGACTTCAATACCTGGGACCCACATGGTGGAAGAGGAGAGCCAACCCCTCTAAATTATCCTCTGACCTCCACATGTGTGCACAAACAACACACACATAATATATAAGTGAATGAATTAATGAATGCAATAAAATAATCTTTAAAAGTTATTTTAAGATTATAGGCCTTAGGCCTGGAAGTGGCAACCATACCTGTTATCCCAGAACTTGGAAGGCAGAGGCAGGTGAATCTCAGTGAATTTGAGGCCAGTCTGGTCTACAAAGCTAGTTGCAGGACAGTTAGGGCTATTACACAGGGAAACTCTGTCTCGAAAAACAAAAAACAAAACAGAAAAAGATCATAAACACTATTCTTTAAAAGTCTTAACAACTGGGGGCTGAGGATGTAGGTCAGCCAGTACCGTGCTTGCCTAGGTTGTCCAAAGCCCAGAGTTCAGTCTCCAGCACCTCATGAACTGGGCGTGGTGGGGTGTACCTGTAATCCCAACCTTTTGGGGAGGTGAATGCAGAAACAAGAGCCTCTGAAGATCAAGGTCATCCTACTATGAAGGGCCAGCTTCAGATATGAGAGACCTTATTCCTTTTTTCTCCCCAAGAAAAAAATCCATTTGTGTTACAAGGTTAGACCTTGCCAAAGGAAGGATGGAGAAGCAGAGGGAGGGAGGGAGGGAGAGAGGGAGAGAAGGAGGAAGGGAAGAAACTGTAGGTACATTTTCTGTAATTCTATAACTCAAGAAGTGAAAGCGAGAAGACCATGAGTTTGAGACCACCCTGGTTCTACAGAGCGCTCCAGGCTAGCCGAGAGTCCTTCCTCCTCAAGCTCTTGCGGTCATTAACCTACTTTCCTCTCTATTGGTTTGCCTATTCCAGATAATTCCTATGAAGGGAATCATAATTTATGGCTGAATTTTTTCACGTAGTCTACTGTGCTTTTCTCTGCCTGGGCATGGAACCCAGGACCTTACAAGCACAAAGTATTCTACCTTTAAACTATCTCCCCACCCAGTAAAATGCTTGATATCATCAATGACATAGCACAATCAGTATTTCATCTCTTTTTTATTATTGAATAATTTTTCAATGTATACTCATCAAGCTTATTCATACACATTCAGGTTACCGGTTTCCTTTGTTATTAAATGCCAGGAATAGTCATGTGCACATTTTGCTTTCTTTCTTTCCTTTTTTTTTTTTTTTTTTTTTTTTTGGTGGCACTGGGTACAGAAACCAGAGCCTTACATGTACTAAGAAAGCAGTCTGCACTAACCTATATCCCCAGCACCTTAACTTCAATACTCTTGGATAGTTATTTAGTGAAGTTTCTGTGTAACGTGATAACTTTATATCTATTTAAGTATGTATTGGGCGTATGGATTATATTTAATATACTTATATTTAATTGTTTGAGAAACTTCAGAACTGATTTTGCACAGAAGTTATACAATTTTGTATCCCCACCATTAAGATGAAGGTCCAGCAAGCTGGGTGGTACACGCCTTTAATCCCAGCACTCAGGAGACAGAGGCAGGCAGATCTCCGTGAGTTCGGGACCAGCCTCGTCTACAGAACTATTTTCAGGACAGCCAAGGCTACACAAAGAAACACTATCTCCAATAAACAAAAACAAAAGGATGAAGATCCAACTTTTTTCCTCACTTCTGTCAACAGTTGCTATTTTTCATTTTAAAAATGACATAATGTTGGGTGAAGTGGTGTTCACATCGAATTCCAGCTCTAAGGAGATGGAGACTGGCCGTGAGGGTCCTGAATTCTGGACCAGGCTAGGTTATAGAACAAAACTATGCCACAAGAAGCAAAAGCCTACAACCATTCAGTGAGTGGGAAGAATGTCTCACTGTGGGTTTTTTTTTTTTTTTTTGGTTTATTTTTCTTTTCTGTTTGTTGTTCCTAGCTTTTTGAGACAGGATGTCCCCCTGCAGCACAGCCTGGCCTTAAGCTCCCATCCTGCCTCAGTCTCTCAAGTGCTGCCTCTCCCAGCTCTTTATGGTTCGGATTTTCATTTCCTTAATAATGTTGCATATTTTGTCATTTGCTTATTGGAGATTTGTATGTCTTTGGAGAAATGTCTATTTGAGCCTTCTGCCTATTTTTAATTGTTTTGGAAAAACACATTTATGTATTTGTTTGTTTGTTTGGGTGTATGTGTGTGTTTTTATTTATGTCAGAGGACAATGCGTGAGAGTCAGTCCTTCCTCCCATCGTGTGGACCCGCTGGATGGAGCTCAGGCCATCCTGCTTGGAGGAAAGACCCGTCACTGAGTTCACCTCATTCCGCTCCTTCTCGCTAACTCTCTTTTCAAATATTTACTTCTTCGTTTTTGTTTTAAGAGATCATCTGTATTTTATTTCTATTATTTGTTTGTTTTTATTTACTTGTTGTCCAAGTATAGTCCTGTCAGGTTTAGTGGAAAAATTAAAGTCAAAGCGATACCCATGCAAGCTGGAGGTAGCTGTTTGGTGAATGGGGAGCTGTCCCAAGATCAAATAAATCCATCCTCTCTTTCAACCTGTAATCCTTCCGTGCATCGAAGACATGAAACCCACACCTATTCCTCTCTGTGTGTAGGTCTGTGGTCTTGCCGTCCTCCCTGCATGCTTCAGCTCACTGGGCTGCCACAGCTCCGGCTTCTACGTCAGTGGCCTTTCATGAGCTCTGGGTATTGCGTGACTTCTATTCTTGATGACTTGCTCGGCATTTGTGTCGCTCCTAACAGTGGTCAGGAGAATTTTGTCCTTCTCTCCCTTTATCAGAATGTTCTCTGTCACTGTGTTCCTCAGACTGTGACTGTAGGGACATTTATCTTTGGTCTCGTGTCTCCTTGCTTATCCTGAGCCAGCTTTTATTTTCCCATCTGAGTATGTAGTGTCTCCTGCGCCTTCCCTTCCTGGGTCAGCACTGGTTTTGCTGCAGCTCCAGCTCCTTGGTTTTCTTTCTCTTGACATTAATCTTGAATAATGGTGTTCTGAGGCTGTAGGAGAAATAGACACATCTATGTTGTAGCTTTGGAGCCTGTCCTGGAACTAACTCTTGTAGACCAGGTTGGCCTTGAATTCACAGAGGTCTGCCCGGATGCTGGGATTAAAGGTGTGTGCCACAACCACCGGGCAGAAATTAGTGTTTCTTATATATACACATGGCTTGATACTGCTTTTCTAGTTAATCTGATATTCTCTGCCTCCAATTGCATAGTTTAGACCATTCATAGTCATTGTAATAATTACTATGACTGAATTTAAATCCCACTGTCTTCTGCTTGTTTTCTGTTTCTGTCATTTCTTCTTTCTTTTTTTCTGATTTTTTGAGATAGGGTTTCTCTGGGTAGCTTTGGTGACTGTCCTGGAACTCGCTCTGTAGATCAGGTTGGCCTCAAACTCACAGAGATCTGCCTGCCTCGGTCTCCTTAGTGCTGGGGTTAAAGGCGTGCACCACTGATGCCCAGCTATTCTTTTATTTCATTATCTCCATCTGTCTACGTGTCATTCTTCTCTCTCTGTAGATCAAAGTTCCTATTTAGGTTCTTTTTTTTCTGTTTAAATAACTTCTTTTGTTATTTCTTTATTAAAAAATAATTTATTTAATTTTATTTTATGTGCATTGGTGTGAAGGTATCAGATCCCCTGGAACTGGAGTTACAGACAGTTGCAAACTGCCATGTGGGTGCTGGACATTGAACCCAGGTCCTCTGGAAGAGTAATTGGTGCTCTTAACCATTGAGCCATCTCTTCAGCCCCTCTTTTGTTATTTCTTGCTGAACCAGTCAACACAAGATAAATTTATTCAGAGTCCCCCTATGTGTCTAAAAATTGTTCTTACTTTTATTTATTAGTGATATTAGAGATATGAGATCCCAAGGGGGCAAACTTTTTAGTCTCTTAAAGATGTTCTCAAATGACCAAGAATGGTGGTGAATGCCTATAATCCTACAGCTTAGGAGGCTGAAGCAGGAAGATCTTGAGTTTGAGTCTGAGGTCATTCAGGACTACAAAATGGGATCCCATCTTAAGAAGATAAAAAATAAGAAAGTGAGGGGTAAACTCTTCAGTGTGCTCCTGCAGGGTTTTCAAAGTTTTGGTTCTTCTACTTTTTTTTTTACATTTTTATTTTATTTTTTTTAAAACAATCTTTTTATTTTACATACTAATCCCAGTTCCCTGTTCCTTCCCTCCTCCCACTTCCCCCACTTTCCACCCTCCCCACTCCTCATCCATTCCTCAAAGAGGGTGAGGCCTCCTCTGGGGAGTCAACAGAGTCAACAGAGTCAACAGAGTCACTTGAGGCAGGACCAAGGCCCTCCTCCCTGTAACTAGGCTGAGCAAGGTATTCCTCCAAAGGGAATGGGCTCCAAAAAGCCAGTGTATGCACTCCGGATAAATACCAATCTCATGACCAGTAGCCCCACAAACTGCCTAAGCCATACAACTGTCACCCACATTCAGAGGGCCTAGTTTGGTCCTATGACGGTCTCCCCCTCATCAGTCTGGAATCAGTGAGCTCCCAGTAGCTCAGGTCAGCTGTTTCTGTGGATTTTCCCTATCATGGTCTTGACCCCTTTCCTCATATTATCGCTCTCTTGGTTCTTCTTATCTTGTTCCTTCTTCTTGTCTCCAGATAATCATGTCTGGACATTTTAATCATGTCTTCTAATCACATGTTGGTTTTCAGCAGTTTTGTTACTAATGTGTCTTGCTGGTGGCGGTGGTGCATAAATCACCTGCTTCTTCTTTCTGGAGGCTCTTAGGTCTATAGCCACGTCGTTTTAATCACTTACAGGGTCTTCTTTTCCTTGTGACAAGGTCTTCTGTGTACGTATGAAAGCTAAGGCTGACTTCTGCATCTCAGTTCTCTTGCCTCTGCCTCTCCAGTGCTGGGATTACAGACAAGCACCTCTACATCTGGCTTGAAAATATTTTTCTTTTCTTTTTTTTTTTTTAAAAAAAATTTTAAAAAAGATTTATTTATTTATTATGTATACAACATTCCTTCCATGTCTGTCTGCATGCCAGAAGAGGGCACCAGATCTCATTATAGATGGTTGTGAGCCACCATGTGGTTGCTGGGAATTGAACTCAAGACCTCAAGAAGAGTAGTCAGTGCTCTTAACCTCTAAGCCATCTCTCCAGTCCTCTTTTTTTTCTTTTTTCCTTCTTTTTATTTTTATTTATTGAGCTCTATGTTTTTCTCTGCTCCCCTCTCTCCTCTACCCTTCCCCTTTCAATCCTCCCCCAAAGTTCCCATGCTCCCAATCCACTCAGGAGATCTTGTCTTTTTCTACTTTCTACTTTCCATGTAGATTAGATTTATGTGAGTCTCTCTTAGTGTCCTCATTGTTGTCTAAGTTCTCTGGGATTGTGGTTTGTAGTCTGGTTTTCTTTGCTTTATGTTTAAAAAATGAGTGAGTAAATGTGATAATTGTCTTTCTGTGTCTGGGTTACCTCACTCAAAATAATGTTTTCTAGTTCCATCCATTTTCCTGTAAAATTCAAGCTGTCGTTATTTTTTTCTGCTGTGTAGTACTCCATTGTGTAAATGTACCAATTCTCTTGCCTCTGCCTCTCCAGTTCTGGGATTACAGGCAAGAACGTCCACATCTGGCTTGAAAATATTTTTAAAAGTTATTTTTATTGAGGACTGGAGAGATGGCTCGGGGTTAAGGGCATTGCCTGCTCTTCCAAAGGTCCTGAGTTCAATTTCCAGCAACCACATGGTGGTTCACAACCATCTTTAATGGGGTCTGGTGCCCTCTTCTGGCCTACAGGCATACACACAGACAGAATATAGTATATATAACGAATAAATAAATATTAAAAAATATTTTTATTTCACGTGTATTCTCATTTATGTTTTGCCTACATGCATGTCTGTGTGAAGATGGAGTCAAAGACAATTGTGAGCGGCCATGTGGGTGCTGGGAATTGAACCTGGGTCCTCTGGAAGAGCAACCAGTGCTCTTAACTATTAAGTCATCTCTCCAGCATCTTGAAAATACTTTTTGAGCCATGATTTTTGCAACTACTTTTTATGTTGTATGTTTCTCACAGGTTTGGATTTTCAGTAATGAACAGACTAGGTATTGGATGGTGTCTCGGAGGTCACTGGGAATTGTTCACTGAGTCTAGTCTTTTAAAAATATATTTATTTCACTTATATTTCATTTAAAATACTTGAATGGAGCTATAAAACTGCTTTAATATTCTGTATTTAATTGCCTGGAATTCTGATTCTGTCCACCCATCATCTGGTTGGCCCTGTTTCTTTACCCAGAGAGAAATCATGTGAAGGAATCCAGGCCTGGTGGAGAAGATCTATAAACTCAGGGACTTTGGAAACTGAGGCTGGAGGATTTGTGGGTTCAAGGCCTATTTGAACTATAGAACGAGAACGAGTTCAAGGCTAGCATGTGTGACTTAGTAAGACCTTGTCCCTAAAAAAAAAAAAACACACAAAAAAGTTTGGGATGAGAGTGCTTGCCTAGTATGTGTGAGACCTTCATTTGGTCCTCAGAACCACAAAGAGGGAAGGAAAGAAAGAGAGAGAGAGAGAGAGAGAGAGAGAGAGAGAGAGAGAGAGAGAGAGAGAGAGAGAGAGAAAAGAGAGAAAGAAAGAAAAGAAAGCATGTAAAGACAAGAGCGAGCAGATTTTAGAGGCAGCAGTGTCCCGGTAGTGCCCTCTAGTGTTTCTGGAGTGTAACAAATGTTAGCGCTCCTCTGCAAGTCTAGACTGTTGGGATTTCTTGGCCCTTGACAGAGTTCTTTTCCCCTTTGTCTACATGTAGTTCTCATGAAGACAACGCTGCGACCCTTTAATACAGTTCCTCATGTTATGGTGATCCCCCCCCCAACCATAAAACTGTTTTATTGCTATTTCATGGCTGTAAATTTGCTACTGTTACAAATCACAATGTAAATAGTGACATATGTAGGGGTCGGGACCCACATGTTGAGAACCACTGGTCTACACCGAAATGGTTACAGGTTGTGAGGAAAGCGTCGCCACTCTGGGGGCCAGGTTTCACTGTTTTCCAGCCCCTGACAGTGGGCACTGTTCGAAGTTGAGAGCCGAAAGCCTTAACTAAGACCTCAGCTGCTGTTTCTACTACGATTGCTGATGCTGCGGCCTCTGCCTCCGCTGTTACCACTGCTTCCCCAGCGACACTTCACTCAAGGCTCTGCTTCTGCCACTGTCAAGTTTGCTGGCAGTTCCCTGGCTCCGCTGATGCTGTGGTTCAGCCTGCCAGCTGCTTTGCTGTCTCTGCCGCCACTCGGCTGTCCGCTGGCATTGCCTCACTAGCTCTGCTCCCTCTGTTAAAGGCAAGAGAAGCCCCCTTGAGAGACGTTTCTCACTTTTTAAATTTATTTATTTTTATTTTATGTGCATTGGTGTTTTGCCATGTGCAGTGATGTTTTGTTTATTTTTTATTTTTTCAAGGTAGAGCTTCTCTGTAGCTTTGGAGCCTGTCCTGGAACTCACTTTGTAGACCAGGCTGGCCTCAAACTCACAGAAATCCGCCTGCCTCTGCCTCCTGAGTGCTGGTACTAAAGGTGTGTGCCATCACCTCCTGGCTTGTTTATATTTTAACAAATAAAGGTTTGCCTGAAGATTAGAGTGTAGAGTCTAAACCATTAGAGGCCAGGGAACGCTGGTACTCACCTTTAATCCCAGGACTCGGTGGTACTCACCTTTAATCCCAGGACTCAGGACGCAGAGGTAGAGGAAGCTCTGTTAGTTCAAGGCCACACTGGGCTACACAAGATTGAATCTGTCTAAAAGAGAAACAGCTCACACAAAGGTGATCCCAGCACTTGGGATCCCATGTCTTTAACCCCAGCACTAGGGAGGTGGAGACAGGAGAGACATGGTTGCGCAGAAAGAAAGAGACAGGAGCTCAGGGCAGTGGGAGGTGTGGTGGGGACAGTGGCAGTCTGAGGATTGCCCCTGCAGTCAAAGCACGAAGTCTGAAGAGATATTCTGAGGACATTGATCTTTGATCAATGCCCCTTTGATCTGAGCATTGGTAGAGGGAAAAGAACTCTCTAGTGGCTGGCCGCTCTGCTTCTCTGATCTTCAGCATTAACCCCTATATCAGACTCTGGGTTTTTATTATTAAGACCAACTAGAATTTGTGCTACAGCCATGGGTGTCAGGTCCCCTGAAACTGGAGCTACAGACAGTTGTGAGCTGCCATGTGGGTGTTGGGAATTGAACCTGGGCCCCCTGGAAGAACAGGCAATGGTCTTAACTGTTGAGCCATCTTTCCAGCCCTCGAGAGAAGCTTCTTATTGGTGTTAATCTTGCAACACCAGGGGCTGCAGCGTAGGAGAGTGTCTCCTGGCCAGCTCACAAACAGAGCTGAACAGCTTGCTTCTGTGGACAGAAGAGATGCACTTGTGCCAATCACAGGGGCCTCTCGTGAAGACAGAGGGTTGATTGTGTTCAGACCAATCACAGCATTGTCCTGGTGCACCAGTCACAAGGGTTCGTCTAGTTGGCTGTCCGTGGAAGTGCTCCCTCTCTGGTCTAGATGAAAATGGTTACATGGAAAGGCCATCATTAGCTGCTTAAAATAGTTGTGGCTGGGGCCGCGCCCTTGGGAGTGGAAGCACTCAGGGTTTTTTATCATGCAGCATTCCCAAGACGTCCATGAGTGTTCAACACAGTCAGCGCTGGTTGGTGCAGTGGTGTCTACTTGGCTCTTTGGCTAACAGTCCTTTACTCAGAGTAGCCAGAACAGAAAGGCAGAGGCCTCAACTGCAACACCCCAACGTCTTTGCTTATTCACAAGAAAATAAACACCAGAAGTTCTTGGAATACGAACTTGTCCCTAACAGTAACACTGATTTCCATAGCTGCTCACGGTTTTAGTTGTTTGTTTTGCATATGAGAGGGTGTTTGAATCAAGGTGCATGAGTGGAGATTAGAGGACAACTCGTAGGAGGGAGTTCTCTCGCTCCACCACGTGGATCCTGGGGATCAAACTTGCAAGCACCCTTACTGGGGAGCCATCTTATCGATCCCTTAATAGCTATTTAATAAAATGGCTCTTTTATTAATGTTCAGCTCTTGCCCTGCCCTGCACCCCAGCAAATGTTGGGTCTGTTCATCTGTTTCATTTCTACTGTCTATTTTTTTTTAAAAAAGATTTATTTATTTATTTTTTTATTATGTATACAACATTCTGCCTCCATGTATGCCCGTGCGCCAGAAGAGGGCGCCAGATCTTATTTCAGATGGTTGTGAGCCACTGTGTGGTTGCTGGGAATTGAACTCAGGACCTCTGGAAGAGCAGCCTGTGCTCTTAACCACTAAGCCATCTCTCCAGCCCCTACTGTCTATTTTTTATTCTTCTAGGATGTGTCTGTGTGTCTTTCCATGTCTAGTAATGTTGAGTAGATGCTAGACATCATCCACCTTTGACTGTTGAGTAATCTTTTTAGAATAAATTGCCTGCAATTCCTTTAGGCTCTCATAAAATAGTAACAAAGAGGGTAAGAATGTATACAGGGGAAGGGTTGAAGGGAAGAAACGGAAAGGGGAAAATGACATAACTATATTTTATTTTAATTTTAATTTTTAAAGAGAAGTCTATAATCTGGGCAGAGTTTAGCCATTTTATTAAGTCAAAGTCACCCAGGGCTTTTATTGAAAACCCACATGTGGTTAATTAAAGCTCGCTACCCTGACTGTTAGAACCCAAATGTGTCCAGCCCACTGCTTTGTGGTTGCTCTTTCCTACCCTTGTGGAGTTGTATGTTGTACATTTACATCTCAGTAGTCAGCCAAGACCCTATCAGGCCAAGCCAGTTTCTTTATTCATTAGCCAATAAAAGCAACACATAGACAAAAGGACCTCCCACAGACAGACCTAGGGAGCTCCCACAGACAGACCTAGGGAGCTCCGACAGACAGACCTATGGTCATTTCAGGAGTTCATCTTCCAAGCTGTTGTAATCTGACTTCTGTTGGTGTGATTCAATAAGATAAAGCACCAAACCCACAAACTTGATCAAAAACAGCTTAGGGGAGGAAGGAAGGGGTTTCTTTGGTTTATACTTCCTCCTCCCAGTCCGACTTTAAGGGAAGTTTGCACAGGAATTTAAACAGGAACACAAAGCAGAAGCCATGGAAGAGTGCAGCTTGCTGGCCCCTTTGCCAGCTCTCTCAAGCTTCTGCTCTGCTAACTTCCCCATACAACCGAGGACCACCTGCCCAGGGAATGGTTCCGTCCACAGGGGAAAATTGAAATTCTGATTAACCAAAGTTGGCTTCTATGCTAGTTACCAGAACATCATTTTCTAGCTTAGACCTGGGACACCCAATGGGGTCATCTTTTGGAGGTTTTCACCCATCTTTGGATCAGTTCCTTCTTGATGAATTTGGTGTCATAATGAAAGACTTTCTTATGATTTGTTAAAGGGTCTAGCAGTGTAGCCCAGGTTAACCTTGAACTCACAGTCCTCTTACTTCTGCTTCTAAACTCATCAGTGGGATTACAGATGTGAGCGACAGGCTTTTCTCACGACGTTCTGTCGGTCTCATAGTTTCAGTTTGCTGCAGAAAACTTTAGCACTCAGTAGGTTGTTTGCAATCAATCGTGTGTGTGTGCAGGTGTGTGCGCATGTGTGCTACTACACATGTCAGGCGGTCAGATGACTCTTGAGAATCAGCTCTTTCCTTCTGCCTTGTTTTTGAAGCAGAGTCGCTCTCATTTCAACTGCTGCACTGTCAATGTGAAATTGTTGGTCATTTTTCCTGTTTCCACCTTTCATCTATGTGTCGGAATGCTGGAATTATAGATGGGATACACATTTATTATTATTATTATTATTTTGGTTTTTCTAGACAGGGTTTCTCTGTAGCTTTGGAGCCTGTCCTGCAACTAGGTTATTTTTTTAATTTTTATGATTTATTTATCTTTTATTTTATGTGCATTGGTGTGAAGGTGTCAGATCCCCTGGAACTGGATTTTCAGACAGTTGTGAGCTGCCATGTGGGTGCTGGGAATTGAACCCTTGTCCTCTGGAAGAGCAGTCAGTGTTCTTAACCACTGAGCCATTTCTCTAGCCCCTGCAACTAGCTCTTGTAGACCAGGCTGGCCTCTAACTCACAGAGCTCACCTGCTTCTGCCTCCCTAGTGCTGGGATTAAAGGCCTGCGCCACCGCCACCCAGTGTTATCATTATTATCATTATTATTGTTATTATTTATGCTGGTTTGAAAGAAAATAGCCCTCAAGGAAGTGACACTATTAGGAGGTGTGGACTTGTTGGAGGAAGGGCGTCACTGTGGGGTCAAACTTTGAGGTCTCTTTTGTTCAAGCTTTTCTCACTGTGACAGTTAGCTGTCTTCCTGTTGCCTGCAAGTAGCATGCTTAGCTCCAGCACCGTCTCTTCCTGCATGCCTTCATGATGATAATGGACTGAACCTCTGAAACTGTAAGCAAGCCACCTCAATTAAATGTTTTCTTTATAAACGTTGCCTTGGTCATGGTGTTTCTTCACAGAAAAAAAAAAAAACCTTAAGTAAGACATCATCATCGTTATTATTTTAACTTAACATGAGTTCTAGGATTCAAAGCCAGGTTATCAGCTTGCATAGCACATGCTTTTACCCACAGAACCACCTCACCAGTTTTATAATAAAGTTTTGTATCTCTCATCTTATTTAAAGTATCAGTTAAATTCACCATTTTATGTCATTAAAGATATCAATTGCTTTCCCTCCTGTGGAATCTTACAGCAATGCCCTTCTCACCGAGAAAGAAAGTGACCTATTAGCTTAAAAGTTAAATGGAAAAGCTTGTCTGAAGCTTGGAAGCTTAGACTTGAATTAACTGCTCCACTGTAGGAGCGCTTCCTGACTGGACTGCACAGCCAGGGGCCCTCAGGCTCCCTGCTCCACACCCAGACAAAGCACACCATCTGCTTCGAGT
This sequence comes from Myodes glareolus, assembly GCF_982192425.1. NCBI lineage: Eukaryota > Metazoa > Chordata > Mammalia > Rodentia > Cricetidae > Myodes > Myodes glareolus. Next base: position 36,060,521 of record NC_142030.1, on the reverse strand, counting down.
CAATAGCTCCTTATTAACGTGGAGGCTGATTACACACAACTTGCCTACAGAGGGTTGGACCCAAAGCTGTATCAAGTGCATGCCTTGATCTGATTGCTTGTGCTACCAAGTCCCAACTTACTTTTTTCCTTTTCTTTCTTTCTTTCTTTCTTTCTTTCTTTCTTTCTTTCTTTCTTTCTTTCTTTCTCTTTTGTTTTTTTCAAGAGAGGGTTTCTCTGTAGCTTTGGAGCCTGTCCTGGAACTCACTCTGCTGACCAGGCTGACCTCAAACTCACAGAGATCCGCCTGTCGCTGCCTCCCGAGTGCTGGGATTAATGGCATGTGCCACCACCGCCTGGATCGGCTGAATTTTTCAACACCAGGTTCTCCCTGTGTAGCCCTAGTTGCCCTGGAATTCACTATGCAGACCACATGGAAATCATCTGTCTCTGCCTCCAGAATCCAGGGATCTTGAACATGTGTCACCTAAATAGATATGTCTTTCAAAATGAATTGTTTTGAAGCAAACAGAGGTAAAAACAGAGATGGGCAGGAGAGTAAGAGACTTTGTCTCCCTTAACCCATTTTCCTCCTGTCTTGTCATTGTGTTTCCTGCTGTTTTGCAGTGAAGTAGAGAAAAGCATCCGGACCGCTGCAGTTGTATCGATGTAATACGCTAAATGAAGAACTTGACCTGGGCTCCCCGCGGGGGTGAGCAAAGTGAATTCTCAGGCTGGACTCTGGGAAAGGGGTGCTTTAGGAGCCCCTCTCCCTGTGCAGCAGGAGGCCTGCGAGTCCCCAGGGCCCTCACCAACCTTGCCGAGCAGCTGAGCAGCGATGGAGGAGCCCCTCTCGAACCTCAGCAGCTGGAGGGACACTGCCACAGGCTCAGCGTGAACAACACAGTGAAGCTCTGTTTCCAACAAGAACTGCAAACTCCAAAAGCTGAGTCAGTCCATCTCCACTTGGGCTTTGATTTTCCAAAGTGACTTTAGTTAAGACATTTGAGTATGAGTTTCAACGCCATGATAGTTAAGTTCTAAAGAGAGTGTGTGAAAACAGGGCTTTCCAAATTCTTATTCATTTTTTTCTTTTTATTTATTTTTTTTTGAGACAGAATCTTGTTATACAGTTCTGACTAGTCCAGTATTATACTGTGCAGACCAAGGTGGCCTCAAACTTGTAACAATCCTCCTGCCTCAGTCTCCAGGAGGTTAAGAAGCACATGCCACTGTACCCGGACGAAAATACAGAATTTGTTCTTTTTTTTAAAATTTTTTTATTTTATTTTTTTTTTAAAATATTTATTATGTGTATAATATTCTGTCTGTGTGTATGTCTGTAGGCCAGAAGAGGGCACCAGACCTCATTACAGATGGTTGTGAGCCACCATGTGGTTGCTGGGAATTGAACTCAGGACCTCTGGAAGAGCAGGCAGTGCTCTTAATCTCTGAGCCATCTCTCCAGCTTCCCAGAATTTGTTCTTGAATAAAGCAAACAAACAAACAATAAAAAGGAAAAGAAAAGGTTGTGTCTAGGTATGGAAGAGGACAAAGTTTATTGTAGATATGTGGGACAGCATAGTCAGAGTTAGGGACATCTGGGAAAGTCCATGACTCTGAGCTGGGTCATGTGGGAAGAGGGGGAGGGGAAGCGAGAGGGGAGAGAGCAAAACCAGGTTTAGCAGCCAGGAGACCCAAATGTACAAAGGAGCAGGTAACTAAAATGTCTGGAATATATAGGAAGAGCTGCCCAGCCCCATTGGCTGGTGAAGTCAGGGTAGTGGGCAGGGTTTGCCGGCCAGGAGGGCCCTGTAACAGGTAGGGACTAAGGGATGCTGGGAGAACCTGGCAACCAGGTCTGCTTTGAGGTGTTAAATAGGCAGCTCAGCCATTTCACCCAGGGTTGAAACCTAACGTCCCTATCTGTAAGTATTTAGTGAAAATGTATCTACTAGGTATGAAACTGTCCGTGCTGCAAGGACAAAGGCTTACTCAGGCCTACTGCAGTGCCTTCCTTACTGAAGTCAGCAGAGAATCCCATCCTCTCCCGCCTCCAGGACGGACCCTTCCTGCTCACCAAACCCTGAGAACTCCTGCGTCAAGGTCGAGTGTAGGTCCAGCCTCAGGAAAGCACTGAGAGGAGAGAGGGCCACTTGCCTTCCCTTCCCAGAGATAAGAGGGCCTAGGACAATTAATGTTATTCAGAATGTTCTAGTCCTGAAACCAGGAGCTTAGGTAAATGCTGTAAAGGGGTAAACAGCACCCCGGAGTGGTGTGATGAGACCCCCTACACATGGTGGTCCATCTCATGCCTGCCGCCAGGGTCAGGAAGCTGACGGCTACGTCGAGTCCCCCCTCCTAGGAACTCTACCAAAATTCCCTGGAGCTCATTGCCAACCCCTACTCCCAATGCACCACCAGAGATGTGCAGTCCTAGAATGGGCTAGCGTCAAACCAAATGCTGCCGCTCCCTTGGGCCCTTCAGCTCGAGCCTGTCGCTCCTCCTGCTTCTGTTGAAGCAAGTCATTATGTCTATTATTGGAGCAAGTAATTTGTTATCTGAGCATTTGTTCCACTGTGGGCTCCCAGAGGGAAGGAACTATTTGTGTGGGGTGTGGTGTGTATGTGTGTGTGCGTGCGTGTGTATGTGTGTGTCTGTATTTTCAAATTTTTGCTTGAAAATGTTTACTTTACTTTTAACTTGATTTTTATTTTTAAAACGTTTGTACTTGAAATAGAATTACATCACATCCCCTCCCTTTCTTCCCTCCCAGCCCCTCCCAGCCACCCTCCCTCAAATCCTTCCCACGACCCGCCCCCACCCTGCACTCTCAAGTTGTCTTTGATTATACTTGTTATATACAGTTACTGTCTCTCGTACCTGTCTGTGACTCTAGGTTAGAAGCGGCTGGTATAGTGAGTGCCAAAGGGTCGAGCTGCCCTCTGCCCAGCTCCCCGGTTTGCGTTCCCCTTCCTGAGGTGCTGCAGTGCCACCCAGTGGCGGCTAGTTGTACTGAGGCCGCCTTTGCAGTACCGTTACCAAAAGCAGGGTTCACTTGGAGATCGCACCCCCACACCTAAACACACACTCCTCAGCCAAGGCCAACATGAACACGAAGTGGCATAGAGATAGATGGACTTGGTGTCTTTGGCAGTTTGGAGTTGTAGTGAACTGCCCGTGGAAGGCTCCCCGGCCTCCATTTCCCTGCTTCGAGTCGGTCAAAATCAGCTTCTGGGGCTCAGGATGTAACTCAGTCAGTAGAGCGTTGGCCTGGTTTTCACAAAAGCCTGGGCTTATCCCCAGCACTGTGTAAAGTCGGGCATGGTGGGACATGCCTAAAACCTCAGCCCTCGGGAGGTAAATACAACAGAGAAAAGAGGTCTCCCGGAAATAGAGCATTTGAGATGCTGGGAAGACTTCCCCAGAGAGGAGGCATGGAACCTACATTGAAGGATGTCAAGATCTTTGCTCCTGTGGTAGATTAGGGCAAATCCATCTCGGTGAATATGGAGGCAAACTCAGACCTGAACCCACCTTTCAACAGGGACACTCAAAACAGACAGAGGCTGAACAGGAGCCAGCAAGGCAGGAAGACACAGTTTTCTCCTAACTGGTCTCTTGAGCCTTCTTTCTGGAAACTGGTGGATCCTTCTCTCCTAGGTCTGCCAGTTTGCTTCTGAAGTCTCCAGGCTTGTGCATGCAGGAGACACAGCCATTAGCACAACTGTCCCTTCAATAGACTCTCCCCTCTCTCTGTGCTGTGTGTTCTATCTTACTGATGACTTCAACCTCCTCAAGGTCTCATTTTTATTTGCCCCTTGTATTATATTTTGGGGTGTGTGTGATAGTGTGGAGGTCAGAATACAACTTTGGGGTGTCAGTTCTCTCCATTGTCTGGTCTCATCCAGAGAAGAGGTTTACTTTTTTTTTGAGACAGGGTTTCTCTGTAGCTTTGGAGCCTGTCCTGGAACTAGCTCTGGAACCAGGCTGGTCTCGAACTCACAGAGATCCACCTGCCTCTGCCTCCTGAGTGCTGGAATTAAAGGCGTGCGCCACCACCGCCTGGTTGGAGAAGAGGTTTAGTAAGGTCACATGTATGCTGTCTGGAGAAGGCTTGGAGGTGGGAAGGGATGCTCCAGGTCTCTTCTCTGCCTTTCCCACCATTGCAGCCTATGCAGGCTGCATTTTTTTGGAGCTGTGTGTAGTCCTCATTGGGTGGACTGAGGACCTTCCATAGGTCCTGTGGGTGGAATCCTCCAGGGTCCACCACTTGACCACAAAACAGATGGTCCCTGGCTTATAGAGCTAAGACATGATGTCCTTAAGGGTGACTCAAGGCTAGGATCTGTGTGGGAAAAGAAACAGCAGGCAGATAATATAATCCTGCCAACTCCCAGTGCTGCAAATCCTCAAAGGAATTCTTGGTTTCTGCACACCTTTGTTGACTTAGCCGAGGAGTGCAGGGTGTCACAGGGAAATGCTACCGACCGGTTTGTTTTTTTGTAGCTGTGCTCGATTTGCTTTCTTATGTCACCCAGGACAACAGGTTGGACCCTTCCATATCAACCATTAATCAAGACACTCATAGACATAAAAAAAAAAAAGTTCCCGGTTGGTCCCAGGGGAAGAGGAGAAATCACAAGGGCAGAGTTTGGAGAGGGCAGCGCCAGGGGAGATCCCCAACACCAGGGGAGTTCCCCAACACCAGGGGAGATCCCCAACACCAGGCAGTCTCAATACAGTTTATTAACCACTACAGACCAGCACTGGGCAGATCTCCCCTTCTGTATTCTCAGAGTCTGTCTCCACTTTGGTCCCTGATTGGTGACCAGCCTATGACACTGAGCTCCATCAATCAGAGGATTGCTTCTTATGCTCCCTTATCCCAGACTCAGTAGCCTTCACATTGTGCAGAAGGCAGAGCTGACAGCAAACGTCCCTGGAGGAGGGCTGGTGAGATGACTCAGCAGGTCAAAGTGTTGGCTACCCTATCAAACCATAGTCCGTGGGACTGCAGTGGGGGACTTCGTGCTTTCATGTGCCTGTGCACAGGACAAGATCCCAGTCCTCAGACAATGGAAGTATCTGTGAGCATGAGCATACTCAGAGGTAAATCAGAGCCTATTCCTACTGGGACAGGAGCAAATACGGAATTCCGATTCTCACTTTATCAGTCACTAGTTTCTGTCCAGCCCAGTATGCGGTGTCATCAGACAGCACCTGGTGCCTATAGCAGAAATTTCCTCACTTTGCACCTGTTTATCTATTTTTTCCATCAATGCATTTGTGATTTATTATTTCCTTTGCTCTTTAACCATAAAAATTTTATGAAACTTTACATATTGTGTTTGTTTGTTTATTTGTTTATAGTTTGTTTGCTTGTTTTCCGAGACAGGGTTTCTCGGTGTAGTCTTGGCTGTACTGGAACCTGCTCTGTAGACCATGCTGGCCTAGAACTCACAGAGATCCTCCTGCCTCTGCCTCCTGAGTGCTGGGATTACAGGAGTGAGCCACCACTGCCTAGCATACTGACCTCTATGTTTTTGAAAGTGTTTGGTCAAAAGTGAGATCCCAGGCCTCTGACACACCTATATCCAAGGAGCCTGGGATGATTGGAAGCATCACCCCAGCCCCTGGCCTGGGAGTTGCCTTAGTACAAACTCCACCTCCTGAAAAGCCCGCCAAGTACTTACCCCTCCCACTCCCATAGGTTATTTAGGCTGCTGCTCAGAAAAGGAACACGTGTCTTTGGGTTTTGCGTGCCCCCCTTCCCATCTCTCTCTCTTTCCCCGCCATGCTTTCCTGGCCACCTGGGAGCACTGCAGTAAATCTGGGCATTGATTCGGTCTAATTTGATGTGATTGGAATTATTTCTGTCAGCGGAGATGCTCGTTTTTAAGAATATTCCTAATATATGGAGGTTTCCCACTGAGAGGGTCTGCTTTTCCCATGGGCTCAGCACCGCATGCTGAAAAACGCCCTTTTTGCACTCTCATCACCAGGTTAAGACCATCTTGGACTCGGTGAGTTCCTCTTTTGGACTGCATGGCCAGTAGGGTTAGGGGACCCATTGGCTTTTCGGGCTTTCGGTTGAAGTCACGAATTCTGACCCATGCCGTGAAGCCAGGCTTAGCTGAGATGAGACTTGGGTGTGTTTGGAGACGTCCCCACTCATTTCTCATGCACCCTCATTTTGACTCAAAAGCACTGTGCAGTGGACGCATTGCCACAAGCTTGAGTCCCACAGTTGACATGGGCTTCTAATGGGTCCTTGCAATTTTAAGCCGATTACTCAAACACCCTTGGGTGGCCTTTTACAAAAAGTTATTTTAAACTGGGGATATCTAACATCTAATGTAAAGCAAACAAGTCTACGTAGCCCACAGTTCATAGATGTGTCCCACCTACTCCCCCGCTCCCCTCCCATCTCCTTGCTTCTCTAAGCTGTTTGCTGTTTGTCTCACTCTGGGATTTTAAAACAAATCTATTTCCCCGTCCTTCCACTCTCCTGGCTTCTGCCACCTAAATATGCCAGGATTTAAAGTTGGTCAGATGACATAGGTTTCTAAAAGTGTTTTAACTTTGTGGGTATTCATTTTAAGATAACTCCAGACTAAAACAGCTCTAAAAAAATACAAAATGGCAATAGCCATTTTGACCCCACCACCATCTTGGATAAGAGTATCCACGTGTGCTAATATTATTTATTATTTGACTTATTAAATACACATCTAAATTTAGCTTATATACCCAGTTTTGATGTGGGAGTCCCCTCTGTGTGCTGTGATTACCATTAATGAATAAAGAAACTGCTTTGGACCTGTAGCAAGGCAGAACTTAGGTAAGCAGGGAAGACAGAACTGAATGCTAGGAGGAAGAAGGCAGAGTCAGGGAGACACCATGGAGCTGCCGCCAGAGTCAGACATGCCGAAACTTTGCCGGTAAGCCACTGCTATGTAGTGATACATGATACACAGATTAATGGAGATGGGCTCAATTAAAATTTAAGAGTAGCCGATAAGAAGTTAGAGGTAATGGGCCAAGCAGTGTTTTAAATAATATAGTTTCTGTGTGATTATTTAGGGTCTAAGCTAGCTAGGCAGCCGGGAATCAAATAAGTGGGCCTTCCTCCAACACAGTTTAAATAACAGATAATTGTACCCAATTCTCAAGTACCTTTACAGATCTGAGGGTATGGCATTTAACCAACGAGCCTCTAACACAGAGACACGCCAGCTCCCCCAGCACCCTTTAGCTCCTCCAAGAAGATATGTGGTTGGGGCTGGAAAGATGACTCAGTGGTTAAGAGCATTGCCTGCTCTTCCAAAGGTCCTGAGTTCGATTCCCAGCAACCACATGGTGGCTCATAACCATCTGTAATGAGGTCTGGTGCCTTCTCCTGGCCTGCAGGCACATACACAGACAGAATATTGTATACATAATAAATAAATAAATATTTAAAAAAAAAAGAAGATACGTGGTTGTAAAGGATGTTTCACCTCCAGGCTTGCCTTTGGGTTTGGCAAAGCCACCCACACAGCAAAAAGCGGCCTTTCACCTATTCAGCTTCCTGGATGCCTCCCGTGGAATCTATCTTCTCATCCTGCCAAGACAAATAGACAAAATCTTCCCCCATCACAGAAGAGTCTTTGGGTCTCTTGTACTCAGCAGCTAACGACAAGCATTGCTTCTAGGGTGATGTTTTCCAAGGACAAGGAGAAATTTGACATTGCCTATGTAGCTAAAAAAGCTGTCTCATTTTGGCTCATTTATCCCTCCCGGATCTGTCTAATGGCATTTGATGATTATTACTTTATTTGTTAAATTTCCTGCTAAAATACAGACAGGTGTGCCTCTTTCACAGACTTCATAGTCCAGGACTAACAGTTTTCAAGTGTATCTTAAAAATCCAGAGTTCCCAATTCCCTTTTATTGTCTCCTACAATATCCCTACCTTTTAACCTAAAGCAGTAGCCCTTTCCTACGACACCAAGGTGTAAATCTGTTCCAGTTCTCTCACAGATACCTACAGGTTCCTGGAAAAAAACTAACAGTCTCCAGAGTGTATTCTAACCTCTCCCATTTTCAAGCATATTTTACAGGTCACTCCTGCTGTCTGGGCCAAGACCAACTTACAAAGTGCTCTCTAGACAACGCCAACACCTGCACCTGGGACTTCACCATTGGCACCAACTCTCCTGGATCAAAGACACCTACCAATTAAAATCTGGCTTTATCTGCTATTGTGTCCCAATTATACACCTTAGCCTCACCTGTACAACCAGGGCACTTCCCTGTCCCATTCTTTGTGGCAGTTAATGACTTCCCATGGCTGGCCCCATTTTATAGGGCTAACAATAAAAATATTTTTTTCTCTTAGCCACCTGCCTTCTCATCTCCCTCAAAAAGCAGCTGTCTGAGGCCTCCAAGATGACAGCAAACCAGAGGCCACTCCAGTCACACCTCTCACTGAGTGTGAGCCCAAATCCCAGTTCTCCCGTCTCCCATGTCACCCCATGTCCACAGGAAGTAGCTAGACTTGAGCTGATGCCCCTGTATCCAAGGACTCTGAGATGTTTGGCCAAAAGTAAGATCCCAGCCCTCTGACACCCCTATATCCAAGGAGCCTGGGATGATTGGAAGTGTCACCCCAGCCCCTGGCATGGGAATTGCCTTAGTACAAACTCCACCTCCAGAAAAGCCCACCAAGTGCTGACCCCTCCCCAGGGAAGGTCAGGACCACTCCCACAGGCTATTTAGGCTGCCGTTCAGAGAAGGAACACGTGTCTTTGGGTTTTAGTGAGACTCCCCCCCATCTTTCTTTACCCCTGCCATGCTTTCCCAGCCACCCAGGAACACTGCAGTAAACATGGGCATTGATTCGGTCTTATTTGGTCTGATTGGAATTATTTGTGTTGGTGGAGAGGCTCGTCTTAAGATTATTCCTAACAGAAAGCTTTGTTAATGTCTGGATTGAACTAACTGGCTTTTTTGTTTGTTTGTTTGGTTGGTTGTTTGATTAATTTTTTGTGGTATATATTGTGTAAGAAACAAAATAAAATAGTTCATCTTTAAGACAAAAGTACTTTAAATTAACTTGGTCCAGATACAAAGGAATGGAAAACCCTGGACCCCTGCTAGCCTGCCAGTGTAGCTGCCTCCGCCCAAACTAGAAGGTGAGAGTAGGAAACCGTGATCAGCCGCGCTTGCCTCAGGATCTGAGGACCTGACGAAGCTCATGCTCTGTAAAGTCTGAAAACAAGCAGGGTATAGAAGAGACAAACCCACGCAAGGTCTTTGCTGGGAAACAGACACCCATAAGCGGTAGGTGACCCCACATGCTTGGCTCACGTGGAAAAGGAGAAAGGGACCTGCACATTGGATTATAAAAACCATTTTGTGTGCTCTCTTGGCACATCTGAGGGTTATCTGAGGTTGCACCAGACTCTGCAAGGTCGTCAAATAAACCACCCCCTTCCTCAGTGCTCTGAGCCTTCAGCTTGGTAGAAAGTGGAGTCTCTTCTTCACAAATCACACATAGTGCTTAGGGTAACCTAGCCTGTGTTCCTGGGGCCGTTGTCACTCACTGTGGGTTCCAGAGGTGAGAGCTGGGATCTGGGTTGGCAGGTTATTTATTGGGAGCAAGGTAGCATTTGCAGGAGTGTGAGTGACCCAAAGACAGCTGTGCCTGTGAAGATTTTTACCCTACCTAAGGTGGAACCTTATAGGAGCTGCATTGTGGCTCTCAAATTCAGTTAACTTTCCACTTCCTGTGTACTCTGGCGCCTCCCAAGATCACAAACAGCTGAGTGGCAGGAAGAAGTAATGATTAGAGTATCAGGTGAGTGCCCTTCGACCTCCTCCAACTCCTGCTGGTATGTGTTAATGCCACAGACTCAGAGATCACTGTGCTATTCTGTTTATTTCATTGCCATGACTACCAGGTCAAAGCTATGATGGCTGATGGTCATGCCAGGCTGGAAGGAAATCACTTTAACATCCGCAGAGTTAAATATAAGGCACTGTATTCATTTCCTGGCAGGGGAAAGGTTGTGAGCTCGTGTATGTAATTTGAAGAGACTTTGAGAAAGGCTGTTTGCAAAATTGAGGTCTGGGGTTAAGACAGCCAGCAGGGCCTATTGCAGGCATTGCCTCACTGAGAGGGGCAGGTATGGGAGAAATCTCAGCAGTGGACATCAGCAGAGCTGTGTGGAGAAAGAAGCAGTGGCAACTGATCAAAGAACGCAGCTAGGCAGAGAGAGAGAGAGAGAGAGAGAGAGAGAGAGAGAGAGAGAGAGAGAGAGAGAAAAACATCCATCTCTTGTGGTCCTTCCCACCTGCCAAACCCATTAGGAGCCCTTTGATGCAATCTATAGAATGTTCCCAGAAGGCAAGTGAAAGTGCTTTATACAGATGAGTGGCTGAAATAAATAGGTTACTTACCTATTGAAATGGTCTGTCTCCCTCCCCCATCCACTGAGGCAAACAGATCTTCCTCCTGCTTTCAGCCCTAGTCTTTCTTTTCCAGCTCTCTCCCTAAGAGGCAGCTTCTGCCCCTCTCCCTTCTCCCCACTTCTCCTCTTCCTCCCCTCTGTTTCTTTCTCTCCCCTTGCCTCTGCTCTTCTCTCTTCTCCCCTTCCCCATTCTCTTCCCCTCCATAACTCACTAAATAAATACCCACTTTCTCTGCATGGCGCATCTCTCTCTGTCTCTCATCCACCTGTGATTTCCAGCCTGGGACCCACTGGCCCTCATGGCCCACAGGCCACTCGGGGAACCACAGTGTTTTACACTGCAGCTTCTTGTGGCCTGCTGTCTGCTGCAGCCACTAGGGGACCTGTGGCATTTGACTTTTACCATAATATTTGGTGCTCATGACTCGGCCAGGCTCGCTCCATGTTCCCTCTCAACCACAAGTGGGCTGCCTGAGGACATGTGGGCTCGGGAACCAGGTTTCTTTACAACAGCTCTGCACTGTATCTGCCTCTATGCCGACCTCTATGCATACCAGTGGCTTCGGTGGTGAGTTTTCCCCTTCCAGCCCCCAACCACAGCCTTCATGGCTTTGGTTGAGTCTTTCACTGACAGTCATCTCTGGTTGCCTCCCAAGAAGTTAAAAACATGATCGGACCACCCAGGGTTGGTCCTCCTGCTCTAGTTAGTGCTGTATAAGCTGTGTGGTGCATTTGATTTGGGACCCGGGGTCCCTTGGTCTCCTTTCTTCTTTCTCCTCCCTTCTCCCTTCTCCCTTCTCCCTTCTCCCTTCTCCCTTCTCCTTCTCCTTCTCCTTCTTCTTCTTCTTCTTCCTTCTGCTTCTTCTTCTTCTCCTCTCCCTCCTCCTCCTCCTCCTCCTCCTCCTCCTCCTTCTTACCACTAGTAAGTGGCTCCCGCTATGAGAGACAGCTTGGAGCAGCCTCTAGCCTCCGTCTTCCTAGTTGCCTGGACCCGGAGCCAGTTAGGCTTCATCCACACTCTGTCTGTAGAGAAAAGACCTTTTCCTATAGGCTTTGTGGTGTCGCTGTTTCATTAACGCCCAGCCTGTAGAGAGGAGATGTCCTCCCACAGGCCTTGTGGTGTTTGTATGCTGTTTTCGTGGGTTTTCACGAAACAGCACGTGATAACACTTTCAGTTATCAAACCATAAGCCACCCGCCTGTAAAACCTACAAGATTGGTCAGATCCACGAGGCAGCTGTTTGCAGTTCCAGCCTTTGCTCCCCGCCACGGCTTGTGGTGCAGCGGCTCAGCAACAGGGCAGACCACGCCTCTAGGTCTCTCTTGTTATTATATTTAAAACTCCCACGTCTCAAAACACATGGCTTTTCTATACAACATGTGACCACTGCCAATTTGACTGAGGTCAGGTGATCTTACCACCATCTTAACTGTGGTCAGGTGACTTCACCACCATATTAACTGAGAGCCAGGTCAGGTAACCAAGTCCTGCCATCTTTACTGAGGTAAACCCTGCCTGGTCCCCTGGTTTACTTATGTCTTTGTCTCTAAATTCTTTCTGACTCTGTTACATGTGTGTTTTGTGCAGTGTGGCATGCTTTTGGTAGGGACCACCAAGAGCATCCACTTTGCCCAATTCCTGTTCACTGTGTGTGTGTGTGTGCATACATGTAACTTAAATGCACCTATGTTTACTATTAAATTTTGCACTTGTCTGTCCATTATATCTCATTTCAGACTAACAAAACATTAAGTTTCATGTTTTAAACTGGTATGTACTTTAAAGTCTCTTACAAAAATATGGTATATTTAATTCAACCCTGATTTAAAATATATTAAGCTATTCTCTATTATTGTCAGTTCTGCCATTAACCTTCTATTGCAAGCAGTTTTTTCTTCTTTCTGACTTTTTATGAGTGTAAATCTTACCTGTTAAGTTGAGAGCCAATACAGTCAAGCTTGGACCCACCTCTCCAGGTAGATTCTATACTGTAGTCATAATTTATCTATACCTGGTAAATAGCCCTCAATTGCTCAGAGATCTGGAGAATATGGCATTTAAATATTTAATTATTAAAAACTTTTCATAACAAAAAGAGACAGGTTGGCTCCTAACAGCAGCACTCTATTTCCTCCAAAGAAGACAAATAGGCACAAAACAGCGTCCATCTGCAATTCGCTTCAACTGCCAAGTACTGACCACTGGGCAAAACTGCCTTTCATCTAAACTGAAGATCTCCAGACAGTGGACAGAATCACTGGAATCGACAGCCTAGCTGCTCAGGTCAAGGTAGGCTTATATTCCTATATATTTCTTAGCCCACAAGACCTTCTAAGCCTGGTGGGCTCTTCACTAAATGGCAAAAGAAAAATACGACCCTTAGCAACCAATCAAGTTCTCTGTCATTTGTTAATCAATAACTCAAATAAAATTTTATCCTTCTCAAAGATCTCTGATGCAGTTTGACAGCTGAGAGGTTTTATCAGTTTAAAAGGACAACCTTACCAAACAGATTTCAGTAAAATACAAATACAAGTTGTTAAGGTATGTACCTGCAAGTTATAAAGGTGTGAGGACAAGTACACACTATCAAATTTCTCTCTCACGCTGCCTTTTCTAGTCTTAAAGATACTTTTCATTATTCAAAAATATCTTTACAGTCATTCTGATATAAATATGCTGCTGTTTAAAACTTATGTTTTCACAAACCCAAAAAATTCTTGTGAGTTCCAGGGAGTCAAATTGAAGGATCCATCTTAAACATGTCAGATACATCTCTCTCAATTTCCTGGTCCTAAATTTTTTTTCCTAAACTTAACTTTGTCCTCTGTTCTGCCAATGCCTTAAACAGGTGTAAGAGACACCAGACATTTCCATACCACAAACACCAGACAGGAGCAAAGAGACCAGCTACCCCAGGATGTGACCAGCACCCAGCTTTCTCAAGTTCCCCCCCCCCAAGATGACGCCCACATCTTGAAGCAGTCTTGAGAATATGCTGTCCCAATTCCTTTAACCTGTTGTGCCTAACCTCTTGCCTTTCTATTATAAAAAAGAGATGGGAATGTAATGGTCTGTCCTGTTCCTTTAAGAGACAAGCTCCACCCACTCCCTCCCCCATCCACTGAGGCAAACAGATCTTCCTTCTGCTTCCAGTCTGAGTCTTTCCTTTCCAGCTCTCTCCCTAAGAGGCAGCTTCTGCCTCTCTCCCTTCTCCTCACTTCTCCCCTCCCCCTCTCTGTTTCTCTCTCTCTCTCTCTCTCTCTCTCTCTCTCTCTCTCTCTCTCTCTCTCAATACCCACTTTCTCTGCTTGACTGTCTCTGTCTCTCACTCTCACCTACCCTGTGGCTCCCAGCCTGGAACCAGCTGGCCCTCATGGCCCCCAGGCCACTCGGGGAACTTCAGTGTTTTACCACTGTGGCTCCTTGTGGACCACTGCCCGCTGCAGCCACTCAGGGAACTGCAGCATTTTATTTTTACCATAACACCTATTATTTAATATATTATTTACCCCTAAAGAATTAGAGTCACATCTGTGGGATCTATGACTTCTCCCCAGAATGAGTTCATTTGCTCCTGGGTCACTGAGGTCAGATTCCAAGAATACTGAAGTTGGAAATGAGTTTATAGATAGGTATCCCACCAAGAACCCATTTAACAGGTGAACACACACAACAGGACAGCCCTGGTCATGCTGTTTTAAGTGACCTTTGGACTCATCATAACTCAAGGTTCAGCTCCTATGTCTCTCTCTTTCCCAATGGGGTAAGCCACTCTTGAAACTGATCTGAAGCTGGAACGTGTTGTTCTCAGTGTCTCCATCATTAACTGACCTCTCATTCCTACCAGGGAGACTGGGATTCCTGAAGAAGCCCTTAAGATAAGAGTGGAGAGAGGGAGCGTAATTGCCCTAAGAGGGGAAAAGAAATTTTAAGAGCGATTAAATTTCTCAGACCTCAGTGTCTCAGGCAACCCTCGGAAGCAGAGTGGGTTCAGAGAACCGGATTGACAGCAGGGTCAGGCAAGGTGCCCATGCCACAACCCAGAGTCTGCTTTATTCAAATATGATCCTGTTAGTTTGCTATCTGTTATTAGCCAGAGTTGTGATTGGCCGACACAAAAGTAACAATGGTCCCTCTTTATTTGAAGTTTCACTGTCAACTGGAATCTCAAAATATTAAATAAAAAATACCCCCAAATTAGAAATTGTATATGTATTTTAAATTTATTTATTTATTTGTTTGTTTTGTTTTGTTTTTTGAGACAAGGTTTCTCTGTTACAGTTCTGGATGTCCTGAAAGTTGCTCTGTATACCAGGCTGGCCTTGAATTCACCAAGTGCTGGAATTAAATGTATACACCACCAACACCCAGCTAAACTTTTAATGTTTTGTAGTGTGGGGTATAAATTCATATAGCTCCCCCATGATGAGCCTACATTCTATCACTGAGTTGAATTCTGAACCAAATGATAAATTTTAAAATATTTTTATTGTGTGTGGTTACAATTTTCGAGTTTATTACGGGCTATTACTAATCTCTCATTGTGTATAATGTAAATTAACTTTTATCATAGGTATGCATAGAGAAAAAAACAGCAAAGATAGTGCAGTCAGCAGGTTCAGGCTTCCAAGGAACATCCTGAAATAGTCCCCTCAGATAAGGGGGACCATTGTACTTCTAAATTAGATTTCCAGTTAGCTCACATACTAAATTAGGTGGCAGCTCCTTATGGCTCAGAGAGTGAGGGCTAACTGGGGAAGAGGGATGGGCTCACTCCTATATCTCAAGAAAGATCTTAGGCTCAGGTCAGACAGGTTCTCACACCTGGCTTCAAGGCAAGGGACAAAGAAGTGACAAGTGCTGTCCCAACTAGGAAAGAGTGAGTGGGGTGGGCTACCTTGATGTCCTGAAGGGCTGTAATATGTAGGTTTCGGTTCTCTGAGAGGGACAAACAGGTGTCTCTCTCAACAAAGGGCCATTTATCAGCAAAGGGCGAGAGTACAAACAAGGCCTGAGTCAGCCCCACAAGGTCTCAAGGAGAGTTCCTGCAACCCCCTTGAAACTTGCCCAAGTATGTCCAAAGATAAAACCTCAGTCAATTAAAAACATACTCATGTGACTGCTGCTTGTTTGACCAATCATGTTTGACATGACCTAACTGTTTCTAAAATTACCCTGGCTGTGCTTAAAAGGAGCCTGCACACTCAGGGTCATCGCCATGTTGTACAGGTGAACAAGCCCACACGCCTGCTGGTATAATAAATGCTCTTTGCTCTTTCGTACTCTTTGAGTCTGGGGTCTTCCTTCAGCTTTTGCTCAGACCCTTACAACCTGAAGCTCTTAATGTGTCAGGACAGAAACCTAGTGTGGCCGGTGCTTCTGGATAAGGTGATAATCAACTCTACAGGCAGGTGTCTTAGCCTTGGAAGAAATGGAGCCTCAGAAAAAGTCAAAGACTATTAAACAATCCACGACTATAGTAAAACCTAGAACAGAAAACTCCAAGAGACTCTTCTGAGCTAGTGAAATCATGCAGAAGGCAAGGACAGAGAACGCATCAGTCAGGCTCTGGTGACAAGCAGGTGACACGAACTGGAACTCTTGTTTGTGTTTGTCTTTGATTTGTGTTCGTCTTTGGTTTGTGTTGTTTATTTTGTTTTACAACAGGGTTTCTCTGTGGAGCTTCGAAACTCACTCTGTAGACTAGACTGGACCGACTTTTCCTCCTGAAACTGCTTCTCCAAAGCTAGGATTACAGGCAGGTTTGCACCAACACCCCACCCCTCCTGAAGCAGAGTGGTTGAGAGTTTCCCTCACAAGAAACTGTGGAGATGTAGCTCAGCTGGTGGAGTGGAGTGCTTGTCTAGCATATACAAAGCCCAGGTTTGATCCCTAGCACCCAATAAGCCATACTGACAAACGCCTGTAATTCTAACAGTAAGGAGGTAGAAGCAGGACACTTAGAAGTTCAAAGTCCAGCATGTCTATGCAGCAAGTTCAAGGCCAGCCTGGAGTTCACACGAGCCCATCTTCAAAACAACAAATGCTTATCAAGAGGGACCATTCATGATAATGTGTGGCAGTGCTCTCAACCGTCCTGATGCTTTGACACTCTAATACAGTTCCTCATGCTATGGTGACCCCCAGCAATAAATTATTTTTGTTGCTACTTCATAACTGTAATTTTGCCACTGTTATGAATCATAATGTAAATATCTGATACACAGAATATCTGAGATGCGGCCCCTGTGAAAGGGTTGTAATGTGGGATTCCCCTCTATATGCTGTGAATACCATTGGTTAATAAAGCAACTGTCTTGAGCCTGAGCAGAACAGAATAAAAGTAGGCAGGAAAAACTAAACTGAATGCTGGGGGAAAGAAGGCGGAGTCAGTGAGAAGTCATGTAGACCCACCAGAGACAGATGCTGGATAGAACCTTGTCAGTAGCTACAGTCATGTGGCAATACACAGATTAATAGAAATGGGTTAAATTAAGATGTAAGAGTAAGCCAATAAGAAGCTAGAGCTAATAGGCCAAGCAGTGATTTAATTAATACAGTTTCTGTATGGTTATTTCGGGAGTTGAACAAGTGGCCTCTGACAACAGGGTTGCTTGCTCACCGAAGGGGTCTTGACCCACAGGTTGAGAACCATGGATGTAGGGGTAGTGAAAAGAGACCTGAAAAGATGGTGCAGGTGCAGTGTCCTTGCGACTGTGACAACTAGGAGCTGGTAGCACACCTGGGCCTGAAAGGGCAGAGTCTCCATCTCCATGGACGGGAATGCAGCAACCGTAGTGACCTGGCAAGGAGAGGGGAAGGAAGGAGAGGGGGTCAGAGTTCAAGGTTAGCTTGGTCTACACAGGGAGACCCTGTGTCAAACAACATAATGACGATTTAATCTAAATGATGATATCTTGTGGCACATAAAAGGTGTGAGAAATTTACATTTTTTTTGTTTGTTTTTTGTTTTTTGAGACAGGGTTTCTCTGTAGCTTTTGGAGCCTGTCCTGGAACTAGCTCTTGTACTCACAGAGATCTGCCTGTCTCTGCCTCCCAAGTGCTGGGATTAAAGGCATGCACCACCATGGCTTGTCTGAGAAATTTACATTTCAGAGTCCATAAAGAGTTCAATTAAAATGCAGCCGTATCCACTGTGTCATCTGTTGCTGCTTTTAGGCTCTAAGAGCATAGTTTATTCCAAAACCTGAAATATTTATTAATGAAATAAGTTAATGAAATAAAGTGAAGGTGCGGTCTTTGGTCTAAACTAGATGGCTTAGTGGCTAAGACCATGTATTGTTCCTGCAGAGGTCCTATATTTGGGTCTCAGCAACCACAACTAATTGTAACTCCAGCTGCAGGATTTAAATCCTGGCATCCAAGAGCACCTGCAATGCGCAATGCACATACATGATACACACATACACACATGCGCACACACATACACACACATGTGCACACACACACACACAGAGTTTTGGGTTAGTTTGGTTTTGTTTAAGCGTCTTGTGGTTCATTCATTTTCCAGGACGTGGTGGCATGGGCAAGGAGCAGAGGACAGGGAGAGCGAGGCAGAGTTTAGATTCCCTTCCTCCATCTCTCCTTTCACCCCTACTTGCTAGGTAGCCGCAGTTGCTGCTTCCCCTGCAGGAAGGTCCTCTTTTTTTTTTTTAAATTAATTCATTTATTTACTTTACAAACCAATCCCAGTTCCCCCTCTCTCCTCTCATCTAGTTTTCCCCCACCTTTCCCCCCACCCCCATCCACTCCTCAGAGAGGTTAAGGTCTCCCCTGGGAGGTCAACTAAGTGTGTCCCATCATCTCATTGAGGCAGGACCACCCCACCATACACACTAATGCATATGCTGAGCAAAGTATCTCTCCATAGAGAATGGGTTCCACAAGTCAGTTCATGCATTAGAGTTAGATCCTGGTCCCACTGCCAGTGGCCCCACATACTGCCCAAGCCCCACAGTTGTCACCTGTGTTCAGGAGGCCTCGTTAGGACCTATGCAGGTTCCCCAGTTGTCAGATCAGAGTCAGTGAGCTCCCACTAGTTCAGGTCAGCTGATTCCGTGGATTTCCCCATCATGGTCTTGACCCCTTTGTTCATAGTATCACTCCTCCCTCTCGTCAGTTGTACTCCAGAAGCTCAGCCCAGTGGTTAGCTGTGGATCTCTAGATCTGCTCCATCAGTTTCTGGATGGGGATTCTATGATGTCAATTAAGGTAGTCTTCATTCTGATTACAGGGAAAGATGAGTTAAGGCACCCTTTCTCCTATTGCCTAGATTCTTAGCTGGGGCCATCCTTGTGAAATCCTGGGAATTTCCTTAGTGCCAGGTTTCTCGCTAACCCCATAATAGATCCTTCTATCAAGATACCTCTTTCCTTGCTCTCCCTCTCTGTCCTTCCCCCAACCTGTGTCGAGGACCTGCCTTTCTGATTCCTCCTGTTCTCCTCCCTGCTCCTCCTCTCTCCTCACCTCTCTGCTTCAACCCTCCCCCCTCTCCACCTAAGCTCCCAATTTGCTCAAGAGATCTTTTTTATTTCCCCTTCCCGGGGGAATCCTTGTATACGTCTCTCTTAAGGTCCTCTTTGATACCTAGCTTCTCTGGGATTGTAAACTATAGGCTGATTGTCCTTTACTTTATGTCTGATATTCATTTATGACTGAGTACATACTATACTTGTCTTTCTGGATCTGGGTTACCTTACTCAGGATGTTTTTTTTTTCTAGTTCTGTCCATTTACCTGCAAATTTCAAAATGTCATTGTTTTTTACTGCTGAGTAAGGCCCACTTTTTATAGCTGTGCTACCCAGGTTTCTCTGATCCCTGCCCTTTCAGGCCCTAGAGTGAGTTTGGTCACAATGGCTGAGGTATCAAGTAGCTGTATTGTGCTTTATATATAACCCAATATATTATTCAAAACTTTAGGCCAGAGGTTCTCAGCCTGAGGGGTGCAACTCTTCTGGGGGTCAAAAGGCCCTTTCACAGGGTCGTCTAAGACCATCAGAAAGGACAGATATTTACATTACAATTCATAAGCATAGCAAAATTGCAGTTAAGAAGTAGCAACAAAAATAACTTTATGGTTGGGGTCACCACAACCTGAGGAACTGTGATGTGGGATTCCCCTCTGCATGCTGTGAATAACATTGGTTAATAAAGAAACTGTCTTGGCCTGTGATAGGACAAAAGAATAAACTAGGTGGGGAAAACTAAACTGAATGCTGGGAGAAAGAAGGCAGAGTCAAGGAGAAACCATGGAGCCGCTGCCAGAGACAGACGTTCCGAAATTGCCAGTAAGCCACAACCACGTGGCAATACACAGATTAATGGAGATGGGTTAGTTTGGGATCTAAGATTTAACCAGAAATATGCTTAAGCTATTGGCCAAACAGAATTGTAAATAATATAGCTTCTGTGTGGTTATTTCAGGAGTCTGAGCAGCAGGAAACACACAAGTGGACTCCTAAAACAGAACTGTACTAAAGGGTCCCAGCATTAGGAACGTTGAGAACCACTCATCACTTTAGACAGTTCCATGGAAGTTTCCAGAGAACTATTTTAGGGACAGAGGCCTTTGCTTTTCTATCTTAGGGTTTATGCCTGTGGACATGCCTCAAACTTCCCTGCCGCTCTACAAGTACGGAGAGGATCCCTGCAGCCACACTCACTGGCTCTCTGTTACCTCTCCTGCTTTCACTGCCTATTCTTTCCCTTGCTTCTGTACCCTAGCATCATCCCTAAGTGCAACCAGGGTTCTGCTCAGGACTTGGCTTATGGGAGCTCAGCTAGGAGAAGCACATTGTCTTCTTCAGCTGGTCTGTTTGAGTTTTGTGACAATCTTACTCAGCGCAGGTTGGTCTTCAACTTGCTATGTATGACCATGCATTTGCTTCTACCTCCCAAGTGTTTGCACTGCAGACCTGAGCTTAAAGCTGTAACTCGGTGGTAAAGAGCTTACCTAGGATGTGTACCTGGGATTCAATTCCTAGCACCCCTGAATGAATTTTAGAAACATGTAGACTTTCTGTTTATGATTTGTTATGGAGCATTTAATTACTTTGTAATCATAAGACACTGATTTTCCAATTCATTGAGATCTATTTCGCAGCCCAGAAAGTGACCAACTTTTATTAAAGTCCTTTATGTCCTTGAAAAAATATATATAATTTGCAGTTGTTAGGTGCAATGCCTTATTTGATATATATTTTATTGATGTAATTGTAGCTCTTTGAAGGTATTAATTTTTAAGTCAACTTATAACAGAATTAAAAATACTAGAAGATTAGTTAAATAAAATATGTTTCTTTCATGGGGTGAGCTATCTTACAGCCATCAACAGTAAGGAATAAGGTCTAAGAGAATAGACACAAAAATAAGCATGCCGCACAGAAAAGTGAAGCTGACCAATTGCAGTATAGTACTGCTTGATTGGGGAAACATTAAATAATCCCGCAGGGATGATATAACCAGTGACTACTCACTGATCTGTAATTTTCTATATTTCTGTAATTTTCTAAAATAAGTACTTGTTAGTTCAGTAACAAAAGGTGAATTACAAAATACAGTGCTGCAAATGAAGGCAGATGTCCTGCTTGTTACATTGGAAATGCTATCAATCTAAGAAACACATCATTTGGACTGAAGGAGACTTTGTGAGTATCTAGAACATGCTGGCCTCTTTCCTACAGGTATTTTCTTTTCTGATATGTTTCCAGTTTTAATTTGAAAAAACAAACAAAAATGAAAACAAAAAAGTTTGAAACATATACATACATTTAGGAGGGCATGGAGAGAAAAGGGATGGAGTACCAATAGCCATCAGCAAGTGTTCTCAACACTGGTTCTGTAATTCAGTTTCTCTAATTAAACCTCAACCTTCAAAGTTTATTTTAGTTGTTTTTTACAGTTATCCATTTAAACAACACCAACATGAAATAACTAAATCAAGATTATCTAGAAAACTCTTTGCGTCGATTCCTAGCTGGAATAGTTCGTGTCTAAATCACGAATAGGCTCAGGTGCCCTCTCTGTGCTTCTCTGTGTGCCGGACTTTCGTCACCCCTCATATACTTAGCAAATAAAGCATTAAAATACAGCCAGTGCTTCATATACCAAAACCATGTTCACAATGCTTAAGGGTGCTTACTGATCTGCCAGAAATGTGGTCAGAGCAAACAAAGCAGTGTGGACCCATTTAAAGAGAAATTAAGAGGCAATTGGAGATGTGACTCAGCTAAGAGCTCTTGGCTGCTCTTCCAGAAGATCCGAGTTTGATTCCCAGTGCTAACATCCAGTGGGGTCACAGTGGCTTGTTAACTCCAGCGGCAAGGGATCTAGCTCCTTCTTCTGGCCTCTTCAGGTACCTGAACCCTTGGTAACTGAACAGGTACCTGAACATGCACACACACACACACACACACACACACACACACACACACACACACAAAATAGTAAAATAAATATCTATTTTTTTAAGTCAAGTGATCTTGGTGGTACACACCTCTAATGCCAGCACTGGGGAGGCAGAGGCAAGCGGATCTCTGAGAGTTCTAGGCCAGTCTGGTCTACACAGTGAGTCCCAGGACAGCCAGGGTTATGTAGAGAGACCAAACAAGGAAGCAAAAGTCAAATGAACAGATAACTGATTCAAGGTGAATGGTGGAATTTCCTGTCAAGAGAGCTCCCCAACACACTACGGGTCAGGCAGTAGAGAAGGCAAGCTCCTCCAGACTCTGTGATGATTGACTCTGCCTGAATGGATGTTGAGTTATAAAAATATATACAAATCTTGAATAAATGAGAACTATGAGAATGGAAAAACAACAGCAATGGCCTCGTCTTCTACTGCACCAATAGTTACTCTCTTGGGATATGCAAGTAATTGGATTACTGATGCCAGCCACATGCTCTGTGCCCGGTAAGAGGATTATCCCTGTGTTCGGAAGCTTCCTTCCAAAGGTGCAGTCTAATTCCTTGACCTGCTGTGGTGAGGGGAATGCTAGAGAAGCCTGCATTTTATACCACGGCTGGGCAGAGAAACCAAGTGATGCTAAGCAGTTCCCCTATCTCTTGCTTGTCCATGCCAGCTCTGAAACAAGACAGAAATAGGCAGCCTCCGCCACCGCCATGTGGACATCGCCACAATGGACACAGTTATGCGCCACTGTCTGCTACCAAAGCAGAGCTGACAAAGGCACCACTTCTCGAGTGTCCAGGACCAGGTCTCCCAGCTGAGCCGTCTAAGTGACCCTCAGGTTGACATGTGTTGTTCTTTCCTTTCTAATAGCACACTCACAATGTCCTCGACCCACCAAACAGAGACAAGTCAACCACTACCCAGTAAAAAAATGCTTATTCGTGAGTGATTGATGACCAAAGCCCAAACCTGGCCTCAGGGATATGATAATGGGTCTCCAGTCCTGACCAGATTGGCTCTGACTCAGCATAACGTAGTTGGACTGTTTAGGGCAAGAGCTCAGGAGTGAAGTGCTGAAGATTTGATACCAGCTCCACTGTGTAGATGCCATGTTCTCCAGAGTCAACAGTTAGAGGACTCATCCTCCACTCCTTCCAGTGCCTCTCTAAGACATGTTCTCTACATTACCTCAGTGTAAACCACAGACGTTAGAAATCTTGTATTTTTATGGAGGATGTAATGGTTAGAAAGAATGCATAGCTGGGCACGGTGGCATGCGACTTTAATCTCAGTACTCGGGAGGCAGAGGCAGAGGCAGAGGCAGGCAGATCTTTGTGAGTTCAAGACCAGCCTGGTCTGTATAGTGAGATCCAGAACAGCCAGAACTACAAAGCAAGACCCTGCCTCAAAAGAAAATAAAAACAGCAGCAGCGAAGGAATAATATAGGCATCCTGAAGTACACCACCTAGCTGATTTTCAACTCAGCCAATTGCGTTTCCTCTAGTCGCCCCAAGCACACTTCCTTCCTGTCTTATCCCCATCTCTTGTACTGTATTCCTTCAAAATATCAAAGAACATTCTATCCATTATATGTCAATCAGACGAAAGCATTTGACATAACCACCAACCATAGTGTTACCTCATTTTGTTTAAAAAGCAATGACTCCTTTAAAACATCTACCATTGAGGCAGAGATCGAATGTCCCTGATTACTTCGAGAAGTTTATTTGGGCCACACATTTCATTACATGACTTTTAAGTTTCTTTGAATCTATTAGAATTACCCCGCTTTTTTTAAAAAAAATGATCTTTTCAGATTCTTTGTTCCTAACCTAACCCTTGTGACCACCAGCAAATGTCAGGGCTGTTTGCTTTTCCCACCCTTTAGTGTTCAGTGCTTTGGGTGCCCCTCAGTGCCACACCAGCTTCGCACTTGCACTCAGGGGTCAGCCGGGTCCCCATTTCCACCTTCACTAAGAGCATCATCTCAAAACTCACTTCCTCAGGAGTCTGAGGTCACTGAGCTGGGATGCAGGTTTCTCAAGACTGGCCTTGTGGCCTCAAGAAACAAGGCAGTTTGTTTTGAGGGTTGTTTTTGTTTGAGTTGCTAGGACCTCAGGATGCCAGGGTCTCATATATGGTTGACCAAGTATTTTATCATTGAGTCATGCCTCCAGACACCTCCAGAAGTGAGGTGTCTAAAATGCTAATTGAATGATTCCACAGGCGACTTCAGGGATGTTTGTGCGCCTCGTGGCATATGAAAACAATCGCTCACTTTAATATTCAAGTAGAAGAATTGGATAAATACAGCTCCCGTCACCTCCAGCCTCAACAGTCAAGGAATTAGCTTCCTTTTCATGTCCTCCTTTGGTCAAGAGGTCCATTCTGCTGGCTTTTGCTTGCCCCCATCCCACCCCAGCCAAGACAGGGTTTCTCTGTATAGCCCTGGCTGTCCTGGAACTCATGTTGTAGATCCACTTGCCTTTGCTTCTCAAGTGCTGAGATTAAAGACATGCACCACTACCATCCAACTAATGGATTAATTCCTTAAGCCATGGAGCATTCCAGGACAATGAGACCGTTGATTCCATCTGTCTAGTCAAAAACTAGGGCAACACCTGGATGAAGGCTACCTGTGGGCCTCTGGTCAACCTTGCTTTAAGCTTTGGTTATCACTTGATGGATTATCACTTGATGCTGTCAATCACAGTGACATGCTGTGCTATAGTTTGGATTTGACTTCACCCCGTGTTCTTCAAGGATCCATTGTAACTGAAGTTTGTTTGGTCCTAAAGGTGGCTCCCTTGGGAACCACTTTAGGAAGTGGAAAATCCTTAGGTCCCTGAGGGATGGGACTGTGGTACCCCAGACTCTCTGACTTTGTGTTTGATGGTGTAAGTACTCCCACACACATGAGCCTCCATCATAATGAGATTGCAGCTGGGAAACCCTTAGAAAAAAATTAACTAACACAGACCCTTAATCTTCCCCAAACCTTTTCTTTTTATAAAATGAGCTTCCTCAGGCATTCCATTGTATAATGCAAAGGCTGGCTAATACAGTCTAAGTAGTAGACCAAGTTAGTGCTCTAGATATCAAATACATAGAGCTTTTTAAAGACAGGTCTCCATTAGCCCAAGCTAGCTTGAACTTCATAATAAGACCTTTGGTATTTCCACACTTACTGAGTACTGGGATTATAGCCATATGTCATTATCCCATTTGTGAGTGTGTGGTGGTGGTGGTGGTGGTGGTGGTGGTGTGTGTGTGTGTGTGTGTGTGGTGTGTGGTGCTGGGGATTGAACCCCGGGTATTGGACATATACTCTCCCAATTCAGCAACATCCCTAGTCACAAAGGATTGGTTTTATTTCAGAGGAACAGTCTGCTACCAGACCCCTAGGAAGAAAAGTGCCTATGCCAGCCTCTTGAATGTGGCTGGCTGGGTGATGGCTTTGGATCAAGGTCAAGTTGGGGCTCCTTTGACACTTGGAAGGCTATGTAGCAGTTCAGTGACATTCCTTCCAGAATGTAGGTACCTGAAACCTCTTAGTTACTTGCGTTTGGAGTTTAGCTGGCAACAGGAAAAGTCTCTTTCCACAAACCCCAAACCAGATTTGGCACTATAAGCCTTTGTCTACACACAGGGCATGCACTAGCAGAAGGGGTACTGAAGGGTTATGTGTTGTTCCAGGAGTGGGGACTATAAGGCTGGAGGGACGGGCCAGGGACAAGCTTTCACAGAAACCTTCCATTTCTAAAGGGTGTATTTACCTTTTAGATCATGAGATTAAAAGCTACAAAATCAACTCAGGAGTTCACCACCACACCCCACCCCTCTCCCATAGTTTCAGTTCCATTCAGGTGACTCACCCCTGCCCTCTGCTGGGGATACACAGTCCCCTGCAGTACTTGTAGATAAGGGTCAACTGGTCCTCAAGTTGATGTGAAATCTTGGCTCCCAAGTCCTTGCGGGGAGAAACTGTGAAGTCTTTGCTAGCAGAACTGTGATTCTTGCAGTTTTTCTGATATCAGAAAAAAGCAAAGGTTCCTAGTGGGGACCACAGACTTTTGAAGTGAGAAACACAAAGAACAGGATGGGCTGTGAGTGTTGCATTCTGAGGCCTGATCAGGGCCCAGCCCTGGGCTCCCATTCGCTTTATTTCTATAGGGAGAGGCAGCCAGAAGCATTAGCAGGTCACACCTAGCAATCATGCCAGCTCTGCCTGTCACCCCCTGTCCCAGAGGCACTATCCCAAGTTCAGATCACCATCAATTTCTGCTTTGGGAGATGCCAAACCCTACACCTCCTCAGTCTCAGAGTGTCCAGAGCCTCCTAAAGATTCCCCACCCACACAGGTTGCTCTAAGAGCTGTGAGGAATTAGAGTTGATGCCAGCATGTGGGAAGACAGGCAGGAAGCCAGATGCCAGGGCTCAGGGGTGCAGACGGAAGGCCTCTGAGAACCAGACGAGTCCAGACATCTCCCTAGTAAGAGAAGCAGACCTGAGGACCCCCAGGCACTGGGTGGGGAGCTCAGAGGAAGCCACTTCCAAGCCCTGCAATCATGGCTCTGACACCCTCTACTTTATCTTTGGCTCTGTAGCTCCGAACCTTGTCTGTGCCCTCCCTGAAGTTCTGAGATGCTCAGGGGGACTTCTTCAGGAATGTTGTGTTTTGTTTTCTTTCTATCGCATTGTTGTTGTGTTTTTTTCCCTCATTTTTTTTTTTTAAAAAACCAGCTCTGCCTATGTAGCCCAGCTAACTTCATATTCCAGATCCTCCTACTTCAGGGTCGTGAGTATCTGGATTTGAGATAGACACCACACAGAGCTCCAGAAGTGGATGGTGGTGGTGGTGGTTTTGTTTTGCTTTTAGAGACATTTTTGTTTTGCTTTTAGAGAAAGGTTTTCATGTAGCCCATGCCACAAACTCAATATAACCCCAGCTGTCCTTAACTCCTGATCCTACTACCTTAGTACTGGCATCGCAAACACGTTACATCATTCCCACTTCCAGGAGTGTTCTTATATAATTTTAAATTGTACTTCATTTGTTATTTGTGTACATGTGTGTGCCTGTTCATATATGATGTGTCTGTGTAAGTGTGGGTGCACATGTGTACATGTACAACTTTGATGTGTTACATTTGTTTATGCTGTGAAATATTTGTTTAATGATGCAAAGATGTGTTGAATTCTTTTATGTTTTGTTTGTTTAACTCTGTGAAGCTATGTTACTTTGCCTGTCTAAAACACCTGATTGGTCTCTGAAAAAGAGTTGAACAGTCAATAGCAAGACAGGAGAATAGATAGGTGGGACTGGTGGGCAGAGAGAATAAAATAGAAGGAGAAATCTGGGAGAAGAAGATTGGAGTGAGAAAAGAAGGGGCAGCGACACAGTCACACTGCCAGACATGGAGTAAGAAGGAAAGAAAAGGTACACAGAGCTAGAGAAAGGTAAGAGCTCAGAGGCAAAAAGTAGATGGGATAATTTAAGAAAAACTGGCTAAGGCCGAACTCTAGGAGTTCAGTCGAAGAGAGGGAGGAGGGGTTATGTGAGTAAGGGGGCGTCAAGATCATGATGAGGAAATCTACAGAGACAGCTGAACTAAGCTCGTGGGAACTCACAAACTCTAGAACGACAGCTGTGGAGCCTGCATGGGACTAAAGTAGGCCCTCTGCATGTGGGCAACAGTTGTGTAGCTTGGTCTGTTAGAGGGGCCCCTGGCCCTCTATCCCTGGTACCTGAACTTGGTTTTTGGAACCCATTCCTTATGGCTTGGGATGCTTTGCTCAGTCTTAATGCAGAGGAGTGGGGAAGGGAGGCTTGGTCCTGCCTCATCTTTATGTGTCAGGCTTTGTTGACTCTTCATGGGAGGCCTTACCCATTTGGAGGATGTAGTGAGGAGCTGCAGGCAGGCCTGCTTTTCATCCCACCCGGCTCCCGCACGGCTATCTTAGCCCCAGAAATAATAACACACAAGTTGTATTCATTTAAACACTGCCTGGCCCGTTATCTCTAGAGAGTTAATACAGGAGAAGGGGTTGGGGGTGAGTTAGTAGGGAGGAAAAGGAGCAGGAGGAGCGGTGGGAGGGGCAATTATGGTTGGTATATAAAATGAATAAAAAAATTTTTAAAAAGTTCACTAAAAACATTAAAATGACCATGTGAGATAATGAAAAAGGAAGGAAGAAAGGAAGGAAAGAAAGTTGGCTAGCAGCAAGACAAGCGAAGGCCAGACATTCATAAGTAAGAATAAGCCTGCGTGTATTTACTTGGGAGCTGGGTAGTGGGCCTCCCAAAAAGAGTCAAGAGCAAAAGAGTAAGACCGAGCAACAACTACAACAAAGGACACAAAAAACACTGAAATATGTCTACCGAGATGTCAAATGGTAGTTCTGTGCCTGAATGATCAAGATGTTTCAAGAAGAAGGGCTGACCTCATGTCTGAGCAGAAGCATAATTTAAGGTAGTTATGCCTGTAGCCCGCTCGGGCCATGATTTTCAGCCATGGCACTAATTATAGTCACAGCAAGTACATACATACACACTGTGGGTTTGTCATCACAGGCACGGGCAGTGAGTACCACAGTGTGGCTAAAATATGTCACTGTGGGGGGTAGACTTTGAGGTCTCATATATTCTCAAGCCTCACCCAGAGTTTCAGATCACTTCATGTTGCCTGTGAGTCAAAATGTAAGAACACTCAGCTCCTTCTCCAGTATCATGTCTGCCTGCATGTTGTCTTGCTTCCTGTCTGCAATGAATTAAACCTCTAAAACTGTAGGCTAGCCACCACAATTAAATGTTTTCCTTTATTATAAGAGTTGTGTGGTCATGGTGTCTCTTTCCAACAATAGAAACCCTAACTAAGACAGAAGTTGGTACCAGGAACTGGGGTTTTGGTGTGGTAGGCCTGACTTTGTTTTTTGTGTGAGAGAATATGGACTATCGGATTAGATAAGCAGTTGAATGCTTTAAGAGCTTCTTAATGGACCATCTTAGTAGGAGCATGGAAGACAGTGGTCTGAGTGTAATTTGAACCGTCTGTGTCTGGATCAAGAAGCTTCAGAGGAGAAGAATGTTAATATGTGGTCTAGAAACTGGTCTTGTGATATTTTGATGGAGAATGTGACTGCTTTTTGCCCTGAGTCTAAAGAGTTTTGGATTAATCTCAAAAGAGCCTACTATGGACTCTGTTGTGGGGTTCTGTAGTAGGAGTGGCAGGCTGTGATCCCACTGCCCGGCTCCCAGCTAGTTTACCCCCGAAATAATTACACGGAAACTGTATTCATTTAAACACTGTCTGGCCCATTAGTTCTAGCCTCTTATTGGCTAACTCTTACATCTTGATTAACCCATATCTAATAATCTGTATGCCACCACAAGGTTGTGGCTTACCGGGAAAGATTCAGCATGTCTGACCTGGCGGCTGGTTCCATGGCGTCTGCCTCACTTCCCTTCTTTCCAGCATTCTGTTCTGTCTACTCTGCCTATCTAAGCTGCTGTCCTATCAAAGGCCAAGGGAGTCTCTTTATTAACCAATGAAAGTAACACACAGACTGATGACCCTCCTACATCATTTCCCCTTTTTCTGTTTAAACAAAAAAAGAAAGGCTTTCACTTTAACATAGTAAAATTACATATAACAAAACAGTTATCAAGCAAGAATTATAGTTACAATATTTATATCTACTTTATCTTTTATCATAACTAAGGAAAACTATAGCTATCTTTTTATTCTTCAACTCCATCAAAGACTCCAGAAAGGAGTCTACCTAAGTAAACAAGAAGTAAGTAACTTCCAAAACTCTAGAAATGACAGAGACATCTCGCTGCCTGTACAGTCACCCAAAGTTCCTCTGTATCACTGGGGCATCCATCTTCAGCCTTCAGACCCATAGTATACAGCAGACATTTCCATGAAGCAGGAAATTCAGAAGACAGTTCAGTCACTTTCTGCTGTGTCCTGCAGAATGTCTCACAGACTCTTTCATGAGTCAGGAACCCCGAAGGATCATCTCACCTTTCGGCAAGTTTAGCAGTCCTCTCTCTGTGGATTCTCTGTGTCCAGTTTATGCAACAGTCCAGGCAAGAGCAGTTTCTTGCCCAAGTGGCTAACCACCTCCATAAGGAGCCTCTTCGATGCCCATCTTCCTCTTGAAGTAGCTTGGTGCTGCCAGGAGCAGACGTGTCTCAATGTCATGAAAAGTCCCAAGTTATTAAAACATTAAATGCCATATTCTGTAGTCTTTGAAAGATATGAAGAATGCCTATCTAACTGAAATATATCTCTGTATATTTAGAAAATCTAACTAACATGACTACAAGCTTGACTATTATCGCTGATTATTCATTAACAACCTGTATTTTCTAATTATGCATTACATTTTTAAATGAACTGGGAAGGGTTTCTAGTGTTAACTCTAATGAAGATATGTAATGAAAAGGAACAAGCTGATGGATGAGCAAGGAAAAATATTTGACGAGAAAAGGAGCACCAGAAAGCTGAATGGAGCTGAATCCTGTATTCAAGGAGATAAACAGATTAGGAAATGGAATAAAGGGAATGGTGACCTCAGGGCAAGATCCTACCCAGCTAATCTTCCAACTTGTGAAAAATAAAGAAAAGTTTAGAGCCAAGTGTGGAGACACAGATCTTTAACCTCAGCATTCATGAGGCAGAGACTGGCAGATCTATGGGGTTGAGGCCAGCCTGGTCTACAGAGCAAGTTCCAGGACAGCCAAGCTTAGACAGTGAAGGAAATCACTGAAAACAGAAATCTGGGGAAGATTTAATTGTGAGGGGATCATGTTCCAGCTTCAGTAAGCAGCAGAACCTGGCAGTTTTGGCCACATTGTAATGGTTTAAATAAAATGTTGTGGATCACCAAGTGGCTGCAGCAGGCAACGGGCCATGAGACCATGCCATAGGTCCCTGAAGTGGTGGCAGGCAACGGGATGCGGGTCCCAAGAGCAGCCAGTCCCAGGCAGGGATGGCACAGTTCCCCAAGTGACTGCAGTGGGTTATGAGGGAGAGCAAGTCCCAGGCAGGGAGCTGTGTGGTGGGTGAGAGACCTCAATGGGGAACCAGTCCCACTAGGAGAGACAGACAGATGGGCATGCCACAAGACCATTCTACATGTCCTGGGCAGAGAGTCACATGGTGAGCAAGAGACAGAGACAAGGATAGGCATGATTTGCAGAGTGAGGTTGGATATTTGTTTAGTGGGTTATGGAGGGTAAAGGGGAGAAGAGTAGAGAGAGAGGAAGAGAAACAGGGGTGGGGGGAGAAGCCACAGCAGCTACCTCTTTGGGAGAGAGACAGAAAAGGGAGGGACTCAGACTAGAAGCTGAAGATTAGCTTGCCTGATGGGGGTGGGGGCGTGGCTTGACTCTTAAATGTACGGGACAGATCATTACACACGTGGTTCAGGTTTTAGAATCAAGGATAGAAAAAAAGGGGTTATGGAACCTTCTTCTGTGACTACAGAAAGCTGCTGAGGTCAGGCATATGTCAGGTCCCTGAATGGAGGCCTAGAGAGGCCATCGCATTAAGCTGTGAAGTTGAAGCCTGGATTGCCTTGGAGAACCCAAGATGTTGCAGATGCCAGAGTTGTCGAATATCTGCCAAGGAGAGCTGCTAATATGGAGTGGAACCAGCCCAAGAGAAAGAAGTGTGTTGCAGTCAACAAAGCTGAAAGTAGTTGGAGATATGAAGAGCACTTTTCCATCAGACACAGAGGTGCAGAGTTTGGAGTTTGCTTAGTGTTGTATAAGAAGCAGTGGGCTGCGTTCCCACCCAGATCCCAGCTAGCTTACCCCCAAAATAATTACACGGAAACTTTATTCTTTTAAACACTACCAGGCCCATTAGTTCTAGCCTCTTTTTGGCTAACTCTTACATCTTGCTTTAACCCGTATTTAGTAATCTGTGTAGCACCACGAGGTGGTGGCTTACCAGGAAAGATCCTAACCTGCATCTGTCTCGGAGAAGAGAGTCATGGCATCTGCCTCTTCCCAGCATTCTGTTTTGTCTACTCCACCCACCTATGTTCTGACCTATCAGGCCAAGTATTTTCTTTATTAATTAACCAATGAAACAACAGATAGATAGAAGACCCACCTATATCAGCTCAGCTGGTTTTTGGTCTTGCTTTGGTTCAGTATTTCCTCACTGTGCCCCCTTCCCTGTGTTTTGAAATGATAAAGTATACCCTGTTCCATTATATGTTAGAAGTATGTGATTTGCTTTTTGATTTTGATTTTACAGGGAATTAGTTAAGAGATTGCATGAATCTCAGAAGAGACTTTGACCTTTAGACTTTTAAATACAATGAAACTGTTACAAGCTCTTGGGGACCAGGGAATGGAAAGTGGTGGTTTGTAAGAAAATGGCATCCAAAGGAAGTGGCACTATTAGGAAGTGTGGCCTTGTGGGAGTAGGAAGTGTGTCACCACAGAGGCAGGCTTGGAGGTCTCATGTATGCTCAAGTATCATGAGAAACCACCCAGCATCTCAGATCACTTCCTGTTGTCTGTGAGTTAAGATATAGCACATGCAACTCCTCTAGCACCAGGTCTGCCTGCACAGTGTTATGCTTCCTGCCATGATGACAATGGATTAAACCTCTGAACTGCAAGCCAGCCCCAATTAAATGTTTTCCGTTATAAGAGTTGCTGTGATCAGGGCTGGAGAGGCAACTCAGAGGTTAAGAGCACTGGCTGCTCTTCCAGACATCCTGAGTTCAGTTCCCAGCAACCACATGGTGGCTCACAACCATCTAGAATGAGATCTGGTGCCCTCTTCTGGCCTGAAGACCTACAAGCAGGCAAAATACTATATACATAATTAATAAATAAATCTTTAAAAAAAAGAGTTGTCATGGTCATGGTGTTTCTTCACAGTAACAAACACCCTGGCTAAGACAGTTTCCTTGAGTTCAATTGACACATCTCAGGCTGAGAACCTGGACCCCTCAATTTGAACCCTCTGCCTCAACCTGGACTCTGGGTAGAGCAAGTGCCCATCACAGCTTTATTCACCAGACTCATCTCAGATGCTCTTCAGCTCTCGATATACCAAGGGTCTGGTCTCCCATCCCTAAACATTGTCCTCATTTGTCAGGGGGCTCAGACAGACCTGGAAGGAGCCCGAATCTAGGCATTGGTCTTGACCAGCTTCAGACCAAAGAAGATAGACATTTACTCTCAGCCCCAGCTGCATTTGGAGCAGCAAAGGAGCTGAGAGCCAAGGCACTGGCAGTGCTTAAGAGGTTATGATGGGAATCTTCTGCAAGTGGTGGGTGCTGATTGCCTAGCACTGAACAGAGAAGTAGGTAATATGCAAATGAAGACAGCATTTTTTGAACATCCTAAATTGTCTATTGGGTATGAATTTTGCAAATATTAAATGTATTAGCAGTAATGGTGGAGCTGCAGAGAGTTGTACCTTCTCCAGAATGCACGGTGAGAGCTACCAATAATGTGGTGAAACTTGTGGCCCTTTCCAAGGTCACGGCTCTTGTGGCCAGCAGATGTCAGCCCATGCATCTCTCTGTCCTTTTGGACTGGTTTGGTGATCCACTGAGTGTCGGGATTACTTCTGATAGCTTTATGGAATGGATCAATGAAAATAAACTCAAAAAATTTGTATGTGAAATCTTTGCCAATCCAGTAAGAATTCAGGGCTCTCAGAGCCCCCACACAGCTCTCTCCTCAGCAGCACACCAAAGACTTCAGGCAAACTTTAACTGATTAACACCATGATGGACTGGCCTGCCATAAGTTGCACCCTTAGGAACTGGGCATCTGCAGCTACCACGGAGGACATGAATCCTGTATATGACATGACCTTGCTTGGCCTTGTATCCCAGCCTTCTTGCTTTGTCAGGCCAGGTGGAGCAGGGAGCCCTGTGCAGTGCAGACAGTTGGCAGTATTGCCAGCAACGGACCCTCAGGAGAAAATGTATCATGTTGGACTGCTTCTTCCTCCATAGCTCCTGGATGTATTTGTATGCACCCATCATCTGATGACTACCGCCAGAGGAAAGGAAGAAGCCTTTCTCCCACAATCCCTTTTCAAGGCAGCATTTAAAATAAAGATCTCTTGTTCTGCCTGCATGGATGTCTACAAGTCAGAAGAGGGCACCAGATCTTGTTACAGATGACCGTGACCCACATGTGGTTTGCTGGGAATTGAACTCAGGACCTCTGGAAGAGCAACTGAGCCATCTCCCCAGCCCTGACAGGCAGTATTTTTAAAAGCTCCCAGTGCCAACTAAATCAAAGTCTCTGATGATGGACTCAGATGCAGACATTTTGAAAAGCCCCAGGAAATCACCTGGAGGGTGTGCTGTACAGACATCACAATCCCGGGAATGGCAGTGTGTTTGCCTCCTTGCCTTCTCTTCATTGTCTTGCAAAGGTGGAACCTGAACTCTGGGTAAGGTGAGTGTCCAGCGCGACCATGTGTTTCTTTAAGCAGTCGGGAAGTTTCTGGGCGGTGGTGGTGCACACCTTTAAATCCAGCACTCGGGAGGCAGAGGCAGGGGATCTCTGCGATTTTGAGGCCAGCCTGGTCTGCAAGAGCTAGTTCCAGGACAGTTATGGTATTACACAGAGAAACCATGTCTTGAAAAACAAAAACAAACAAACAAAAGAAAGCAGTTGGGAGGCCTCTGAGGCAGGTCTTAGCATGGTTCTGTGGTTCTGCTTTGCTTTTTGACAGGGGTGTGCTCCAAGAAGTGTGCGTGCGTGTGTGTGTGTGTGTGTACCCATATACATATATACACATATATATACATGTATATATACATATGCACAGTATACACATACACATATATATCTGACTTCACTGTGCTGCCAGCATCACAAAGTACATTCACAGAACGTCACTGGGCGAGATAACCTTAAGGGATCACCGTTTGTGACGGTCCATGAACATCACATCATATTCTGGCTCTATGGTTCTATGTTTAGTCTGTGGGCAAGGAAGAGAGGTGTGTGATTCTGTGTCACTCCCTAGATCTCTGGGGCAGACAGCAACAAAGCTAAAATGCTACAAGATCAGTCTTCAGCAAGCAACCGCTTGTGAGGGGCAGAGGGATGGCAAGGTGTGTGAAACACGCGGTCACCCACGCGGCAGGTTTGTCTATGCCCGCATGGCTGTCTTACATGTGTGGTCAATTTTTAAGTTGAGTTTGTTTTGGGGAACTTTACTCACACGTTTTCTCACGACTTTTCGCTTCCTAATCCCTCGAAGACAGTGCCACGCCTGAGGGGAAGAGACAATCTACATGGCTTGCAGCTTTGCAATTTTGCTGTAAAGCTGGCATGCAGACAACTACAGCAAAAGAGAAATGCAGCTTCCACGCAGAACTGTCCTGCGGCCCTGCTGAGATCAGCGAGGGCTGGTGGTGTGGAGGCTGAGCAGTTCCACGTCCAGAGTTCTACGGCAGAATACTCCGGCTGAGAATGTCTCTGAGAGTCCTACTTCATCTGCCTTTGACACCGCTGCCCTCTCAGCCGTCAGCAATTACTCGACTGTCATAAATCAAAATGGACCCCTTCTTCCTCTTCTCTCTCTCACACAGATGCCCTTCTTTGTACTGAATGACTTGGATCAACAGGAATAGATTGAGAAAGCCTCATGTTTTCCCTCCATAACAGTCCAGAGCCAAAAGGAGTTGATCTTTGTGTATATAAAACCTCTGCATAGGCCATGGTGTTTTGTGCACAAGCAAGGAAGTGATGGAGTCCTCAGGAACGCGGTTCATTATTTAAAACGGGCAATGTGCGATTACTTCCAATGCGCAGTGGGATGTGAAACAAAGGGTCACCCTGCCCTTATGGTGGGTTTTCCATACCCACATGTCTATCTTGGGTGTGCAGTCACTTTTCAAGATAAAAGTCTGAGTCAGGGCCTTTACTTTTGCTTCCTTTACTTTGTGTTTCCTGATGCCCTGTCTCACTTTCTCTTACCTATGCTTTCCCATAGGATGTTTGCCAGAGGGAAGACCAGGCTGTTTTCTGGAACACCAGCACGTTGCCCCCTCTTGAATTAGACACTGAGCTCACCCAGGGCAGCTGTTGTGTCTGATGGCAACCCGGGCTACAGAAGCTTAATGAATGAATGATGGAACCCGAGTTACAGAAACTTAATGAATGAATAATGGAACCTGGGCTACAGAAGCTTAATGAATGAGTGATGGAAACCCAGGCTACAAAAGCTTAATGAATGAATGATGGCAACCCGGGCTACAGAAGCTTAATGAATGAATGATGGAACCCGGGTTACAGAAACTTAATGAATGAATGATTGAACCCGGGCTATAGAAGTTTAATGAATGGATGGTGGCAATCCAGGCTGCAGACGCTTAATGAATGAATACCAATCTCAGAATGATGGTGGAGTGCTTCAGACTGCACTAACTAGCACAGCACAGATAGACTAAATTCATCACTGATGGTAGGGCTGAGTACCCGGGGCCAGCTGCCTAGGCCAGGAACGTGGGTACCATCAGGAAGAGCCGCAGGTGTTCTGTGAGGACAGGAATGTGACAGGAGACTCTCACATTCTCCGTGCCTTCTAGGAGTCACCACTTCCCCCTCTTGCTTCCTTTGGCTAATGTAGGGTTAGAAGGGGGGGGCCTCAAGGGGTCCTGAAGAGTGTCATGTGAGGGTGTGAGAAGTCACCCACAGGAGGAGAAAGCCAGAGGAAAGGAGTGGATTTGGGATGTTTCGGGGCATCCACAGGGTACTGGTCATGCATCTGGCTCCTTGGGTAGCCTAGGCTGGGAATAGCATCCTTAGGCCCAGGACAGGGAAGGAGGAAGAGAGGCACAGCTACCACAGCAAAAGGAAGACTTATAGGTTTTCTTTCTAGCCCCTCCTCTGGGCCATGAGGAGGAGGAGGTTCCCATTCCAGGTAAAGGAGGCCCCAGGTGAGCTGTTGGCCAGGTGCCTGTTATGACACTTAATATTCCCCTGGAAACAGCTCCTTGGAATTTCCCAGGAGCCTTTGGGTAACCATATAGCCCATGGGTGAGGGAGCCAATCTCCCAGAGGAGGCCTGGAAGACTTGAAATTGGAATTACAATACCTCTGCCTGTAATGGAGCAGAGATGTCCTGGACTGTGGATGCTGTGGCTGTAAATGATGATGGGCAGGGGCCAAGAGCCTCCTCTTGGCTTCACAATCAGATCTTCTGGTGAAGACTTTTGGGGACTTTTCTTCAGGAATTCTGGGACTTGGAAGACCCTTAAGCAAAGCCAGCACGGGGCTCTGTGGACAAAGTCTGTGATCAGCTTGATTGTGTTCCCCCAGAGTGCAGTCTCCACCCCTTCCCAGGGCCACTGTGGGTCTAATGTGAAGTGAGCAACACTCCTGTCGCTGTGGCAACCTCTTACCCGGCTCTCAACCCTCTTAGATTTCCCATACCCCATGCCCCTGGCTGCCCCTCTGGGGATGAGAGGCCTAAAAAGCTTTTCCCACCTCCAGCCAGGCACGCTGTGGAAGTGTAAAGAGCAGGCTTCAGGTGGTGAGGGGCTGTGAGCCCCTGGTCTCCCTTAGACCGGTGGCTAGGGGTGGGGTTGGGGCGTGGAGAGGAGCGGGATCACTCATAGCCGCTGAAACCAGGGTGGATAGGGATGAACAGAGGCACCACAGCATCCAGCTAAAGCCAAAGGTTGGCACCGCTGCCCCTCCCATGGCTCAAACCATCGCTCAGAAGGGAATCCCGGAGCTGGAGTGAGGGAATCAAACAGCAAGAGTGTTGCAGGTGTACGGCCATCCACTAACCCCACTGATGGCAGCCACAGAGGGGTAGCAAAGGTGGGGAGGTGGCACATGGAGGCTAGCTGCTGCCAGTCTGCGCCATCACCCTGCCCAGCTCAGCGTCACAAGGCGCCACATCTTTCCAGACCTTTAGCAGACTTTCAGGGAGGTGCTAGCACCTGCTGAAGACAGGAGGCCAAAGAAGATGGCAGTGAATTCTCTGTACCTCCAGCTCCGCTCTGCAGCTGCAGGCCCCTTGAGAGCACCTTCCCTCTAGGGCACCCTGCTGGACAGTCCCAGCTCCTTCCAGCCCCGGGCAAAGCTGTGCATCCTACTGTCACCCGAGTCCCACGGGTTTTGAGTGGCTGACCCTCAGGTCATACCTTGAAAAGCAAGGGTTAAGGGTGCTCTGTGTGCCCTTGTACAGTGTGGGGGGTACTGCTTTACACAGAGGGAGGGTCACAGAAAGAAACAAAACAGGCCTTCTGTGGCCCCGGGAGAGAGGGGACCTGATCCAGTGACATCTCTGATGAGTGCTGCAGAGGCTGTGCAGATGATTGTGAATGTCCCAGGTCCTCGGGAGGGCTTCCTTGATGAGGTTGACAAGGTCTGTTTGAGCTGGAATCCAGAGCAGGGGACAGGCAAGGTTTGGGGAGCTGCATGTGAACAGAGGCTGGTGGCCAGAACTGTATGCTTTTGGCAGCTATCAAGGATGCAGGTCCAGTGGCTGCAGGTCTTCTCTGCCCGTGACCGCCACTTTCTGTGTGGTCAGGCCTCCCCAGCTCTTTGCCAGGTCCTGAAGCTAACTTTCAGCAAAGTCCCTGGAAAGGTACTGGAAGCTGGTGCTCTCAGACACTTCCTTACTCCTCTGGATCTGACTGTCTAGTACCTGAACTTGGCTGCTTCCTACTCCCAGATAAAACTGCTGTGGAACATCATCAGAAAGGGACAGTAGGAAGAAGTAGGTCCCTGACCCTGTCCTTGGCTCCATGGTGTCACAGAAGCCTGCCCCATGCCCCCAGATATGAGAAGGAGACAGACCTGATGAGCCTTGGTGTTTTAGTTTCTCCAATTATGTGTGTGTGTGTGTGTGTGTGTGTGTGTGTGTGTGTGTGTGTGTGAATGCAGGTACCGGAGGAGGCCAGAAGAGGGCACCAGAGGCTGGGGCTAGAGGCTTGGGTGCTTGGCTCCGAACTTGTGTCCTCTGAAAGAACCAGCATGTGCTCTTAACCCCTGAGCCATCTCTCCAGCCCCCAAACTATGGGTTTTTTTTTGTTTTTTTGTTTGTTTGTTTGTTTGTTTGTTTTTTAAAGACAAGGTCTCAATCTTCTGCCCAGGTTGGTCTCAAACTAATTAATTCAAGTGATCCCTGTGTCTCAGCCTCTCGTGTCATGAAGACTACAGGTACACAGCCCTGCACCTCCCTAAATATCACTTTTTGTCCCTGATAAGATGACATTAGAGAATCTTTCTCCATGCAGGGAGTATGAAGATGCCATAGACTTACATAGGTTTTCTTCCCCAGTGAAGAAAACCACCATGACCCCCAGAACAAACAGGACCATTCTTGATGAGTTCTAGGAAGAAAGGGAGTGCAAAGGACAAAGCCTCCTGCCCAGTGTCCAGGGACTGAGCCTGCCAGTGTCCCTTAAGCATGCACACGCACATATACACACATGGTCATGTCACCACCATCAGAGCCTTGCGGGACTTATCAGGGACCCACTTCTGAGACTACCAGAAGCAGGGAGTCACTGAGCATGCGTAGTCACCTCCCTACCCAGGACTGCTATTTAAAAGTGTGGGGGGATCCTGCTGCTGCACACTCACTCCCTTGCGCTTCATCGGACATTGAGCAGTCGATAGCCAGAGAGCAGCTCCAAGCTGTACCTACGTCACCCGGCATGAGAACAGGCAGCCACTGGACCAGGTTTCAGTGCTGAGGATGGAGTAGAGCTGGAACTCTGGGGACCAGTCCTGGAGCCATCTATGCCCTTAACTTCTCTGAGAGTCTTACCATGGACTCTCCTTCAGGGCCCAGAGTCCCACCAGGCTTAACACAGGATCCCAGCCTTACAGCCAGCACTGTCCTGCACAGCCATTGGAACAGCACTCAGATGGTCTCCACAAGAGCCCAGCTTCCATCTGTGAGTCCCACGGTGAGTTCAGGGAGCGTGTGTGTGTGTGTGTGTGTGTGTGTGTGTGTGTGTGTGTGTGTGCAGAGACGAGTTCCCAGCCCTTCCTCCTACCCCCACTTTGACAGGAGATAGAAAAAAATCTGAGCTTAGATTAAAGACCTGGGGTATCACTGAACTTCTCTGAGCTTTCCCTTACAAATTGGCTAAGAAAAGAGGGTGTAGGCAATGTCTTCATCTGCAGAGATCATGGACGGACCAGAAACGTAGGCACTGGTGACATCTATCCTTTGACTAAATGTCCTGTGGAAGTTTATAGGAAGGAGACATGCCCAGATTTTCGATTTGTACAGACCCGAGTGGGATATTGGGCAGGACAAAGAGCAGACCATTCCCTTTCCCTGGGAGATATCCTTCTCAGTTCCCATATACTAACCTCCCAGGACAAGGACCTCTTAGCAGGGACCCCTGAGGAGCCTAAGTTTTCTTTCTAGAGGAAAGCTTTTCTCCCTCTTTTGTCAGACTTCAATGTCGATCCTCAATTATGTTACAGGGGTTTCAAGACCTCCCTTGCGACTCGTGATGGGGTGTCTGTCCCTACACTGGGAGGGCAGTGCCCAGGAGCAGGGTCTACTCAAGGTCACCCAAGCCATGTCCCTGCTCTGCAGCCCCCATCTGTCTTGCCAGCTTTCGGCA
Source organism: Myodes glareolus (assembly GCF_982192425.1). NCBI lineage: Eukaryota > Metazoa > Chordata > Mammalia > Rodentia > Cricetidae > Myodes > Myodes glareolus. The sequence continues at coordinate 36,020,036 of NC_142030.1, read as the reverse complement.
GGTGACCTGAGCCTTTCACCTTGCACTTAGGAGCCCAGCACCTGCATGCATATGGGGACTTGGGGTTAAATTTTGGAAGGCCGGGACTTTCTCCTATGGCTTGGTCATAGCTTTATACCTGGACCTGAGCTTCCCCCCTTGCCTTATTAGGAACTTACTCTTCCTTGCCAGGGGCATCTGTAGGTGATGCCCTCCTTTTTCTCTCTCCACAGGCATCCGGACCTGAGGCTGCTGCCTGGGTCCCCTTCCCCACGGTCGATGTCCCAGACCATGCTCACTATACCCTGGGTACGGTGATCCTGCTGGTGGGGCTCACAGGGATGCTGGGCAATCTCACAGTCATCTATACCTTCTGCAGGTGCCTGGTTGGTGGGGCTGGGTCAAGGGCACTATGTGTATCTAGCCATGCAGACAGGGCAGGATACAAGGGCGAAGGGTCACCCGGCTCTGTCCAAGGCACCTTAGGATGGGCAGAGAAGCAAGGACCACACCTTCTATCATAGCAGGTCTAGGCATCAACTTTTAAGCTGATGAAAATGGGAAAAAATAGCAGGGAACCTTGAATAACACACACATGCCCACTGGGCTTCAGGCATACCGTGAGGTAGGAAGGTACTCCAGGACCTTCAGGTCCCTGCTCATTCTACCCCGCTCTAAGTTCACCTCTGTCATCCTCTGCTCCCAGAGGAATCCTCCCTCGGCCTTGAAAAGCATCCCTGGACACCAGGATCCTCTAACTCGCAGCAGCCAGTCCTCCCAGTCACCCTTGCACCCCTCCCCTCTGTCCTGCTGGTTAAAACTGGCAGGCTAGAAAGTTAACACAGACTTCAGACTCCATCACAGACCCGTGGAAGGACTCAGCCAGCCATTTATTCTCCCTGAGCCCACATGTCTTCTCTGCAACACAGAACTGAGGCTTGCCCATCACTGTGATTCCTCCTGTTTGTGCATTGATTGGAAAATGAATCCTGGCTTTGCAGTTTCCTGAGTTGTGGAGGGAACCAAATCCTTTTGTGAGTGAAGGTCTCAGTACTCTCCTCTGGAAAAGAGGACCATCATGTCTCCCTTAGGAGCAAATTTGAAAATGAATTGTGCTAGAGGAGGGTTGTGGAGGTATCTGTCCCTTGGGCAGAATCACAGGTCTTGGGCTCTTTGCCACCTCAAGAGTGAACAATAAAGGAACAGGCTGAGTGGGGTAGGCCCAAACTGGGCAGCAGAAGGAGGAAGAGGAGAAAGAAGGAGGAAGGGAAGAAGAGAAGGAGGAGGCCCAAAAGGATAGTAAGAAGGTGTCAGAGCAAGGGGTAGGGGTAGCCGAGGACACTGTTGGGAGACTGGGGCCAGAGGATTGTCCAAGGAGACAGAGGGAATCACACAGAGGGAATAATCTTGGGGGTGAGAAGAAAGGGGTGTGACCGAGAGCCAGCCTCCTGGGCTGCATCGTTGTTTCTGGAGACCCTGTTCCTCACTTCACTCTGAGGGACCGACCACGGGAGGTCCCTTAGTCCATATTAGTCCAGGTGACACCTGCTGGACTGAGAGACACGCCTGTGGCCCAAGAGCCCCAGCCAGGGTCTTTTAATGTGTGTGGGGTTGTATTGTGTGCACAACATGTTTGTGTGCCCACGGACATTTAGCGTATCAGCATGAGTGTGCATGTGCATGCATGAGTATCTGAGGGACAGGGCAGGCCCCCATAGCTCTGGAGGGAGTGGGAAGCATGCCCTGCCTTCCTCTGACCTCACAGGAGCAGAGGCCTGCGGACACCGGCAAACATGTTCATTATCAACCTCGCCATCAGCGACTTCTTCATGTCGTTCACGCAGGCCCCGGTCTTCTTTGCCAGCAGCCTCTATAAGAAGTGGCTCTTTGGGGAGACAGGTAGACATTCGAGTTTTTGTTTTGTTTTGCTTTTGCAATAGGGAGAAAGGGGTCTTAACAGACAGATGCCACGGCGGTGGAAGGTGGTACAGATGAGGTGGTTTGCTCTTGCTGGGCACAGCGGGCAGCACCCTGAATTCTGTGACTGAGTGAAGAGGAAGATGGGATTCTGGTCTTGATATCCCCGCCAGCCTGGCCAGATGTAGCAAACCAGCAGGGTGGAAATGGCTCAGTCCTGTATTCTGGGAGGCAGGGAGGGAACTGAGTTTGTTCCATCCTTTGGGAATTTCTTCCCAGGGCCTTAGGGAAGTGGGTCTACCCACAGGTTGCGAGTTCTATGCCTTCTGTGGAGCTGTCTTTGGCATCACTTCCATGATCACCCTGACAGCCATAGCCCTGGACCGCTATCTGGTGATCACACGTCCACTGGCCACCATCGGGATGGGATCCAAAAGACGGACGGCCCTTGTCTTGCTAGGTGTCTGGCTCTATGCTCTGGTTTGGAGCCTGCCACCCTTCTTCGGCTGGAGTAAGTGGGCTGGTGCTATTGGGGGGAGGGGCAGGTAGGCTGAGAGAGGAAGTTTAAAGAAAGTTTGGGTTGGCCAGCTGGCAGAGGGTGTCATGGATCACCTAATTCTCCAGTCAGGTGGGAATTCAGGGGCACCTGTCAGCATTGGAGGAAGCTCAGAGTGCTTTACCAAGGACTATGGGATCAGTCAGGGAGGCTATCACCAAATATGGGGTCTATTGGATGGAAGCCAGAGATGCATGTTTAGTGCTGGCTTTGTAGTGTGTCAGAACAGCCAGGGGCCTCAGCAGGCAGGACAAGCAGCAAGGCTTTGGCCCTGAGGATCATGACCCTGGACCTACAGAGGGGCTAGCTCCAGTCAAGGCTAAACTGGTGTCCCCGCTAGAATCAACGTGGGAGTCTCTCCTCACATCTCTCAACTGCCTCTGGCTTTCTCAGTTCTGGGCATGGTAGGCCTATGGCTGGGGCCAGGTCGTATTTAGGAATCCCAAGCTCCACATTTGAAGCCCCTACCGAACAAGGAGACTTGAGCAGCAGCACAGGAAAGGCTGAGCCCCTGCCCCGGCTCTCAGGTGCGTATGTGCCTGAGGGGCTGCTGACGTCCTGCTCCTGGGACTACATGACCTTCACGCCCCGGGTGCGTGCCTACACCATGCTGCTCTCCTGCTTCGTGTTCTTCCTCCCCCTGCTTGTCATCATTTGCTGCTACATCTCTATCTTCAGGGCCATCCGGGAAACAGGCCGGTGAGTGTGCTGTGCGGAGCTGGACCAGAGACGGTAGGGTCCCCCCAGCAGAACGCACTCAGATGCGGGTGGATTAAGACCAGTGAACTCCCGTGCTTGTGGGATGAGGGCACCTAGGAAAAGTCCCCAGAGACAAGGTCCCCTGAGGAGGGCTCAAAGACCGCAGTCCAGGCAGAACCACAGCAGGAGGGCCGCTGAGGCTCAGAGAAAGGACTTTCTGGAAGTCAGAGCTGCCTGTGTAGGAAAGGATGACCCCCTCCAATATGTCCCCAGTAGCCGTGACCCTGGTACTTGCTACAACCAAGATGCAACCTTCCTAGGGCCTGCGAGGGCTGCGGCGAGTCCCCTCGGCGGCGGCGGCAGTGGCGTCGACTGCAGAGTGAGCGGAAGATGGCCAAGGTGGCACTGATTGTCATCCTCCTCTTTGTACTCTCCTGGGCTCCCTACTCTACCGTGGCCCTGGTGGCCTTTGCTGGGTGAGCAGGAGCCATAGCACTGATCTAGGGCACAGATCCAGGTAGCCTCTCCCTCTAGCCTGAATCAAACCAGCCATCCTGACACCCTAGGTCTAGCTTGACAGTCTTACCCTCCCCAAGCGACACACCTCTCCTCACAAGGCTTATCCAGTTCCTGGAAACTTTGGGGATATATTGAGGGAGCCCCGGCTAAACACAGATAGTCTGGGGACTTTCCATCTGCTTGGGAACACGCAGATATTTCTGAGGTTCAGGTTCCTTTTTAGCCTGAGCCATAGACACACAATCAGAGCTGCTGCTACTTAAGAACGGACCGCTAAAGAGGTTCTCTCTAGTACCTTCTGTGGCTTGAGTCCAGTAACCATGGCACCTTCAGCAGGACGGGCACAGGCTAGATTTTCAGAGTACTTTGTGAGGATGAGATTTTGGTAGTTTAAGCTATTTGGGTGCCAATCTTCTTGAGTAGAAATAATGCAGTCTCCTTTAGGGGTCTACCGGAAGTTTCTCTAGGACATCCGAAGGGGACAGTGTACAAGATGGGGGGAGGGTTTAGCAGCATTTTTGCATGAGAGGGTCTGAAGACCTGGGACAATTGAGTGACATAGAGAGGTATTGTGAACTCCACAGACTCTAAGGGACAGTGGGACTTAGTCACTGAAGGTGTGACATGTCTTCCTCCCAGAACCTCACCAGTACTGCCAGTCTATTGGTTTAGGCTGGATGGCATGGTTTAGTCTGGCCTGAGCAGAGTCAGCCATGGAGACAACTGTGGGTATGAATTAGGAGACCTCACACCTTCTCTGTCCTAGGTACTCGCACATCCTGACGCCCTACATGAGCTCAGTGCCAGCTGTCATTGCCAAGGCTTCTGCCATCCACAACCCCATTGTTTATGCCATCGCTCACCCCAAGTACAGGTGAGGCCTCCTCCAACCTCCGGGTCCACCTAGGGGCGTGGAGGGCCTGAGCCTACGGAAGGTAGAGATTATCTGTCTCTCTGATTTCTTATATGTGTACTAGTTGGGGGGTCACGAACATCTTGGTGCAGCTAGCGCTGCTGCAAAGGGTTTGAAGCGTGCTTCCCTCTTCTTCCCCATATATACAAGCTATCAATGGCTACCTGCGTGGAAGCCATTTCTAACTACAGAGCTAGGTCATAAGGCAGCCAGGGCAGACCCATTAGCAGTACTTCCTATGCAAAGGCGAGCTCCCAGGCTGTGACATCCTGCAAAGACCCCAGCAGGGCACGCTTGCTTCCACCAAGGCCCCTGGCAGCACGCTGAGGTAATGAGGTTCCAGCTCCAGTAAGAATGGCAGCAAAGCACCGATGTGGACCCTCAGAGTTGTTTTCAGTCTGATGACGTCAAACCCTTGTTAATCTCCTGATGTAAATCTCAGTCCATCCAGCCCATAGTACTTAGGTGTATCCATGGCACCCATTCCCAGAGATGTGGCCTAGGGCGACCATGTTAGGACTTGAGGTGATGTCTGGTTGGTTGAACCCACTACCCAAGGCTCTCCTGTGCCCACAACCCCCTGATTCTTTTGTTAATCCCATCAACCCTGGGCGTTTGTGAGTCTCTTTCACCTTGCTGTCTGTCTGTCCCCATTACCAGCATCTGTCTGCCCATTACCTGTATCAGTGTGTCCTTTCCTTTTCCCTTTCATGACCCTTTGCTCTAACAAGCTATGTGACTCCTGCAGGGCAGCCATTGCCCAGCACCTGCCCTGCCTTGGCGTGCTTCTTGGAGTGTCAGGCCAGCGCAGCCACCCCTCCCTCAGCTACCGCTCTACCCATCGCTCCACACTGAGCAGCCAGTCCTCCGACCTCAGCTGGATCTCTGGACAGAAGCGGCAAGAGTCCCTGGGTTCTGAGAGTGAGGTGGTAAGAATGCTGGGCCTTCATCGGCTGAGACCTCACCTTTCCTTTCCCAACCAGGCTCAGAGACTTGGATCTAGTTGGTAGAATCACATATTAGACTGAGAGACATGCCACCTCTTCTAATCTCCAGTACATCACCCTCTGTGACAACCAGGAATACCCAGAGAGAAGATTGTGCGGTCAGAAATCACCCAGCAGTAGTCCAATCTAAACATGGGTATCGGCGAATCAATCCCACACCAGTTATGTTTTAAGGGGTTATTTATTTTGGGGGGTAAAACTTACATACATCATAAACCGTCAGGAAGGGAGCCTAGTCGCAGGAGCCGGGAGCAGGAGCCAGGAGCAAGCACCGGAACCAAGAGCCGGAACCAAGAGAGCCTGATCCGGATATGCTTTTCTTTTTAAAAGAGAAATATACCACGCCCCAGTGGGCTGGTATTTCAGCAGCTATTGGCTGACGGAGCGGAAGTCGCTCCCCGCTGCACTGTGGGCTCGTATTTCAGCGACTATTGGTTGAGGCAGCGGAAGTTACTCCCACAACACATGGGCTTTCTAAGTCACCTCTTTCCCCATGGCAAGAGCTGACCCAGGGTCCTTGTTCCTTAATACTAAACTACCACCATATAGGAGGTGTGAAGAGCTACAAGGTGCAGGAAAGGGGGAAGTACTAGCCTGGGATCAGACCTGGCTTCAGGCCTTGATCCACCCCATCCTCACTGTGTGATCTGAGAGCCAGCGTGGCTGGACTGCCCAGCTGTCTTCCACTGCTCTATCCTTGAGGCCTTCTGTTAAGCTGCAGAGCTTCCTGGGATCTCTAAGCCATTAATAGAAAATGAGGAGTCTGTTTTATTTGCTAACAGAGGCCTTGACTCTCATGAAGGCCACCTATCTATATACCCACATGCTTAAGCACACAAATAGTGCCAACACCAGTATGTACTTTCCTGGGCTTTGGTGACAACTTTGCAAGTGATGTCATGGGTCCCCCTCAATGAAAGCTGGTGCTGGAGCAGGAGGAGGTGTGAGCATGCTCTAAATAAGTTGTCCCTCTCACCTCAAAGTTGCTCTCCCACCTCCCCAGGGCTGGCCAGACACGGAAGCAGCGGCCGTGTGGGGGGCTGGCCAGCACGCAAGTGGACGATTTTCCTGCAGTCAAGACCTGGAAGATGGGGAAGCCAGGGCTCCTTCCAGCCCCCAGGTACCTGCCAATCTGTGAAAGGGTAGGGAGCCAGGCCAGGTAGCCTATGAAGTGGCCAGAAAGGTAGGCTTGCAGTGTGACCAGGACTCTCAGAATCACCCCCTTCCCATTCATCCCACTTTGCCTTGTCCACTTGGAGGGCTCCGTGATTCCCAGACATCCCTAGCAGGGCATGAGTGTGGTCTGTTACTGGGGGAGCATCTGTGTGTGACTGCGTGACCGCGTGTGCATGACGTGCAGTTGGCTGTGTTGTGCCATGACAGGTGCAGAGTTATAATCATATGTGCTCATGAAGACATGCCGTCTGCGTCAGAGAACGACTCATGCATGTGTGGCCCACGTTCCTGGCATACGCTGCCTGTCACTGTGATGCCTCTGTGTCATATGGGCAATGGGGTGTAGGTGGCGTCCACCTTTCTGGGTGATTCTGATGCTGGACGTACCTGGGGGAGGGGCTGCAAGCTGTGTCACTGCCCACTGCCAATGCCCCGAGCTCACGATGTCACCCAGAATACTTGCAGCTATAAAAAGAAGGCCAGCTGTCAGCCCCAGTGCCTATGGAATGGAATGTTGATGGTGTTAGAGAAGGCCATATTTTGGAACACTGGAAATGCCATGAGCACAGGCGCCCAGTCAGGCCCTCCCCCTCAGCTGGCAGTTCCCCTACCCTCACCTCTTACACATAGCCCCGATCAGCGGCTAGGTATTCTGGATTTCCTTAGCCACTCTGGGATCGCAGGCTTCTCTGGTCTTCTGTCCTTATGCTGTTTCCCTATGAATAGCCTGTCACTGCCTCCGCAATAGGGAAGTTCCTGCCCACTACGTAGTATCCCAGGCACTATGCACAACCACAGAGGCCAGAGTCAAAGCCTGGTAGTGGCCTGTGAAGATCAGGAAATGGCTGAAGACTCTATCTGTCCTGGATAGAGGCAGGACCATGGGGAGGGGCTTTTAGCACCCAGGGTCAGCCATCAGCAGTTGCCAAACACAAGTGATAAACACTGACATCAAGTTGCAAGCACACAGAGGTAACTCTCTGGGGTTCCCTAGGGGAAGGGGCTGAGCTGTCTGCGTGAACATCCTAAGTGAGTACAGTGGAGTGCAGGAGAAGGAACTTGGTGTCCTGCAACAGGGTGTGTGTGTGTGTGTGTGTGTGTGTGTGTGTGTGTGTGAGAGAGAGAGAGAGAGAGAGAGAGAGAGAGATGACTTTGGGAGTGTTCAGAGAGACCCTAGGGATAACACTGAGGATGTAGAAAGGAAGAGAGGCAGGTGGTAGGAGTGGTTAACTGTGTAGGGATCTCCAGACTCTGGGGAACAAGGATCCAGAAAGGGGTTTAATCACCTTTGCAGTGTGGCCCAGGTTCATCTGATGTGCCCCCAGGGAGGTTTTGGTGGGCACAGTAAGCCTGTGAGGTGTACTTCCTGAGGAAGCTGGTGCTACAAGGCAGGAAGAGGATAAGTGAATTAGGGCAGCAAGGATAAAGGGGGGGTGCCAGGCTTCACACACATGTGGGATTACAGAAGAAAGATGAACCGGAGAGGGGGCATAAGAGTCTGAACCTCAGGCATCTATGAGGATATCCCAGGGGTTATCCTGCAAACATCCTAAGATTTTGCTGACTCCTTCTTTTAGGTGTAGTCCTTGAGAAGGTTCACTCCTGACCTTGACCACAGCCTGGCCCTTCTACACAGTTGCCTTTACCTGTTGGTGTTCTCAGATGTGAAGAGGGATTGGAAGACTGCCACTGTGAGACACTCCTAGAGACAAATAGATGTGTATTGTTTATTTTCAGACCAAGAGACATCTCCCCAGCCTGGACCTCAGGATGTAGGATGCCCACTGGCCCCCCCTTCCTTCTGCTACGTGCCCAGGCCCATCACCTCCCCACCACATGCAGAGATCCTGGATTATCCCCCAAGCCGGGAAGCTTTGGAGGTGTCACTGTCTCCGTACTACACTGGACTCAACTCCGGCCCCTTCCCACACCATAAAATTCCTGCCTCAAAGCGTGGTCCTGCCTCCTCAGTGCAGCTGGCACACCTGGGCTCTGCCCGAAGCGTGGACCCAGGCTCTCTCTCCTGCTTCACTTCCGGCAGCCTCCGCCTCTCCTTAGACACTGTATGCTGTGATTGTCCAGGCGATGACAGTAGTGATGGCACTGGGGAACACGACGTTTATTTATGACCGGAGCGTCTTGGCTAGCCTTTGTGACCAGGCCGGACATCTCACTGGTTCAGAAACTTCAGCCCGGCGTCCCCTGCTGCCAGTAGTCAAAAGTTGAACATATACTTTCTTGGCACACCTGAAACACTTCAACCCTAGTTCTCCCATAACATGTCACACTGGGGTCCACACTCACATGTACAGGGGCACTGGCAGGCACATCGGTACCTATCTGTATGTACACTAAGTACAGGTATGCACAGCCTGCCCTTCCTGATCGTTTTGTGTCGGTGATCTAAGTTCCTTCCAGACGTGGATCTGCAGAGCACAGGAAAATAAAAAGCAGGGTTTCTTGTGGTAAACATGTCTATTGGTGCTTCCGTGGAAAAGAAAAGAGGCCTGGTCTCCTTGCCTCCAGCAACTTCCTTTTCTGTTCCCTAATGACTCTCACTTCTGAAAATCCATTTCAAACTGGAGGGGAGCAAATTAGAGGAGGAACAAAGACCAGCTTAGCCCATTCCCTCCTCCCCAGGGAGGTGTGGAGCGCTGCCCAGCCCATGAGGATCAGCTGCTCTCCAACTGGCTTTGGGTCTCCCAGGGGAGGTAGAGGGAGGCTGGCCTTTCCCTTCAAAAACATCTTCCCAGCCCACTCCCTTACCCAGAAGCAAATGATCAGGCAGTGCCAGAGTCCAGAGAAAGAGCCTTCAGCTTCGGGTACAGCCTTACTGGGCCTCCAGGTCCAGGGTCAGCCTCTCTGGGGCTCCAGGTCCAGAGTCAGCCTCACTGAGGCTCCAGTCAAGGGTAAGCCTTGTTGGGGCTCCAAGTCCAAAGTCAATCTTTCTTGGGGCTCCAGGGTCAGCCTCACTGGGGCTCCAGGTCCAGGGTCAGCCCTTTCTTTCAGGTTATGTGTGGCTAGATATTCCCCAGCTGGGAAGGAAAGATAGGTCTAGGGGACAAGGATAGAGCTAGGGATAGATGGGTTATATAGAGAATGGGATGGGATGGGATGGAATGGGAAGAGATGGGATGGGAAGGGAAGGGATGGGATGAGATGGGGTGGGATGGAATGGGATGAAATGGGATGGGATGGGATCAGAAGAGATGGGATGGGAAGAGATGGAATGGGAAGGGATGGGATGGAATGGGAATGGAATGGGATGGGATGGGATGGGATGGGAATGGGATGGGATCAGAAGAGATGGGATGGGATGGGATGGGGTGGGATGGGGTGGGATGGGATGGGATGGGATGGGGTGGGATGGGGTGGGATGGGAAGGGAATGGGATAGAATGGGATGGAATGGGATGGGATCAGAAGAGATGGGATGGGATAGAATGGGAATGGGATGGGATGAAATGGGATGGGATGGGAGAGAGACAGAGTTCTAACCTCCTAGCCCATGAAGATGGGGTTGCATATAACAAAAGGAGGTGGTGAGACCAAGGGAAAGAGTACAAGTCCCTCCCTAACTTCTCTCACTTGCTATTTTTGTGACCTTGAACCAGTCACCAAGCGACCCTGTAACATTAGCACTCTTATGCATCCACGTACGCCAGGCTGGGTGAGGGGGAGCCTGGAGATGTAGCGACTAGGAAATTGCTCACATCCAGGCCTGCATCGAGTCCTCCAGACTAGTGTGTTTGAGAGGGCCAGAAAGAGACCAAACCAAAACCTATCTTCCTCAGTTTCCCGAGCTTGGAGCCAGAGTGAACCTCTGTATCCAGACTCCATGAGATCTGAAGTCTTTCTTGGCAAAAGGCAGGCTTCTGGGGCATCTTAACGCAAATGTCACGCTGACCGAAGCCCCAAGGGGCCAAGGCCCCCACCCAGGGCACGCTGTCTCTGGGGTGTAGGTTAAGCGTGCCACACATGCTTCCTGCCGCTTCTGACTCTGCGTCCTAGCAGCTGAACAAATGGCACTTCTCCCCAACCCCCTGCCATTCCTGCACAGAGGGCACGGAGCCTGGCGTGCAGCACTGGCAGCTGTAGCTTTCCATGCTACTGTCAAGTTTTCCAGGGCACAAATGAGATGGGCGAGCCAGGAATAACTGCCTGGGCCCCAGAGGGTCTAGAGGGCTGGACAACCCCAGACCTAGCTTCAGACCTTTTTCCGCTACTCCAGGCCAGGGCTTTGGATGATGTCTATAGCCACTAAGAGCCCATTATCAGACATGAGTACCATTAGCAGGAGCCCAGGCGCCAATGGGACCTGTGTCCATTCCCTGTGTGACCTTGGAGGATGTGTTTAACTTCTCTGAACCTCAGCTCTGACAAACCAAAGTAGCAGCTTCTTCGGACCCCAAGGAAATGGTTGTGAAGAGCCCTTTTCTGAACTTGACTGTGTTCAAAGTATTGCCATGACATGGTCATTTTTATGTCTGGCCCTGTAACATCAAAGTGAGCTTGGAGCCAATCAGCAGTCTTCTGAACTGAAGGTTTTGCAGACCTGTGGAGGATAAGCCAAGTCCAAGGCCCCACAGGGCCCCACAATGGATAAGGTGCCAACTCATGGTCCTTACCAGGAGCAACAGACTAGCAAAACTCCTACCCAGAGGAGGATCCAGATTGGACCCACTGACTAAAACAAGGGTGTGTGGGCTCCGCAGAGGGCACAGAGGGGACCAGTCCTCCCTGCCTGCCCCTTGGGGATGGGTGTTCTGGGTGCCTGACTCCCCTCCCCAGGGACTATATTAGCCATGTGAGTCATGGTGGACTGGCTCGGAGTCCACAGGCAGGCGGGCCCAGTGTAGGGTTACAGTCCATTTATGGGCGCAGCAAGGGCAGATATCAGTGTCGATGGCATTCACTCCCAGCTATTCTTAGGAGCCTCCCAGGAGCTCTGCACAGCCTGGCCAGGCAGCAAGGGACACAGCAGGCAAGGCCAAGGGTCGGGGTCCTGGGACCAGGAACAGAGATAGGAGCAAAGAAATGGTCTGGAAAGGCGGGGTACATGTGTGTCCCCTAACCTGACTCTGTACTATTTGTCTGCAGAGGAAGCCGCTGCCGTCAACACCAGAATGTCTTACAGTGTGACTCTGACTGGGCCTGGACCCTGGGGCTTCCGTCTTCAGGGAGGCAAGGACTTCAACATGCCCCTCACTATCTCCCGGGTAAGTGTAATTGTCCACAGCCTTCTTCCCAAAGGGGCAGGGCATTCTTGGATGGGGGCTCCTTCATGTCCATCTGTCCATCAGCCAGTCAGTCTGTCTTTCCCCAAGGCTCTTGGAAAGCAGAGCCTGCCCTATTCCTGGTCTGAAGCCTAGGACTGGACTGGTATGATCTTGGCCATCGCTGAATTAGCTCACCCCAGCTTGTCCCTGGGCTTTGCCTGTCTACGTGAGACGTAATGGGCAAATAGTTGGCATTTTGAGCAGAGGAGAAATACTGAGTTTGCAAGGGGGGGTGGGCTTGTGAGCAGAGAATGCAGGGCCTTCTTAAGCCCTTCCCTAGCAGGGTAAGTTTGGGGTATTCCCAAGCTTGGAGTCCCTTCCTAAATGCAGGCAGTTGCTGAGGAGAGAGCATTCTTAGCATAGGGAAGGCAGGTAACAGGTAGGTAGATGGCCAGATTGCTTTCCCAGCTGTCCTGCTGTCATGATATAAGTCCAGGCTAGACTGGTTTCAGGTCTCCAGTGTCCCCAGACCCAAGACACCAGCCTTTCCTCTCCCTGACATAGCGGGCCTGGCAGAAACCTTACATCACCTGGCTCTTGGGCTGAACCTGTATTCCTCACTTGAGCCCAGGGCTGCCTGTCTCACAGCTTTTCCTGACTGGGGCAATGGCCTCTGGGTCCTGTAGAATGTGGTGAGAAACAGCACTGCCCACAGAAATGACACCAAGCATCAGATGGTAGGAGGGCGGTTCCATTGTGCTGGAGAAACTGAGGCCCAGAAATAAAACGTAGACATATTTGAAAGGAAAAGTGGAAGGTCTTTAATTATTGCTGTAGTCCAAGCCCCTAGGCCATAGCTGTTGCTATCTGCTCAGTATTTGTTAACTAAGGTACCCTACAAGTTCTGGTAGATCTGGGACTGAAGGTCCCATGGCTTAAGGGCACTGAGAAGCATACAGGGAACAAGTATAGCCTGCTTGGTGGCTGAGCCCCTGGAAGGACTGATCTGGGCTTAAGGGGAAGGGTGAGACTCCAGGATGTCACTGTGAAGTTAGAGGGTGGAATTTGGCATGGTTGGATTGCCGTTTCTTCCACAGAGCAGCAGAGGCTTGCCTCGGACCTGGGGCTAGCCCTCCGAGGTAGCTGAGAAGCCTGGATAGTGCTTGACAGACGGGCAGGGCCCAGTATTCCCACTGAAGTAGTCTTGATCCTCAGATCACCTTCAAACTAGACATTTAGTGTGGCCTTTGGGGAAGGACAATGCCCCTCCCCTTCCAGCTGCAGATCTGAAGTCTCTGCCCTCCAGACCTACTGCCCTGAAAATCATGGGGCCCTTGTTATGAGGACACCCTAAACCATGTAGATTCTGCTTGACGATGTGGTGACGTAGGGATGAGAGTCCAGGGGCTACCCACCCCCCACTTCGGCTCTGCACAATGCCCACTCCCGCAGCTATGTGCTTACTCCCCGTATAAGATAGGGCCTCTCGCATCATCCTTGTGTGCCCTCTGGCCTCCTGTGCCTAGGATTGAGCCCACCATCCCAAGGCTCATTGCTGGTGCTCCCTGCTCCATCTAACGGGAACAAATTCATCTCCAGGATCAGTGGTACCCAGAAAAGCCAATGACCTCACTCAGGACCTATGTACCACCTGGCCCCACATGGCCAGGGCTTAAATGGGAGCACAGAGGTTTTAAACTAGACAGCAGGAAGAATGTCCTCATTCAAAGAGAGGGCAGTTGGGGTGTGCTGGAAGCTAAAGCTAGGGAGACATTTCCAAATAGAAGCCAGGGCAATGGGAGATCGGCTCACTTCTGATACACACTCCAAATCACCTGAAGCAAGGAGGCCTGAGCAATGGTGTTCAGGTATGGCAGTCTCCTGAAAAATATATCTAGTGGGCTACAGATACCATGGGTTTCGCATCCCAGGCTTGAGCATTTCAGGCCCAGTGCTGATGGCGAGACAGACACTGCAAATGCTAGGCCTTTGGCATTGGCTGCCAAGGCTTACCTCTGGACCAGAAGCAGTTCACTCACAGAGACACAAGGCCAGGACTCTGCCCAGCTTCAGCAGTCCCCTGCTCTGGGGACAGTCACTGTAACTGTGAGGGGTGATCAGGCAAGAAGTCTGGGGTTACCAACTTGGAGCCCAGCAGACTAAGGCTTGCATGGGATAGAGGTGCCCGTGGGTAGCACACACATTCTGACACGGCCTAACTCCCATGCCTGGCCCATTGCCTGTCAGTCTGGGCACTGGTGGAAGCTGGCCTCTCTCAAAAGCAGGTATGTGTTCCTCTCAGGAAGAGCAGCTGCCTGCTGCATGCTGGGAGAAAGCTTGGGTATCACCTTGCCTAAGGCCTTCACACAGGCACTATGGTATCAACCTGAGCAGGGGATCCCCAAGACCCTCAATCAGTGAGCTTAAGCCTGAGACTCTGCAGAGATGGGGTTCAGGAGGGACACCCTAGGGTGGAGGGCAAATGCCTTTATTTATCCTAGACAGGTGCAGAGGCCTGCAACCTGAGCTGGCCTCTCCCCCTTCCCTCCCCCACCTTTCCCAATTCTCCAGGAAGCAAAGTTGAGGGAGCAGATCAACAGGCCCAGGTCTTACCAGGGCCCCTGCCTCTGGCCAGATGCTGGAGCTAGGTATGGGACCTTACCCCTTCATGGCACCCTCCACCTTAGGAAGGAAACAAATGTCTTCATTCAATTCTAACACAGCCTCAGTGGTCTCGCCTTAAATATGGGACAGTGCTGTCCACGTGAGTGTGTGTGTCTGTGTGTGTGTAGGTGTGGAAAGGAGGCTGGCTATGAGGCTAGTGTGTGAGGGGGCTGTGGGCTGTGTCAGACCTGCCTCCTTACTGGAAGGCCTCTGCTCTCAGGATCTCCATCCTTCCTGGCAGGCTCGCCTGGGCCACAGTCCAAAGGCTTTCTGCCTCTCCTCCAGTTTCAGCGTCAGTATTATTGGACTCTCCCAGCTAAGGTGGGGACACCGAGAGCAGAGGACCCTTGGGAAGAGAACAGAGGACAGTCTGAAACTATTCTGGGGGTGGCTGTGCTGGCGATTCCTGGAATTCCCAGGCCCCTGGAGCACAGCGTCTTGAGCTGTTCTCAGCGTTGCCTATCAGTGCTGACAGGCCAAGCTGTTTATAGCCCTGTTGAAGGTCAGGCAACCATCTAGCTAGCTATCCAGCAGCGAGATAAGAAACTGTCCTAGCTGGAGACTGCATTCTTAGAGGCGCATCTCTCCAGGTCCTCCTGTGACTCAGACTCACCTCTGACCCCTCGAAGGCCCTGATGGTAGCAGACCAGAGTCTCACTAGGTCCTAGGAAAGGGGACCTTGTAGGTCCCTAAACCAGAACACAAGGCAAGGGCAACTCTATGGGCAGACAGGAATGGGAGCAGATGCTGTGTGGAGACAGGAGACTATGAGGGCAGCAGATACGAGAAGTATATAGGCACCAGGAACGGAACAGGGGGAAATCCCCCAGTTGTGAAGACCCTCCAGTCCTTACTTACAACACGGCTTCTCCACTCTGCTGGAGAAGAACTCTGCTGTCCCTGCTTTCACGGGAATCACTTTTGGAAGCTTGAAGCGGATTTTTCAGGGCTAAGTGCACACAAGAACACTGGCGATTTGTTAGAGAAGCAGAAGAGGAACAGTGTTGGAACCTGGGGAAAGAGAGGAAGACCCGCAAAGCACACGTACACACACGGGGGGCGGGGGCTGAGTGTGTGAGGGATGGGATGCGGAGGAGCAGGGGCCTGTGGCTCAGAGGGGAAAAAGTTAAAAATGAGAACTTCTGGGGTAAGCAAAGCAGGGCATAGCAGAGTCTGGCTTATTTATACGCCGGAGTTGGAATAGAAGTTGAAGCCACTAGGAGACAGAAGTTTCCAGAAAAAGGGCAAAAGCTGGAGCAAGACCCCAGTGGAGGCCAGAGGGGAAAAGAACCATCCTGGCATGTGGTAATTGAATCCCACAGAGTTAAAATGCACTTAGGACTTCAAGGGGAGTCCCTGCCAGGCTTCGAAGAAGGGCTGGGAAGGTTCCACTCCTTCTGGGCCTGTTACCTGCCCTTAGCCAGCTCCACCACACCTGGCAAGTCGCACAGAGAATGAAGGCAAGGTCTATGTGCTTCTGAATATGGGGAGGGATGTTAAAAAGTTCTGTAGAGCCCAGGGACCCCAGAGAGAGGCTGCCAGCTGTCCTCTCCACTTCCAGGGAGCTAGCAGGTCAGGAGGTCATGGCATGGGAACTTTCAGACCCTGCATGACACTTTGTTTCCCTGGAACCCTAGATAAAACCCCTGCAACTCTGCCACGCCCTTCTAGGAATAGTAGGCTCTCTTAGGACTAGTCACTGGGGCTGACCCCCTGCCTTTCACCTTCTGTCAACTCTGTCGATCCCTGTGGTACAGCCAAACTGGTCACCTACCTGCTGTCCCCCAGTGTTATTCTTGACTTTTCTGGAGTTTTTAGGAGAAGGGGGTTGGGACAGAACTTAAGCCCCTTGAAGTGGAGATTCCACCGAAACCTTCTCTGCTCTGCAGCATCCTTATGTCACACCCTATTTAATGACGTAATCCTCATAACGTGTCAGAGAAGAAGGCCTTGCCCTGTGCTCTGCACACTCACTGGATTGTGTGACATTTCAACCAAAGCTGCGTTAAGTTGATCCTTTCCATTGTCCATACGCTTTCCTTTGTCGCCTTCCTCCTAGGCATGGCAGTGGCCATGACGTCAGCTGCCCTTGTGCTGCCTCTGGAGAACGGCTTGCGCCTGGCTAATCAGATGTGTCCTCTTGGCCACCATGGCACTCATTTCTCTATTGTCCTTGCCTGGCTGACACATTTGAGGGTCTAGAAATGGAATATTCTGGGCACAAGGTGGGCAGTGTTTAAGAAGACACCCGGGACTTCAGAGGCTGTTGAAGCAGTTGGCAAGGGAGGGCCCTTTGAGTCTTGTTGTCATGACCCACATGGTATAGAACAGTGCTTCTGGGACCAGTGATATGGTATGGGGTTCCCCAGGGTCATGGCCCAGCAACCATGGGCCGAGTGGCTAATCCTGGCCCAGTTTGTCCTTGGTGCCCCACCTTGTGGCCCTTCTAGGCTCTCCTTAGTGTTCATATCCACGATGGAACGTGATTGTTGGCTTAGAACAATTGAAAAACTAGGTAGAAACGAAACACCCATCCAGAGAGGACTTTAAATGTTCAAAAAGATATAGAAAGACTTTTTATTTTGAAAGGAAATATCTCCAAGAATGTGTGTGCTCTGAGTCTTTTCTGAGAGGAAGTCAACAGAGAAAGGAGGCTGTAAAGTGAGAGAAGAGATTTACTGAAACTAAACCTTTTCATGAGCCCTGGGCTCCAGGCAATGGTCCCACAGTGCCGGTCCCCTCCCCCAGCCTGCTGAGGCTGCCCCTGTGCTGGAGGGAAGGGATCTGATGGTCCTTGGCTGTCTTTAGCATCCCTGCCTCCCTCTGGTCTCCTTCTCTAAGGACACTGGAGCAGAAAAGAACATCTCCGTATATGCGACTACCCCACCCCCACTCGAGGGACTCTGGGCCCTGCTTAGGGCAGCCAAAGGCCAGGCCAGCTGAGCCCTGATGGGCAGACACAGATGCAGGGAGAGCGACGCCAGGGACAGGGGGATCCAGCTTGGTGGCTCCCTCTGGAATGTTTGGCTACTGACCAGGCTCCTGGAGCAAGGATTACCCCCCAGCCCACGCCTGAGGCTATCAGGGCCAGGCACAGGGAAGGATAAGTACAAGCTGGCCGTGCCCTAGGGAGAAACATGTCACCAGGCAGCTCTAAAGATACGGCATTCCTGACGGCCTGCAGCTGGCACTAGCTGATCAGGCCCAGCCTCCCTTGGATGTCATTCTGTTGTCCTTGCTTATACTCTCTCTCATCATGATCTGAGCACTGCTGGCAGTGTCCCTTCTGGCTTTGAAGCTCAGCCCTTCTGTGTGGGATTGGTAGCTGCTCCCCTGTACCCTACCCCCAAGCTGTTTGCTGCAGGGAACAAGTCCTTCTCCATAGTGAGAAGCATTGGGGGTATCCTTCTGTAGGGATGTCCTGCTATGGAAAGAGAGCGTTTTAGGTAGTGACATACCACAGGGCAGCTTTACTAGGAGATATCTTTCCCTGGGGATGTCCTGCCCTGGGTAGCCAGTTCTGGGACGTGGGCAGTCCACTAGGAGAGCAGGGCACTGGAAACTTTACCCTGGGTGTTTCCATCTGTCTTTGAAGGGCTCCTACAGGTGGCTTCATGGATGGAGAGTGGGGAAAGTGATGTGGGATAAAGAGAAAGTGGGATGTTATGGCTGGACAGTGATGATGAGAATTGGGAGTTCATACTTTTTCATCTTAAAGGTTACTATAGTGAATTGTTGGAGATAGCACAGCCTTGCATAGAAAGGCAGGAGGACGGGTATAGTTTCTGCATAGCGGCAAGAAGCCTCTTGTCTAGGAAAGCATCTTGGTTTTTTCCTTGTTCTTTCTCCCCCCCCCTCCCACGCCTCATACATCTGTGTCTGTGTAGACAAAAAGATAACTTGGGGTATTGTACCTCAGAAGTCGTTCACCTTGCTATTTGAGACTGGGTCTCTCATTGACCTGGGTCTTGCCTATTCAGATAGGCTGACTGGTCAGCAAGTCCTGGGGAAGTCTCTGCCTTCCCAGCACTGGGATTACAAGTGTACACTGACACCTGTTATTTTAGTTGTGTGTCAGGGCTCGAACTCGGGTCTTTATGCTTGTGCAGAGAACACTTAAAAGCCTGAGCCACCTCCCCCGCCTCTGTCAGTACTCTTCACCTCTGCATTTAAGACAGCAACACAGGCTCCCTGTGGTGATGGGATAGGAGATAAGGATGATTCTACGATGCCCCTCTGGCATTCGGAGAGTGGACTTTGCAAATCAGATGTCTTGGTCATTGAGACTTTCATTTCTCTGTAGTTCCTGCCTGGCAATTTGAAGTCCAGAAAGGGAATGTTCTGGGCACAAGATGGGCAGTGTTTGAGAAGACACCTGGAGTGGGGTGTGGTGGCACACGCTTTTAATCCCAGCACTTGGGAGGGAGAAGCACGTGGATCTTGATGAGTTTGAGGCTAACTTGGTCTACAGTGTGAGTTTCAGGACAGTCGAGGTTTTACAGAGAAAAAAATAAAAAGAAAGAAGACACCGGGAACATCAAACGTTTGTGAGCAGCAGTTGGCAAGGGAGGGCCCTTTCGGTTTTGTGGTCGTAACCCCCAGGGTATAGGACCAGCGCTGGGACCAGTGGCATGACTACAGCAAAGTGGTTTATTTTCTGGGCACAGCGACTGCAGGGCACCTTGATTTGTTCACAGTTCCCTTTAAGGAACCTGGCAGGAGGCTTCCATCTATGCTCAGAGCTTGATCAGAGGCCCACACAGGCTTGGTGCACAGAACACGGGACTGTCCCTCAGGTCATCCGTGATCGCCTTCTAGGATGGTTCCCAGACCTTAATCCAAATCCAGATGCTGATAGTATTAATGGATAGTTTTACTCCCACATCACAGCCAGGAAGGTGGGTAGGATGTGGCCAGAGATGCCAGGAGAACTAGCAGGTAGGCACGTCAGGGGACAAAGCTAAGAGATCCAGCCATCTGGGGGCGCTCAGAGCCTTCTCTTTCCTGTGATGTCGTTGATGATAAGGCCTGTGTCACATTCCTTGAGGGACTTCCTACTGACGCAGGATCAGCTCCTAAAATACATTTATGCACAAGTACCACACACTAGCAGATAGTTCCACCCTGCTTGTCTTCTCAATCCGTAACCATTTAGACTGGAAAAAATGAACAGGTTCATGGGATATTCTCAGGGACTGAGACATTCCATTGGGAGTCATAGAAATGAGGCTAATCTCCTATAGAAATTGAGGCTAATCTCCTAAGAAAGAAACATCTCGTGAGCTATCCTTCAGAGTAGGGCTGCTAATGTCCCTATGGCCGTTCCATTGAAACACTCTAAATTCTGTCACTGGACCTTCTGGAAGTTTATATCTCAGATGATGTCACTGTGGGAAGGGTCACCACAACACTCCAAGTACTGCAACTAAGGGGCCGCCCCACAAAATTTGGTATCATGTATGATGTCACTGAAAGTTCAGTGTGAGCCACCATGGCTTCCCAAGTAATAGTGGGTGTAGCTTTCTCAACATCCCGTGAAGTGTCTTCAGATTGGAGTCTCAATGGCATTCTGTGCGGTCAAAGATGGAGTCTCTTGGCAAATACTTTTGGCGGACGGTGGGGCACAGGAATTAGGAACTAGCTTCATAATTATGCTTTTCCTTCCAGAGGTATGCAGGTAGACAAAGAGCCTTAGGCCAGACACACTTCACGGCCTGTCCTGTTCTTATCCAAACAGGGCTGATGGCTCTAATGGTTTTCTGTGCACCTGTCCCCAGTAGCATAAAGCACCTGGTGCTTGGATGCTTTTGTGAGCGGTCATTTATGCTGCACTTTGGTCTGACAATGACTGTGGGCAGGGAGGTGATAAGTATTACCCTCATCTCTACGACTTTGCGGGGTGCAGGGCTAATAGTAATTGGTGGAGTATATAGTTCCCAACCATCAATGGCCTAGCGCAGAGGTAATGTATTCCTCACTTAGAAACCCTGACATACCATCTCTGCTCCAGGTAGTGACTCTGGGGTCCAGGCCCCTTCCTGTCAGCCACTTGACTGTACTCCTCTTGAGCATGTGCATTTAGTCAGTCAACCAGCACCATGCAGGATTCTATGACGGTTGCTGGGGATGTGTTCCTGGCGGTGGTATATGTTCCTTCCACCAGTATTCCACTGGTCAAAGCTGGTCCCTTGGTGGCTGTCAAAAAGTCCTAGTGGTGGCCATGTAAGGAAGGGGAAGCAGTCTTGGTGAGCAACCAGTGTCAGCCATTGGGAATCAATGGCAGGATGGGTATCAGCTGGATACACAGGCGAACCTTCCCTGACTCCCCTTCTTCTACTGTTTAAACCAGATCACTCCTGGCAGCAAGGCAGCCCAGTCCCAGCTCAGCCAAGGCGACCTTGTGGTGGCCATTGATGGCGTCAACACGGACACCATGACCCACCTGGAGGCCCAGAACAAGATCAAATCCGCCAGTTACAACCTGAGCCTCACCCTGCAGAAGTAGGTGGAAGCCCCCCAGAGGAGGGGATGCGGCTTTGGTGTGGGTATGCGATAGGGACGAAAGAGAGATGGTCCTCAGCATTTGCCTGGGTCTAGCCCTGCGCTGCAGAATCATATGGGAAGGAGGGGCTGAAATCACGGTCAAGCTATCATTGCCTCCCTTTATGGAGGTGGCTTAGTCAGAGAGCATGGCCACAGTGCCACAGGTACATGGAGGACTGGGCCCGGAAGGCCTGCTTCCTCCATCCTCAGGCAGCCCTACCCTCACCCCATGCAGAAGAGGCCTGCGGGTGCCGACAAGAATATTCCCGGGGCTATGACTCCTTGCCCTGCTCAAGCCCAGGACCTCCCTTAGGCTTGACATGTACTCTGGCCCTGTGACTCGACTGTCCAGCTCCGGGTCTCCCCAGGAGCTTTTGACCAGGTGCAAATGTCCTCACTGGGTCTCGTTTCTGGTTTCTCTAGGTCCAAGCGTCCTATTGCCATCTCCACAGCGGCACCTCCTATCCAGTCCCCGCTGCCAGTGATCCCTCACCAGAAGGTAGGTGCTCGGCCACGGTTCCTGGAGTGTGACCTTGCCTGCTTGCCTGCCCTTGGCACTGTTGACCCTCCTGGGAAGTGTTTGAGCCCCCTTACCTATGACACATCGAGTCGTGGAGATGCCTACTTGGGCCCAAGATACCATCCCAGGACCAGCTGCCGTTCTGAGAAGAAACCGGTTTGGAAAACAATGTGCTGAGAAGAGGGCCAGCATTCTAGCTAAACAGGAGATAGGTGTCTGTCTCGAGGGCTTTGACCCTCATTGTCTGGGGACAGAGACTTGTGTTGCTGTTAGAGAGGCCCCAGCTTGAGTCAGTCACTCCTGGAGGCACTCCCAAGTGTGAAGGGACCTTACCGGCCCTCAGGGTTTTCCTGTATACAGATTCTTCCAGTTGCTAAGTGTCTATCCATCCATCACAGCTACAGACCCCTCTTCCATTAGGAAAGCTGGTTATAATCCCAGAGGCTACACAGGAGTGGAGGGGCCGCAAAGCCCTGCCCCTAGATCTCACCACTAGATCCAGAGTCCTTTCCAAGCCCTCTTTAAAGCATCTGAACCCTGTGGGTCCAAGGGCCCTACCTAAACTTGGGAAGGTTGGTCCAAAGGCCCCATCTAAACTTGGGAAAGCCTACCCATAGCTCCTCCACTCAAATAGACTGACTCTAGTCTTCCCTTCGGAAAGATGAGATAGGAAGAAGAGGCTCACGGTAGTGGTGGAGGAGGATCATAGATTGGGGAGCTGGACAGAGGGCTGCTGGGAGAAACTGCTAGTGTAGATGAAGATGGTCAAATAGCCCAGTTGCTTTCTTAGGTTCCCCTCTGTACCTCCACCCCAAGAGTCAGTCAGCCCTGGCTATGAAGGGTCTTCTCCAGGTGGGGTCAGTGAATCAGGAGGCTTGTCTGCACTCACAGGGTACCCATCCAGAGGGAAAGGGGACCAATAGACAAGAGAGTGGTACCTTACTCTCTCTTGAGCCCCACATCCACAGAGGCAGACTCGGCTTTCTGGGAGAGACTTTGCGTTCTGTTCAGATGGATGCCAGCCTCCAGACCAGGACCCCCAGGCTTCCCTCCTCCCCTCCTCTTGCAAAGGGCCTTCCTTTTCAGTGCTCCATCTTGGTGCTTCATGCAGCAGGCTGCAGGCTGTGGGAGGTGGGAGACAGGTGCTCACCCTAACATGTCTGTTTCAGATGCACACAGAAGCACAGCCATGCGTGGCCTCTAACCGCTATCTTCTCTCTCCCTGCATGGTGCTGCCCTATGCCAGGACCCCGCTCTGGACACGAACGGCAGCCTGGCGACTCCCAGCCCCAGCCCTGAGGCGAGGGCTAGCCCAGGCACCCTGGGCACCCTGGATTTCGGGGACACCTTTAGCTCCTCCTTCTCCCAGACCTCTGTCTTCACCCCACACATGGAGGCCCCGGAATCTGTCCTTTCTCAGGGCAGCCCAGTGGCCAAGGCCAGCCCAGAGGGTGTACAGGGCTCAGTCAGCCCCAAAGTTCTGCCAGGCCCCAGTCAACCGAGGCAATATAACAACCCCATTGGCCTGTACTCAGCAGAGACACTGAGGGAGATGGCTCAGATGTATCAGATGGGCCTCCGAGGGAAGGCCTCAGGTGCTGGACTCCTTGGAGGGTAGGTAAAGGGCATCCTGCTGTCTGGTATGGAGGCCCTTGGGTCATCGGTGCTCACTACAACAGTCTGGTCAGGTGGTCAGGGGGAGGAATAGGCCTCAGCACAGGCAGCCTCACACCCATGAGGTAGAACCAGCCAAGATCAACACCAGCAGGGATCCTACTGATATTTGTTGTCAACCAGGCATATTACCACTGCCAGGCACATCGTTGCTGCCAGGAAAGCCACTCTGGAGTCACATATCAGGTTTTTGCAGAAATAGAAACTGAGGCTCAGAAAAGGTTAAGTTGCACGCAGGAGACTCTAACTCCCCAGATAGTCACCCCAGGCAACACCCCATCCCATGAGATGAAACTACCTACTGCCTCTGAGAACTAACGTTCTAAAAGAAAGACTAGTCCCCATATCCCTGGGTGTCTATGGCAAGAACAGGGAAGCATTAGAGATAAGAAAGAAAGTTCTCAGCTGGGCGGTGGTGGCTCACACCTTTAATTCCAGCACTCAGGAGGTAGAGGCGGGCAGATCTCTGAGTTGGAGGCCAGCCTGGTCTACCGAGTGAGTTCCAGGACAGCCAGGACTACACAGAGAGACCCTGTCTCTAAAAAGAGGCGGGGGTGGGGGAAGAAAGCAAGTTGTCTAATGATGAGGGTGATCTAGGAAGGCTACCCAAAGGAGGCAGAGCCAGAAGTACCCATGGAGAGACTGGGCAATGGTACGAGGGGAGGGCGCTTGCAAGACTGACCCAGGCTAGGGTGGCCAGCAAGGAAGCAGAACTCTGAGAAGAAAGAGATTGTGGGGAACAACAACCCGCTATGGTCCCCACAGTTGGCTAGTAAGTCTCCATGGGAGCAGGAGTTGAAGGAACACGGAGCCAGGTCACTGGAAGGATAGAAAGGAGGGATGCACGTGTGAGCATTATCAGCTGCCAGGCTCTCTCCCCTCCTGTCTCACAGTGGCTACGCCACAGCCCTGTGAAATGAATGTACTCATCTTTAGATGCAGAAGGCACAGCCAGCTGAGTTAAGGCATTCACTGTGGTCCAGTGTCTTGGTGAGAGAAATCTTGTGGTTGTCTGCAGTTAACGGGAGGATAAAGAACGGCATTTGTCACACACTGCACGTACTCAGGGCCTAGACTCTCCCAGCTGACAGGAGCGCCATCAGCATGGCCCCAGCCACACCCTCCTTTGCTCTTCTGTGTCTACTAGACCAGAACGCTCTGGTTTCTCAACTTCCCCAGCTCCTTCTGGAATCTGAGCAAGGCCAGTCTCTAGCATACCATTGCTTCCCCAAGCCAAGGCTTTCCCAGCAAGAAAGCTGAAAATTATAGAAAGGCAGAATAAAGATGGCTTCCTTTTCCTCCTCTGATGGGTAGGTCTTCCTGGTCCCTTCTGGACCCACCCCAGGCAAAAAAGTTGCCTTCTGGTTGACTAGGACCCCCAGAAAGCCCACTGGCAGTGATGGAAATGTCTCCCTGGCTGAGCTGACTCTGAGCTGGGAACTGACTCTTCTTTATTAATTAATTTACTTTATGTGTGTGGGTGCTTTGCCTGCATGCATATCTAAGAGACTGACTGATCCTCTAGGACTGGAATTACAGATTGTTATGAGCTGCCGGGTGGGTGTTGGGTTTTGAACCAAAATCCTCTGGAAGAGCAGTCAGTGCTCTTAACTGCTGAGTCATCTCTCAGGCCCCATAGGAAATGGCTTTGTCAGTAACTTCAGAGGTGGACATTGATTTCCTTTATCTTAACAAGTCAGATAGAGTGTGAAATTGACCCCTGGTCACACAGTAGTAAGAGACAGACAGAGCTAGTGATCTACCTGATTCCATCTTGACTTGAGATGGAGCCGGGAAAGCTAAGAGATCAGGAAACCCTGTCCCTACCCCATGGACTCCCAGGTGCCAGTCCTTTGGTGCAGACGCTGTCCAGAACCTACTTGGCAAATGTAGAAATTATCACTTGGTAATTGAAGAAGCGGGAGCCAACAGCATCCTCAGTGGGAAGGTGGACCAGAGGAGGAAGTGATGTTGGTACTTCATTCAAAGTTAAGGCTGATAGCAGTGTTGATGGTGTGGGCAGAAAGAGCTGGGACCTCTGCTGCCCTGAGGCCCCCACTTTGCTAAGTGTCTCACTGCTTGAAAGCAACAAATGGGCAGTTCACCATGCCCATCTACTGCATACATCCCATGCTGAAGGCTTAGACTGGGGTACAATTACTTGGCTTTACCCATCTGCAAGATGGAAACTCTCACTTGCTCCTTTTTTATATTTTTTAATTTTTATTTTATTTTTATGCGTGAGGGTTGTCTGTCTGTACGTCTGTGCACTACTAGGTATCAGATACCTAGCACTGGAGTTACAGATGGTTGTCAACTGCCACTTGGGTGCTGAAAATCAAACTTGGGACCTCTGGAGGAGTAGCCACTGCTCTTATCCATGGAGTCGTCTTTTCCAGTGGCCCCACTTCCTTCTTATGAATAGGCTTGAGATAGCAGAACTTGCCCAGAGTTGTAATGTTGAGAAGAGTCAAGGTTAGGAATTGACTTCTGTTCTGTCACGCTCCAAAACGAAGCCCCTTCCTTACTCTCCTCTGAGCAGTTTGGGGCGTGATTCTTGGCAACTGGAGCTCTGGGGAGACATGGAGGAGGACCAGTGGAGAACAAGGACAGAAAGGCCTGAACAACCCGTGCCCCTCTCCTCACCTGAAAGGCAGAGCAAGGGTCCCCAGCAGGCTCTGTATCCCTGGTGCCTCCTCCTGGGGTCTGAGTCCTGGCTCCTCTCTGTGCAGTGTGTGCTGCAGGCTTCCAAGCGTTGGGATGGAGCAAGAACCTAGAGGGGGCATTAGTGCCAAAGAAGGAGTTGGTTGCACAGGACAGAAGCAACCCCCACCCAGTCAGGTCAACACTGCCCTCTGCAGGGGACACTGGGCTGGCTGATCATCACCGGAGCTGACCCTGCAGTTGTCAGTACTGGCCAAACATGGCAAAGACATGGCAAAGCCAAGCTGGCCTTTTCCTAATATAGATCCACTTGTGGCTATTTTGGAGCCTGGGAGGACAGAAGGAATTTTATCAGCTCTGGGACAGTAGGGGACCTGGGCCTGAGCAGATAACACCATGGACTCTCTGGGGTGGGAAGTTCTTGGCTTCCCAGGGCCTTGGTTGTGGGGTGACCCGGGTCAGGCTAACTGGGGTTAAGGCTCCCTCTTCCAGAGTTTGTAGTGGACAGATGTAGGGAAGCAGATGTGTTTGGAGACAATGTCACTTCTCCTCCACACTTTTTCATCTCTAGTGTCAGACAGGGCCACAGATCTGCCACCACAAGCGGTCTACATTTAAAGAAGCATCATACAGATAATGCTTCCCCAAAGAAACTCATATTCCTAAAAACTCATTGCCCTATAGGAGGGAGGACAGGGTCCCTCTGTGCTGTCTATGCCAGGTGGCCCCTGCTGGGGGCTTTCCTGCACAAGCCTTGGACATGTTCTCCTTCTGGGCCTCCTCCTGCTTCACTGCTGGCCCCCAAGGCCTTTGGAGCAGTCACTGGGGACTGCATCAATCTCCTACTCCCTGCACCACGAGGAGTAGCCAGGGATGCCTGTCTGTCTTTGGGAGAGAGAATAGGGCCCAGGGGCGATGGGTAACACTGCTGCACATACAACAGCCCTGCAATGCCTCCTTGGGGCATGAATGCCCACGTTGCCCCATGAACAGAGCTAAGCTGTGGTTTTTCATATTTTGGGGCACCTAACCAGAAGGAACTGGGGAGCCTCAAGCCTTTTTGAAGTAGCTGCAGCAGTCATGTCTCTGTCTCAGCTTTCTCTCCAGGGTCTACAGTCAGGCTCTACCTTTGTGATCCATGGACCTGTGCATAGTCTTGAGTCAGACAAGAAATTCCTTCCCCTTGGCAAATCAGGAAATGCTGGGCTCACCATAAAGGAAGTCCTAGCACCTCCCACCCCAACCTATTCCTAGAGACCCTGATTCCTGACTCTGCGCTCTCTCCTTCCTCGCTTCTTACTCCTTGCAGACTGAGGCCTTGCTCCGGCCTCCTTCACGACCATTCTGAAGATGGTCCCTACATTCGCACTTCCCCGGTCGAGGCCTCACTCTGACTGTTCCATCTTCTTTGCTTTCTCTCTCCTTCCAGGTGGTAGCCAATTCTCCAGCCAAGTTAGTATCCAAGGACAGCATGTGTATGTCCCTGTG